>NC_047528.1:22140562-22770116 GCF_012275295.1 Melopsittacus undulatus
AAAAAAAGATGGCTTTATTTGGTTTAATATCTGTATAAACAGTAGAAAATGTTCCTTTAGTAGTGCAATTTGCACATAGAACAGTGAGAGGGTCATGTTGGTGAAGGGTCTAGAGCACAAGTCTTGTGAGGAGTGGCTGAGGAAATGAGGCTGCTTATACCTGGAGGAAAAGATGCTTACAAGAGACATTGGTCTCTACAACTACTTTATATGAGGCTGTAGAGAGGTGGATGTCATAGAATCATAGAATGGTTAGAGTTGGAAGGGACCTTAAGATCATCTAGTTCCAAACCCCCTTCCAAACACCTTCCATTAGACCATGTTGCTCAACCCTAACCCTAACCCTAACACTAACACTAACACTAACCCTAACCCTGTCCAACCTGGGATACTGCTAGGGATGTAGCATTCACAACTTCCTTGGGCAACTTGTTCTCGTATCTCACAGTTAAAAACTTCTTCCGTATATCTAACCTGAATCTCCCCTGTTTAAGTTTTAAGACATTACCCCTTGTCCTATCACTACGGTCCCTGATGAAGAATCCTCCTCTGTCATCCTTGTAGGCCCCCTTCAGGATATTGTTCTCTTCTCCCAAGTAAAAAGCAGTAAGACAAGAGGAAATGGCCTCAATTTGCCCCAGGATGAGACTTGGATGTTAAGTTTTCAAGCACTGGAACAGGCTGCACAGGAAAGTGGATGACTCCCCATCCCTGGAGATGTCTAAAAGATGTGTAGATGTGACACTTAAGAACATGGTTTAGTGGTGGACTTAGCAGTGCTAGATGAATGGTTGGACTTGATGATCTTATGATTCTTTTCCAACCTAAATGATTCTATGATTCTACATGGTGGTTCTTAGCACTTGAGCAGGCCAAGGAGTTCCTGAAGCTAATATTCAATGTTTAACATAAATGTAATTTAGCTGGTGCTAGTGATTTGAAATGAATACAAATTCTCCGATGAAACATGGGCAGGTGTGTATGTTGGGAGGGAATAAATGTGATTTCCTTTTGGTGCATGCAGTGCTTCCCTTCCTTCTCACTCTGGGTGTGTGAGCCCATGGGAATCTGTTTTTGCTGGCCTGGAACAGACACATGATAACAGGGAAGTTAAATGGCCTGCCTGCAGTCAGAAAGTAGCGTCTCATTCGCAGAAGGCTCCTGCTTTCCAAACTCAAGACTTTTTCTTTTCCAAAGGCAGTTGCATTCCTGCCCATGAAAGAGATATGCCTACTTTGATGTTTAGAGTTTAGAAAAAGGGGTTCTCAATCTGTGTTCAGACTGCTAGATTCTGCTGATGCTTTTTAATGGATCTGTGACAGGCATTGAGGAAAATCAAAGCTGTTATCACTAGGCTGAACTGTACTTTACTGGAATCCTCAGTCCCCCTGGAAAATTTTCAGAGTCCCACATGTTTAGGAAAGATGGAACACCATTTAAGATAGTGATTTGTAAGAGCTGGAATAATAGTTCTTATGAGGAAAACTCTGCAGGGTAAATGTATCCCACAGTAGCCTTGTAATGCCACTAGAGGCTCAATTCTAGACAGTTATTTTTATAAATATTAATTCCTTCATATTGGCTGTTTCAATCTTTGTAATTTAATAAGATTAATATTTGTAATAGTGATTATTAGTTTTATGATCCAATATTACAATCATATATTAGAAATTAAATATTCTAGTGATGGATTAATTTCTGCATTTTTAGTGCTGTGACTTTACAATATCTTAGTATTGTAGTGCTGAAATTTATTTACTCTCCAAACCAAAGAGCTTTCCTTGTATTTCTGAAACATGGCCAGCAGCCTTTAGTCTTTCTGTTAAATTTTGCTTTTTAGAATTTGTGCAGGCCTTTATCTGAGGAGATTAAATAGACCAGGACCCTTAGGAAATAAATCTCGGCAGCCTCACAGACACTAAGGTAAGGTTAGGTAATGCTCATTTCTTTTGTTAACAGGGAGATGTGCCAAGACGGCAGTGATTCATTCTTTTACCTCAAACACTGCGTTTAAGTTTCTTGCATTCAGTTGTGTAATAGAATCTCCTCCTCCTACGAAGCAGCGCTAGCTCATCTCTTCCAGGAACTGTATCCAGAGTAGTCAGTGAATGCAGTAAATGGTTTAATTGTCATCAATACTTTGAAAGTATTTTTAAATTTTTGGTGAAATTGTTTGGTTTGTGGATTGGTTTTTAAAAGTTGCCTCTGTCAGTAGAGATCAGGATAAGAAATGAGCACAGACAGCCTTGAACCACAGCATCCAAAACAAAAATGCAGTCTTGAAAATGTGGGTTGTTTATATTCAGGGCTCCACATCATCCAGTTGTAGTGAGGAAGGGCAGACACCTGTTTGAATTTCTTTCCAGATTTCCTTAAATATGACAACAATTTTAGATGTGGGAGTTTGCTTTGGAGCCATTTGCAATTACAATGGTATACAGCTGCAGAAGAGCAGTGACAGAAAGGTGAAGGTTACGTGGAGGAGTAATTAGTCATAGCCACAATGCAGGAATAGACAGGGTGTTGGTAAGGTTGCTTAGCAGCTGTATTCACACAGTCCAAGCTCTGCTGTATTTTCATCGAGGATCTAATGTGCTTTTTGTTAAAGTAAAGCTTCATGGTGTAGGAGGATATATTTAAAGAGAGAATGGCTTATTGGGTTTTTCTCATAATTAAAGCACCATGTCCCTACCCACTTACTGCTAATTCCTCATACTGAAACTGAATGCAGGGCTGACCACATTAACCTGCTTTTGAGCCACTGCTTCTTACAACAGGCTATGTTTTACAGCTTTTGTTCTCACTGGTTGTCTTTCAATCTCATAGCCTTGGTGGAAGGACTGATAGCCAATCCAGGCTGCCACAGGCACTGATGTGACTAGCTGTGAGGTACCTGGCAATCTCCACTTGAGTGGACTATTTGCTGCTCTCCACTGACCCATGGTCCTCAGGACTCCTGCTTGACAGGTGCTTAGAAACAGCCTACAGGGACCCTAAGCAGAGGTGTCCATAGCAGTTTCTGTCCCCTGCAGCCCATCCTGTTCCTTCCATTCCTGCCTACTGCTGCTGTCTAGCAACTGCTCAGCAACTGTAGTTCACAGGTACTGAGATAATTGGCACTGATTTAAACTGCCAAGCTGTAAAATGAAATTATGTATACCAGGAGCTGGCTCAGAAACTGTGAAGGTGTTCAGGCAGCTGTGGGGCAAGAATCTTTGCTGCCCATCCTGCAGCAGCTGAACCATGCAGCAGGATGGGAACATCCAAGAAAGAAATGAAGCAGATATCTAGGGCAGAGATCACTTTGTAATTTTAGTCTCCCCGTTTGAAAATAGAGATAGCAATACCAGCAGGAATTTTAGGGGTGGAAAGCCCTGTATTAAAACAGATATCACCATAGAACATCAGACATAAGCAGCATATAGGCTGGAACTAGGAAAAATTTAGTGGTGAAGTCACTACTGAAAGTAATGTTAAGCTGTGTCCTCAGTTTTTCATCTGTATCCTTTCAAGGTTCTGATATATATTTTTCTTTCTTTCTCTTTGTTTAAAATGAGCTTTGTCCCTTGTCTCAGAGTGTGTTTGTGCATGGAAGTTTAATAGGCCTGGAAGAATCACAGAAGGGCAGTAGGGAAGGACAGGCAGGTGAGACCCATACTCTTATTAATGACATTTTTCTGTATTACAATTCTAGCAATAAAGATGATGGTTAGCTTTCTTCTGTTCCCTGGCATAATGTCTTCTGTGATATACAGAGCAGACAATGGCTCTCCCGGGAAACTGGGCACAGCTCATCCACAGCTTCGATTACTGCTCTGAATATTGTGTATCCTCTTGTGTGGCATTGTATCTCAGTATTCCTGTGCTGGCTGCACATCACCTGGGCTTTTTTATTTTTCCCACACATCAGCCACCCGAGAATAGGTTGTACACATTGGAAAGTGACATGAGAGATGGTGTCACCTCCTTCTTCAAATATTAAGAAAAGTTGAGCAAGGAGAATAACTTTAAATCATGTAGGATGTAATTGCTCCTTCCTACTGTCTCTTCCACTATTGCTCATAATCCCTGTGTGCTCTGGCATATGGGACCAAGAGAATCTGGGTATGGGAGGATGGACAGTGGTTGTCCATGACAAAGGGTAGGTTGCATGTGCCTGGGGTGGGTGGAGGGGAAGATAGATCTGATTATGAATCTACCCAGAAAAAACACTGCTCTGCTTTCCAAGTGATTTGAATCCCATCCAGGCTGCTTGCCTTAACATACCCTCTGCTTCAGGAAATAATCTCCTAGACTATCCTGAAATGACTGATAATCTTAATTTAGTGTCCCCAACAACATCTATAGCAGTGGTTGTAGTTCAAATGGGAAGATTTATACGTTAAATTTCTTAGTTCCCCAGTGCTCTCTCTACCCAAGTTTTTCCCTGTTGGGGCTCAAGGCATGGAATAAACATGTGGGGGAAATTTTTAGGGAGTCTTTGTAACTCTCTACATTATGTATCACTATTGAGATATGTTCTGTGGGTCCAGAAATAAAATGTGTCTCTTGACAGCTCATAAGGATTTATTAATTAGGAGGGGTCAAACCAAACAATTGTTGGGTGTGACTTTGGTGTTGATTTTTTTTTTGTTTGTTTGTGGGTTTTTTTGTGTTTTGTTGTTTTGTGGGTTTTTTTCGGGTTTTTTTTGAGGAGGCGTTTGGCTTTTGTGGGTTTTTGTTTTGTTTTTGTTTAGGGAAATCTGTGAATACTCTATTGTTAGAGGCAAAAATTGTGAACATAGTTTAATAAATATTTCATTTTGGAAGTCATCTTGCTGTAGTAGATACCAGAGGCAGATATCTTTCCCAGCTCACTCCAGATGTTAAAATTAAGGGAAAATATGTATGTGCAGAGAATAGTTTCAGAAGTTGCCAAATAAAAAGCTGAAAACTGAGCATTTTTAACAGTCTTCTCTTCAGTTAAAAATTACCATTCTACTTTGGCTCTATTCTGATGTACCTCGCACTTTAAGAAGCAAACCTCGTCATTGCTCCAGTGTGGTTTTTGTTTCAAGTGAGGAAGAACATGGGATGTGGCTGAGTGGTCATAGCACAGACCAAGTAAGGTGGATATGTGTCTTTTTTCTGCACCTCAGCCTTCACTATACTAAGATGGTAGCAGATATTTACATCAATATAACTCTAAACAGCTATGTATGTGCACCAGATGTATATATCAGTACTTGTATGAAGATAACACTGCAGCGAGTTATAGAATATAATCATAGAATGATTTAGGTTCTTTATGGAAAATACCTTCAAGATCATCGAATCCAATCATTAGCCTAGCACTGGCAAGTCCACCACTAAACCATATCCCTAAGTGCCACATCTATACTTCTTTTAAATACCTCCAGGGATGGAGACTCAACCACTTCCCTAGGCAACCTATTCCAATGTTTGACAACCCTTTTGGTGAAGAAATCTAAAGTAGTCTAAGGTTCCTCTCACACAACTGGAAATCTCTTGTCCTATCACTTGTTTTTTGAAAGAAGAGATCGACACCCACCTTACTACAACCTCCTCTCAGGTAGCTGTAGAGAGTGATAAGGTCTCCCCTGTGCCTCCTTTTCTCCAGGCTCAACAATCCCAGCTTCCTCAGCCACTCCACACAGGGCTTGTGCCAGCTTCATTGCTCTTCTTTGGACATGCTTCAGCACCTCAATGTCTTTCATGTAGTGAGGGATGCAGAACAGAACACAGCATTCAAGGTGCAGCCCCACCAGTGCCGAGTAGAGCAGAACAATTTCTTCCCTTGTCCTGCTGGCCACACTGTTTCTGGTACAAGCCAGGATACTGTTGGTCTTGGCTACCAGGGCACAGGGCACAAGCTGACTCATGTTCAGACAGCTGTCAGCCAGCACCCCCAGGTCCTATTCTGCCAGGGTGGCTTTCCAGCCACTCTTCTCCAAGCCTGTAGCATTGCATGGGGTTGTTGTGGCCCAAGTGCAGGACCTGGCACTTTGCCTTGTCGAACCTCATACAATTGGCTTTGGTCCATTGATCCAGCCTGTCTGGATCCCTCTGCAGAGCCTTCCTACCCTCTAGCAGACCAACATTCCCACTCAACTTGGTGTCATTTGCAGTTACTGAGGATGCACTCAATCTCCTTGTTCACATCACTGATAAAGATACTAAATAGGATAGGCCCCAGTACTGAGCCATGGTGAACATCTCATGACCAGCTGCCAAGCTGGATTTAACTCCATTCACCACTACTCTTTGGACTCAGCCGCCCAGACAGTTTTTCATGTAGCAAAACGTATGTCTATCCAAGCCATGAGCACCCAGTTTCTATAGGAAAATGCTTTGGGAAATGATGGCAAAGGCTTTACTGAAGTTGAGGTAGACAAAATCCACAGCCTTTCCTTCATCCACTAAGTTAGTGACCATGTCATAGAAAAAGACTGGGCTAAGTCAGGTATGACCTGCCACTCATAAACCCATGGTGACTGGGTCTGATCACCTCGTTGTCCCATAAATGCTCTGTGGTGGTGCTCAGGATGATCTGCTCCATAACCTTCCAAACACTGAGGTCAGGCTGACAGCCCTGTAGTTCCCTGGATCCTTTTACCATCCCTACTTGTAGATGTGAGTCACCTTTGTTAACCTCCAGTCCACTGGACTCTCTGTTTAGCCAATACTGCTGATGATGGAAAGTGGCTCAGTGAGCATTTCATCAGCATTCCACCATGTTTCTGTGATGGCAACTATGTCATAGATGAATGTTTTAACAGAAGATCTACTTTTTTTACCTTCCAAGTGGTAAAGTGATCTCAGACATCAGGTGGACACCACTAACTTGCTGTCAAGATGCTTGCCTTAGTTTTCTGGTTTTGGTTTCTGCTACTACCAGCTACTAAGAAGGAGAAAAATGACTGCTACTGCTGAACCCAGGGCAGTTTCTTATTCAGTGCCAATATGTCTTTTCTGCTCTCACAACCTACACAAGTGCCTGTAAACAACTTCAGCAATTTTCCCATGTGTGGAGGTTTCACTACTATTCTGTTATGGAAAAAGTCTCCACTCTCCATCATTGGTAATGGTCAGGTTTCAGTCTACTATTTTCACATGTTTCAACTTTTCCTTGCTAAGGGAAAATATTTACTTGCTTATTATCACCTGTAAAGTCAAGGTTTTACTGTTCACAGAAATAAATTACTTATTATCAATGCAATTCTTTTTTCCAAAGCCTGAGGAAAACAACTTGTAATGGAAAATCACAATGGCTGTTACCAAAAAGGGGAACAAAATGTTTCCTTTCTTATACCTGTCCTATTAATAGTTACCAAGAAATGTCAGACGACAAAGTACAAAAAGTAGATAACATCAAGTCATGTTTTAATCTTATTTAGTCATTCATAATGATGAACCAGAAGAGACCCTAATTATGCAGTTCCATGATTTAAATAGTCTTGCTATTGTAGATAATTCCATTTGTAACATGTCTTGAAAGTGTTAGCAGGGTTATGGAACTGATTCTAAACTACATTCCTCATTTCATGCTTTCATACAGAGGCAGTGATACATGTCTTTATGAAAATGTGAAATTTATTTCTCAAGTAGTGATAACACTGCTTTTTTGAGTTGAAGTTTATGTGTGCTTCAGAGGTTATTTATGTCTGTCCTCAAATTTTATTCACCTGGGGAGAGAGAAAAGAGGAACATTTTCACATGTCATCCAAAATGGAACCAGTTTACCCAAAGAACTTAGTGTTTTCAACAAAATTACATTATGTAGGCAGGACACTTCCCTGTTATCTGGATTGCACTCACAACTTAGTCACTTCCATCCTCATAATTAGGTTAAACAACAAACAGGACTTTATGTGATTTTATTTTGAGTGTGGCAGAACAGTGATTTGTCACTTCAATACTGTCTCATTAGGAGCCTCCTCTGCATTTTGTGTATTGTAGAGAGGATGGAAGTACTAATGCCTGAAAACTAAGCAAATGTTTTCCTTCCAATTTTAGCTCTCTCTCCTAACACTCCTGAATATTTATCCATTTTTATCTTTATAGCTTAGAATTACAGCAACTGTTTAGCAGTTATTGAATTGTATTTCCTAATTTGCTCAGAAACCTTTTGTCATTTAATCTGTCTATATTGTACAAAAAGATCTTGGAATGCTAAGTATAATGTGGAACTCAAAAATACAATGTATGATAAATGTTAAAATGCTTAAGAAGCCATAGGATTTCAGCAGAGATACAGTGGGATACAATTGGCTGCTTCTCACACTGTGTTTTTCATTTATCCTAGAAGTCACTTACGGTCAAATTACCTTTTTGTGCATAGGAATTTGTTAAGGGAGAAAAAAAATATTTTCAAAAGATGTCATTTCAAAAGCGCCCTTGTTGATTATACTCACAGGGAGCTGAAAGATGTGTTCTTCTAGGAATGTCCCTTTATTTGATTTTCTGATGGTGGCAACACCTCAGACTTCTAGTGGATTCAAAGCCAAGCTTTAGTCCTCCCTTTTCTGGCATGTCCAGAAGGTAGGTGAAACTGCTGGATCAGTGTGGAACTGTGCACCATCTGTTTTATTGCAGTAAGCAGTGCTAGGAAAAGGACATAATTGGTATATGTCACTCAGTCAGAGGAACGGATGCAATATTGTCTCGTGTATTTTTCTTCCATGTGGTGCCTTTCCTCACCCTGCCAACTGCCTGCAGGTAAAAGAAAGCATTGAAGGGAAGGCTAGTGAGATCCAAAGGCCACGACATTCCTGCTGTCATGAGGATGGTACTTTGTCACTGTATTTTCTATAGTGAGCAAAGTACTTCCTTGTTCTGCCCCTATTCACTTATTCAACCCATTGAGCAAACCAGCATGAAAGGCTGCACATCAGTATTCAAGGCATACCATGATGTGAGGACTCTGGAAGGGGGGCTTGGATTGTTTCCTTTTAAATGGGATTGAAATCGCTACATATCGAGTTCTCTTAGAGCCCTTTTTGTCAAGGGTCCTCAAAGGGTTTCACAAAATCAGCTACCTTTAGTGGGTGATAAATGTCTGGTGACAGAAAAGTGAACAAATGACCATTGGCACAGACAAGAATAGGTCCTATTCTTGCTTCTTCCACCAGGCAGCACTCCCCCTCACTATCAACCTGCACACAGTTCCTCGTCTCACCAGGAGCTGCAGGAAGGAGCCTGTTGCACCAAGGAGAAGGGACAGCAAGGGCCCTGCTGGGGTCCCTGCCAGAGATGGCTGGGCATGAACTCCAGAGCAGGGTCTGCCAGGTGAGTGGGGCAGCCCAGGCCTCCCAGAACTGCCCCTATGGTTTCCTGCATACCAGAACTGTCATCTCTGCCTGTCACATATTGGGATTGTTCACTAACAGAACTGTGAGACTTGGAGGCAGCATCTCTTTTCCAAGAGAGTGTGATGAATTTGCAGTAGGAGATCTGTGGCAGTTGGTGTTTAGCAAGTGCTGAGTGAGGCTGGGGTGACTTTCGAGCTATTAATAGTCTCCACTGAGAAGCTCATATTGCCTCAATAACATGGATCATTAGTTTTGCTTTTTAATCATTAAGAAAATACCTTTCATTGATGGAATGGGACAAAGTTAGATATAAGAAATTTTTCTGCTTTTCTTACTCCTGTTGTATTAGCTATTAACTAAGTCACTAACCTTGTAGCTAACCTCTTTTTGATAATTTAAAGCTGATGGAATGATTATATTTGTATGTGTACCAATTAGTATGCTTCTAAATCATTATTTCAAGTTGTATTGCTTTCTGAGCACTCTGTGTTTGTATATGAGAAATCTGGAGCAATAAAACATGTAATACAAACAAATTAAAGGAAATGTTATGGGGATTTACCCAAGGCATTTATCCTGCCTGAATACCAGTTCCTGATGAAATTATGAGTAAAAAAGTGGAAATTACTTCTGCTGCTAATGTTCATTATTATCTCCCTTTAATAAATGTTCACTACAATATTAAGATATCTTTTCAAGTTGCCTCTCTCTCCACAAGGCCAGTAGACAGTTTTGTAGTTCTCTGCTCAGTGCCATTTTCCCTTTGTTCTCTCTCATAAAAACCAAACAATGAAATAAGCAGCTTCCATGGCAGGCTGTGATTCAGAAAGGATATAAGCAGCGCACCATGCACAAAAGGTGACCTACGGATGGGTTAAAAATAGGGCGTGTATCTCTCTGGCTGTGTTCCTACCATTACTCCATGCAACACAGGACATAAATAGGTGTTGGTAGCCAACCTACATCCTTATTTTGTCTTAGATGCAGGTGGTTGCGCAAGAGTCGCCAGTGATACTGGAATTTCCAGCTCTTCCCCAGGGTCTGTGTGCAGCAGCCGTGGTGCTTTGCCCACAGAAGCAGGGCTGCAGGCCAGGCAGGTGAACCAGAGCAGACAGGACTTGTGCCAATCTCTGCAAGCCTGCTGCTGCCAGCAGCACTCCCTAGGAAAGAATGACTGTGCTTATTTTTGTGTCTGCTGTGAATGATAATTACTGCATCCAAAGATGCACAAATAGCAGCTGCTTATTCCCAGGGTCAGATATCACCCTGAGCAGGTATGAGTGAATGCCTCCCTGGAGACCCCCTTGGCTTCCAACATGGCACAGGTGCCTTTTTCATGCCCTTGTTCCCTGTTAGTCTGACAACACCTGCTCTACCACTGTTTGCTTCTCACATGGATCCCAGCCTGTTCTGCCTTCCAGGGTCTTCCTTGTGCTAGATTAAAAATATCTTTCCTGTGTACTGAGCCCTTCATGGCTTTCTCAAAGAAGAACATCCTGAATTTAGGTAACTGTGGTTATTAATGCAGAAAATCAGTGTCAGTTTGTTGTGTTCAGAGCCTTTTGGTTTTATGTTCATTAAAATCTCATCATGGTGGCTATTTTTCCATAAAATCTGAGAGGCTTTTTATATCAACAATTCATAGAAAGCCTTTTAATGTCAATATTAATCTTATTAAGTCCTTTTTAATATCAGCATAGCTCCTTAAGGCTTTTTTAAACATAAAAACCTTATCAATGCAGTTTCTAAATTTATTATGAGCCACAGAAAAGTAATAACCAAAGTACAAGAAAGCAGTGCATTGCAAAGTATTAATTACAAAAACTGTTGCTGTCTGAATAACCTGAAACTCTAAAAACCACCAGTAATGTTGTGATGAACCTTAAGCACAGGCCTAGAGAATGAATAATGTAATACTATAGACAGAAAATGTCCAAAGTGGGACACAACTGTTACAGGACAGGAATGAGTTTTCTTTGGCCTAGAGTAAGTGCTTATGTTCTTCCCACTGTGTAAAACAGCAAGAGGCACAGTGATAAGTAAGATCCGTTCATACGGTTCATGATTCCTCACAACCTCTTAAATTGGACTTGCTATTCTATCATATTTACTATAGAATATGCTCCAGTGCTGACAACAATGCAAATGTAATTACAATACATCTATATGTCCCATTGTCTGTTATGCTGCAGATCTTAATTAGGCATTTTCCCAATGAAGTCTGGCAATGTACGGTTTTTGAAGTAGTAATCATAGAATCACAGAATAGCTTAAATCAGAAGTGTTCATCTAGTTTAACCTCCACTCAAAGCGGGTCCAGCTGGATTGGACTGTGCTGGGCCTTATCCAGTCAAGTTTTCAGTATCTTCAGGGAAGGGCTTTTTTTTCTTCATATCAAATTGGAATTTTCCTTGGGCCCATTGCTGCTTGTCCTATCACCATTTGCCTCTGAGAGGAGTTAGGCTCTGTTTTCTCCATTGAGCCTTTTAAGGCTGAACGAACCCAGCTCTCAGGCTCCCCTTGTGATGTGCGGATATACTCCACAACTCGTTAAAGTTGTAAAGTAGGTATGCTTTTATTCAGCGCTGAGGTGTATGGGGATAGTTCCTCCAAAGTATGCACACCTCAGGGTTGTTCTCCCTTTACATTTATTCTCTTCAGGTATACATATGCATTAGGTTACTCAATACTCATATACATATTTATTATTTGTCCCTGCTTTGTATTGTAATGAGCTAGAAGGTCCTTTGCACCTGCGCAGCGCCTTTCTGGTCATGGGCAGGGGTCTCAAGATGAAGTAAATGAGTCCTCCTCTTGTGAGTAGGGGTCTTCAAGATGAAGTAAATGAGTCTTCCTCTTCTTAAACTTTTCACCTTTTAATCTTCACACATGGCTTTTGGGTTTGGTTGGTGCCCAATCTGCTTTTTCCCCGCTTATCAGTAGAACCAAACATCTGCTTTTGTCCCTTGCCAGTAGAGCTAAGCATCTGCTTTTGTCCCTTATAGTAGAACTAAGCATCTGCTTCTCCCCCTCATCAATAGTTAATGCCTTGGCATGTTAGGTATTTATGACAGACAGTATTTTTGTTTAAGCAAAGGAATTCCTTTAACCCCCTTGTACAATTTCTCTGTATTACCCCCCTGTACATCGGTTACCCCTGTATCACTCGTATGTGCTGAGTGAGCTCCAGTCCCCTGACAAATTTGGTGACCCTTGACCAGATGTGCACCAGACAGGCAGCATGCAGTGAGCTTGTTAGTGCTATGAACAAGGGAGATTAAACAATTCTGCACAGCAGAGGGTATGAGAGGAAAGGTGGAGAAGAACTTGATGTTTCCAGGTTTCATAAAAATAGGAAAAAGCTCAGGAGATGATACATCCAGAGCAAGGGGTGGTGCTGTGGAAACTGAGTGAAGTAACTTCTACTAGGCTCTGCAAGGACACCACTTAGATCAACCACTGCTGATCATTACCTAATCTGACTGTAAAGAAGAAAACATATGAGGTGTTCAAGGAGCATGTGAAGGTTTCTTTAAAGCATGGAAGGGTGGTTTAGAAAAGTGAGGAGTTCTGGAGAGGGGAGGGGAGAGGAGAGGGGAGGGGAGGGGAGAGGAGAGGGGGTTTCAGCATGTCTGAAACCTTCAGGGTGACATTTTGATCACTGACTATTGAAAATGGGAAATTTGCAGAGTTGCACTTCAGTAAAAAAGACCCAATTGTGCACTTCTCCCTTCACAACCAGCAGCACCACAACTGCTCTATGCCTGTGTGAAACATGTTCCTCCTTCACAGGGCGCATCTCAGCAGCTGGCATGTGGGTGTGGGTACATAAAAAAAAAAATCACTTAAACACGTGAAAAAAATGACAGGTTGATTTTGTTAAAGGAAAAAAAATATCTGTAGCAGTTTTTTTCCCCTGTCTCCCCTAACTGTTAACAGTTGTGTAGAGGTGTCTGGCATGCCACAGTTTAGTGTGCTTGTGAATGGATTATTCCTCACTGAGAAAGACCCATCCTTGCAATCAGAGCAGGATGTTGGAATAGCACAGATATAGCCCCATGCTTTCTCTAAAAGAGCCTGCATGCATTCTGTAGTCTACGCTTGTGAAAAATTGATTGTGAAACCTCTGCCATGACAACTCTGCATGAAAAAGGCAGCCCCCATTTTATAGCACAAAACAGAAAGCAGATTAACTGATCACTGGGATGTAGCTGGATTTTGCCTCTTTGAGTTCACCTCAGCAATCATTAGATACAAGAAAATCTGTGCAGCAGTTTACAGGGACCTTCCTGTAAAATTTACATTATTTTATTTTTCAGATAGTTTCCAATCTCCCTTAATTAAACCATCTTTTTTACTATACTGGGTGGATTGCTTAAGAGATGAAGCTTTTCCCTATTTGATTCATGTCATTTCACTTCATCTTCGAATTTTCAAATGAGTGTAATAAACTGTGACAGCAGTGTTCACTCAACATCTGGATGCTTTTGTACATTTCTTTGCTCATTATGATAATTACTATCAATTTACCATGTTTCTGAGATTTTTACAGGCCATCTACATTACAACATTTCTGCCCTTCACTGGAATGAGGAATTTTTAAATCCTTTTTCCCAGCTAGGGTTACAGATACGTTGAATGTTTTTATAAATGTTGGCATGACTTTGTCTCCCAAAAGGTTCCATGTGTTCCTGCATGTGCTGTGTCCTGCAGCTGCTTCCCAGGGTCCCACCATCTTCCCTGCCTCCCTTGTCCCAGCAATAGGGACATCTCCAGCTGGCAGGTGCCCAGGGCTGCACCAAACCAAGCTGGGATTTTGTGCCAACTTAGGTTCTCAGATTTACTGTTTGCCCTCTTAGATCTGAAGACAGCACTCTCAATGCAGAAAGGTCACTGCCATTTGCAATTCCCTCTGAAACTAATTATTATTGCTGTTTTCTTAACTTCTGTAGGACCTTATTGAAATGTTCTGCCTTTCAGAAGCTTTTTACCAAATGAAGCCCCGAGTCTGTGTTTTGATCCATTTGGCTGGAGTAGGGATACTTCTACACAGGTATTGAGGAATAGCGCTTAGCAAAGAGTCGAGTCTCTGAGTCTCTGCTGCTTAGTAGCTCGACAAACCCAGTACTGTCATGTGAAAAAAATCCAGAAAGTAGATACATCGTGACAGAAGAAGAGATAATAATAATAATAACAAATTCCTTGAAAACCTCATGAGGAGTCTTCAAGAAAACACAGCAAGGTCATTTTGTCTTCATTGTGCCATCCATTTTAACTGCTTTATATCATTTCTTGGTATGGTAAAATCTAGATTAATGCTCTTAAACTCATCATGAAAAGGGAATAGCACTTACAAATCCAAGTACTCCATAAAATGATGGCTCCCTTTTTTTCGTTTCCTGGAACATGCTCCAGGCACGCAAATTGGACTAAGTGGACATAGACAAAATCTACCTTAGAGACAGTGATGTTCTGAAAGAGGAGCCAACTGCTGCCTCTATGAACTGTCCCATGACAGAGCATCTCTCCTCACTGGCATGTGGCTGTGATCCTGAGAGACCAGCCTCCCCATGGAAGAGCTACTCTTTATGAATCCCTCTCTTTTAATATCAGTTGGGACTGTTGCTTTCCTCCTGCCTGACTTTTAGCACAATCTATGTCGAGCATGTGAAGAGTTGTGGGATCACTACATATCTTAGTTTAAGCCTGTCCCTTATTTTTTGAAGTGTCCCTGAATGTAATTCTTTCTCCATTTTTTCTATGAGTCATCACTTCATCTGCTGCATGAGTAAAAGGCAGGTTGACTCAACCCAGCTTTTGCAGAGCCTTGATAAACAATATATTGATTAAGCCTTGTTTTCAGGGTAGAGAGAGACAAAGGATAATAACAAAACCCAAAGAAAAATCTCAGAAGTTCTTTTTTTCTCCTTGAGCTGTCCTTAGACTCCACTGAATTCCACATCAGCAGGAAGAGTCATGAACATGGCCTTGTGTTTCTGGTTTGACTACTAAACATGTTACTAATAACTATAATGAAATCACATTCAGCAAAAAGACTTAAGGGAGTTTTTTCTTGCAGCCAACAAATACTTGCCACACATGAACATTATATATTTTATTGCAAAATGGATTGGAGGTACAGAAAAAGTTTTTTGAGTAAAATAACATATTAGCTCTTCCTGGCCTAGCCTTAATTGTTCCCAGGTAGACCCCTCACCAATGTTCTGTGGAGATTATGCATATTTATCAACTTTGAAAAAGAAATATTATGAGCTGTTCTGTACTGGCAGGAGGAGCAATTTTAACACTAAAGCTATAGCAGAAGGATAGCTTAGCCCTGTGGTAGAAATACACAGATAGAAGTTTTTCCTTGGAGCTTGCCATACCAGCCAGGACTGAATCACACCTGAGGGAAAGGCACTCACAAATAAGCCTAATGTGAGGGACTCACTAAGAGATTGCTGGAAGTATGCGTTGTGAACATTGAAGGGCCTGGTCAGAAAAAGATGAAGATCTGGCAATGACTGAGAGAGGCAGTGCAAGCAGTTCCTCTGGAGGGAGTTCTGAGTTATGTGTGTTGAAGGCTGCTTCATCTTCCCAGCAATCCTGTTTGAAATAAAGTTGTATGATATACTTGGTCTCAAACATTATGATTTATGGGTATGCACAAAGAGTACACCTTAAATTTCTCTGACTGTAAATGGATATATGTTCCAGTGCCCATGAAAGACAAATGATACATTGGGATGAATTTACAGGACAGTTAAAGTCTACGCAAAAGAATTACAGCTAGCAATATCTGAGTAGTCCAACTCTTGTTAGCTAAAGGAGATCCATCACGTATATCATCAGAGAGTATATAATAGCAATGTGGGACGCAACATTTGGGGCCTATTCAATCAAGATGCAGGAGTACAGAACTGTCAAAGTGATAATCATCTAACTTTGAGCCCTAATATTGTTCTCGTATGCTTGGTTCTTTGAATTATATTCTTGCATGGACTGTGACTGCGATATATACTCTTGCATCTAAAAAGATGCTTTCCATTTTATGCTATAAATTAAAATATGATTTTGTATTAATCAGTAAAGACAGGACTGCCAGATGAAAGATTGTTTGGAAATGAAGATTATAAAAATAATTTTACTTCTAAGAATGCAACTCTTGATTTTTTTAATTTTGTTATGAAAACCAACATAATGACTGATGCAAAAGCAATAAAAGTGCATTGTAGAATACCAGATGTCTCTGGATATCTGTAGGTCTTCATGTAGGTATCAACTGGTCATGACAGGAAATTAAGAAGTATTATTTTCTATGATTCATCCACATTTAAAATAATACAGTGGAAACTGGAGTTATTGCCAAAAATAGATTAGTTTTTTTTTTTTTTTTTCAACTGAGAAAACAAAGGGTTCACTGAAAAATGCACACTTCCTTTTGTGGTCAATGATTCCTCAAACCATTAAATGTCAAAATGCTTTTTGTAACTTTTTACTAAATAATTGAAAGAGAAATCATCTATTGTATGATTATTTTTAAGACAACAATGAAGCTGGAGAAAGAGAATGAATATTTACTTCCACTCAATTGCTTTTCTCCCATCATGAAAACATCCTGTGGGCAACATATAATTCGACCTTGAAAGATTTGCATCATAGAATCATAGCATCATAGAACAGTTTGTGTTGGAAGGGACCTTTAAAGGTCATCTAATCCAACATTCTGCAATAAGCATCAGAATTCTTCAATTGCTTTTCCTTATCTACTGAAGGAATTTTAGAATTACCAGGAGTTCTATTTTATTTTCTTAACATGAATACATAGAAATGTTGAGGCATATCCCCTCTATACACAGTCATCGAAAAAATCCGAAATGGTGTTTCACTGTGGAAGATAATAAATGAAGATTTCCTGGTTGACATTTTAAAAATTTTGAAGTTATGTAAACAGAGATGATGATGAAGCAAATTCAGTGCCTAACTACTATTAAAATTTCTTTCATAGTATATTCCAAATATTTAGGATACATCCTTAAGTTGAGAACCAACAAATCCCATATACCTCAAAGTTTATGACTTAATGTGTTAAGTGATGAATAATTTAGTTTGGTGAATTGATAATAGGAAGCCAAAGATCTGCGAGACTGTTGAATAATTTTCTCTAGGAAATCAGAGCAGGCACATAAAGAGGTCGGTGTGTGGAATATGGTGTGTTGAGTTTGAGTGGAATGTATGATTGAGTGGAATGTATGAATCTGTGTTGTAACACCTGTCATAGAGAAAGGTGCAGTGTTTGATCTTTGTAGAATAGCAGAATTTTAAACAACGTTCAGCCCAATTTAACCCTTCACATTGTGGTTTCTGTACCTCTTCTCCTTGGGCACTACTTTTTCAGTGGGTGTCACTTTGATGAAAAGAACCAAAGAGGCATCTGAGGGCAGGACATCCTTATATTCTATTGAAAAGGATAAAACCCTAGTTCGTGTAACCTGAGTTGAAAGACTCAACTGAGATGTCTAGGCAGGCTCAGCCTGGGTCAGTGAGAGAAAGAACATGCTAGATAGAGAAAGTTGAAGAGAGACACTATGTGCCATATCTCATGCTTTTTTGTAAACAGATGAAACAATTGCTTATCTGTATATTAAGAAGTTAATATATTGCTATATGTGAAACCAAGTTTATTAATAGATATTAATCTATTAAAAATGTATATGTAACTATCGGTTTTCCAATTTTGTGGGAGGTAGAGGGTCCATCCACACAGTTCAGAAAATCGCAATGTAGTAGATGTCTTTATAAGAAGGTTGAAGTTGTAAGACGGTTTTGGGCAAGAGAAAAGGACACATATTTAAGCAACCTTCCATCAACCTGACCTCTAAATATGCAACTTGCATTTTGGGAGTGGGCATCAGGAAATGCTTTTCTTAAAAACATACTGGTCTTGCATGCATATGGGCAAAACATCTGAAGAACAGCTGTTACTACAGGATAAATTTCTAATCTTTATCAACATGTGTGTGTCTATTTCTTTACAGTAAATCAGCTTAGTATATTAAAATCTGAAAGGCAAAAACTGAAACAGAGAATCCCAACACAACCAGCTTCACTAGCAAACTGGTACCACCCAACAAATCAAATACACATCAAACTGTGCTCTCAGCAACAAAAGGAAGAAAAGTTAAACAGCCTGTGCTGTTCTATGAATAACTGCTTTCATCACTGGCAGCTGCCTAAGACCTTACAATACGTGTGAGACAGCATCAATCAGGAAAAAAAAAAGAATTTTAGTATCAACACCATGCATTTCACAGAAGGGGGGAAGATTAAGGGGTGCCTGGATGTTCTGCACTTGGAAGTAGTATATTTTTAGGAATATATTTTATAGCACTTGGTCTTGTGGCATCCCTAGCTGTTACATTCAGATAATTTCTTTACCCTGCTGGAGGGGATGCTGACATTGCAACAGATTCAACATGAAGAGCTGGCTAATTTTTCAGAAAGATATACTCTTTCCCACACAGTACAGCTGAAAGCAGCAGTTACACAGGGTTAGGATGGGAACAAATCACTGTCAGCACCCAAGAGCTGCCAGTCTGGACAGGAACCAACATCAGCATAACCCAGTACGATTCTGTGATCTAGTAGCCAGCCTCAGAAGATGTCACCAGGAAATGGCGTATGACAAGTATGGGATATTTCCTACTTAGAAATATTTCTTCCATTTGTGGTGGAAGCTGCAAATCTGTGTAGTTGCAAATCCTCTTAGCTACAGAAATAAGAAAGGCTTCCAAATCATCTTGTCATTAGTTTGTGATAATTCTTTTAGCTACAAAACACAAGTCTTCAAATTCTTGACCACAGATTCTCAGCTTTCATGTTGTGGCATAAGACAAGGCACCTATGGAGGGTTCAAGGCAATTCTTTGCATTTGTCAAAGAACAAAATGTAAAACTTTCACAATGAAGCTCAGCCTGAAAGAACATGAATTAAGAAGAAAAAACATATTTTCAAGGAAATGATGTATACTCTACCTGTGGTAGATATAACCAATGGAGAGTGTGTGGTTTGATCTCTTTTTTTTACATACGTACTCTTAGTATCTCTCATTAAGCATGGAATATTTGTTTAGATTTTGTCTTCTGTGACTTGTGCAGCTCTATGCATCTTGTCAGGGATAGCTGTCATGATGTTCAGGGGAAGCAGTTTGTTTTCTCACAGTTTTAATTAACTTTTGAAGGCACTTATTTTGTTATGAAGACACTAGGATTGCAGGAACTTGTTCTACTGATGTTTGCGTTTTGTTTAGGCACATTCCATATTTACCTTTTCTCTGTTTGTTTTGTCGACAGCAGTTAAATAGTAGTTTTCAGCATTTTTTATTTTTATGTTTAACATTTTTTTTTTGTGGAGGGAATTTGAATCTGGAGCAAGACTGTATTTCTTGAAGGCTTATGTGACTTGTCATTTACCCTGTATTTACCCTCAGGGCAAGTGACTGCAAAGCCTTGCATTAAAGGCTGCATCCTGCCAGCAGCAGAAGCCATTTAGTATCTACTGAATTTGCAGGGAAATTAGGACCTGAAGCACCTTGCAAGAATCATGAAATTATAGAATCATAGAATGGTTTGGGTTGGAAAGGACCTTTATACCATCTAGTTCAAACCCCCCTGCCATGCCTCATGGTTGCCATGCCAAGCCCCCATGCCTCATACCAGACCAGGTCGCCCAAGGCTGTGTCCAACTTGGCCTTGGACACTGCCACGGATGGGGTATTCATAACTTCCTTGGGCACCCTATTCCAGTGCCTCACCACCCTCACAGTGAAGAACTACTTCCTTATATTGCCGGAATGGACTCAGTCAGAGATCAATATGATCAGACAAAAAGTCATTTATTGCAAAGCATTAACTCCTTATATACTATTGCTTACACACACCTACAGCAATTTGGCATATCATGATTGGATACTTGTCTTGAAGACCCTTAGTGACTAACATATAATTGTTTAAGCACAGGTGTGAGAACTTGACCTCGAAAGCTTGCCAACAGTCCACAGTTCTCATAACTCAGTGAATTCCAGCTTCTTCTTATCTTGCTTAAGCTTCCTCAGGCCTCTCACAGCCTTGCTGTATCTTTCAGAGTTATTCAAAGCTAATGTACCAAATATTCATTCTCCTGTGAGAACACTGTCTCCACATTATATCTAACTTAAATCTCCTCAGTGTAAGTTTGAACCCATTACCCCTTGTCCTATCACTACAGTCTCTGATGAAGAGTCTCTCCCCAGCATTCTTGTAGATCCCCCTCAGATACTGGAAGGCTGCTCTGAGGTCTCCACGCAGCCATCTCTTCTCCAGGCTGAACAGTCCCAACTTTCTCAGCTTCTTTTTACGTGGGAGGTGCTACAGCACCCTGATCATTCTTGTTGCCCTCCTCTGGACTTGTTCCAACAGTTCCATGTCCTTATGCTGGTGATGCCAGAACTGAATGAGCCATAGTCATCATCTATCAGGGTCCTGTGCTACAAAACCATACAACAGAAGAGGCCTTGTGGTTCTGCACAAATTAATGTGAAAATCTTGACCCTTTCTGGTGATGGGTTGATAGAGATCTGTGCTTTATGAAGATCAGAACTATTGTATATTGCTTTTTCTCTATTAGCTTTGGTCAATGGTATTGAGATGAGGGTTGAGTTGAGGGAGACAAGAGGTTTGAACGATTTGCCTCTTTATTGTCTTTGGGGGAAGCTAAGGGGGCCTGTAGAGCTGGTTGAGCTCAGTCTGGGCTATAGATGCTATGCAAGTCAACATATATGGAATTGGGTCTGGCCCAAAAGGATGGTGGTGTAACCTCACCTGTTTCACGTTATGCCATGCCACTAACCTGTGGGGTTGTTTGCATTCACCAGAAAAATCAGACAGAGTATAGAATTATTTTCATGTTTCAGTTGCAGAAATCAGTGGTTATCTGGTTCTGAAATAGTACAAATACATCCCCTGCTGTGTGATGTGTGACGATTAAGTGGTGAGGCAACCCAGAGGTGAGCCGCCCCGCATCGCAGGGCCAGCTGAGGTATGACCATCACACTGATGGGTGAAAAAGCTCTCACTCAGCCAGTGTCTGCTCTTTGGTGTATTGGATTTTTCTTTTTTTCATTCCTGTGTGGAGATCAGAGCTTTAGAGGTTATCTTGATTTTCTGGGAAGGAAAAAGGCTTTCGTGGTGTGTGTTGCCACGCTGCAGGGAGCACAAGTTTGTCAAGATGAGATCCACTGAATATAATGCACATTAAAAAAGACTGCCAGTGCTTGGGGGATGTGGAGGGAGATCTGCAGGCTCCAGGGTGGACCTGGGATGGGATACAGAATGATGGGAGCTTTCACGTCCTTTATCCCTTACAATTTCCCTGAAACAACCTCAGTTACAACTCAAGCCTTTTAATCAGGCAGCTTGATTAACTGTTACACCTTTATAGAGACAAAAAAAATCTTTTAAAGAAATTGTGAATTAAAATCCAGAAGAAAACTCCTTATAAGCATGAAATGATGATGAATGATGCCATTTGAGGTCTGAAAGTACATGGACATGTGCTCCTCTTTGCTGCCTGGTTTGTTGGCAAGGGGTAGAGTGCCTGTCCTAGAGAGGGGCCTTTCCTCCTCCTCCACCCATGAACAGTCAGCATGGCAGCTGCAGTGGGGTGACTGCCTCTGTGCCCTCTCAGATGAGACTGGAGGGAAGGTGGATGAGCTAAGGAGTGTGACACTGGATGCAGCATGTTGCTTCTTTCCCTGCCATGTCCCATGGGTGTGGTGCTGCTTGAGGTTGTCCTCAGAGGTATGCTCATGCTCCTGCTTTTGTGCTGGGATCAGGAGGTGAAGACCAGACCAGTGCCCCAAACCATTTCTGTCGCAGACACTGTTGCTTTGGTTTTATCAGCACAGACCCCATGTGATGGCACCCTTCAGTGCTTCTTGAGATGCAGTTTGGATGTGCCTCCTGCACTGCAGCCAGCCTTGGTCCAACAAAACTCTGCTGCTCAGGCCTTTTTTTTTTTTTGTTTGCGTTTTTTTTTATTTGTTTTTTATTATGGTAAATTACTAGCGTAGAACTAAAAAATAGAAACAACATTCTCCTGGGTGGACTTTTCTTCAACCACTAACTTTTCATGGTTCCAACTTACAGTGTAGTCCCACAGACACCCTGCCTCAATGGAGAAGAAAGTTGCAGCACAGAGGTGGGAAGAATGTCAAAGAATGGTGTATTGGGTAATTTAACCTCAGCCCAGGAGAACAGGTCAGTGTTGAATGCTACAGCTTATAGCAGGTCTACTCTCTTGCACTTTGTACAATTGTTGATGCTAATGTCAAGTTAGTATTAAATACTAGTGTAGTGTGTTGTTTAACTGATCCTATAAGGGCAAATCAAACTAAAAACAGACTCAAAGTCTTCCAGCATCTTGCTCACACAAGTTAGAGTTTATATTTCCCTTTGAGAGACTATGAAATCTTTTATGCCTTGAAACACTGAAGATTAATAAAATCAGTGTTGCTGTGTAGGAGTTGTAGTATGGGTCCTGAACTGGAGAGATGCTACTGTCTTTGGGTAATTGGGCCTTCATCTTCTTTTCTGTGCAAAACAACAACTTGCAAAGAATTGTGAATGTTTATTTTCTCTTACCAAAAACAGATGGTCTGTGTTTCTACATTTCTAATGGTGAGGAAAGGGCTAAACAAATGAAGGAGAAATTGCCCATCTAGCAAAATAACTGGTTCAGCCATTCTCAAACAGGAAACAGAGCTATGGAATACTGGTTACAGTATCAGACTGTGGTTTATGGCTCATAAAGACATGGTTCATCGTAATGCACTTGAAGAGTCTCTGTTCATTTCCAGGTGATAGTGAGAGTTAACAGACAGACCAAAAAATTCACTTTTTCAGCACATTTTCCTCTACCAGGAGTCCTTGCAGTTGCAGAGATGTTTGCAAAGGGCTAGGGTGATCTCAAGCTGTGATTAGTGACAGGGGTGGCTCATAAGACTTGCTCTGGCTTGAGCTACAGCTCTGTCTGTGGGGAAGCTGAGGATGTGAAGCTGCTGATTAATGACATTTTCAGCAATAAATGCATCTCCAGCACATTTTTTTTTAAAAAGCCATTACATTTATTTATTCATTCCTTTACTATGTGATAATGTATGCAGTTAACATTGTACTTCAAAGGCACTTTTATGTTTTAAGGGAGAGGTGTCAAATAACACTGTAGAGAGGTGTTTTCCCATCTGCTTGTTTTCATGCTGTGTTTTGTGGAGCTTTTTCTTGAAATCCAAGCTATTTCAGAACTGTGGGGTCTGTTGCCATATACTTTGTGTCTGTGGCAATTATTTGCCTGAATCCTTCTACTCTAGTCAAAAACCAATGAAAGAGTCTTACCAATAGTGAAATAAGTAGTGACCTGACCTAACCTCTGTGGGTGGAGTGGCTTAAGCTGTAGCACACTCTCCATGGAGGACCTGGGATGAGGGGTACTGTGAGATGCTGGTAGTGCAGTCTCTGGGAGCTTGTAAGTTTTTCATTATAAGATGAGTATCCTACAGCGATCTCTGTCCCTCAGAGAAGTCATCCATTTTCATGCTGTCTTTTAACAAATGCCCAGGAGGAAACTGTCACTTAATACTGATCATCTATGATAGGGATCACGGGCTCTGAGCACTGCAGAAACCTGAAAAGGGCTTCAGAGACAGGTAGTTATTTCTTCTGGCCTTCCGTTATGCCTGCACCATAACTAGGTCTGATGTTCTAATGAATATCTCTGGTGGTAGATTCTTCCTTATAATTTACTGTTGTACTGTGCTTGCTGCTACATATTTTTCTTCTCAGCTGTTCTCTGGATCTTCTGTTCTGCAAGGTAAGTCCATTTTACTTTGTCCAGCCCAGTGCTGATTTAGATAAAAGGTTGTTCTCTTTGTAGCATCCTTTTATGTTCTAGAAAGCTGTATTATGTTCTTCTCAGACTCCTTTTTAGGGTAAGCAATCCCACTTCATTCAGTCTTTCATTTACGATGTGCTTTATAGACCTCTGATCATTCTTATTGCTCTGCCTGTTCACTTCCTTCTGAATCAGTGTCAATGAGCTGCATCTTTAAGCTACAGTTACACTTTTATATTTGAACATGGTGGTGTCTTCCTCACAACAGAAATTACATTGTTGATTCAAGTTCACCTCTTGCTGTGCATTAATCCTTAGATCACTTCAGCACAGTGGCTGTGTAACTAATGGTTTCCCATTTTGCATTTGTTAATGATCATTCCTGGCTGGGTGCAGTAACTTGCATTTGCCTCTAGAGAGGAGCATTTTTATTTTTTTTTTTATCTAATAAGTGTATCTTCAATTTTTCAGGAGAGCTCTGAGCATTTCCTCTACTGCTGTGTTTCTGGAGGGAGAGTGTCCTGTTTAATCTTTCTTCAGATCAATTAATGTTGACAGAGACTGGTATCTTGGGTATATGGGAAACAATTCACATTCCCACTGGGGAGAGGAGATGGCTACTTCTATACTGCCCAGTTGTGGGGTTTTTAATAGTGCAAAGGTCCTTCAGGAATCTGCATTTTCTAATGTATAGTGGTAGCTATTCACAAACTGCAAGCTGTACTATCTATCATTACTAGTCACCACAATATTTACTAACCAAAATGTCTTGCTACAGATCTTAGCCAGTTACTTTACAGTCAAAAGATAGAAGTAAGCATCCTCCAGACAGTGGGAGGCAACAAATGTCATCCTGAGGCAGGCATGTAAATCAGATCAGCTGAATCATTCTCTGAAAGTGACTGTCCCTCTAAGCTGACTTAAAAGGGAGCATGGGGTCACAGTCTCAGACATAACTGTAGCTCTGATGAATCGCAGTCCATCTTTTTTTATCAGTCAGTGGAGTGAAGAGATCAAAAGGAACCTAATTTTCCACTTAACTGGGAAGACGGCTCTGTTTCTGTGTGTTACCAAAATCATAGGATCGTAGAATAGTTAGGGTTGGAAAGGACCTTAAAATCATATAATTAAACCCCCCCTGCCATGGGCAGGAATACCTCACACTAAACCATGTCACCCAAGGCTCTGTCCAACCTGGCCTTGAACATTGACAGGGATGAAGCATTCACAGCTTCCCTGGGCTACAGGTTCAAGTGCCTCACCACCCTCACAGTAAAGAACTTCCCCCTTATATCCAATCTAAACTTTCCCTGTTTAAGTTTGAACCCATTACCCCTTGTCCTGTCATTACAGTCCCTAATGAAGAGTCCCTCCACAGCATCCTTAGAGGCCCCCTTCAGATACTGGAAGGCTGCTATAAGGTCTCCATGCAGTCTTCTCTTCTCCAGGCTGAACAGCCCCAACTTTCTCAGCCTGTCTTCATACAGGCAGTGCTCCAGTCCCTGATCATCCTCATGGCCCTCCTCTGGACTTGTTCCAACAGTTCCATGTCCTTTTTATGTTGAGGACACCAGAACTGCACACAATACTCCAAGTGAGGTCTCACGAGAGCAGAGCAGAGGGGCAGGATCACCTCCTTTGACCTGCTGGTCACATTTCTTTTGATGCAGCCCAGGATACAGTTGGCTTTCTGGGCTGTGAGTGCACACTGAAGATGGCTCATGTTAAGTTTCTCATCAATGGACATCCCCAAGTCCTTCTCCGCAAGACTGCTCTGAATCTCTTCTCTGCCCAACCTGTAGCTGTGCCTGGGATTGCTCTAACCCAGGTGTAGGACCTTGCACTTGTCATGGTTAAAGTTTGTAAGATTGGCATCAGCCCACCTCACAAGCATATCAAGGTCCCTCTGGATGGCATTCCTTCCCTCCAGCATATCAACGGAACCACACAGCTTGGTGTCATTGGCAAACTTGCTGAGGGTGCACTCAATCCCATTGTCCATGTCACCAACAAAGATGTTAAACAAGACCGGTGTCAACACCGATCCCTGAGGGACACCACTCGTTACTGGTCTCCAGCTGGACATTAAGCCATTGACCACAACTCTTTGTGTGCAGCCATGCAGCCAGTTCTTTATCCACCGAGTGGTCCACCTATCAAATTGATGTCTCCCCAATTTAGAGACAAGGATGTCATGTGTGACAGTGTCGAATGCTTTGCACAAGTCCAGGTAGATGACATCAACTGCTCCACCCCTGTCCATCAATTCTGTACCCACATCATAGAAGGCCACCAAATTGGTCAGGCAGGATTTCCCCTTAGTGAAGCCATGCTGGCTGTCACCAAGCACCTTGTTTTTCATGTGCCCTAGCATGCCTTCCAGGAGAACCTGCTCCAAGATTTTGTTTGGCACAGAGGTGAGACTGACTGGTCTGTAGTTCCCTGCTTCACCCATTTTCCCTTTCTTGAAAATGGGGGTTATATTTCCCTTTTTCCAGTCATCAGGAACTTCATCTGACTGCCACAATTCTTCAAATATAATGAACAGTGGCTTAGCAACTCCATTTCCCAGCTCCTTCAGGACCCGCGGATGGATTTCATCAGGTCCCACAGACTTGTGCATGTTCAGGTTCTTAAGATGGTCTTGAACAAGATCCTCTCATATAGTGGGCCCAAGGTCTTAATTCTCACAGTCCCCGTGTCTGCCTTCTAAGACTTGGGTGGTGTGCTCAGAGCATTTGCCAGTGAAGACTGAGACAAAGAAGTCTTTGAGAACCTCATCCTTCTCCAAATCCAGGGTAGCCAGTTCTCCTGATAGCTTCTGGAGAGGGCCCACATTTTCCTTTATCTGTCTTTTACTTGCAATGTACATATAGAATCCTTTCCTGTTATCTTTCACATCCCTAGCCAAGTTTAATTTTAACTGGGCCTTAGCTTTCCTAACCTGGTCCCTAGCTTCCCAGCCAACATCCCTGTATTCTTCCCAGGCCACCTGTCCTTGCTTCCACATTTTATAAGCCTCTTTTTTCCCCTCTAAGTTTCCTCAGCAGCTCCTTATCCTTCCAAGGAGGTCTCCTGGCCCTCCTGCTGCACTTCCTTCTAGTTGGGATGCAACACTCCTGAGCTTGTAGCAGGTGATCCTTGAATATCAACCAACATTCTTGGGCCCCCCTGCCCTCTAGGGTTCCCATGGAACCTTACTAAGAAGGTTCCTGAAGAGGCCAAAGTCTGTTCTCTTGAAGTCTAGAGCAGTGACCTTGGTGCATGCTCTCCTCACTGTCCTGAGGATCTTGAACTCAACCATCTCATGATCACTATAACCATGGCTGCCCTGGAGCATCACATTTCCAACCTTCCAAGCCCTTCCCTGTTGGTGATCACGAGGTCAAGCATGACATCTCTCTTTGTCTGCTCCTCTATTACTTGCAGAAGGAAGTTGTCTTCCACACACTCGAGGAACCTCCTGGATTGCTTCTGCTGGGTCATACCATCCCTCCAACAGATGGCAGGGTGGTTGAAGTCCCCCATGAGGACAAGCGCGTGTGAGCATGAGGCTTTTCCTATCTGTCTGTAGAGTGCTTCATCCACAGGTTCCTCTTGATCAGGCGGTCTGTAACAGACTCCCACAGCAATGTCTCCCATAGCTATTCTCCTTTTAATCCTGACCCACAAACTCTCTGTTGACTGCTCACCTACAGCCTATCCCTAACATAAATAGTAACCCACTCCCCTTCTGCTAGGCCCGTGTTTTCTAAAGAGCCTGTAACCTTCCATTCTAACACTCCAATCATAGGAGCCATCCCACCATGTTTCTGTGATGCCTATTATATCATATCCCCGTAGATGTGCACACATCTCTAATTCCTCTTGTTTGGTCTCCATACTACAGGCGTTTGTATAGAGACATCTGAGCTGAGCTCTGAATGAAGCCAGCTCATTGGCTTGAGCAGCTGGAATGTCTCTACATTGCTCTGAGCATTTATTATAGGTGCTTGCAGCTGACTGGGAGTTTTGGGATGGAATGATGCCCCCTTTCCCCCAGCACATCTAGTTTAAAGCATCCTTGACCAGCCTGGCAAGCCTCCTACCAAAACCACTCTTCCCCTTTGTTAGACCAGCTCCACCAGCCTTCAGTAGATCTGGCCTCCCAAATTGAGTCCCATGTTCTAGATACCCAAACCCCTGACCATGGCACCACCATTCTAACCATTTATTAACCTGGCCAATCCTCCTAGCCTTTTTAAGGTCTTCCCCTTTATCCTGAGGAATTGATGAAAAGACTATCTGATATCCAGAACCCCTAACCACCTCTCCCAGGGTTCTTTAGTCCTTCTTAATGTTCTCCAGGCTACAGCTATCTATATCACTAGCACCCACATGGATCACTAGAAGTGGGTAATAGTCAGTGGGATTTACTAGAGCAGGCAGCCTCTCCGCAACATCCCTCATCTGTGCCCCTGGTAGGCAACACACCTCCCTTGAGACTGAGTCAAGCCGACAGATGGGTGCCTCTGTGCCTTTCAATGTAGAGTCCACTACTACTATGACCCACCGCTTTTTCCTGGCAGCACCAGTAGTTATCTTCTTTAGCAGTGCATCAGCCAGTTGTTTCTGGTGCAAGTGTGTTTCCTCCTTAGCCCCCTGCAGAACTGCAAAGCGGTTCTGAAGTGGGAACATCAGATTTAGGAGGAAGCCCCTTGCTTTTAATTGTTCTTTTCCTCCCTTTTTGTTACTAATTCCCAGCTTCCTCCTTCTTCCCTCCATGAGCTACAATGGACACTTGAGTCCCCTGCACAGTTTGGGCCTGGAGCAAGCATTCCTGCTTCCTCTCAGCTTCCCTGACATCTTGCAGCCTATCAACAGCGTTCCGCAGCTCAGCCACCTGCTGCAGGAGGACCTCCTCCAGGGAGCACCGGGTGCAGCCCTGCCCATTGTGCACCCTCCCCTCACCAGACCAGTGCAGGCACTCTCTACACTCCAAGCTCTGCACCACAGCCTCCCCTCTTACCGGCTCTGTCTGGGTGCCTAAGCTGGCCACCACTGGAGCAGCCAGAGCAGAGCTCCCAGACCGGACCCTGGTCCTAGAGCAAGTACTCACCATCCTGCTCGCCTGGTCACTCATGCTTTCTGGGGTGGGCTTTTAACCCGTCAGGCCTGGCTCCCCTGCTGTGAGTCCCTACTCATGTCAGCTGAGCAGCTGGCTCCTGGGCAAGTCCTGTTGAGGACTTGAGGCTCCCTCAGTGGCTCTGGCTGCTCTGAGTTGAGGCCCCTGAATGCTGAGCTTCCCCCACTCAGGTGTTGAAGGTGTCCTCTCTAGAGCTACTCACCTCAGCAATGTAATGAATGTAATGGACTATCAGCTATGGGAAACCACTGCTGCTTTCAAAATCTGACATTAAATCAATGCATCGGTTAGTTCTCTTTACTCCAAAAAGGTGATCTGTTCAATGGAAACACCACCAAATTCTTTCTGTGAACTTCAGAGGGGACTCAGTCAGCAGTCAAAAAAGTTTTTCAGAGAGGAAAGGCATATGGAGAGGAAACTGCTTCATGAGCACCATTAAATTTGATTCTTCTGTGCTTATTTGGTAAAAGCAAGTTGCATTAGTGTAGCTCAGTTCTCATGTTGACATTATTGTTCCATGCATTTTCTTGGTGTTTGTTCTGCACTTAGGAAGGGAAACTACTCTGAGTCAGTAACACCTACCTTCATGACAACTTCTGACTTCAATGTAATGGCTCAGGAACTGTGAAAATGTATATAGAAAAAAACAGTAATACTGTAATGTTAGAATGGATTATGTGTATGTACCTCCCTCAGAGCTTCTCCTGTATTCAGATTCTCTTGCCATCTGTATTATTGTGTTGCTGTAATCCTGCTGGGGAATGCTCAGACACTGCCTTACTGACAGTACACATTTTTCCTTGCTACTATGCTCATTATTCACTGACCGTAGCAGCAGTAAGTCTTCCACTCATTACAGTTCACTAGAGACTCTTGTTTTCTTTCTGTGATCAATTCCTCAGGAGTCTAGAAGCTACAAGGAGAGATGCTTTGAAATTTCGTTTTCTTTTTGTCAAAGGGAATTGTGCCTACCCTATTCACAGCAGACAGTATCAGCAGATTTCCAGACCTGTCTATATTCTTTCCAGTCCTCATGCTACTGAGAGATGTGAGACCCTGTGAAAAGACAGAAATGAAAATGTCTTTTTTTAATAGTCATAAAGCTATATACAATATACAAATAAAATGGATTTTCAAGGGGAAAACTGACTAATTGGAATACGGGAAAACTGACTAATTGGAATACAGGAAAACTCTCCACAAGGTAGATAGAAATTGTTCCCAAGCGCTACTAATGTTGTTATGTTTGTGTGTTTTGCTCTATAGAGAGCTTAAAGACTCTGTGGCACAAGGTACTGTATAAATATAAGATGCTGCCATTGATTTTTATGGGGATGATGCATCAGTTGGCAAAACTTCATCTGTCTTAACTATAAGATGTTTCAAGCTGTTGTATGTGAAGTGTAAAGGCTGAATTTGTTATCCAGTTCTTGCACAATACCTACAAAATCCTCTTTGACCTTGGAAAGTTATGAGTTCAGGTTTTCCGATCCAAGCTGATAATAACAAGACTGGGGGATATGAGGGTGGAATAGTGGTCCATGTGAAAATTTGCATTGTTCAGTGCCTGATGATAAGATCATGTCATCAAGAAAAAGAAGTCACTAATAGCTGACATTTTCATTGCTGTGTTAAGCAACGAGGGTGAACATCATCCCATATAGGTGATTAACCTTCCCTGTTCTCCAAAGAGCTGCAAGGTCGAAGGCAGATGATAGCACAGCCTGAGAAAGCTGACCCTGTCACACCTGAACTCTACCTGTACAATAGATAAATGTATCTTTGGGAATGCAATGCTTTTTATTCTCCACTGAAATATGCATACTGTTCAACATTAGATCCTGGGCAGCTGGCTCAAGGGGGCCCTGCCTTGAGCAAGGTGGTTGAACCTCCTTCCAACCTCAGCCCTTCCGTGATTCTGTGATTATACCTGAAAACCACACATGCTCCCTGCTGATTTTTCCCTGAATTGAGTTAAAGAGGGTATTCTGACCCAAAGTCCAGTCACTGTTTTTTTTAGCATCAGCCTGGTATTACACTCCACTTCGTGTTGGCATGATGACGGTGTGCACAAGTGTCATGTTGCTTATGATACCGTAACTTTTACTAATTGTGTGGCAAATGCAGTGCAATATGAAATATTGTGAACCACATAGTGCTTATCAGCTTAGGAAGCTAAAATCTATTTGGTGATGTTATCTTTGCTTTTTATTTTTGCTTGTTCATTTGCAAAATTCAATCATTTGCAATTGGCCTGCCTGTTGTTAGCACAAGTTGGTTCTGCTGGAAATAGAATTTAATATAATTTGAGAGTGTTATTTAATATGATGCCTGGTCTATTAGTTTCATTTTAATGTATTGGACATCTTCATAGGAGCTTTGTCTCAGTGTTCATTACAGGGGAAGATCATTTTCTAAGTAAGCTGCAGTGCTGCAAGCTGCATCTTCTAAGAGAAAGAGAAAAACGATTTAGGAAAATATATAACTTGTCAATCCGTGCTTTTTCTAGTCTATGATATGAAGGGTCTTTCAAAGACTGAACACATTGCATATCAGTTGATATAGACAGGTCATGCTACATGCCATGAATTTTAGATTGTGTGTCATTTTCATTTATTTTTCCTTATTTTGAGTAGCATCCCTGAAGTTTAGGCATGAAAAAAACCTAGTTGAAAAAGCCTAGTGGATTTATCACCCAGCAGGTATTTGGTGACAGCTCATGCCAGAGGGATTATAACTCTCCTCTTGTCACTTTCTCCTTGAGCACAAGCTACCCAGCCTGGGAATTTAAAATGCCAGCTAATGAAGGATTAGAAGCATGTAATTTTTAGAACCCTTTTACTGTCAGGAGAAAAAAATAATAGTAGGTTTACTCTGTCATGCATGTCAACCTGATCTAAATTAGCTGGAGAGACTGCAGTGAAGGACACTTCAGTTTCAAACTCTTATTTTTATGTCAACTATGTGGCATTGCCTGGTCAACCTCTTTGTCCCCTGTGAGGAATGACAGGGCCAGTTCAACTCTGGAGGAAACTCAATTGCTTTTTGGACTGCAGGTTGAGATGCGGCACAAGGTGTGGTGTGTATGTGCACTACTGCACTTGTTAATTGTGTGCTTAAAGCACTTCCTATACAGAGATCCTCAGTGGTGAGCACTGGAAATCTTGGTGTACATGGTTTAAAAGGTCTTAGAGATGTGCCTTGCCAGACAGCAAAGGAGATGGCAAAAAGTAAATGAGGTGGAAGTAAAAGAGGTGGAAATCTTGCAGGGATGGATCTGTGGTGGACCTCAGGCTAACACCTCTGACTCTCAAAGAATGTGAAATCTCCATGTAGCTTTGCCCTCTGGGACCAGCTCAAGGTTTTATTTTTCTTTCTTAGTGGTGAGATTAGTTTTTTAATGTAGTAGTAGCTTGGAAACTTATATTTTTTCTCTCTCTCAATTCTCATTACGCTTTTCTGGGTGACTCATTGATCACTCGGTTCTGTGCCATAGATAAAAGCGAAGATTATCTTTTAGGACTAAACATCCAGCTTCAACAAGAAGAAAAATGACACTACATCCAAACTATCATGAAGTAATTTGAATTAAATGAAAAAGCTATGTTACCAGAAACCATACTCCTTTGGAACATTTTTTTTTTTGCCATATTTGAGTGTCTCAAATTGAAGGAAAATTGGTTAAATTTATTGGGGATTTTAGTTTCTAGAGGTTCTGGCAGATTTTGCTTTACCTTTATATCCTTCTTTAATGAAACAAATGTTTATTTGTGTGTTTGTTTTGTTTTTACTGTGACCTTAACTCTCTTTGCCAGACTGACTGTCTGAAGAAAGTATTGGCTAGACTGTAGTTTAGAGATTTTTCAGGCTTGTTTGTTTGGACTGAAATGTTTAGGTTTTTTTTTCTTAAAGGTTTTGTTACAGCATTTGGATGTGGTCTTTTGTTCCAGAAAGTGCTTTTAATGATGAAGTTCCAATGTGCCAGGTGTGAGACTTGTGAAGATGTGACGTACATTAATTAGTGTTGGAACTGGTTGAAAAGGATGATAGCTTCTGTCCCTTTCCCCTGTTCTTTTTGGGGTGGAGGGTTCAAAAGTCCTTTCTGTGAAGGGAGGGAAAAATTCTAGATCCAGAACACCCCAATTCTCCTATGCCTCTGTCAAAGTGAAAACCAGGGCCCTTTTTAGAAGATGAATTTGTGGGTATTCATTTAAACCCTACTCTAAGGTCAGAAGTCATATTCTCCAAGATACAGCTTTAGCAGGAATTGCATAGGGTGAGTACAGCTGTTTTCACCCACACATCTGTGAAATCAGCTCTTCACACTTCCAGAATGGATGAGGGACATGTACTAACTATGCTGCTCCTTCTGAAAACAGTCTAAAGCCTATGTTATTTCTTGCATGTTTTCCCAGGGCTCTCTTTAGAGGACTGTTGTTATAAAGAGGTTTAGATATAGTAAGAGTTGAAATGGATAAAATCATGAAGACATGTTATTTTAAAACAGCTCATCTTCCACACTGGTAAAGAAGAGCAAAGGAGCAAATGGAAAGGTCTAGTAGCAGTGGCAAGGGGCAAACCGCTTTGACCTTGATTTCATATATCATCCTTAATATCATGATTCAAGCAAGTAAGATAAATAACTCCATGCCCTTTGGACACAGACTGCTGTGCATAGCGGGTGCTTTTCAGCAGTGCAGATATTCTGTCCAGTCTCCCCAGAGACACAAAGACTTTGGGCAGAGCTCAAACTCTTTTATAAACACAGTTGAGACTCCTTCTTTGGTATTCAGCTATTTTAGCTGACATCTGTACTAATTTATCTGGACTGCTGCCTACATCTGGAGCATAGAAAGGAGTTACACAGGAGTGCTCTGAACAGATAGATAAGCAAGTGCAGTCACCAAAAGCAGAGCCATTTTGACAACTTCAGCATTTCCAAGCACGGATTGCTGGCAGTAGCAATCGTTTCTAATGTACTCCCTGCCTGTAGGTATTGACATGTTTGTTCTAATTCTCAGTCTTTGTTTAGAGCTGATTACTGTGATCACTTTTCCTGTTATAGTTTTGCACATCAGCAGTTTAATTACAAAGACAGTTCTCTCTTAAATGTCAACTTGCTATATTTTTGCTGTCCCTGTACCCATTAATGCTTTTGTACTGATTCACCGGCACAGTTTTACGCAGTAGACCTTACTGTCAACCTTGATGTCAATATTTGTCCTCATTTACAGCAGGAAAAATGAGAAAGAGCTCTTTTTTTTCCTGTGATACAAAAGTGTTTTTGTCATGTTTATGTATGTACATTTACAGTTGCATGTTAAGGAAGATATATATTAATGAAAATGGGGGGGACATGATTATTTTGATGAATGGCAGTATGTTACTTAGTGATTCATTAGGTCACATCCCATTGTCACTAAGCAACAAGATGTGATTTGGCAACACCATGGGTCCTTTTTTATGTGTTTACTGGTTCTTAGATGTGCAAGTATTTTTTTGCCCTGAGCATGAGTGATTAACTATGAAATTCTATTTTATGCTTTTATTTTCATTGTTTCTGTGCTTGTTATTTAGACTCTTTTCAGTTTGTCATCATTGTTCTTATCTTAGATATCCTAGATGGCAACACTCTCAGTTGCTCCAAGTGTGAATTACAGCTACATGAAATTAAAAATACTGTCATTTTTATCATGTTAGGTTTTGTGCTCTTCTAGCTCTCATCACTTACACATGAATGCTAAGCAGTGACAGTCATTCACTGTGTCAATTAATTTAACAAATGAGAAAGATATTTTTAGCTTGGGTCATGGTTTATTAGGTAAAAATAACTCTGCTTTTATATGACCCAGACTGATAATGAACTAGTGATCCCAGTCAGTGGATGATGCAGGTAGCTTAACATGCTACCCTTGTGATCCACTTGACCCTTCTTCCAGGCCACACCTTCTCAAAAACAGGAAGATATTTTTCTGGGGTGAGCCTTTTCCTCATCATGCAAGCACAGAGCATGTACTTTTGGGAGTGAGTGGTTGACTCAGCCTTTCAGGTGTCTTCCACATCATCTGGAGAAACTGCTTGTGACTCAGGAGTGACTCCAACGTATAGCCATCCAGTGGCTTGAAACATGTTGAAAATGGAGATCCCATACTGTGGATGATTTGGTATGAAAGCCAGTACAGCTCTAACTTGCTCAGAAATTTCTGCTTGTCTGCCTCTGCCTTCCTCTCCATTGTCCTGAGCTTCAGGACCACAGTAATGCTGTTGCTTTGCAATGGAGGGAAACCTGCATGGGGCCACTCATCTGCTTTTCATAGCTTGTGGATTTTACAGGAGCCCCCTTGGCTTCAGGTCTTGCTTTACAGGGAAAAGTTGAGAAACAAAAGTGAATGTTTCATGTCTGGGGTCTTCTTGGGTCACTTGGACAGAAGACCCTTGCTCATCTTAACTGAGGCTAAGAATAAGGTAAATATTAATTCCAGGCAGCATGCTGATGAACTGTGCATGGAATAGAGATGTGGTTAAAAATAGAATTGCTGCCTTACAGAAAAAAATTATTAATAAAACCTTTGAAGGACAGGAGTAACCATTAACTAAGCTGGCACCCACCCAGCTTTTGCTTGCACAGTTCCACTATGGTGAAATCTTGGTTCTGGTCAGGCTTTCTGAGCATTATTGGGATATAAATGTCACCTAGGTCAGAAAAAAATTAGGTATCTCCTGCCTGCTAAAAAAATAATCACTTGAAATATTCACTTGAAACCAGGGAAATTTCACATTTCTTTCAAATGTGCAAATATTGGCACTGGCTTCAAATGATGAAATGATGCCATCTGTATGGGTGATAGGCAATATATTTATATTAGTAGCTGCCAACGTGATTTCAGTGCTGTGGTCTATACTACTTATCTTTCATGTTCATGTATGTGCAGAGTGAAGCTGATCCACGTAAAGTGAGCCTTCTGTGCTTTTGTCACATCTCCCCTACTTCCCTGTGGTTGGGTCCCCTCTCTCAGGCTGTGAAGGCAAGGGATGGTGGCAACTGCCCTGAGTATAACTTCTGTTGGGGGGTGCAAGGACCAGGTGGGGAGCACCATAAGCTCCAGTGGGTGGCAAACCTGTCCTGCAGCCTCACTGACCCTGCTCTGAAAAGGTTAATAATTACAAGATGGCTGATGTCATACCTTGCAAGGGAACAGTGTTGTGAGTGCAACAAATGTCCTGGTATGGCAGCACTCTCCACATGCTCCTAGAGCAGTCCTAGTCCTCCCTCACCCTCCAGCAATGTTTCAAGAGAGCTCATTAGGATTTGACTCTTATGTTTGACCTCATAGCAGCCTTCCAGTATCTGAAGGGGGCCTATAAGGATTCTGGGGAGGGACTATTGATTAGGGACTGTCGTAACAGGACAAGGGGTAATGGGTTCAGACTTAAACAGGGGAAGTTTATATTAGATATAAGGAAGAAGTTCTTTACTGTGAGGGTGGTGAGACACTGGAATGGGTTCCCAGGGAAGATGTGAATGCTCCATCCATGGCGGTGTTCAAGGTCAGGCTGGACAGAGCTTTGGGGGACATGGTTTAATGCGAAGTGTCCCTGCCCGTGGCAGGGGGGTTGTAACTAGATGATCTTAAGGTCCTTTCCAACACTAACTATTCTATGATTCTATGACTTCCTCAGTACAGCACAAGCAAACAGCTTCTTGTGGGAAGGTGCGTCTTTTTATGCATCCCCCTCTGAAAAAACACTATCAATACAGAATTGCTTGTTGTCTCTCATGTCTTTTACAAGGTCATGTTCACTGCATCATATCTCTCTAAAAAAATAATCAAGAAATAGGTATACTGGGCATATAAACCTTGTTAGGCAGAGTAAATCTGATGGTACCTGTCTCTTCCCACAGATCAGAGGGGAAATTTAGTGCAATGATGCTCAACTTGCCATAACCTTCCTTCTTTCCCCATCTTCCTTTATTTCAAAGTCAAAGAGTGAAATCCCAACTCATTTTAAAACTCATCTTTTAAAATAGCTCCTTGGACAGGTTCCGCTTAACGAAGTCCTACATTGCATACTTATCTCTTCTGAATTTAGCCCACTAATTGAAAGTTTTCAAGGAATATATATGGTACGAAGCTGCAAGTTGTTCCATCATAAATTCACTTCTACATTTATCTCCAGAGAGAATATACATCTCAGGGTGGGGTGGTGGAATTCAGACTTTGCTCTTTTACACCTGCAATAGCTCAGAATATACTGGATTGTATTTGATTGGATGGGATTGGATGAGATGGGGTTGAGAGCACACAGCCATTTTAAAATAGTAGGGTTTGCTCTGGAAAAAGAATGCAGAAGCAGCTGTGTCAGCTGTAGTCCATCAGATGACTGGATTACTGGATGATGCTTCCAGGTCATGACCCACTAATACCTCACTTGGGAAGTGAGAAGAAAATTCTGGGTTCAGTTCTTGTTGCTGAGGCTCACTATCTGAATTGGTAATATTAAACCAGTGTACAGGCTTCAGTACCTGTAATCACCTATCCTGCTGGGTGCAGTTCTTACCACCATTTTGGCCAGGGCCAACCTGCATTCTCTTGGACAGTTCACAGACATTTAATTTTCTGGAATGGATGCAGTTATGGTGTTGGGAGCAAACCTGATTTCTTGGAATAATTTGCAGATTTGCTGTAATCACCAGTGTCGTTAGCACTGGTTGCAAACTTCTCTGTGTTTTCTGGATCTTACACACTGAAAATGACTGTCACCATCCATCTTCCAAGGGGAAGCAGCACTTCAATGAGCTGATCAGACTAGGTGCAACAACAAGCATCCTGAAAGACAAGCAATCTGCCATGCTCCTTCGTGGACTTGATGGGAGAAGATGTTTCTAGAAGTCTTTCCACCAACAGGTTTACAAAAAGGTTTTTATTTCCTTTCTGACTGCCATGCAAGTTTTAATGAAATGCTCCTCCTGTGAACAGCTTTCTGGCTGAGGGTGCAAATCTCTAGCATATATTAAAAGAGTCAGTCAATGGAGTTTTATCACTTCTCCTGGGGTTTTGTACTTGAGAGCGTTGAAAAATATTTCAAAGGTAACAGTAGAAAAGAAAGAAATAGTCTATTTTGTTCTGCAGCAGAATGAGCTGTATGAATCCCTCTGCCTGTGCTCCAGGCTGGACTGGTGCCTCTGTCCAGATTCACCCTGGACCAAATCTTTTCTCTGTCTGGATGATTTCAAACCTGAAGGAAGGACAATGAGGCAGGTCAGCAAGGGATCATTACTTGATGAATAAGGCAATAGTGGTTCCAATGTTTAAATTGTTTTAGCTATCACCTGTTCATCAACTAGATGTGCTGGTCAGCCACCAACTGCTGGGTGCTGCCAATGGGAACTTCTTGTCTAGATGTGAAAGTAGCTCCCTCTGGGATTGCTAATTTGCAAAAGGTTTTCTGTAAAATACTTCGCTGAGGAAGACACATAGGAATTTTGAGGAAAGCGCCTCTACCTTAATCTAACTTTCTTGTCTTATTTCTGTAAGCTCAGAATCCTTTTATATCTTTAGTGTCACAGCATTTGCTTGTGGGTGTTCTTTATCCTGGAGGAACAAGCCAATCAAAAGGGTCAGGCTAAAGTCCTAGAGCTCTCTGTTCTGCACTCAATCTTTATGAATATTAAGTTGCCTCTCAGATGTATCACCTTACTATATCAGTTGCTAGGAAATATATTTTTATTTAATTTCTAAGAAGAAAAAATAGTTAACGAATATTAATTGGATGAGACAGAAGCAATTAATGTAAGGTCCAAGAATTCAGATGTCTGTTAGAGTGATGATGTCAGTTGTAGCTGATAAAATTTTGTGAAGTTGCTATTAGGAAAAAACAAAATGATACAAATTCAAAAAGAGATTCTTCTTGAATCAGCAGGTAGTATTTTTAATCCATACACAAGTGTAAAAAATCCCTTTTAAATATGACCACTCAGGAGGGATGACTTCCCATCTCTCGTGTATGTGTAGACAACTATCCACAGCCATATGCACTCTAATCATAGTGGGACTTGCTGTTTGTGTCAAATCCAGAGCTGCTTTAGCTGCAGCCTTCAGCTTCCTAGGCTGTGCCCATCAACTTGTCAAGGGTAGAAAGGTCTCAAAGGCTCTGTCTCCACACCGTGCTTTTAATAAGGAATGTGGTGGGGGAATAATGCTGAGAGATAGACATGCTCCATGTTTTTCCCTACCCACCAGACCTGCTCATAAGGAAAGCCAGTGCTTCAGTCCTGGGAGGGAGCAGTGCTGCCTTTAATACCTCTCCCTCCACCACTTTCTTTTCCTAAAGAAGAAGCTCAAGCACAGCAGCACTATGGTGCTACTTGTGCCTCTCTATTGATCCTGGTGGGTCTGAGGGGCAAGATGGGTCCTGCTAGTGTGGCTCTTCATGAGGTGTATATGAGGTTAATATGCCTAATTAGCTTGGTTGTGAGTCCATGCTTAGGAAAACCTCCTGCTGCAGGATATTGTGTTCTTGTGGCAGTGTCTCCTTGGGTGAGGAAGAAATCATGCACCACTGAGAATTTTTCCACAGTGACTCTGAGTGAAATGAAACTGCATCAGTAACAAGTAACATATATCTCTTTAATCTCTGTCTTTGTTTTGTGGTGTTAACTGGTACGTAAGGTATCATAAACCACAGTGACAGGAAGAGAGATTTAAGTCAGTTTTGCTAATGGTAGCTTAGCTTGGAATAGCCAGTACATTTATTGTCCCTAGGTATCTACAGACTCCCAGGTAATGGAAGCCTGACTGCTCAGAAATCAGGTTCAGAGCTCCTCAGTTTGTTTTTTTTAAGAGAATTTGTCATTGATTTTGGATGTCTTAGTCCATAAATTTGAATTCTGAGAATCTGTTTCAGAAGAAACTCAGACATACACATAAGTAGAGCCAATAATTTTGACAGCCTTTCCAAGCTGAACTGTACCTGCTTGGCACTCAGAGCCATAGACTACTGTAATAGACAACAGATACATAAAGGAAAGAAATATGGATCAGGATAAAATGCTGAAAGGGGTCAGTTACAGGGAATGGTGGTGAAGTGTTACTGGGAAACCATGTCTCTCTGGAGGGCTGAATTTAAACCTTGTTTGGGTTTCATCACAGGCCCCATTTGTCCGTGCCACAGAAGAGCTGACAAACACTGACTAGCAAAGATCTAGTTGGACTAATAGGAGATTTGTAAGCCAAAAGTCCTGAGCACTGGCAAATTTCCATGCACACCCTCTTTGATGCATACCTGGCACTTCCTAGTATTGGTACAGCAGACGGCCTGTCAATGTGCCTCCTCCCTCAACTGGAAGAAAATTAGTAAGGACTAGGATTAAATTCATGTCTTACTTGAACCAGTGGAAAACCTGCATCAACCTAAATGCAGAACTGGAGAAGGCAAATTAGCTTTGCAAGTGTAGCTCATGTTTCAGGATAGCTATTAAGGTCTAGCAGTAATTCATTCCCCCTGTATTGGACGCAGAAGCCCTTATTTGCTGGGTTTAACAGGTTTGACAAAATGTTGATCTAATGTCAAGAAGCAAAGCAGATTCCCCTCTGAACGGCATGACTGTTGATAGGAATGTTTCTCTCTTTGACACTTTTGACTGCTCATTTTTCACTTTATTGTATGAATATTTAGTTATTATAGTTCTGAGATGGTACAAATTAGATATGAAAAAGGAGAAGGGAAAATGGTGGGGAAGGAAGTCTCTTCATCAGCTTGCATCTCCCACACATGGTCTGAGCCTGCTGTGAATTCCCATTGCTGCAATGTGAAATCAGGAATAAGGGGTTCCTGACTCTTCTCTCTCTTGGCCTCAATTTCAGATGGAAATGTTCTGTTCTTAGGTCACGCAGAGCTAAATGATGCCTAGGGTGATGTTGTGGGCAGACTGTCTATTCCTAGAGGACAGTAGGGAAAAAGTCCATAGTGTATTAAGAACCTTTGACATTCCAGATTTTTTGACATCTATTTGTTTTTTATTTTTTTTTCAAGTGCATGTATACAATTTTAAAAGTATGTAGATTAATCTGCAAAATTCCAAAGTATAACTTTCGTTTCTTAACTAAAAGGAAATACTTAATGTAAAATGTGGTATTTTGATATTTCTTCACAAGTAGAAGCTATCATATATTTTCTGTTAAAAAAAGAGGAGAAGTAAGAAAAACCTCCAAGATTTCAGAGTGCTGCTTGCTTTATAGGCAATGCAGTATTGATAGTCAAACCATGCCCTCCATGACAAGCATCCCATGTCTCTTTTAAAGAAAGGGACATTGTTTTCTGTTGGGTTTTATGAAGATTGCAGGAAGGGCAGATACTTAACTGATTTCCCATACCTATCTTCACATTCAGATTATTTACAGATAACTCCCTTAAGATTTGGTTGAGGTTAGAGATCACTTCAAATGTCTAACTGCTTTCCCAAAATTTAGCTCCAAGTGTGGCTATAGTATGCAGTTGTATGCTCTGAATGATTTCTTGCCCAACTCCTTGCAGACTGAGTTTGGCAGGATACACCAAGAACAGCCTTGGCATTCATGACCTTGGCATTACTAATTTCAGTCCTAGCTTAAAACCAGAACTGAAATACTGTGGGAATATAGAGAGTTAGTAAGGCTTTTTTCCTTCCTACTGGGTTAAAATAGGTTATCTCCCAGTCTCAGCATGCATGGCCCGGCAGTCTCTGTGGTCTGAAGTGGGGCTGGGATGGTTAGGAGACTTGCATTAATTGAAAAGCCCATCTGAACACCTCAAGCTACACCACTGTGAAGTGTGTGGTCAACCTTATACTGCTCTCCAGAGGTCAATGAAGCAACCATAAACTTCCAAAATTGCTGAGAAAGGATGAGTTTGTGGCAACGGTGGTATGCTCTGGGGCAGCAGCTTTGAGTTTTCTTTAGCAGGGACTTCACATAAAACCACAGATAATTTTGTAAGTATCATACCACTGGCAATTTATTTTATATATATGAAATATATGTAATAGTAAATATAATTTTCATAGGCTTTAGTAGCCCACATACAAAATAGGAAAAAATAGTAGTGCTTTTCTCCTGGCCTTTGTCAATTTTGCTGATTTATATTGAAAGCCTTCAGGGTTGGGACCATCTTTGCTATTTATGTGTAACACGGACTCTTGTAAAGGGCTTACAGTCTCAGCTGGGATGGTTAGACATTGCTGCACCACACATATTTGCCCAATTTTTTACCATAGTTATTCCTTCATGGAGATATGCACTGAAACATGGAAAATCTATTTCCGGGAAAGAAAAGCCTGCCAGCAGTTGGCTGAATTGCTTGTATTTGCCTACGTAACAGTGCAAAGTGAAAATATTTTGCTTTACACAATTGTTTTTGTAACTAAGGAGACTTCAGAGCAGCTGCTTGTTTTCTATTAATTTGTTTGCTAGTTAAATTTTCTGGAAGCAACAAAGAAAATAAGTTTGAAGATCAAACTGGGCACATTAATTATTTATCTCTCTTTTCTTTATAACAGATACCCTGACTGCTTCAGCAAATTATTGTTGAAACATCTGAAGTATTAGCATAAAAAACTTTAATTGAAAGTATATCCCTGAGAATTTAAGGGATAAAGCTGTGGGCTCAGCCATCCAAGTTTTTCATACATACTGCTGAAGGCTGGCTCACTGGGACATGCAGTCTTCTGCAGTGGATGATGCAAGTAATTCATTATTATAAAAACTACCTGCCTGTCAGAGTCCCCTCCCCACTGAGCTTACTGAAGCACCAAAGCAGATACATTCTTGCCCTGAAAAACCTACTTTTCATTAGCATGAAATGTGTGGAGAGAAAGAGATGCCAAATGTGAGCAGAGCAATGAGGATAACTTTTAAAGAGGATCTTTGCAGTTTGTCTCCATTATCTAATGTTTTCCAGGGTTTGTTTCTTCTTTACTCTTGAATTTTCTTAGAGAAGTGAGGCTTCTGAAATTGTCCCAGCTTTCCTTTAGTATGCCCATCTACAATATCTCAAAGATACCATATATCAAAGAGTTTCAAGAGAACTGAGAAAGTGTGAGTAGAGCAGAGACCTAAGTTTTGTCCTTTGTAAAGAAAAAGGCAGGAACAAGACAGAACCTCAGCATGTAGGTGTTTGGGAAGTCTACCATAAAAACACATCTCTGAAAAGCTATGCATATTTGGGCTGGATTTTTCAAAAGAGCTCAACAGCATTTCTGGACATGGAATTAAAAATGAAAATTCTTATTTTTTAATAATTAAAACCTCACTGGCTTATGGTATTTAAGCTCATAAAAAGTTTGGATCCAGTTTGGACTGAATTTTAAGGTCTGAGCTCTGAAACTTTCAACAGGGTTCCCAGCAGGAGCTGCTGGGTTCAAACACTATTGAAAAACTGTTTTAAGTGCCCAAAGAGGCCTTGATCTTCTCTGAAAAAATCGTTAAGATGACCAGATGTCCTCATTCATCTGGAATTTAGACTCATCCTGGCAGCCCAAAGATTTTTTTTCAAATGCTGTTTTAAATCAGACTTTTCCCATTTTCTTCCTCCATTCCTTTGGGGAAGCACAAGCAATAACCATAAATTCCCGATTCAACATAACTGAAATTATCTCCATCATAAAAGTTCATTCAGGAAATATTTTCACAGTGAGACCTTTGATCTCACACAGGGGTCTGTCCCCTTGTAATTAAGGCTGAAGCCATGCACTAGATGTCCTAACACTGGGTTTTCCTCTTATTTGTGTACTTTAGATGAATATATTGTAATAGCTGAAAAGATACCAGAAAAAGCAGTTGTCAGACATTAAATGATGGGTTTTATTAATGAAGTTCCTCAGGAATCAATACCACCCATGCATCTAGCCAACAGTTTACATCAGTGTTCTAAAAGTAAGCCACAAACAAAATTTAGATAATTTGTGAAGCACAATTGATGAAAGCAGGTCAGCCATGTTCAGCAAGGTGAGGTACTTACTGACTGCAGGGAAGGGTCACTCAAAAAGCCTGTTTTCTTATAGGAAATACAAGGCTTTATAACTAGAAATACAGAATTTAGACCATTACCTCTACAGAGATATAGGAGCTGTGAAAACATTGTGGAAATCATCAAACAGCTGTTAAGGAACAACACAGTGATGAAGAAGACTAATGCAATTAACAAACATAGGATGGGAAATGGAAGAATACATTCCCTTCAGTCTGGACTTACACATATCTAAGAATGAAAACATTTTCACTGCTGTCTTACACAACCAGAGTGTTAGTTTTTTGCAGCCAGCTCCAGCTCCATTATAGATGTGAGCTTGTCTATGCTTAGCCAAACTACATCAATTCAAGACCTCCACTAGAAGAAGATGAACTAAATGAAATGGTCCCCTGTCTGATCCACCTTGATGCAGTTTGTCTGCTGTCTGGCAAAAAAGTCTGTGACAGATTTATGCCTGGTGGAAAATTTCATTTCAGTAGACAAATTGCTGTATGCAGTTATGACTTGTCTGTTTTCCAGTGAGCAGCTATTTGGATGTGGAGATCTGAAAGATAAAACCATGAAGATTTTTTCCTAGGAAAGCATATTTATCTGATCTGTTAAATGGTAATATCATCTTGAGTAAGATATTCAAACTTGTATACTAGGTTATCCTTGACTACCATGTGTCCCATAAAACACGGGCTACACTTTAGAGCAGAGACCATCGTTCCCACTTACAGGATGATGCTGTCATAAATAATAATCATGCTGGATGCAAATTCATCAACTTCAAATGGCCAGACAGTCTTGACCACATGCGTTTTATTCCCATATTCTGCCTTGGTCAGAAGCCAAAACCTGGCGTCATGGGAAGGTGTAAATTTTGCAATGTGTCCTGCATGGAAAGCCTAGATTCTGTGAGTTTAGCTTACATAAGAGTCTCTTTTTAATCTCAGTAATTTTGTAGGTGCCTTATGATAACTTCTATCCCTTTTAAAATGAAAATCAGCCCAATATTCTCATTGCTCAAGGCACCGCTAATCATATTATATTTTTAAAATCTCATAAATTATTTTCCTACTGAACAGTTTCTGCTCACAAATTCCCTAGTTTATTTATGATAAAGTCTTTCTAATATCAATATAAATGTGATGCCTTTCAATTGTATTAGAATGATCTTGCTGGGAGTAGGGAGTGCTGCTTTCCCTTCTTCTTTTCCCTTTTTTTTTCCATTGGTTTTCTGCCAATATTCTATCACATAGTAGAATTTAGGCATGAGAGACATCTTCAGTAAAGTTCAGGGTATGGTGCTATGTGACCAATCTGATTTAATCCTTCCTGTCTCATGCAGGTATGGATATTTCTAACACCCAGTTCTCACAAGAGTATTTTTATCAGCAGACCTTGGAGCACTTTACAATTTTTTTTGTTATCTCCTTTGTTTCTTTTTCATAGAAATTGAAATGCAGAGAAATTAAGAGACCACCCATGGAATTAGAGCACTCACTCCCTCAATACCTCTGCACCAAGCTGCCTACTTGGCTTTTCTGCCTCCTGCATTCCCTGAGCAATACCATATATATTGCAGCAGCTTTCAGCTCATTTCCATTTATTTAAATAAGTGGAGCTCAATTGCCATTGCAGATCAGTACTGGATCCCAAACAATGACCCTCTGCAAAATGGGTAACATCACTATTGAATCAAAAGTGTAGTTTTCTCAGAATCTAAAAGGTCCATTCGGGTGAGCTGGACAAAGCCTGTTGGAAGGCAGCTCCTAGCATAAATGTCAAAGCTCTGATCTAAAGCCTCTGGTAGTTCATAATTATGGGAAGTATCTCAATTTACTTCCAGCTATGTAGGAGTATGGGATGTTAATGAGACCAGTGAAGGTAAAAAGAGTTACATTTAAGGGACAGAGCATAACATTTGGATTCAACTGTGCTTGGCTTTATTTCCAGTTCTGCTTTTAACTTGCAGTGTAAATGCAAACCAGCCTTTTAACCTGCCTATAACTCTATTTTCACATTGAAGAAATGTGAATAATATTTCCAGAGTTTTAAGAAGCTCTTTGAAATCCTTCACTTGTAAAGCATCAGAGGTCAGTGATTGTGTTTGTTGTTGGTTGTATTTTTCCACAATGATTCATAGAGAAGCAAGGCAGTTAATTCTCATGAATATGTATCCCATAAATATCTAGAAAGAAATAATAAAAGATTCAGATTTATTGAAGACCATAGGAAAAATGGAACATGCTGCTGTTTTGTATCTGGCGCACTTACTTTAAAAGAAATGCGGTGGTTTAATTTGTGTTTACAAAGTATGCCTGACATTTTCTGTTCATTTTAAACTACTGGATATAAAAGAACAATATTTCTTCTGCTGCTGCTTTTGAGACTTTTACCCAATTTTAGATGCAATGAACTAGGAATCACTGAAGCTATTTGCTAGAACCATTTTGTTTAGCTGCTCTTGTAAAATTCCTACCGCAATTCACAGGTTTTGTCTATTATGGAAATGTCATTATGGTCTGTGAGCTTTAAAAAGCATCTGTACTTAAGAAGAAAAATAAATACTGTATAATAACAAATACAACATCAAAGCAGAAAATGGAAATGGTAGAGATGCATTACATATTCTTTGCACTAATATGCCATAGAGCTGTGGCTTAATTTACTGAGGATGAGCTGAAGTTCAACATTATGATGAAGATTAACATTGCTTTCTGTGTTTTTTTTCAAAGTAAAATCTTAAAAAAGTACCCAGCAGGCTTACCAAAGATTGACTCAGAGTTTAGATAGCTATAAAATTCCTTTTGCATTGTAGCCAGCGACCCAGGACAAGACTGGGAAAAACAAGTCTGAGGCCTGTACACAAATGTGTACAAAGCGTGTTTAGCCTCAGTGATTACTGGGACTCTGAACCACTCTCATTCCATTAATTGTTAACTTGGGTAAATACATTTCAGGCTACTTCAAAATTAAAAAGCTTATAATGTCCTCTTGGACCTGCCCAAAATTAAATTCACAGGTGGTGTATAGGGATGTAGGGATGAAGGGAACCTTCAGGATAGCTCAAGCCATGACTGAAGGGCTGTCTGGTGTGCTTTGGAGCACTGCAAGATCATGTCAAAAAGTCCCTGAGACTTTCCAAAATGTTGGCTGAGAGCAACATTTGCTCTATAGAGTGTGTGATGCCACATATGGACAAACTGCTCCCAGTGCCATCTCTGCAAGTTTTGCACTGATTTGGACGGATGTAGGAGTGGGGTCCTCAATGAGGTCATTCAGTACTTTGGGAAACATATACTTTTGAATCAGTGCCTTGTGGGTGCTCTTTACTTCTGCAAAATATACAAGTGCATTTGATTGTTATTTGCATTAACTAAATGAAAATGAATATATTCTTTAGGACTCTGTCTCGTTTTCTCTTTAGGGTCAGATAGAAAGCTCTTGTTTGGACTGGGGTGATAGCCCAGGCCACTGTGCCTAGACCTTTGCCCAGACCTTTGAGACAAATGCCTAATGCATGGAAGGAAATACTAATATCTGGCCAGGGATATTGTCTTGGAAGTAGAAAACAGCTTGCAATAGTGGAAAAGCACATCATCCTGCACTGAAGCATTTAAATGTAAAATTTCCCATACATGAACTATACAGAAATTCCATATACAGTACTTTTTACAGTATGTACACTGCAAGGAGAATGATAGCTTCATCTTGTGATACCTTATAAGAATCAATTATGGTTTAGAAACTGTATAGCGATCAATTTTTCTTGTTCTATCCAGAACACCTGGGGAGCTTCTTCATATGTGGCTGAACAGTCTTGCGTATCTTCTTTGCTACTTCTCAGTCTCCACCTAGAAGCTTCTTTATAGGATACGTTCTTGTAATCAGTATTGGAATAGTTGATAATTATTGCGTGCTATTTGTTATGTAAGCTTTTCCTTTGCTTTATTTTATGTTAGGATAGCAAATACTGTTCTACTAGGATCTACAATGTGACTATGAACATTGTTTTTTTGCATTTGTAACATTATTAATATTGATTTACTAATCGCATACTGAAGTTGATCCAGTGAATTTACTACCATGGTGATTCTTGTTCTTTCTTGTTAGGAAACTTTTTTTTTTTTAATCCAACAGTTGAAAGACTATTCTGATTGAGAACAATTAGTGAAAAAAGAAATATATTTGGTACATAAAAATATTAGAAATCACAAGTATTTGGAATAAAACATGGAAGAACAATATGAATATACCATAGAAGCCCAATTAAAAAACTTTCAACTGCATCTTAACATGAAGACTCAATAATCCTCAGTATATATTAATGAAATGGTATCCCTCATCAGGTAGAGAATATACATGTAGAATACTTCTGTAGGCAGAAGTATCTATCTGCCCTGGATGTCAAAGTTCCCTGAGGGCCTTGAAATATTTTTGCCTGTCTTGATGATTGCTCACCAGCTTTTTTACAAAGAATTGGTTATGAATCTTATGCTCCCAAGAGAGTAGATCTTTATACTGCCCAGATGTAGTTTGTCTTCTTGTCCATGCTGACCACTGTTATTTTTCCCAGTAGCCTGAAGCTTCAGGAGACACATGCTAAAAGTCTCACCATAGTAAGCCATGGCTGCACATGTATGAAGCCCAAGTTCATCACAATTTGAAAGCCAAATTCCAAAAGCACTCGATATAATGAGACTGAGTGAAATCCAGAAGTATCACAAAACCAGTAGCAAAAGAGGTAACATGAAGCTATTTCAAGTTATACTGTAATTTCTGGTACAGAAAGACGCTGTTTTGCTCATCTCAGTCATCTTTCAGAATAGCTAATCAGGAGATGGAAGAGGATGTACACACAGCCTAGTTTAGAATGTTTAGCCCTCTAATATCCTCATCCCAGGGATACTGAGCATTTTTCTCCTTTCTGTGCAACATCTTTTCCAGCTCAAATCATAAAGCAGTAGCAATTAGACTTCACTATCAAATTTTCTCTTTTCCCACTCTTGGGCACCAGCACAGAGTATGCAAAAAAAGAGAATGAAAAGCAGAAATTGTCTTACTACTAATGGAGTAGGCAGGTGGTAAGCCCACTTCCAGTTCCTAATATGTATGGGCAATGGAGAAAGGCTGTAATCATCCAAGTCAGAATAAAGTGCCTTTGCACAAACTGATCTTTGAATGATGCAAAGCTGTGTTTGCCTGGCAATCTTTTTAAGCTTTTGATACTGCTAATTTGCTATGTGTTTTTCACACACCACCATTCTTAGATAATTACTGTAGCTGGTACCATAGAAAGGAATCTTTAAATTGTACATATTAGGTGGTTTCAGTGATGAGATTGCCTGCTAGCAATCTTATTGTCCTGTAATGATTCAGAACAATTATTTCAGACCGTGAACATGATCTGGAAGTCTGGAAGTTATTGGATCAGATTTCTGGTTTTGGCAACAGCAAAACATATTGCATGACATTATATGAATGGCAAAAACCTGCTGTGTTCCCATTTCACTGACTGTTCAGTGGAGAAATTACAAGGAGCAATGCTAACCTCAAGCAGATGCTGTTAGACTGTGTTACTGTAAAGGATGGTAGAAGTTCTTGCACTCAAGCTGTGAACATACACAGATGGTTGGTTATCTGGGCAATTCATTGGTTGTCCTACAGAAGATACTGAGAATCTTGATTTAGTAGATAATTGCAACCTGAGCTACTGCTGCTTTGAATTTCCTCACTTGCTAAATACTGCTATACTGCTGACACTTTTTAAACATACACTTAATTTTCCACATTTTCTTTTTTGTCATATACTTCCATCTAATTTTGCTTTTCATTTTGTCATCCTGGTCTCACCTCCCCATCTCCCCATTTTTTTCCTTTTCTCACACTTCTGTTATTTTTCCTCGGCTTTCCCTCTTTCATATTGTTTTATTTCTCTTTTCCTTCACAGTATCTTGTAATCTCTTCCTTTCTTCGGTTTCACCTTCCTTCTTTCTTCTTTCTACCTCCTCATTCTCCCCTTTGTCTTCCTTTCTAGTCAGTACCTTGATAAAACATTTTACCATTTAAATATTTTGCCTCTGCTCCTCAGGTTTCTGAATTATTGCTGTAGTCCTACCAAAACTTAATTATCACATCAAAGAGGAGCTGTCCTCATTTTAGGCAGGATTTCAGCCTTTCCAGATTTTTTTTTAACCTTTGACCTAATTAGAAAGCCCATTTAAAATTATACTTCTGCAGACACAGGAGGAAATTATACAAGTTGTTGCCAGGATATTGAACATGTCTTACACTGAATTTGAAATATATGAAGGCATCAGAAATTTTATTGAAAAGATGTCTTTTATAAAAATCTTACAAATGAGTTGTAAGTATTAAAATAGTACTGATAGTTAGCTATAATAACATCCCACTTTTATGATAATAACACATCAGGTAAATATGATAATTTTAATGTAATAAGCAATAACATGCACTAAGAGCTGTGATCACTAAACTTTGTGACAGGAAGCATTATTTTATCATCTATTTGCAGCGATACTACCTTTTTCCTTCATATACTTTTTATGGCTTCCTTGTTCCTAATGAGGTAAATTTACTTTCTGCAGAGTCCACATAAGAACTGTATATAATAAAGTCCACATGAGAACTGTGTATAATAAAGTCCACATAAGAACTGTATATAATAAACTGGTGAGTGCTATGGTTTCCCCTCTGTAGATATAAGTTGTTACATTGTCCAGCTATGAAGTCTTTGTAAGTAAGCTTATGCTATAATCTCTTGTTATTTTAAGTCTGTGTTTAAGTAGTGCAACCAGGGCATAAGATCAGGTCCTGTCCATCCCTGTTTATGAGATGGTGAGTCTACAGTTATTAAGTCTTCACTAAAATTAAGATTGGCAGTAAAGTGAAATATTTCACCAGCCACTCTTATTAATCAGTAGAATAATCCACTTAGGAAAAAGGCAAATTCAAAGATACATGGGAATTGGAATCAAGACTACACATCCTCCTAAAATGCACAGGCATACTTGGCTGACAATTGTAGCTTGTTTAGCACAAAGAAAAATTTTTTCTTCTGCAGGCAGGAAGCTCTGGTGTGTGTCATGTAAGAGAACAGGACATTAGGATCTCCATGACCTTAAAAACTACAGGCAGCAACTTCTGCTGGTTTAATTCTGTTGACTTGTATGGAGTTAAGTGAGCAGAGAATTCACTACTGCATCCAGTTTCCTTAATCCCTAGGAACATGCGGATGCCTCAAATGCATGTCTTAAAATTCCACAGCATATTTTTAGTGTATAAATAGTACAGGCTGCTGTAAGAGAGAACCTGTTTCCTTCTGCAGCTGAGCTCCATGGGGCAGTAAGGACCCTGGCTTTGCATATTATTGCAGGTCTCTGAGATGACTTATAAAGCTGATATTTTTCAGACGTGATTTAGTCTCTGCCTAATAATCATTTGGGATCTCTGGGAACCAAAGGTTGAACATGAGAGAAAATCAGAAGCAACTGAATAATGTTGTACTTCTGCAAACACTAACTCTGAGTAGGCTATGTTAGGGTATGTTGTCCGTCACACTTTGTATATGTATGACGACATTCTATTTTCAAGTCACTGAGCTTGCTCCACATCTTTCAGGGTGATAAGCAAAGAATGCCCTAAGAAGAGCATATTCAGAAGAAAAACAGTCTGTGCTGTGTATCTGTTCATAGCTAATTTAGCTGCCTAGCAAATATGCTCTTTGAATAGAGGGGAGACTATGAAGTTACAATGCCCACCACTTTCAGTGGACACAGTAGGTAGGATCCCTGCTATCTTTCAATCTGCCAGATCAATAAATCAGAGATTGAATGAGCCTCATTGAATATGTTTCTTGGCTTTGGTTTATTTTCTCATGAAGTCCTCAGGCATCTGTTTACTGCCTCCAACTCAAGGGGGAGCAGACCACTAACATGAAACAAGAGTATTTCACGCCAAATAGCCTGAAGCCAAAAAGCTCTGGATTATGTATAGTATACACAAGCAGAATACTGATTTTTTTAATGGTAAAACCTGACAGAAATGGGCCTTCATTTGACTGGAATCTGCAGGTACAACAATAATGTAAGCATGCAATAATGCATTTCAAGATGACATTTCAAAGTCTTGTGGAACTTACCATACAAATTTGATTCTTTTCAGTGTTTCCTAACTCTTTTTCCATGTGATGGCTGATGCAATGTGTTTTCTGGCTGAGAAAACCACCCCAGGAATGGCTACTTCTTGGTGGTCTCATTTTTATCTGCAGTCACTGAGCTTGCTCCACATCTTTCAGGGTTCCAGTTCTGGTTGTTATAATATAGCATCCACTCTTGACTAGTAGCTGTAGCTGTCTGTCCTGAGATTGGAAGATCTTTGTCATATTTTGGAACATAAATTATTAGCTTTTCCTCGGTTCTTGGCCCCTTAGCACAAATGAGTGATAAGTGAACAATATATTCCCTTTTGAGCAGCAACTTTCTGAACGTAACACATAACAGCAGGAACACAAACAGATCCCTCTCTCCCCCAAGCAAAAAACACCATAGAGAGCAAAAATCCCATAAACTCTTTAAAACCATTCTCCTCTTTAACTATATAAGATGTACATCAATAAAGGCAGTCCCTTTGCTGGATAGTAGAATGGCAGATTTTCCAAGAAGTACAGAGCAAAACTAAATATATTTCATTAAATACCATTAAAATAAATAAGGGTTTTGTTATCATCTGCAGTAGCAGATTAGCTGTGGGAAGCAACTTATGCAAAAAATGATACTGCATATTATGAGAGCCACTAAAGTAAACAGTGCTACTATTCCATTAATTTAAATGGGAAAATAGGATTGTGATAAACCATTAAGAGTCTTTGATTGCAGCAAACCCACAGGGTTTCTTTTAGCAAGTAAGTATCTTGGACTGTTCCAACCAAAATACCATTTGGGAGACTGATGGTGATATACTGAGTACATTCATTTTCTACTGGCCCACCATCAGCTGGAAGTGCTCAGCATCCCTCAGTGAAACATTAAGTAGTTGCAAAAATGAGACCTTGTACTCTGGAGATATCTTTGTGTCATAAGTCTCTTTGAAGATGGAAGTTTCCTCGAATGAGCAATTTCTGATAGCATGAAAATTCTGGTTGTGGAAGCATCATGTTCATTCTTTGCATTTTAACAACTGGTTTTTGCCAGTTGAGCAAAGTGGTGCATGCCCTTCCCAGAAGAGCTCACTTCAGAAGTTACTGTCTTAAAATATAGCCTGTCTCACAGGGTGTAAAACTGATTAGCCAGTATGATAAAAAGAGATCTTTCAGTGCTGTGTGGATGGACTCTGAGAACAGATGGTGGATATAACACCACAACAGAGACAGTTCTTCGGCATACAGGGCAGAATCTGTCACTGTTGCCAATTAAATCTTGAGTGTGTCCATAGTAAACATGAGACAATGAAATGGTATTTAAATAATCAATGCAAACGAATGCATTTTATAATAGCATTTCTACTATTTCTACTATTTATTAATTACTTGTAGCAAAGTAGCATCCACACACAGAAGTGTAATGTGCTAGATACTGTGCAAATATGTGAGAAAAAAATCATTCCTTTGATATATGCTTTTTTGATTTTTACTGTTTGAATAGGAAACCAGGTTGCTCAGAGAGCAAATGTAATGTGCCTCCCTGGGTGTATTCAAAGCTCAACTGGACAAGGTCCTGTGCAACTTGTTCCGACTTTGAAGCCTTGAGCAGTGGATCCAGAGGTCCCTTCCAGCATAAATATTGTAGGATGCTACTCTATATTCCAAGTTATAGGTTATTAAACACATTTGTTATAATCTAAAGGACATATGAAAAGATACAATGCATTGTGTTGCACAGAAACTGAGGTGTGCAGGAAAAATAAAAGAATCATGGTCAGAAGTAATTTTTCTCTTTACCCAGTTATTCCTTGACTGCTCTCACAAACTCATTTTTTGTCAGGCTGCACTTTTTCAGAATACACTTCCTAAGGTGCAGAAAATAGAAGGAGCCAGAAAAATAAATAATAAATTTCAACCACCTCTCACCTGAATTTTCAGCAAAATATGACTGTGGTGAAGACCTCAGGTATGATTTTATGGTTTAGTGTGAGGTGTCCCTGCCCATGGCAGGGGGTTGGAACTAGATGATCTTGAGGTCCTTTCCAATCCTAACTATTCTATGATTCTATGGTTCTATGACGAGGTTGTGCTGCTGCGAGATTGCCCTGCTGTGAGATTGCCGTGTCCCACAGATGTTTTCTCTGTGTGTTTGCACCAGTTGGAAGGATCTTCTCTATTTGCATTCATTTCACACAATCAGGGAGGCAAGACCATAGAAACACCAGACAATTAGGGATAGATACTCTCGGATTTGAAAGTGTGGCATCTCCCAGATATGATGCCAATAGTATTAGCTCTGCTTCCATACCTGGCAGGTATTTGGTGCTGAATGCAGCCAAGAGGATACTGTACAATGCGTGGAGAAGATTACACTCTATGTATCTTTAGGACCATCAGGTTAGTTTAATGTTAGTGCCAGAAATCTGTTTTTTTGGACTGTTGAGGTAGAATCAGAAAGTAGGGTTAGTGTGTGAAAAATGTCATGAAAACCCTTCCATCAATTCTCAAACCAACTATTTTGTTTTAGATTGACAAAACACTGTTTTGGGGAATAGAAAACCAACTTTTTGATGCCAGCCATAGTTTTCATTGACTCTGTTGCAAGCTGAGAAAAAAAATCTAGACAAAGTTATTCTTTCTAGCAATTCTCTGCTAATAAGAGATGGATGGGAACACCCTTTTCTCAGGTGGCTTCACAAGTCAAACAGTTGCAACAGGAGATGTAGAAGCTTATCCATATTCACCATTACTAGTGGGAAACTCCAGAGCTCTCTTACGTGTTTTCCTACCTCCAGTAGACACACGGATGTGAACTGTGGTGGTAAGCCTTCACAAGTTCACTGGAAGCCATGGGCTCTACAGTGTTCCTAGTTCAGTTTTACAGCAGTGCACCACATGCCTGTTCTACACCATAGAGGAATTAATAGGTTAAGATATAAAGTTGCAGATATGATACTTTTTCAGTGCTTTTTGCTGTTTCTTAAAATATTCCTCTTAATCCCTTGCTTCATACTGATAGTGTCTTTATGTAGCACCCTTTTTTCCACATGGAGGGAATTTACAGTTCCCACAGCTCTACAACAGGTGGCCAAAATTTGTGAAAACACTGGCAAATACATTAGTTAGTCTGGAACCAAATCTGTCTGCAAACATTACTCCTTTGCTATTATTTGTCGTAGCTGTGGGGGTTTTTATGCTTTGATGCATTAGGGAAAAAAGCAAAACAGCAAAACATAATGGAAAAACTCTTAAAAATGCAGAAATGCCATTTTAATCACCAGTAAGTTTCCCTATTGTACATCCAAGTAAAACTAAAAGAGCTTACAGGAAATGCTTCTTGCTGTGGCTTAGCTATTGAAATTAATGGGACTGTAATACCTTTTAGCTGCTTGAAAATAGAATTTATCTTATCATACTGTTTGGGTGTGAAGGAATGTATCAGGCAGAATATGTTATCCAAAGGCTCCTATTGTAATGAATGTCATATTCATTATTTTTCCTAGACAAGTTTATTTTAGAAAAAGAAAATGAATACAAATGGGTTATTGAAAGTCGTTTGTGATTTCACTCAATATTTTGAAAGGATAAGAAAAATGTCATGGCCATAGCCTGATAAAATGGATATATTTAATATTACAGAGAGATGGTTATACAACACAGGCTGATCTCTTTCCTGTCCCTTACTACAATTTGCCAAGTTGCTGAGGACCTGCATTGTGGAAAGACAAACTTTCTAGTTTGTCTTAGCCATGGAATGTGGCTCCCTTCTTCAAAAAGAGACCTGTCTGCATGTCAGCTTCTGGTCAGCACAACACAGCTTTCATTTTCACACACTCACCTTTTATACAGGCAGGTAAGAAAAGGAGGGGATGGGAGGTGTGTCTGTCACCTCAGCTTTAGCTTTGGTAGGTGGAGAGGGAGAATGCCTCATGAGCTGGAGGACAGAAGTTAGGCATTTGCTTCTTGGGAGAAGACGGGAGATAGGCTCCTTCCCAAGCCTTATGCTCTGTGCAGCTTACATGCCTGCTCACAGTTTAAAATGCATCCTCTTCCATACGTTCAGCATAAAGCTGCAGAAATGGTGGGGGAGATAAGAGTGAGGAAAAGGTAAGGTAGTCTGAATATGGCAAAAGTCAATTTTCTGTAGGCAGTTCAACCGATGAACATTTTTGCATGATTCTGTGGGAGTAAATGAGGTCTTGGGTCCCAGACATGTAACACAAAGAATGCAAAGATAGTCCATAACTGTTAGAGCTTCCTGAAATGAAGCCTGCTTTCTGGCATTGGGGTTGAAAAGCTGTGCTTCAGCATAAACTTCTCTAGCAATTCTCAACTGTGTGTAACCTTGAGAGCTGCAATGGCACAACTACATAAATCAACCAATTTGCTGGTTCAGGGCCAAAAAAAAGTGAAGAATAATCACTAGTTCTATCAATTAGAAAAAAACCCCACCTTTTATTTTTTTTGTCACTGAACAGAATGGGTTGTGTGTAACAAAATCTAAGTAATGAGGCCATCAATTCACAGTATCACTGGAGGGGACATGTGCCTTTGTAATGCTTCAATAGCTGAGTCTAATGAAAAAAAAAAACCATTACTACATTCAACGTTCTCCAGTATTTAAAAGCATCTCCCTCACTATTCCTCTACCACAAGAACAGCTCCAACATAATGCTATTATGTATCCCAAACAGGCTGCTCTCATCTTGTAAGAGGTGTCCCATAAGCTATAACAGGCACCCACAGCTGCTCAAGCAAGATTTGGAACCCATATATCTTTCCTCTTGAATATGTATCTTATTTACTGGGTCACAGGGAGATGTGATAGCTAGGTTGTATGCAGAAGATGGAGCACCTACACTACAGTGTGACTACAGTTACTGCTTTGGCAAATAGAAATCTGTTTTATCAAAATGGAACAGTTTCAACAAAGAAAGATATCTCAATGTTAGTTTCATCCTTTCTCCTGAAAATTCAATACAAAGCTGTTTAGAAACTGCTAGGTATTTTTTATTAAAAAACTTCTTAGATACTGGCCACTAGGTTTATCTTCCTTTAACTGTGCCACTTTCCAATGTTGCTGTTAATAAAGCATTCTTAAGATTTGGAGAGGGACTTTTTACAAGGGAATGCAGTAATAGGACAAAGGAGAATGGCTTTAAACTGGACAAGGGGTGATTTAGATTAGACATTGTGAAAGAAAATCCTTACTAATAGGGTACCAGGAGTCCCCCTATAAATATGATCTCCTATTCAAACTATTCTCTTAAATGTTAGGGAAAATCTCTGCAGAAGTTACTACACACACAGAGCCATGTGAGTAACATTTGATCTGGTTGTGCGTGAACAGAATTGAAGTCAGGACATGAACCACACAAACCATAGGGCAAAGAGATGTTGGTAATTTTATCTAAGTTAGCAGGAACTATGGGACTTCTGAACTACAGCTCAACTTGTAGAAAAAAAAAAAAACAACTAGTCTGTATTTCAGAATATCCACCAATTGAGAACTGAGCACAAACAGGTTTTCAATGGATAAAAATTCCATTATTTATTAGGTGGACTTGTCTAGTTCAGCTTCCAGTACCAAGAAATTTTTTCTTTCCAAGATTCCCTCTGCTGCACTGCAGTTGTCTCTGCATGTACTTAGACTGTGATCCAATCACCTTCCAACCACCTTCCAACCACTCTTTTCTTTCAGTTAGTATTTCAAGATGCTTGACTTTTTTGCTCAATTTTCTTGTCTTCTCATCCATTTTAATTTTCTCAAACTTTTTCAAGTAGTCGGCATCTTTCTTGGAGTGCACACACCATTCCAGAGCTGGGTATTCCAGGAGCAGTTGTGGCAATGTCAAATACAGCTGAGAGCTCCCACCAGCTGGGAGGTTTCCTGGACACTTGTAGCTAAGCTCACTGGACTTTCACCTCCTTAAGTGTTCTCAGGTGTCATGGTGCGGTAACATGACCCGTTATTATCACTTGCAGCACCTATCACCTGTCAGCTGGGCACAGTTATTCAGGTTGGTAATTTTTAGTGTGAAGTACACCCCACCAGCCCAGCCTGCTGGTAAGTGTCAGATCCCCAGCAGTTTATGCACTGTGTTCCCCCAGATTTCTCTATAGTAAGCAATCTGGAATGACTGCTTACCTTTCAATGAAGGTAGCAGATAGTCATCATAGCCTTTGCACAGTCTTAACCAAATTACTCTTTACTTAGGTACTGGGGGCAATATACGAATTGAAACAAAAATTTACACAGTTTACTTATATTTGCCTCTCTCAGCACAGAGATCTGCTGGCTGTTCAAAACTGGAAGAAAAAGAGAAGCCAAGTCATATTTGGAGGTAGTGCTACAACCCTTTTAGCCAAAGGAGAAGCAGTATTTATTGTATATTTTGTGCTTAGTGAATATTTAACTCAGAGTTACATTCCTTCAAGCAAAGAAGGGAAACATGGTTGTCCTGGTTTTGGGATAGTTATTTTTCTTCCTAGTAGCTGATGCAGTGCTGTGGTTTGGATTTAGTCTGAGAACAATGCTGATAACATATCAATATTTTAGTTGTTGCTCGGTAGCATTTACCCTGATCAAGGACTTTGCAGTCTCTCATGCTCTGCCAGTGAAGAGGGGTACAGGAAGCCAGGAGGAAGCAGAGACAGGACATCTGACCCAAACTAGACAAAGGAGTATTCCATACCACAGCATGTCATGCCCAGTATATACACTGGGGGGGAATTACCCAGAAGGCCCACATCGCTGCTTGGGTTGGGCAGGGTATTGGTGCATGGGTGGTGAGCAATCACTTGTGGTTTTTTTTCTTGGGTTGTGGCATTTATTCTTTCCTCTCTCTCTCTTTCTTTCCTGTTATTGTTGTTATTATTACTATTGTCATCATTGTCTTTTATTTCAATTATTAAACCGTTCTTTTCTCAACCCACAGGTTTTTGCATTGTTTCTGATTCTTGTCCCCATCCCACTGGGGAGTATGGGGGATGAGCAAGTGGCTGTGTAGTACTCAGTTGCTGGATGGGCTTAAACCATGACAGTGGTCTAGATGAAATGTCTGTGAAGTGAGTGAAAAGGTTTTGGAAAATTTTATTCACAAAGCCATTATCAGTTGTTCCCTGCCAAAGGCAAAGGAAGCTGTTCTGCAGAAGGCTTGCCCTGCAACTGATGCTCTAATCAATGGAATAATTGAGAGGAGACCACATTTTTCATTTTGCAGATGATACCAAGCTTGGAGGGGCTGCAAGGATGCCAGTGAACTGGTGTAGACTTCAGAGTGATCCAGACAAATGTGTGAAAATCATCTGACCTTTCCCATCTCCACCAACTCAGCTCAACAGAGGGAATAAATACAGGAAGGGAGATGCCTGATTTGGCAGTGGCTCTGCAGAATGCAATCTGCGAATCACAGGGGATAAGAAGAACATGAATCAGCATTGTGGAAAAAAGGCAAACATCATACGGAGTCGTATAAATAGCAGTCCTAAATATAGGCTGGTTAAAATAGTCCCCCTGCTCCACTTGGCACTTTGGAGGACTTAGCTGGCATAAAGCAGTTCTTGACTTTGTAATTGAAAAAAAGATTCAGGGATTTTTAGTTTTTAAATCAAGGCACAAGAAAACTGAAAAGATAATACAAAATTAATGGAATTCAACAGAACCAAAGGATTTAAGTGCATTAGTTCTTAATACATACCCTAATTATAAGGACAGCGAGCACTGGTAGGTAGCATTGGCCAGGAAGTTGTGGAGTCTCTATTACTGGAATTATACTAAAAATTATATTTAAACAATAAGTTTGATAAACTGATGTTAAGAATCCAGCTTGTAAAAAAGTTGAATCTACCTTTCAGCAAGAGGGTGGGCTTCCGGGAGTGCATATGCCTTCCGAAGCCTTCCTAGCTCTACTTCAGACATCCTCTGATTGGCACTGGATGAATGACATGGGGTTGAGAACTGAGACATGTGGCTGGGAAACAACAGCCAGAGACCTGAATTGTTAAAGAGAGAACAGGAACAGTGTCAACACGTCTTTACTGGCCAGAAGGTGGTAAGATGTGGAAAATATGAAAATGATTGCACATCCCTGCCACATGAGCCCCCATTTTCTTCTAAATATGAAAAATAATATGCCAACCTGAAAAGAGATTGCATGGCATACATTGTCTTTTACAATGCATCAGCAATGCTGAAAAAGATGAACACATGATAATACTGAGACATTTTCTTCTGAGGTTTGACCTTAAATAGCCTTAAGAGAACTCATGCAACAACAGATTGTCAAGATAAAAATTTAGTAACACTCTAAATGCCAGTTGCATTTCATAGTATCCACAAAACAGTCTAACTCTTCCAAAACCTCAGTGTTTTCATATGCAGATGAACTTTTGTGCAAAGCCAGCAAGAAAATCACAAGCTCTCTTTAGCCAGCTTGAGTGAAAGAAAAATGAATTTGACAGCTGGCCTTAAACACTTTCTCCTTGATAATTCAAAGAAAATGGAATCCATCTAAAGCTGTTGATTAATTCTTCAAATACAGATGGAGAGCAATACCTTGAAAATCTATCCCTTACAAGCACAATAAATGGAAGCGCAGGGAGGGGGAGAGCTTTCTTTTTCAAGGTTTCCAAACAGCTCTTTTCAGGGGATATAATACCTATTTTGTATTACAGGATGACTTTATCTCTACAGTTCATGAAATGAAAAAGGAAAGCTTTATAGATTCTCATAAAGGTGATACATACTACACAGACAGAGTCTAGACTTTGAGGAGTTACCACGGATCCAAGCTAAACAATTTCTTCCTTTTTATACAGTGCCAATAATTATCAGAGACAAGAGGCTAGGCAACAGTGCAGATAAAACATCTTCTAAAATATATTTGAGTAGAATTTTGAAAGAATAGCAATAGCTGTGAATTACAAAGCATGTTTCTAGAAAGTACTAGTTCATAAAAAATGGTTTTCAGTGTATTCAGGCTATTTAATAATAATATTATCTCTTTAGGGGTTGTTCCGGCACACAAGAATTTTTTATTGCTGTTATCAATAATGGGTTGTAGAGTTAACTGAACTAGAAGTTTCAGAATTTCTTTAAATTCTTACAGCTGTATCAGAGTTTTACATAGTCATGTGGAAGCAAAATCAAGCTCTTTATCATGACTGAACTAAAATCTGCCTCTGCTTTAAAAATATTGCAATAGATCTGGTGAAATGCAGTATGTGTTTCCATTTATATGTACCTTTAAAAGGGAGAACAGTAATAGGCATCCTATTGAACACCCATATGTACAAACTCAGTGTGCTATAAAATATCTAATTAAATTTAATTAAAGGAGAATGCTACAATTAAAAAAACCCAACCTATTTCACCTTTTTTGAAACTGAACCATTTTCACTAAAATGAATGCAGTAGAAACGTACAATTTGCAAGAACCAATTTATCTTCTCTTTTTTTATTTCTTGCAAAATCATAGGAGGCTTTTAAAAGTAATTTCCTCTGCAGAAAATAGGAAATAAAATACAGTAACTTTTATTGCATCTGGAGAATATAGTTTCCTCGACTGTGCCATTCGGTGGTAGTTACATGACTCTTCCAGACATGCTGACATAAAAAAAAAACCCAAACCCAAACAATTTTTTAAGGATGAAAGGAAAAATTTCAGGAATATATTTCTCAGTATATCCACATTGAAGATTGAAGTACAAAATCCCCAACTTTTTTTTTGAGCCATAATTTCTAATATCATGTGAGTAAAACAGATTAGCAAAGGAAAGAAGCAAGTCAAATATATTCTTACAAGACAGGGCACACTGCATACAAATGAGACCATACATAAGCCGAACTCTTTCCATTTGGTGAGCTATTGCTTTGGAGCTCTTTCAGAATATAAAGTACAGAGAATATAGCATTCAGATGCCCTCTAAGAAGAGAAAATCTTCCTTTTAAAATAGGGACCTTAATCAGTGGTGATTAATCCCCGTGTAGTAATGAACTTGATATCCATATTCCCCTAATTAAAAGTCACATGTGCTTGTGCTACTGTTGCAGTCATTGCTCAGTAGAGGAGCAGAAGTGTCTCTAGAGGAAGCTCCAGCTGGAAACATCCCATGCTACTTCACTGAGTAGGGCATCATGAGCCACCTGTACAGAACCTGCAGGTGGGGCTCAAAATCTGGTTCCAGTTCATCCCATCGAGTAAATTACATTGGAGATGAAATCCCAGTTTCAACTGGCTGCCACCTAAGAGGTTACATACACCCTACAGACTTAAGGTAAAGCATAAGTGGCTTTGTAAATCAACACCAGTTCCAGTAGCTAAAAAACAACTGCCCTCACCTACCATGATCTTCTGTCACTCCTACTTTAATTCTTTGGTGAGTTTACTAGACCCTTGTGTGAAGTACCTTCGTGGACCAAGGCTCAGAGATAGATTTGTGTATCATTTAACTCCTTCCTTTAAATAGTATGCAAGTGAGAATTAAAGAGTCTGTAATCTGTGTGGAGATTGCTCCCTAGGTGCAGGGGTGCATTTCATTCAGTCAGAATTGGAAATTCAAAAAGAAGATGTACCAGTTAAAAAATAATCAAAAGACTGATGGCTGGTTGATGAAAGGGTATGGTGAAGAGTAGAAAAATGTTATTCTTTACACTAATATGCCTAGTATAAAGAATAAAAATAAATTTATAAGAGGCTAAGTAGCTATTAATGAATATTATAAACATATTACATGGCTACAGAAAATCAGTATATTGTGTTTTGGAAGATAGCAGTCTTTTCAAAGCAACCTACCAAGCCCCAAGTGATTGACTATAAAGTAATAATTTTAATCTCCTTAACGATATTTGTAATTGGTTTTTTAATATAAAATATTACCAGAAAAAAAAACCAAACAGGATTATCTATATCCTGGTACAAACAACACAGTATGCCTGAAAACAACTTTCATGTGTATGAAAAGGAAAGTTGGATAGGAAATATTTGAAAAGTATTCTTCCTTTGCTTCAGAATGAGCCCTGAAACTTCTACCTTAATCAGACAGAAACCAAGGAAACAAAAAAATTTTAAGTATTGCAGTAGGGAAGGGCGTTCAGCTAGCATTACTATGAAGACATTAATGTGAAGGTCTTGTGTTCCCACAATGCAAAGTACAAAAATCATATCTGTCATAACAGTCTGTAGTGGGGAATGAAGAATAAACTTAACAAGTGTTCATTATGGCAGTACAATTACAAAAGGTATTTTTCCAGCACTGAAGAAAAGCATGGGTAATCCTTCTCCAGCAGGTAAGAGGCTTTATTTTTGCAATAAATGCTTTGTGACAAATTTAGTATTTAATTTCTGACTGGCTATATATATTTTCAAGGAGGGTAGTTATTTTGAAAATGGATATGTGATAATTCAGAAAGTGTGACTTACAGCTTATTATAGCCTTTGTGTAAGGCACATTGATACTTAGATTGTGCTATCTACTCTTGTGCCTGTTTGTAGGAGATAACACAGTTGTTAAGCAAATCACATTTATTATCTTGCTACAGCATGTTCTTTTATTGCAATGTGCTGCTTACTTAGCAATTTTGACTACCTGGAGAAAATCTGAAATGGCTGCACTCCTGTCAAGAGATAAAATACATGGAGGGAAAAGCCTCATATTATTACAGTTCACATGGTGTTTCTCTAGAATGTGTCTGTGCTTTCATGGACAGTCACTACCTTAGAAAGATGCAATAGTTTTTCTTTCTTGTGTCCCTTCCCCATTCATAGTCCTTTGTATCTTCAGAAAACAATGGTCTGAGGGCATCTGCTGCCAAGTGTTTTTCTATCCATCTTGTGTCTGTCTTGTAGTCACTTGCCCTGTGTTGTCTTGTGACTAAAAGATGCAATCGGCTATCAAATAGGACAGAGAAGATCAGTGTTTGAACCTGCTCTGCCTTATTCCAACCAGACACATTAACTTTGGTTTCTTTTCCTGTATGCTGGTGCTCTCATCACATCACATCTCTTTGTAAACTTCACTGCACGTGTGAGTTCTAACCATTGGGCTGCAGAGCATGCCTCGTTTTCTCTCTTTTTTATAGATAAAACCCAACTCATCCCAGCACAGTTGGGTGAAAGAAGTCTTTTCCTTCCAGGAAGAAAACAGATCTTCCAAGTCTTCAGGCAAAATCATGCACACCCTGAAATCTCAGTCTTCATTTCCCACAGCCAGATAAGCAAGCCAAGCCAGAAGGCTGTTATGACTTAGTCTTCTTTAGCTCTTTGATTTTTTTATATGAAAATTCCATCTGTATCAAAGCTGGTATGTACATTTCCATAAAAAAGCTGTGGGTTTGATAAAGCTGCATATTCTGACCAAAAATACTTTCTGTTGGAAAATTCCCAACCTATCCTATAAAATACCATTTGGATGACACACTCACTAAGATAAAATCACCCTAATAATAGCTTGGGGTTTAATATATACTTACCAGCAAGAAAAGTTAAGCTCCAAAAAATTTTCAGCAGTTATTTAAAGAAAGTTGCACCTCATGCAGCTGAACTGGTTTTTAAAGTAATCTTCTGAACTTGGATATTTAATGAAATCCTTTCTGTAGCATCATTAGGGTCTTGGGCTCTGGAGGCAAACCTCCATTGGAAGCTTCTAATAACCACCACAACAACTTGCATTATTGTAGTGCCTTTAATCCCTTTCCAAAGCTTCACATTTACACTGATGATGTCTTCACTTTCCCTTCCTCCCCCAAAGGACTTTCACTTTAGGTGAAAGTCAAGATGATTATGGATTGGGGATTTTACAGAAGCAATTAAGTAGTATTAGTAAGTATAGCAGATAGTATGCTAGGAACCAAAGTACTGCCAAGTTTGGGGTGTGAGAGAATCTGTAGGTAAACTTTGCAAATCTAAGCATGGGAGAAAAAAAAGCACTGCTCTGCTGTATAATGGTAATCTCTATTTATGACCACTTAGCACCAGTTTTATCACTAGTGTTTAGAAATATGTCACGCATGTGTGTACACACTGAGTTTCTTCCCTATCTTGTTGATGGTCATGTAGCTTTCTCAGAAGTGAGAGAGTTAGTAATGTTTGTAAACTTGTCTGAGACATGGTAACTACACGATTCTTTTAGACCATGTGTATAATATATGTTGACAATATTTTTTTCTTTCTCTTAGCATGTGTGAACCATAGATGAGCCCACTAGCCAACATTTTTACTTCATCATCAATGTGCATTTATCCAGCTAGCCTGACAAGAACTTTTTTTTCCACCTTCCTGCACTTGAAGTTCCAGGGACCATGATTCTCTTGGCCCTCGCAAAGACCAATCCTATCCTCCTGTCAACAAGCACCTGGGATTTTCATCCTTGATGTTTCTGATGCTGAGAAATAGGGAGTTGGGAAGTTTGGCCCCTGTGTGCAGGTCAGCATCATGCAAAGTATCTTGGAGGAAAGCAAAGAAGGGTAAAGAGGTTTACATCACAGCAGTAACTGTGTGCGTAGTGTTACCCCATAGGAGGCAGCATGATCACAGAATTATTTAGGTTGGAAAAGACCCTTAAAATCATCAAGCCTAACCGTTCACCTACCACTGCTAAGTCCACTACTAAACCACGTCTCTAAGCACTACATCTACACATCTTTTAAATACCTCCAGGTGACTCAACCACTTCACTGGCAGCCTGTTTGAGTGCTTGACAACCCTTTCAGTGAAGAAATTTTCCCTAATATCCAATCTAAACCTAACCCTGGCACAACTTCAGCTGCTTTATCTGGTAGTACGAAATGTAACATCAGCTTCAAGTCTGGAAAGAAAAGTTTGTAAGGACTTACACAGATGTTTATATCCATTTTCAGAAATCTGCTCAGCATGTTGAGGATGGGCAGATGTGTCCTTTGAATAGGAGCAGGTGGAGTAACACCTCATCAAACACCAATTGGGAAGGCTAGATGAGTTATGGAGATGTTTTACTGGTTATTGGTGCATGTGTAGCTTTAAAAAAAATAGTCCTGGTACTAAACAGAAAGGGCATTTTTAGCAATTTTCATGCTGCTAAAGAAAAGAGACGAGAATAAAAAACACTGATTCCTGCACCTAGGGCTAAGTAACACCATCTGGCACCATCACAGTGGTTATGGCTGCTCCTCTTTGTAGAAATTTGTCTTTCAAAAAGTCATCCAAAAGGAGAACTAGAGAATGGCAATAAACAGCTGAGTGATTAGGGGATGAGTGCGCAAGCACACCACAGCTCTCTTTTATTACCAGTACAGTTGGACCTGTGTGTTACTTTAGGACAGAGTAGCTCTGGCAGGATTATCCTTGTTTCATTCCCTATAGGCTGCTGGATTACTTTATTCAAACAGTGGTTATGCAGGTGACCAAAGCATTTCCCATTCCCAGTTCCAAACAGGAATAGAAACTAAAAATTTTCACAAAAAAATTTGATTTTTTTAATGTTTCAGTCTCAGAAAGAGCATTTATCATCTTTTAGCAAGTTTGTATATCACATTTATTCTCATTTTTGTTTTTTTTTCTTCATAAGTTTATTGTCTCCTTTTGGTTCCCCCCTCCGTGTTTATGTGCATCTGTGGAGGGGTTACGGGAAAAAGGGTTCGTGTAAGAGAGGAGAGAATTGATGTCATATTAGTCACACATTTTTATTCCTTATGACTGAAAGAAGCATGTTGTGCTGCTGAAGCAGAAGAGCTGCCTATTGAGGGAGAAGGTTTTACTGCAGATGTACAATTGAACATCTTCTTCCTGGCCTTCTCCCTGTCCAGTGCTAGCCCCGGAGTTTGGAGTTTGGAATTTGCTCCACCCACCCTTATGTGTAGCCTCCTTTGTTCCTCTCCAGTACTGAGACTAGTGGGATCAAGCAGCTATCTTGGGAGCAGGTGGTAGGTGAGGAGAGGAGACCTTTCATTTAAGGGGTAACATCTGTCATGTACCAAAAATACCTGTTTGGACTGTTACTGCAGACCAGTTGGCACTTGCTACCATCTATACACATTCTCATGGATCCAAGCCCCCAGTTAAAGAAGCACAAAAGCATTTCTGTTGGTGAAGATGAGTCCCATTTTGGAAGAGGCATAAGCAAAGCCACAGTCACTGTATTTTTATACCTATACCCATAGTAGAACTTCTACCAGTACTACTGTTCCATAATATATGGGAAAGAGACTTTACTAAAAGGCTTCAGTCTTTTTACTCAGCTTTATTATTTCATGGGGTAGGTGAAGCTGAAAAAAGACATTCCTTTCAGGTGACATACGTTTCACAATAAAAACTCTTCCTACCTTTTCTTCAAGGAACAGCCATCTGCTCATAGGTATTTAGCTGGCACTTGTGGTTTAGGGAAGCTACTCTGCAACACTGGGTACTAGGTGGTAAAGGGGCTCAAGATAGTTGGTCAGCACTCAAGGACCACTTCGTCCAAGCTCAGGATCGGAGTGTCCCAATGAGTAGGAAATCAAGTAAGGGAGCCAGGAGACCAGCATAGTTAAACAAGGAATTGCTGGGCAAACTCATGTGGAAAAAGAGAATCTATGGATTACGGAAGGAGGGACTGGCCACTTGGGAAGAATATAGGACAGTTGTTAGAGTATGTAGGGAGGCAATTAGGACAGCTAAGGCCTCCTTGGAACTTAATCTTGCTAGTCGGGTTAAGGACAATAAAAAGGGCTTCTTCAAATACATAGCAAAAAAAAAACTAACACAAGAGGCAATATAGGCCCACTCCTGAACGAGGTGGGTGCCCTGGAGACAGAGGATATAAGGAAGGCAGAGGTGCTGAATGCCTTCTTTGCCTCTGTCTTTACTCCTGCAGACCCTCCCTGGGGTCCCAGATTCCTATAGTCCCAGAAAAAGTCAGGACAAAGGAGGAGTTTGCTTTGATAGATGAGGATTGGGTTAGGGATCAACTATGCAATCTGGACATCTATAAATCGATGGGTCCGGATGGAATACACCCACAGGTGCTGAGGGAGCTGGCGGAGGTCATTGCTAGGCCGTTCTCCATCATCTTTGGTAAATCGTGGGAAACGGGAGAGGTGCCTGAGGATTGGAGGATGGCAAATGTCACACCAGTCTATAAGAAAGGCAAGAAGGAGGACCCGGGTAATTATAGACTGGTCAGCCTTACTTCCGTCCCTGGAAAGGTGATGGAACAACTTATTCTTGACACCATCTCTAGACATATCAAGGATGAGGGGGTCATTAAGAACAGCCAGGGGGAAGTCATGTTTGACCAACCTTACAGCCTTCTATGAGGAAGTGACTAGGTGGAGGGATGATGGTAGAGCAGTAGATGTGTTTTTTCTTGATTTCAGTAAGGCATTTGATACTGTCTCCCACAGCATCCTCATGGATAAACTAAGGAAGTGTGGGCTTGATGATCAGGTAGTGAGGTGGATCAAGAACTGGTTGAAAGGAAGAAGGCAGAGAGTTGTGGTCAATGGGGCAGAATCTAGCCGGAGGTCTGTGACTAGTGGAGTCCCTCAGGGGTCGGTGCTGGGACCAGTGCTGTTTAATATTTTCATCAATGACCTGGATAAGGGAACCGAGTGTACCCTCAGCAATTTCGCTGATGACACTGAATTGGGAGGAGTGGCTGACACACCAGAAGGCTGTGTTGCCATTCAGCCAGACCTGGGCAGGCTGGAGAGTTGGGTGGGGAGAAACTTGATGAAATTCAACAAGGGCAAGTGTAGAGTCTTGCATCTGGGGAAGAACAACCCCATGTACCAGTACAGGTTGGGGGTTGACCTGCTGGAAAGGAGTGAAGGAGAAAGGGACCTGGGGGTCCTGGTGGATAGGAGGATGACCATGAGCCAGCAATGTGCCCCTGTGGCCAAGAAGGCAAATGGCATCCTAGGGTGCATTAGAAAGGGTGTGGTTAGTAGGGCAAGAGAGGTTCTCCTCCCCCTCTACTCTGCCTTGGTGAGGCCGCATCTGGAATATTGCATCCAGTTCTGTGCTCCTCAGTTCAAGAAGGACAGGGAATTGCTTGAAAGAGTCCAGCGCAGAGCCACAAAGATGATGAAGGGAGTGGAACACCTCCCTTATGAGGAGAGGCTGAGGGAGCTGGGTCTCTTTAGCTTGGAGGAGACTGAGGGGTGACCTCATCAGTGTTTACAAATATGTAAAGGGTGGGTGTCAGGATGATGGAGCTAGGCTTTTTTTCAGTGATATCCAGTGACAGGACAAGGGGCAATGGGTGTAAACTGGAGCATAGGAGGTTCCATGTTAACATCAGGAAGAACTTCTTTACTGTAAGAGTGACAGAGCACTGGAACAGGTTGCCCAGGGGGGTTGTGGAGTCTCCTACGTTGGAGATATTCAAGGCCCGCCTGGACAAGTTCCTGCGTGATGTACTCTAGGTTACCCTGCTCTTGCAGGGGGGTTGGACTAGACGATCTTTCAAGGTCCATTCCAACCCTTGGGATTCTGTGATTCTGTGATTCTCTGCTCATAAAAGGGTCCAATATAACACCGGCCCAAGTAAGCCTGGATAGTGAATTAAGACCAAAATGGAAATCCTTAACATAAGCTGGAGCACTAATGTAAAAGCATGCATAAGATTCTTCTGTGAATGTGATGTCTTTTCAATAAATGGGTGAAAGAATTGATTGTGTTAAATATGGTATGTCCTGCTACTTATGTGAGGAAGGAGAGCAGGGCAGGAAGTAGCCGAGCAATGATATGTGTGAAATGAGATACCTGATCTGTTTTGATTGCTGTAAAAGAGGAGTTAGAAATCAAAACACTTTGTATTAGCCCCAGGGAGGCTACAGAGGGCCTTGTCAGCACCTTGTTACAGGCAAACATGAAACGCTTGGCCAGTTAGGTCATGAGTGTTTAAGGGGCATGGCTGGAAGACAGTAAACCAGGCAGAGCTTTTGCCACCAAGCCAAGCCTGTCAGCATTTTTTAGAGACAACAGCAGTGCTGAACTCTCTGGAGACTGGATTCACTGCCCTAGAGGTTTTACAGTGCTGACTGCACCAACAGCTGTGAGATGGAGGGTCTGGAGGATGCCCTTAACCCCATGCTTTCCCCACAGTGTGAAATTTTGCTGAGCTTTTTATGGAGATACCTGACACACTTTGAAAAATCACCGTTTTCCTGCTTTCATTTGTGATCCTCTGGAAACTGCTGCTGGCTTGCTGAAATAATAATAGCAAACATGCTAAGACAAGTCTTGCACACTGCAGGCACTGATACTTTGCCCTTACATCTACTGCAAGGAACATCCACAAAAGCCATTGCATAGAGAAAGGAGACTCTCAGGAGTCAATGAAAAAAAAGGCATGAAAAATAAGTGGATGTATTTAGCAAATCATCTTCCTCAAAATATTCAGCTTTGTAAGTTAAAAACAGAATTAAACTGAAGATAGAAATAACAAAGAGAAATGGACACAGATGCATTCCTTTCAAGGAACACCTGTTTGTTAGCTGAAAGCTGGGCCTACAGGAATTTAAATGTTAAGTTAATAAAAAAATTACAAATTGACTTTTCTTGGTATCTGTGACTAAGCTACAGACTTCAGGCAGAAAAGTGCCATACCAGCCTTTGTGGCCATAAATTGTCTGGATGAACACTTGCTCGGACAGCATGACTGAAATCAGTAGTTACCCCTTGGTACCTAACAGAGAAATCAGTCTGGTAAACATTGTTCCTCTCCCACTTCCTCTGCAAAGAGTCCTTGCCCTGTTTCAGCCAAAAGGAGGAATGGCTTGATGATGCTTAACTCAAGAACATTAATTTTTTCTATTTAAAATTCACTTTTGTTGTCTCCTATGAAGCATCTTCCATAATGCCAGGGGTCTCCTTTTTTCTTTATGGGTGAGACTGCCTCACTGTATACATAGGAAAGATTTTTTGCTTCAAAGAAGGTTTTTTACAATAAAAAAAAAAAAAGGTTTAGATGAAGAATACAGGCACCATGCTGGTCAGGGAGGTACGTTTTTCCAGCAGTGAATGAATTTGAATGTAGTTGTATAGATTCCAAAGTGTTTTTCTTAAGCTGGATTGTGGCACTGGTTACATTCTGGGCACATGTAAAAGAGCACTGCAAATCAAGGATTTACACTTGGAAAACACTTACTTTAGATGCTTGTACCAAGCTGTCAATAACCTTCCCACAGGCCTGGCAATTTTAGAGAATTAGTCTGCTTAACTCTCCTACATTTAGATTAAATGTACATATAGCAAAGCTTAATTAATACCTCCTTCAGACACAGTTTGGGACTTTCCCCACAGCCACTGAGCAGGCATATCAAACATGGGTTTTTTTGAGAATCCCACAGATATTATTTTCTGAAGTTACCTGCTGGATGAAGAGATCTAAAACATTGATGTGCCAGCATATGTTGCTTAATCGCTGTGGCTTTTCTGTTACATGTACATTCAGATACCTGCATTATAAATGCTGCATTGATCTTCCTTTCTTATTATACTCCTCATTCTTCTTCGAGTTGCAGCAGCTCTGACACTGTAGGGGTGAATCAGAGCCGCTGGTGGAAATGTAATCACTGACCTTGAGAAAATCTAAAATAGTCTCATAAACACTTAATCTCACGGAATTGAAGTCACTGGTAGCACATATGTCTTCCTGATTCTCCCCTGCTGTTTTGGTCTGAAGAGGAGGCTGTAAGAACATCACTTAAGGAGGACAATAAACCTGAGACACGTAACAGCCTGGTTCCTATTCAGGAAGAAGTATTAAGATCCTGACACTATCAACAAATATTTTCCTGTCTCTAATTTCACCCTAAAAAAGAGATTGGCATCTTATTGCTCAAAAGATTAAACCTTCTGTGATTTCAGATGTGGGTAAAGTAAGGCCTTACATTAATTATGTCTTTTCAAGTCTTTTCATAACTGGACTGTTGCAACATACTCTATCTTGGTCTAATCTGGTTCAACTTTTCAACTACATTTGAAGAGGTATACCCTAAACCATTCATACTCACTGTTTTGGTAACAAATGTCTTGACTTCCTAATGATTTTGAGCCAATCTTGGAAACATGGGAGTAAAGCCTTGCTAGAGTATCTGGGAATAGCTCACCATTTATGTGAGAATGAAGCAGTTCTAAAAGACTAAATGACTTCTCAATTGACTGTAAATCACATTTCAGCACTACACACTTCACTCGGTACCAAACTGAGTTTTTGCTATGCAGTCAAAATTGATAGAGTATAATATAATAGTTGTGTTTATTAAAGAGCATCTTATGCCTGTAGCTCTGAAAAACATTAATGCGTTTGCAGCCAGTGTTGCCTGTGCATTTAGTAATGCAGCAGCACAGTGCAATATAGATTAAATGACTAGTTTACAAAGTTTCAGCCCAGTAGAGTTTAAAATGATATAACTCTTAACTGCAGAAAAATAATTTAGGGAGAAAATCTTAAAAAGAATTAATACACTACAGTAGCTCTTTAAACTATTTCTGTTTCTTGGTGAGCCAGTCTTTGCCTGGCAGCAAAGGAAACGAACATTGGCATGAGCTGAAACCAACAAGAAATAAGTATCTGAACTGAGGTGTTATTCAACTGCTTATTGAAATACAGATTTAACAAGTAATAACTTATACTGCTGTATGATTTTAGCAGGAGTATTTCTCATCTTATCTAAAGATATGAGGGTAGAAGTAATTTTGCAGGATATTCTTCCCTGACTGAATTTAATGCATAAAAAAAATCAGCTTTCATGTACATAAAACTCAGCGTTGCATTTTAATTTTTTAATAGCAGTGCTTTTTATTTCTTCATTTAAAGCCCTGTGGATCACTCTTTTCATAGACAATGTGGTATTTTGCCAGAGGTTTTAAAATAGTAGAAATTTGACGAGTAAAAGGGAATGCTTCAGCTGTGCCTGAACTGAAGAGATAGGATGACTGTATATGAAAAGCCACCATACATGTCCCTAGAGCATTGTCAGCTCTAGACTGAGCCACAGGATTCAAGCTTTTGAGCCATCCTGTGGAGAGTGAACTAAATTGGTTTCAAAATGATAACAGCGTACCACAAATAGAAATTAAAATAGAAGTGAGAACAGTTAAATTATGTTTCTTCTCCTTTTTATAGTGCATCAGAGACCACAAACTGGGATTTTCACAGGTATGTACCTCTTAGGGTTGAGATCCAGTATATCCAAACACCATCCAAATTGTTAAATCTATTTCACACCTGTGAGTGATCCAGTCCCTCTGTTTTTCAGGATTTTCTACCCCAAAAGTGCCCAAACACATTAGATAACTCCTTGTTTGGTCTGTAACTTCCTTGGACATCCACCTTCACTTGTTCACACAGGCTCAACAGACTAGGGAAGAAAGGGCTATTTCTTCAGCCTCCGAAACCAGGGTTCAGCTCCTGCCTAAAACAGAATTGAAGCCTGTGGTTCGTGAGCTGCACTTGGCAAGAAGCACTCCTGTCCTCTCTCCACATCACTGAATCTTCTCCCTCAGCTCTAAACCCTTCTTGCCAGCCAAGCCTATGTCCCCTGCCCAGGAGAGGAAGAGCAAGGCTGTACCTACTTCTTCACTATTACCCTTCTCAGTAGACAGGCAACTTCTTTTCCCTTCTTCATCCATCCCTTCTTCTACCAATTTACAAAGCACTTTTGAAGACAGGGAGACCATCTACAAACTCTTACATCATCATCTAGATAATGGGGAGGTGCTTGTGGCCTCCCAGAAGTAAGAGGCAGCATTTCCAGCTATCATTTCCAATGAAATGGCATTCCAAGATGGTGTTTCAGCTTTGTTCCTGTCCCCATCACCTTCCGTGACTCAGGATGTGAAACAGGTTTACTAGTTCCCCCTTAGGAAGGTTTGCAGGACTGGGAAGGCTCTGCAACCTCTGGCATCCAGACATGAGGAAGCATCCAGACACCATGTGTCCCCTCCTAGGTTACAATGGGATTGTCATGACTGCCCCATGGAAATAAACATAAATTTCCAGGTTTTCCCTGAGGTTACTCCCTGTCACCTTCCAAAGTAAAAAGGGCCAAGGGATATTGAATTTCACTTTTCCTAAGAGGAACTGGATTTATCCACTTCTTGGAGACACAGTTACAAAAGGGTAAAAAGAAAATGAAGTTTAGGTTTCTAATTTCCCACCAGACTAGATCCTACCACAGAATAAAGGAGAACAATTCAGGGCCCTTTATGGGATAAAAAGAATTTGTCACACTTGAAACAGGAGATATCTGGAGCCCCCCGGATTAAAAACAAACAAGCAAAAAAGGAATTTCGTGTTCTCCACCACCCTTTCCAACTACAAAAAAGTGGAGATGAGAATGATTTGGTACTTATGGCTGAAATAGACAAGGGTTTGACACCTTCCCAAGCATTCTTCAGCATTATACTAATTCATTACACCATCAGGAATATCTTGGACCTGACAACACCATGTTTCTAATTTCAATAGTAATGTACTAGCGGTCTTTAAAGTCATTCTGAATGGCCAATGAATGCATATAGCTACTGTGATCAAGAGAGAAAGAAGGAATAGGTATGGAAGGCTGAATTTTTGCAAGAAAATTGGACTTGCATCTTCTTTGGTAAAATTGAGGAATATCTGATTTGCCTGGTTCTGGCATGGATGAAGGTGGTAAATCTAGAACTCTATTACACAGCTTTTCTGGGAACAGCTTTTCATCAGCAAGAAGAAAAATTTGACATCTTTGCAGTTCGCATTTAACAGACATAATAAAATACAGTACTCTTATGCAGTGGTGGAAGCAGTAGTGAAAATGCTCCAGTCTAATTCAGTGGTTATATATTTAAGCAGTGTCCCCAACTGGTACTGAGTACTTTCGTGTCTTGAAATGAAATCCTGAGAGAGTAAAATCTATCACTTTTGGCTATTTTCAACTGACTTTATGCCGGTATACATTTGTAAATATGCTTATGAACAGAGAAGGGGCACTAAAACAGAAGACAGGGTTTTAGGCACTGAGACCACTTGTTCTACCACAGTGAGGAGCACAGATGCTATCAGTATAAAGCTGCTAGCTCTTCTGCAGAGATTTTAAAATGAGGAGGGAGTTTTCTGCACTGAAGCCAGTACATAACGTGATCTCAGGGAAAGCTGTTAAGTGAATCTAAAGCAGTAATGGAGTTACTTTACCTAAAATTAGGCACCCCAGAAAATGCAAACTCTTTGGGGTAGAAACAGAAATGCTCAGTCAGAACACTGTTGAATTTGATTGCATGCACTGACTGCATACCTAGCAAAGAAAATCCCAGCACAGCCTGAATGAAAATTATACTGACACTCACAGTATCCTTTATACATCTTACCAAAAGCTGAACATTCAGTAATCAGTACCAAGAGACTGAAAGGTAAGTCTTGATCTGCTGACCTAGGGCAGAGTTGGAAGTGTGCTTGCTCAGCAACACAGATGCAATGAAGCCCTGCTTTGAACTCAAGGAGCAATGAGGGAGACCTGAGTGTCTGCAAGTGCTTGGCTGACCTTTCTGAATGGTTAATATTGCACAGAGTTTGTTAGATTGTCTGTTAGGAGAAAAAAAAAGGCCAAGTGGGTTATTTTGTTATCCTAAAACACAAAAATAACCTTTCTGTCTAAGAAAAACCCCATGCAACTGAAGGCCACAGTGCTCATTTTCTGTCATTTACACTAAAGAAAATTAATTTGTTTTCATCTGAGGTGCATACAGCTGAAGGGACAGTTTTGTGCCAGAAATTTATGGCCAGATTTCATCCCTCAAAAACGGGCTGTTTGCTTCCACACAGTCACTGTAGGCTTCCCAGACAGTTACCTGGAGACGGTAGCCATCTCCAAAAGTTGACAGAGATCGTAACTGGGCTGACTTAGACTAAGTCTATTTCTTTCCTTCAACTGTTGAGAGGCCTTGAAAGATACGAGCTTCTAATGAAGGAGCTTCGGTTAAGTACCTATTTAAGTGAATTGGTGCTGCCTAAGTATAAATAGAATCAATCTAGGTTTTAGTTAATAATTAACAAATTAAAAGAGAAGTATCAAGACATTTAAAAATCTCTTGTGTCCTCAGATATCAAATGAAGTTTTGTCTTGTTTTATTCTTAAATGTCAGCAACAGACTTAGCATCACTAATACCCTGTTTTAGGCTGACATAGTTCTGAAGCTGCTTCTGCATCTCAATTTTTTAAATACTTTGGTAGTGAGCTCCAGCAAAGGCATTACACTTCCACTGAAATCAGGTCGGTAACTGAATGGGAGCCTGGCTCTTCACGCCTTGCACAGGGCCAACTGCAGCAACACTGTTGTGCACTTAAAAACTGTTGTCCAGATTCTGCAAGTATCAGGTGATGATAACATGTTTTCTCTGTTGCTGAAGCTCTGCTGCTGAAGTTCAAGTTGCCATTTATTTTGACTGTAATCAGATTTCAGCAGCTCATCAGACTGTACAACCAATGACCAACCTTGATTCTGGGCCTGCCACCCTGCTGCTCCCACTCCACAAACTTCCTGCCTTAAGGAAGGGTGCTGATGGTCCCCTGAGCTGTTCAGAGCTTCATTTCTCTAACACAGGAATTAATTAATTGCCACCAATGGAAGGCTAACCACAATCCTATCCACTAAATCTTTGCTCTCTTCTTTAAAAGCAGTACAAAAGAACCTCCCCAAACTGAACTGAATCAGTGCAGAAAAGGTGGAAGGTGGAAGTTCTAGAGCCAGGCACAGATCAACTACCCTGCGTGCAGCACCTGGGAGGTGCGAGAGACCCCATGCACACTAGAGGAAACCTTCAGCAGATCACAGCTAGCATTTAAATCCATCAACTCATAATTACTGATTACCTATAATTTTCCCCTGAGGGCATTTCTTTTCTAAAATTACAATGAAATTATCTAAATACCTTCATTCTGCAGTTAAATAAACAACTTTATCTCCTGGGAACATCTCCCTGTCCTTAACAGCCTGTCTAGCAGGTGTGTTTTATCCCTAGATGTCCCAACTTCTGTTAAGAGTCCACACAGCTGAACACCAGGGTTTTGCAATGTGTTGAGCTATTTCTCACCTCACTGCCCTGGCTGAATTGTTCTGTGGGCAGGAGATGAGCACAGTAGCCAGAAACCTGCGTTTAAAAGAGAGGTCCATGCATGACACAGAGGCAATCAGTTAAGAAGTATAACTCAGTAATAAAACTTAGTTCGGCTTTTTGCCTCTCCATACAGATCTGTGAGGTATTTGTAATTGGAACTTGTTTTGCACATGGTAAACAACCAAGCTCCTACTCCAGAAAAGAAAGGTGTTATTACTGTGCCGTGGCAGTCCTTGAACTACTGGGGCAGGGGCTTAAGAGGTGATGGGTTGAGTGTGGACTCAGATAACGGGTTTCTCTTTAATTACTATTACATGAGAGATTGCAGATGAGATGTCTTGTGCCAAGGTAAGATGAAAGAAATTCTGGGAGAAGGAAAAATACTTTTAATTGAAAAAAAAAAAATTAAAATAAGTTGTCATTTTTATCAATTAAAATGTTCTTAATCGCTGACACCCGCCCCCCCCCCCCCCGCCCCCCCCCAGGCGCTCCCTCGGATCTGCCGCTGGGGCCATTGCCCGGCGGTGCCGGGCCTCCCCGACGGGTCGGAGGCAACGCGCAGCTGTTTCGAGGGGATGGCTCCGGCCGTCGTGTCTATCAGTGGGCTCCTCAGAAAAGCCGTTTCTGAAAGGACGCAGGGCGGCGGCAAAGGTGCCGCTTACGAGAGGTCACCGGAGCCGCAGTGAGGTGCGGGCGCCCGGCGCCTGGCGGAGGGCTGCGGGGTCTCCCCTGTCCCCCCGGACGGCGATCTCCACCCTAAAGGGCTGGTGTGCGTGTGTGTGTGACACAGACGACCCCGAAGGGGAGCCAAGGTCCATCTCTCCCCCGAGGAGCCCCCGCCCCGCTGCCGCCCTCTCTTCGCCGCCCGCCCCGTCTCACCCCCGGATCCCGCCCCCGGAGGTAGCTCTCCCAGGGGAAGCTGGTTGGGAAGGATGCAGACGGCAGCTCCGAGGTAATTATTAATGGCCGTGCCCACCGGGGCGGGGGTGGGGGGAGAGGCGAGGTGAGATAAAATGGGACGGAAGGGGGCTGGGAGGAGGGAGCTGTCGTCGCGGAGCCCCGCCGGCAGCATGGTCGTCGCCGCGCCAGTTCTGCTGCTGCTGCCTCCGCTGTTGCTGGGGCGGCCGCTGCTCGGGGCGCCGGGGCAGGGTGCGGGCACCTGGTCCCGCTTTGCCCGGCTGCCCTACCCGCAGGACCAGCTCTTCCTCCACGACACCTTCCCCGACGGCTTCCTCTGGGGGGCGGGCAGCGCCGCCTACCAGACAGAGGGCGGCTGGCGCCAGGGCGGCAAAGGCGCTTCCATCTGGGACACCTTCGCCCACCGCCCGTCCACGCCGGCGGGCGGCGACGTGGCCAGCGACAGCTGCAACAACCTGTTCCGCGACGCCGAGGGACTGCGGCGCCTGGGCGTCTCGCACTACCGCTTCTCACTGTCCTGGGCCCGGCTACTGCCCAATGGCACAGCGCCTGTCAACCCTGCAGGGCTGGCCCACTACGGCCGGCTGCTGGGCCACCTGCGGGAGCTGGGCATCGAGCCCGTTGTGACCCTGTACCACTGGGACCTGCCGCAGAGTCTGCAGGACGCCTTTGGCGGCTGGGCCAGCCCTGTCATGCCCCAGCTGTTCCGTGACTATGCTGAACTTTGCTTCCGGCACTTCGGCGGGCAGGTGCGCTACTGGCTGACCATGGACAACCCCTACGTGGTGGCCTGGCATGGGTACGGCACTGGGCAGCTGCCGCCCGGTGTGAGAGGAGGCCCACGCCTCGGCTACCGGGCAGCCCACCACCTGCTACAGGTAAATGGCGGGCAGTGGGAAGGGGCCCTGGCAGCTCTTTAGCCTCTGGGTCGTGCCAAGGGGATGGGTGTGGAGACTGCTGGAGAGGAAACCAAAATGGCATGCTGGACAGAGTGTGAGCAGCTGGATTATGGGGTAAAGGATAAAAAGAGGGGAGGCAGGAATTTTCTGTCTGCGGTTATTTTGAGTTAGTGGAAACATGCTGAGTTAAAGTGCTCTCTGTATCCTGCAGAAGCGTTCATCCCTTGAGAATGCTGTTCTGGGTGGGTGAGTGGATGCATTTGGCAGTGCCAGACAGTGCCGGCTTATGAAAGTTACTGTGCAAATGTTTAATACGACTGTGAAGAGAACTCATGTATTGATAAAAACTCATTGTGAGTTAATGGGGGTGGTAAAGGTGGCCGCAGTGTCATCCTGAGACAGAGTATGGGTTTTTGAGTGTGACCCCTTCTGGTGTAAAAAGACTGTTTCTGAGCTAGCCTAGTAAGTGGCATAAGTAATTTGCTATATGTAATTTTTATGCAGTGTGTCTATGTGTGGTGTAATTGTAATGTTTGCTGTAAACAAACACTTTGGATTCTCAGGGAGAATTAAGTAAATGTGTAAAATCCTTCCAGTGACAGGAGAAAGGATTCAGCCTAACTGCAATGGTGTGGCTATTAAGGCACGCTCTGTTGTACCTTAATCCATATTTATGAACTCTGCTAATGTCCATCTGCTCAACATACACTTAACTGTCAGGAGTTACATCCTAATGATTATGGCATGTTAGATGTGAACACCAGGAAAATATCTAGCACATGTCTTACTCAACTTTTTGCCACTTTTCCTGCATTACTTTTGCATTGTTTAGTGCTACAAATAAGAGAAAATATAAGTGGGGAAAATGTGGGTAAAATTTCAGATCAGATTTCTGGTCCTGAAACCTTTAAAATCTTCATTTAGTATGGTGGGGTGTACCTGACTCTGTTTCATGCTGGAGTATATCCCACATGATCATAGTATCTGCCTAAGTCCCTCATAATCTCAAGCATCTGCTTGTTCTCATGAAAGCCCTATGGAGAAGGAAGGTACTTTTCTGTTTAACAAGTGAGAAACTGAGTCATAGACTTTGCCTAAACCATATAAAAAGTGTAATTAAAGTCTACCAATACTTGGTTTCAGTGAGAGAACCTTGTGTTTAGTTCTGTCGTGTCCTAGTGACTGTCAGTCTGGGTTTTCACAATTCTTTGTACACAAGAGTGTAAGGCAGCAAGGTATCATTTTTTTCCACCTTTCACGAATGAAGAACTGAAACACAGATGAAGTTAAGACCCTAAGTGCCCACTGACTATTAGTGCCCTTTTCCTGGCATGTGCCTTTTTTAGAATATTGGTCAGTTTTGCTATACTTTCCACTTTTCTACATATCAGATCCCACAATCTCAAATCTTCTTCAGAGAAAATAAGGGTTGTGCCATTTATGCAGAAGAGCTCCCAGAATAGCTCCTCCAAATAGGAGTCTTCAGTACATGCAGAGAGAGAGATGAACACTTCAGGACAGAGAAGTGAACAGCTTTAACACTAAAATCATCCTTTTCCTTCTTACATCTCCATAGCTTATTGATACGGCACCTTTCAACTTGTGCAAGCAATGAAGTAGGGTGCTACGTATGGCTTCTTTGACTACACAGCCTGATAATCTGTACAGAAAGTGCATGTAATTGTGTAATGAAAGATTAAGCTATTCTGCATTTCCATGTGCAATTTAAATTCTTCTACGTAATCCTTGAGTGATTGACTTCGCAACTTGAATGATGTTCTTTAATATGTGTCTGTGGGTTGAATATAGTTTTGTAGGTGAGTTGGGTCAGTTGTTCTCAGGAGCACATTTGATTTGGATTGTAAGGCTGTACAACAGCATTGCTTCATCATCTAACTTGGAGCATGTGTGCAGTGACAGGCAGTGCTGCTGGGAGTCACAGTCCTCACAGCCCCGCCAGAAAAGATGTGGTTGTATTATCCCCACAAAAAAACCCTCTTTCAGCTGCTTAACCTTTTGCTGCTTATCTCTGACATTACTCAAGAGGTCTGGTCCCAGGTTGCTTCCTAATCCTTTTTCTTTCTCTGTGGCATTTGTTCCTCTCTCATCTGTTTGGTTTCCTTTTTTTCCCTCAGGGAAATTAATTGAGTTTGCAGAACATGTTTGTTTTTTAAAAGGTATAGTGTGTTTTTGTAAGTGTTTGGTTCTTAGCAAATGAACAGACTAATTCTTAATACACGTGGTTGCTGACTCTCTATAATATGCAATTTTAAGCATCTTCTTTCTGCGTTTATTCAAATCAAAGACCATAATAAATGTAAAGCTTAATAGCTAGTGAAATCTGATGTCTACTAATTTATTGTACTGGATGTTAGTTACACTAAAAGAAAATAATTTCCTTTAAGTTTTCTAAATTCAACAGATATGAATGTGGATTTTGGGCTCTATCTTTCTGAGCAAGTAATTTATTATCTGGATAAATAACCAAATAAAGGTTTAATTCAATTCAGGTTGTTCAGTTCAGGGCTGGTGAAAACAGAGCAATGAAGTTTGATCTGAATAATGATGTTTAAATTTAGCTTGAACGGATTTCATACTATTGTGCTGAATTTTTTAATTGCCTTTCATTTTTCTGAACTTCCACAAGTGAGTCCTAACAGATGCTAAATGGGCAGAGTATGAGACACTTCTTATAAAACAGAGCAAATAAAAATAGCGTACAAAACCCTTGTAAGAGAAGACATGTTATGGATGCATCCTTGGTTTGTTATTGAGGGATGTTGATCGGTATTCAGTGAAAACTGTACCCTTTTATAGTATTTCCACTGACACTTGTCACTTTTGATGTGTCTAAGTCTTTCAAACATGGGAAGAAATGGAAGAAGCTGTATGTGTTTATTCACAAAATAAATTGAATGGCTCAGGTATAGTTCATAAAAGTTGGCATTCTCTCAGGTCAACAGGCAGAAAATGTAATGCCAGCAATATATCATGTATATGATGCATCTCTCTCTAGATAAGAGCTGAGAGGTCATTTTATTGTGTTCTAGTTTTTGCAAATGCATTTTTTCATTACTGGCTCTTGGTATGTTGTCTGAGTTGAACATACTTGGGTTTACTCAATATAAACAGCATTTGCAGAAACAGAAGAACACACTGTTTCCCTGAAGAAGTGAGTGGAATTGCTGCCTGGAAACCAGTCACATAGCAACAGGCTGATTTCTATTCCAAAACTCTTTCCAAAACAAAAGGTAAGTACTCTTTTCTTGACCTTCAGTGCTAAACCTAATAAAGTGTCAGTAATTGCAGCATAGGAGAATATTTTTTTCTCAGTGTGAATTGTTTCTGTCAAAATTCAGACAGCCTTCAAACTTTCACTCAGTGCAAATGAGTGACTTGGATTTTCTTGAAGGTAACACTGCTCATCCTAGTTGTGAAGACATGCACAATTTTTAGAAAAAAGAAGGAATAATAATAATAATAAACAGTACTTGGGATTTTTTCCTATTATTGCTTTCTTAAGACTTAATTCAACGATGAACAAAGAAGAAATTTGTTCTGTGTCTGGATTTGAGTATCAGTTGGGTATTTGCAAACAATTTACTGCAGTAGTGATTAATCAGTAATCATTTGAATCAGGTATCTTTCAAATGCCAGAGATGACAAAGTGGAGTCAAACCATAGAGCAAATTCAGATCTGATGCTTCAGCTTTCTGTGCCAGTAGCTATGAATGGTTATACAATGTTTAGAAATTAAAAGCTGTAGCATACCTTTCTCAAGCTTTAATTATCAAAAGAAAAAAAAATTGAGTTTCATTTAAAAATGGGGTAGACAGAGGAGTTTGGATTTCAAGGATGTTTATTTAAAGATAGAAAGCGTAATCTTCCCATTGCCATTTCTACCTGATTGTACACACATTTGCAAAAGGAATGTTGTTCTCAAATATTCTGCTGTAACAAACAAGCTATTTTGATTTTTACAGACTACTTTGATCTTTAATTATAGAAATATTTTGACTATGTGGAGAATAAGGTGTTCTCATGGAAAAGTAAGAGTGGACCTCCTTCATCTCAGAAAGTCTAGCTGGGTACATGAGTGTAAAGCTTGATACTCTTGCATTTTGCATTAGTAAAACCTCATAAAGCATGAGACATTCTTTGTTCTCCCCTTAAATGTCTTCCCTCAAGCAGAAAAGATCCTGTATTTGGTGCAGTTTTGAGGGATCTGAACTGAAGTGTGTGGAAGGACTCAAGTTGCTGTGCATTCCTTCATATGATGAACTTTTCCAGTTTCTGTTTCATCGTTCTTCTATGGAAGGTTTCCCGTACTTAAAGTAGTTGATAGGCATAATTCCTACCTGTACTTAAGGATATTGTATGGATGAGAAAAATGAAGCCTAACATCATTTTTTTTTCAGAGTGAAATTTATATTTTCGTTTAAGATCACCAGTTTTTGACTGAAAGCAAGGAGCATTTAGAGCTTTTTGCATGATAGGTCCAGTCGAAACCGCTATTGCACAACTGTCAGCAGGTTGAAAGTGCAGAGGCAGTTCTTTCTGTTGAGAGTGTTGTCTTATGTGAGCAAGAAATACTTTGTGATGTAAGAGAAAGTTGCTTCACTCGTCACATGCCCACCTTCTAGAAGGTCAAATTCTGATCTCTCTTGCCTTGGTAGAAATTAAATCAGAGTAAGACTCTGGCAGTATCTTGGGCAATTATGTTGTGGCTTAACCCAAAGCAGCAGCTAAGCCTCACACAGTCACTTGTGGAATGGGGGAGGGAGCTGAAAAAGTAAAATGAGAAAACTTGTGGGTTGGTATAAAGACAGTTTAATAGGTAAAGCAAAAGCCACACACAAGCAAAGCCAAACTAGGTATGCATTCATCACTTCCCATCAGTGGCTGGTGTTCAGCCATCTTCAAGACAGCAAGGGTCCATCATATGTAATGGTTACAAATGCCAACACTTCAAATATCCCCTGCTTCCTTCTTCCCTCCACTTTATATGCTGAGCATGATGCCATACAGTCTGGGATATCCCTTTGGTCAGTTGGTGTCAGCTGTCCTGGCTTCTAACTTCTTGTGCACCTCCAAGCTACTCCCTGGTGGGGTGGAGTGAGGAGCAGAAAAGACAATGCTCTGTGTAAGCACTGCTTAGCAATAATGGAAATAGCCCTGCCTCAGGAACACTGTCTCTAGCACAAATCCAAAACACAGCCCTATACCAGGTCCTATGACAAAGTTTACCTCTATCCCAGCCAAAACCAGCATACCTTAGCTTTCTTCCTCACACTTACTAACTCTTTGAGTAACATTATCTCCTTCCCAGTCTACTCTGGGGAACAAAACATTTTTTTCTCTTTCAGACTTTCTTCAACTAGACAGAAGCTGTGAATATGTCTGTACACTGGTATTATCATTGACAAGCCATGACCTTTAGGACAGTGAACATAGTGCAGGCTGTGGGCATTTGGAGATATTTCTTTTTAATTCTTTCTGTGGTGACTATGATGTGTATCCTTAGAGGGGAAGAAACAGACACATGCATGTGGATGCTGTGTAGTTTGCTTAGCTCCTGTTTGCAGAATCTTGTGGGTTTCAGCAGCTGGCAGAGTTTGAGGGCTGTTTGCTAATCCTTGCAGCTGAGTGTGTGATTGTGTGCTTGGTTGTTGCTGATGAACAGTTAAACTGCTGAATCTGATCAAAACGTTTCAGCCTGATTGTGACAAAGTTTTTGAAAAGCCAAGAAGCTGCCAATCAGAGGAGCCTGCTTGCACAGACCTGAAGGTGCCAGAAATGTACATGAGGACATTTTCTTCTTCCTCTCCATGACGGTAAAAATAAAGGAGACAAAATGATGAAGAAGTGCTTCTGAGGAAGCAGGGGAAGTGACCTCCATATCCTGCGGTGACAGGCTGTAGAACTTATAGGATGTGTGTTACCCATTTTAGGTACTAAATAAAAGCTACTTATGCTGGAATACTTGCGTGTCAAAGCATATAGAAGAGTGTCAGAGATAAAACTGAATGCTGATTTTAGATTAATTCATGAGAATGGAACAGAAAATCAAGTTGGGGACAACATCTCAGGGTGTTCAGGGAATTACTGGAATGAAGACTGGAGATATCTCTGAGGGAGAAGATGACCCATGGAATGTGAGTATGCATAAAGCACGAAAAAAGAGACTGGCTTCTGAATTATTTCACCTGAGGGAAAATACACCATTAGAAAGAGAAGGTGAGTTTTCAGGAAGGAAAAGTAATTAACTAAGCACAAGAGGAGAAAGAGATATTGGTCACAGCAAGGGACTGGAGCCTTTGGTAAAATGGGGTGAGTAGGAGACAAGTGATACCAAGGAAGGGAAAGAGTTAGATTCACAGTGATGCTCTCTAAATACTGGATATAAATATCAACAACAGGAATCACAGAATCCCAGGGGTTGGAAGGGACCTCGAAAGATCATCTGGTTCAACCCCCCTGCAAGAGCAGGGTAACCTAGAGTACATCACACAGGAACTTGTCCAGGCGGGCCTTGAATATCTCCAACGTAGGAGACTCCACAGCCCCCCTGGGCAATGTGTTGAAGGTTTACAGGACATATGCACACACACACAAAAGGATAAAAGGTCAATATCAGTACAGTTAGATGGACTCTTAGGAGTCATGGATAGCCCTTCGGGGAAAGAGCTTCTGGAATGGCTTCTCAGTGTTAATGGTAGGAATGAAAATCTTTTAAGGCAGCTGGAGCAGCTTGAGAAAAGAGATTTTTGATGCATTTGGTGGCAGTGGAGGTGACAGTAATTGTAAATGTGTTTTCTTCCTCTGAAAATTCATAACAGAATGATATATAGCAGATTTAAACTCTGAGAATGATGTTCAATGGAAAAAAATCAGTACAATCTATATTAACAGTAAACAGCTTGTTTAGGGTATCAGTATAGCAACTTCTAGCTTGCTGTGGCAGCTCCAACTCTACTCTGAGTGCACAAAACACTCATAAGAAGCCTGGCTTGTTAAGCTTGTGATATGCCTCCCTGGAGTTTTGTCAGGGAGGGTCTTTATAGATGTGCACTGGAATAAGACAAAGCAATTTAAGAGTCTCTGGATTTGGCTACACGGAAGCACATTTGTTTTGCTTCATTTTTATGTATGTTTAGGCTGAGAGGAGATAGCATTTTGTGATACGGAGAACTGCAGAAATTTTAAGTTTAGCTTTGTTTTGATTCTGGAAAAAAAAAAATTATATATATATATATATATATATATATATATATATATATATATTCTATGTATATTCTAAATTCTTCCAGATACGGAAGTCTTTCTAGATGCAGTTTACAACAGCTGGTGTAGGAACCAAGGGACTGGGACCATGGGTAGTTCCAGTGCCATGGGGCAGCAGGGCTCTGTGACTTACGCATGATAGGAAGCCCAGGGGTTTTTGAATGTCCCAGGGTCTGGCCAGCCTGGCAGTCTGGAAGTGCTGTAAGACACCCTGTGATGTCTTACAACCCTTCAGCAAGGGGTTGAGCTGATGGGGAGCCACACACATTTCCAGTGGACTGGCACTTTGGTCTGCACATGATCATTTTGTTACTTGCACTTTAGGTCTCATGTTAACAGCTGAGCTTTGACTTCTGGTTTAGTCAGGCTAGGACACCTCTGAAGACAGCTGAATTGTTTGAAATTGACCAGGAGACTATGGAAATGCCTTGTTATTTTGTGAGTCCAAAAGTCAACCCAGGAATCCTTTTACCTGTTAATAAGGCTAGAAAATGTTGGAACCACTGGTATTATATTTTACAAGCTATTTGCTTTACAATTGGGAAGATAGTAGCAGCTGTTTGTTTTGATCTGGCTTCTAGAAAAGACATTAAATGGCCAGGCGTGGAGGAGGACAGACTTGTTCACACACATTCTGGAAAGATTTCCCTGTGATTTTCCAATGCCTTTCCTCAGTCAGCTTTTTTAATGTTCTTTTGAATATGTAGTAGTTCCTCTGGAACAGTTTTTTTTCAGAGCTGAGGGCAAAGTTTACTCAATTTGTTTATTTAACTTTCAGCATTTAAAAAAATAATCTCATTTCTGCTGCAGGCATGGAACTGTTGAACATAATTGTTGATTACTTATTCTAATGATGGTTCCTTAACTCAGATATGTATGGAAATGGTAGAATTACACAGCACTTCTTTTCCTTTTGGGAAAGTAGTTTGGGAATATATTACATTGTCAGGCCGACTGAGTATTTTTGTTTGTATTTTGTAAGTAATAATGTTTTGCTTTAAAATCAATTCAATAATTCTGACCTCAAGTTTGAAATGAAAGTTCAGCTGGCTCCTGACTGTACAGTGGTGACATGCTTTTTGTAATATGCTTATTTCATTCTTTGTTTATTTTCTTGTCATTGTGCAGTGTTAACTTGGATACAAGCAGTGTCTGTGGAGAGGAGGGCCACCGCAACAGAATGATCAGTTACGTATGCCATCAGGAGGCAAAATCCAGGCCAGAAAGAGTCATTATAAATCATGGGGTAATAGGAAAGAGGAGTATTAAGAAAATGGACAATGCATGAGGAAATGGTGAGATATGGGGGTGACTGTCAATGAGTGGGAATGCAGGAGCTGGGCTTATGAGGCAATACTGCAGTTTTGTGTGCGTATATATAGCACTGAAAATTAAACATGATGTGTGTAGTGGTTTAATCCCAGCCAGCAACTAAGTACCATGCAGCTGTTCGTTCACACCCTTCCTGCCCCTCTGGTTGGATGGGGAAGAGAATCAGAAGCAAGTAAACCCCACAGGCTGAGATATGAACAGTTTGATAATTGAAATATAATCATAATAACATAAAAGTTACCAATAATAGCAACAACAACCACCCCCTGACTAATGCCCAGCCCTGAGCAGTGATTGGCTTCTCCTGGCCAGCTCCCCCAGTTTCTATACCATGTGCCATGGTATGGAATACCCCTTTGGTTAGTTTGGGTCAGGTGTCCTGTCTCTGCTCCCTCCTGGTTTCTTGTGCTGCTTGTCAATGGCAGAGCATAAAAGACTGAAAAGTCCTTGATCAGGATAAGACTAAAGTCATAATACAGCACTGTACCAGCCAGTAGGAAGAAAATTAACTCTATCCCAGCTGAAACCAGGAAGATGTGAAACAAGATGGCCTGGAGTCCCCCAGAGTTGACATGAGTTGTTCTCTGGTTCATTTTTATTTATAAATGTTTTAGTTATTTATTTATTAAGGAAGCTGACTGGTGATTCAATCAAATCACAGACTATGCCTAATTCAAAGACTCTGTCTTATCTTACGGTGTCCAATTGCTGTCCCCACATTGCCACCAGCACTGGGAGTAGGGGACACAGTAGACTGCAAAAGAAAGGAGGGATGCTACATTAAATTTGTGTTTCTCAAAGAAGCTTAAGGGAAATAAATGAGGACTGATTTTTCCTTAAGCTTTTTTGAGAATCCTGCCACTTTCAAGCAGTTAAGTAAATTAGCAAGTTGAACAGATGTATACCTCTTAACTTGAAGGAAATGTGCATTCCCATATTCAAGTAGCACCTCTTTGGTGTGAAGTGTAAGGCCTTGGAAATTCATGAAGGAGCTCTTGAATTCTGTTTATCATCCTGTTTCCCTTCCCAGCCATGAACATGCCTCTTGTTTTGAATGAGAAGAGAATATTGGGGTATGTCACACAGGGCAAGAAAAAAAGCTGCAAGAATATGATTCAGCTGCAGTTTTGCATCCTAATAGTATGCTTGGTAGTATTAAAAAATACCTCTTTTTCTTCTTCATAGTTAGCTGTGATTACTACCCTCCTGTCATATAAGCTAGCTTTTTTCATATTCCAAATACCTCCTGTTTTCACAAAATAATATCATGTAATTAGAGCAAGTCATCAAGATCTAAAACCTGTGAAGCTGGAATTTGCTGCTTCATTGAAATTAAAATATTTGAGAGACTTCAATTTTCCCCCCAGAACCTGAGAACTAGGGAAAATAACAAATCTGTCATTTTATTTTTACTTTGCCCTGGAAATTCTTGGTTTTCCATTTTGATGTGGTATTGAAAAATTTCATTTTGATACAGTGAGTCAGTCAGTCATTTCACACACTGCCTTCTGTATTCTTTCACTGGATGAGTGCCCACTGCTTCAAATTTGGTCAGTTTACCCTTGTGATGTTGCCGTATATCCTGCTGCAATATGACTTGACTTCTTGAAGCTGCGGATTGATGCCTTTTATTCTTTGATGAAAGAAATAAAACAGTCTTAGAGCTGTAAGGACAGAATTACTGCACCGTAACGGTTACTCTGTGTCTTGTATTTGTAGCTGGGCTGCTTTTTCCACTTCCGTGTGAAAGTGTAATTATTCAGTCTTTTACACGCTTCTCTTTCCTTTTTCTGGTGAAAGAAAAGTGGTGCTTGAAGGAGGCAGATGCTTAAAAGGGAGGGAAATTCTAATAAAAGCAGCATCAAGTTGTCACAGTCATTCTGAGTCTGGATGTTAGAACCAATGAACTGTAGCACAGGGCAGCTCAGAAATAGCCTTTTCCCATAGCTCAGCTTAGGGTAATGAAGTAGAGAACACTTCAAAATTGGTTGGTGTTGAAATAGTTATAGAAATGGCATTGTAGTGCTAAGCCATGGAAGGTGAGAAACTTCAACTACACAGTCAGATCCCACTTCACACAAGCTGAACTCTTCTGGAGAGGAATGTTTTCTTTGTAAGTGATAATTTGGAATAGGTTTGTAGAAACCACAGGGAGGAGAGTAGTTATGAATGAGATACTGATGCTGGCCTGTGGGATCTGGTTTTGGGGGCTCTGCTCTCGTGGTCAGAAAGGAATTTATATTGCCAAGGAACACTGATGTTTCTTCTTGCGCCTCTTTTTCCCCTCTCTTGGTGCCATGGAAGGTGGCCAGGTTCCCAGGATCAGTAGGGCATTTTGCCTGAATAATCTGTCTTCTATTGCAAGGGTTTAGAACACTGATGTATCTTTGCTGTTTCCTGTTTCATTCCTGTGTTTTACTGGGATGTTGGAGGATTTGGTGTTTTTTCTTGTGTTAAAGGTCTTGAGATTTGTTTGGCTCATAATGCCATAAACATGGAAATGAGGGGGCATATAGTAGACATTATTGTGTAGTGTTTGTGGCTAAAAGCTTGATATACTATTGCAGACAGCTAAAATTGGTGATTAACATATATATCCTTTCTGGTTTTTCTAGGGACTGTTCATTTTGTGGGAGTGCTTCTGGGGAATAATTTTTAGGAATGAAGTGAGCATGGAAGAGTGAAGTACCAAGAGAGAGAGGAATTGGAAAGGGTCAAACATACATTAGGGAAAGGACCTGGAGGGACTGGGAACACATTTGTTGGGCACTAGCATTTTGTACACTCAAGACCACATAGGCATGCCTGACTGGGCTATTTAAGCATCCAGAGGAAAGAATAATAGTGGGAGGTATACAGAGACAAGGGAGTCAGTTGGCATGTGAAATCCATAGGTAATTTACCAATATAAACAGTTAACTGTTATTATATTCAAATGTCCTTAATATTCTGTGACACAAACATTGACATTGAACATAAGATTGAAACAGTAGCAATGACAACTGCCCCAAAAGCTACCAGGTAGACTGGGCTCTTTTGTTACACCACTGGTTGTGTAATACAACAATTACAGATTTGTTAGCAGTTGGTGCAAACAGTTGAAAATTTTCCTCTGAAGCACCTTATTCTGGAACTGCTCCAGTGATAATGAGACGGGTTGGACAACCTGACCCATTGCAGTGATTATTGTAGTCTACTATTATTCTTCTACGAGTGTAAGGAAATACTACTTTCTCATCCCCCTACATTAATTATTGACCCCATCACTGAATAATTCATTGTTGTTTTGTGCAGTAACTATGCGTAGGTTTGGGAAGCACCATCCCAGAGCCTCAGTTTTATATCTCAAAACCTTTAAAGGCTAGAGTACTTTCAGAAGACAGATAGGCATGTAGATTATTGGAGCCGTAGCATATTGTGGTAGTTTGGATACAGATAAATACCTTTTCTAGCTGAAAAAGTTGTCTTAATTCTTCTTTTGCTAACTGTGAAATGGATGGATTAACTGTAGTCTCTGAGATACGTAAGTAATTTTATTTCTTAGCTTGTGTCCTCAAGGAGGACATGGGAGAAAAAACTGTACCCCTAATCAAGGGTGGATACAGCTAATACAGAAATGGTCTGTTCTGGTGTCAGTTGGCCACCAGTTCTTGAGCTCCACCTCATGATGCTAATAGGAGAGCTGGATGGGGAGTAGAGCCTGCAGAGTCCCCACATTTACTTTGTGCATACCATGAAAATAATTTGTTTGTATTGGAACTGGGTACAACTGGGACAGTCCTCAACCTGCAGGTTCTTTCAGTAGAAAATCACATTTATGCAACAGCTGAAAAGATAATGTTAAACCACCTGGGGTTCATGTCCACCCTGAGTTACGGCTGTTAGTAGCAGGGCATTTTGCTAGTTTGAGTGAGGCTGTAATGGAAAATTGCTCCTGCTCCACAGTTTAGCAGCATCATTGTGATATGTGGATAGACTCCACAACTTGTTAAAGTTGTAAAGCAGGTAAACTTTTATTCAGTGCTGAGGCACATGGGGGATTGCTCCTTCAAAAGCATGCCTTTGCCACTCAGTTTGTTTATATTACATATAATGATTACATAAACATGAATTGCTACATGCCTAATACATATGCAAAACCTATTTCCATCTAGTATTGTAATTAGTTTTCTGGCATTCGTCCCATTGATGTGCTTGCGTGGTGCCTCCTGGTGGTGGTCGTTAGGGGGTCGTGAGGATGAAGGTTCCTTTTCATCACCGTGAGTAACCGTGTTTTCACGCAGACTCAATAGGGTTTCGGCTCCTATCCAAACCTCAAGTTCGGTACAGGCACGTTTTATGTATCTTAAAGAAGAAACTTGTCAAGTTTGCAAGTTTTGTTGGTCTGGTTATCTTTTGTTCCTTTTCTTTCTATGGATACTATTTAAACAAGAATGTCTTAAATGTTAAGTTATGAATCTTATCTACTACAATTCTACCTAACAGCTATAAATCCTATGATTCTGCTTCACCATTCTAGCAACTTTGACTCCTAGGGTTCTGCTTCACCACGCACAATGACTGTTTAAGCAAGCAGGCACAATGTTAACCCTTTGTTCCCAGGTATCAATTGTACTGTCTTTCAGGCACTGTTTCCATCAACTCTGAGACACAGTTTGGCATCTGTTTGGCCTCTCAATAGTTTGCTTTTCAATAACCATTATGAAATGTAGTTTAGTGTAAAGCTATTTCTCCTCCAGTGGTTTGGCAGCTTTCCCAGTGATCCCAGAGGGATGACCAGCTAGGACCTGTTCCCCAACTCTGAGCCATCTGTCCCCTGGGCTGACCAGGGTGTAGCTGTGTGTACTTTGGCTCTGCACAACAGCTAGTGAGTGGAGACATGAACTGTCCTTGGCTGCCTGCAGGACTTTGGAGTAGGGTCACATAATTTGAAGTGAAGGGCCAAGAGCTCAAGTGTCATACAACAGTGTTATCTGGGCTGATGAGAGCAATCACACTTGGGCTCATTTTAGACATGTTCAACAGAGACATCTGCCTTTGAGCTCACCATCCTATGGTGCTTTTGCAGGTAATGAAGAGAAGTGAGTATAGCGCTTCTCATCCTGAGACAAAAAATGGCAAGAATCAAACCAAACCAAACCAATTTTGTCCCATTTTCTGTTTTGCCCAGAGACAAAACCTGTGGTGAGAAAACTCAAACACACTCAGACTTTCTGTAAACAGACTATGAGGGTAGAGAGAAATGGGATAGGTATCAGAGGAGGGGGTACTGAAGTGCTAGTTCAAACATTGTGGTGAGGTACTCTGTGTTCCTGTGACTTCTCAGATGGTGGACATGTGGTCTGGGTCGCATGCAAATTTTGCCTGATTCTCACCTATTTCAGGCATGTGATATCTTTTGCATATTGGTGGGGAGGGGAAATCCTGTACATCCTGCTCTCCTCTGGTTTTCCTGAGCACTGAGCTGCGTCTCCTGACACAGGGAAGCAGTTCGCCCTGCAAGGAGGGTCAGCAGCACCTGCTTGGTCCTGTAAAGCTGGAGTAAGCAAATAGCCATGGTGGCCATGTAAGATTTCATGGGTATTGAGTAGCCTGTGGCTCTTTTGCTCTCCCTTTTGCCAGTCAGCTACCACTGGCCCACCATGACTGTTGATTGCTTAAAGCATTTAATGCAGTTTCCAAAAATATAAAGAGATGTATTTGGAAAATGTAATTTAAAACATCAAAAGAGTTAAAAACTTTAAAATTAACGCATTCTTTGCCCCCCTACTTGGAAGTGATATGTAAATGCAAGCCATATGCTAGTTGCCACAGCTGAAAAGATAATGTTAAACCACCTTCCTCTGTCTGGAAACAAAAGATGTCTCTTTCCTATAAGGCCTCACTATTTTCTCTGAGGAATTTATCAACCCTCATTTCAATTTAAATAATACATTAGGTACTTACTGACTACAATAAGCAGAAAATTTAAAATGTGCATTGTCTTAAAAATAAAAACCCTCATTATTTTAAAACAAATCACAAGATACCCTTCAATCATCTGAGGGAAAGTAGCTGAAGAAAAGACATACTGCTCTGAGGTTGGGGGGAAGAAGATAGGATTAAAAAGGATATACTTGCAAACCCAATTAATGCTTTTTATCCGATCTATCAAGAAAAGTGATCACGTTGAGTGCTGGGATTCATTGAGCACTGAGACAGGAAAGGTTAATGAGGATGAGGGTTAGTTCAGTGGACACAAAACACTAAGAATTTACAGTATCAAAGTCAAGCCAGACCCATCTGATAGCTTTCTGTGATAACTGATTATCTAGAAAAAGAAAACATAATCAGTCTGTATTTTCAGTAGGACAGTTGAGATGGTGGCACATGGAGAATGACCCTTTTAGTACAGGAGGAAGGTAATTTTCAGCAGCAGATAGGAAACTGCTAAAGCAAATATGACAAAAAGTTGCACTGAAAGTAGAAACATCAGGCTCAAGGGCAGTTCCTAGCTGAATTTTTTAATGTATTTCAGCTCCCATGCTTTGGCACAGACTAGGATTGCAATAATTAGAGCATGAGCTAAACTGGGGGGAACAGTGCCAGTGCAAAGGATAATCAGGATAATAAACAGATGAACAGAAAGACTCATTTTTTTTCCATGAAATGAGAACTTGCTGATCACAGCACGACCATCCGATGCCAATATAACCCAGCTGTGACAAAGACACATTTGTTTTGAGTCTGTATCAGGTGATGTTTCCAGCAGAGATGAGCTTACTAGATGACCTTACTAGAATATGGCTTATTTACCTCGGCAAGAACACTGTGAGAGGATATACTTTCTGTCTATAAATAGATCAATGGTAGAAGCAGGTGGGGGAAAATAATTAAGTCCAGGGAAAGTTTTGATACATGAACTTCTGACTGAACATGAATAAATTTAACCAGAAAATCAAAGAAAAATGGAAACCATTTGCAAAGTGTGGTTCTGTAGTAGTTTTGCAAAGAGAATAGTATGAACAAAATACCTAGCCAATATTAAAGTGAATCTGGATCAGGTTATAAATAGGATTGTGTCATATATATGCCAATAGCAGCAGAGGGTTGAACCTGATACCCTTGAGGCTCTTCCTAATTTTTCAATCCAGTTTTCCTAATCCGTGGCAGAGAGTAGACACAAGATCATAAAGATGGTAATAACTTTTTTCAGTAAGGTATTGTTTGTATTTCTGTGCAAATTCTCTAAAGTCAGAGTTCTTCTTGTGCAGTAATGTGACTCATCACCATCTTCTGGAATATTTTATCATTTAACATTTCCAGTGTCTTCCTCAGAACGTTTCATACTTTCATATGAAATCCTTTGTTGGGTCCACAATGAAAATATAGCAGTTGATTAGTTATCATTATGCAGGAACTTAGGGAGATATACAATTAGCAGGACTAACTCCTGGACTATGGTAGATCAGGCTTGTGGAAGACCTCTACTTTCAATGCCATCTTTCTCCTGCAGCAGAGTAATCCCTGAAAGGGCAGATTATGGAGGCAGCACTGTGAGAGCAGCAATAGACTTCTCCTGCTTTATCTGTTAAGTATATTTAATCAAACTGTGTTATATCCTTTAAATCAGAAAGGACCAATTAAAGGGTGTGATTCATCTCAGTTTACTTCAGATATTTACATTATACATGTTTACATCTGAACTAATTAGATTATGCTCCCCATGTGCTCAGTGGAGAGACTTTTAAGGCACCATTAATTCTGACCAATTTTGCCCATCTACATTAGGCTAAAATGAATTACAGTCTAGAATTTCCCATTTCTTTCCATGAAGTATAGGAGAATCCTGGAGCAAACACTTCAGTCCTTTTTACACAGCAGTTCATTAACTGTGCCATAGCAGGTTCTAGAAGTAGATTGTACCAGCAGACTCAAAAAGGGAGTAGGCAAACATGTGAACAGTGGGTCCATAAGCAGATGCTAAACAAAATAGGCAGGAATGCACCCCCTAGCATCCTCAGCAGGTATGTCCAGGAAGCAGGAGTCTGAATCTCAAAGAGACTGGATTTACTTGCTCTCTTGAAATAGCACCTTGCCCTGTTGTTAATGTCAGAGATGCTACTGGGCTGGATGGATGGTTGGTTGATTGGACTGAGCAGGGCATCCCTTTTAGAATTGTAGAATCATAGAATGGTGAGGGTTGGAAAGGACCTTAAAATCATCAAGTTCCAACCCCCCTGCTGTGGGCAGGGACACCTCACACTAAAAACATATCACCCAAGGATCTGTCCAGCCTGGCCTTGAACACCGCTAGGGATGGAGCATTCACAGCCTCCCTGGGCAACCCATTCCAGTGCCTCACCACCCTCACAGTAAAGTTCTTCCTTATATCCAATCTAAACCTCTGCTGTTTAAGTGTAAACCCATTACCCCTTGCCTATTGCTGCAGTCCTGATGAAGAGTCCCTCTCCAGCATCCTTATAAGCCCCCTTCAGATACTGGAAGGCTGCTCTGAAGTCTCCACGCAGCCTTCTCTTCTCCAGGCTGAACAGCCCCAGCATTCTCAGCCTCTCTTCATACGGGAGGTGTTTCAGTCCCCTGATCATTCTCGTGGCCCTCCTCTGGACTTGTTATAACAGTTCCATGTCCTTTTTATGTTGAGGACACCAGAACTGCACACAATACTCCAGGTGGTGTCTGATGAGAGCAGAGTAGAGGGGCAGGATCACCTCCTTCTACTTGCTGGTTGTGCTCCTCTTGATGCAGCCCAGGATATGGTTGGCTTTCTGGGCTGTGAGCTCACACTGCCAACTCACATACAGCTTCTTGTTGACCAGATGTCCTTATATTTTGTCTTTATATTCAAATGTCCTTAATATTCTGGACTCTGTGTTACCCAATGTGCTTAGTGGCTTGTTTGGTAATAAACATCGATTGTATCTAATATGCTTAAGTATAAACTATATCCTAATTTTGCGTTTCAAACAACGTACATAAAAGCCCTACTTCTTCTTCAGTATTTCTTTCCAACATCACTGCTTTCTTGCATCTCACGAGTAAGAGGGAAGTGGGTTTTGATTGCTATAGATGAAGCCTTATTTTTTTGCAAGTGCTCATTTCTACAGAGATTTCTTTTCTTCACAGTAAGGCAGTGAGAACTTGCATATGTGTCTCATGCAGAGTATCTTAACTTTCTATAAGAGCATTCAAGTATAAGATTGCTTCCAGTGAAAAAGTTCAGTTAATGTGACACAATCTTCTCTACTTTATTCTCTCCTGTCTTTCTTCATCGCTTCCTGCCTTCTTCCCTTTGTCTCAGCAAAATGCCTGGCTCTTTAAACCCTTCACACCCTGTTTCAGGCACACAATTTGCTTTAAATTGATGTTTGGGCAACTAGCTCATGACTGAACTGCTTCCTGATTGAACCCCAGTTCATGTAAATGGTGTAATCTGTGAATTTTGTAATATCTAAAGCGTCATCCTGATTTAATGTACCCTGTCTTACATTAATTTTTCAGTATCCTTTTTACTACATACTCACTGTAGGTTTTGATAAAAAATACAAAGCTTTTCATGCTTTTGTAGTGTTAGGCTGTTTGAGCTTGCATCTGCGATAGCATTGCAGTACAAATCAGGAGTGTGTATGCAATGTGACTCTCCCAGTTGCCTCCATTTGCTATACCATGGTCTGTAGCCTGAAGTGGTTTTGAAGTACCCAGCTGGATTGGTTTTGGATTAAGGTAATCTGGAAACTGCTCTGCAAGAGCACACCTAGTATAATCCAGCTGCTAAACAGCTTCAGGTCGATGGGTTATTGTAGATATTTGGTCCTCAGCTCTACTGTTTGCTAAAGTAGATGTAGGTACTGCAGCTGGAAATTAACGAGCTACATATTATAGATATATTAGGCACAGGGGTACACTTAATCTTCTTTTCCATCTGACAAGGCCAGACTATCTGCCTGCTTACATGAGCTTGTGCTGGTCTGAAAAGCAAAGACAGTATTTTTTAAAAAATCAATCACTGGATTTATTGCTCTTTCTGTCCTCCTGCTTCTAAGCCTGAGATGTCTCAGATCAGTTCATTGTCTAGGAGCAGGGCTGTAACAAACACTAAGCTAGTTTACAAAGTGACCCTGAGAATGTTCTGACAGATATGTTCCTGGAAATCTGTTGGAAGTTCTTGCTATACCTGTATAGCTCTTTGGTAAATTACTTAGAAATGAAGCATCTCTCCGAACTCTTTACTTGGAACTGCCCTCCTTTAAAAGAGACAATGTGTAAATGGTAGGCATCTGTCGCACTTTTATATAGCAACCTAATTGCCATTATTGTATGTGGTCTCCTGACAAATGCTAACACACCTACCCTGATGTTAACTCTAAAGCTGGGCAGCATTACTTTCTGGTATATATATAGCTGGGTATAAGAGGATGAAATGATGCTGTTACAGGAAATACGTGAACTTGCATTCTGTTGTCCTCGTACATTTTGGTCTTCAAACTGGGATTTACCCCAGAATAAGTTTTCTTTAAATTATTGAAAATGTTATAATACTTTGGTAATGGGTATTTACATATTACAGTGTGCTGGCAAAAATTCCAGAGACATGGTTATACAGAAACAAATGCCAATCCCAGACATATTGCTTAAAAAGTATATCTGAAGCTGTGAGTTAGCTGCTTTGTTAAGGCTTTAATTTGTCCTTGTGTTTCTGTAGCTATATATAAAATGGCCAAGGGAAAAATATAGGTTTTAGCTGTATCTGGAATCAGTAGGAAAAAGAAAAGGGATTTATGGGCATTTCATTTTTTATATGCATATTCCAATGATGACTCTCATTCATATATACAAATGTCTTGAGGTCACTGGGTTTATATTTTGTTCTAGAGCAATCAGAAGTTCAGTAATGCACTTTGAAATAGTAGACAAAAGCTAAATTCTGTTTCCCCTTGTGCCAGTTCCTTCAACTCGGGCAGTATTTTTCTGAAGCCTTAACTCTGCAGCAGTGTAAAGAAAACTCAGTATCAAAGTTACTGTCTTTTCTTCAAGAGACAACCATTCTGTCTGTCACCAAAAGAGAATACCAGCAGAGAACTGGCAAGGAGCTGGTTAAGGAAACCTGAAACATGCAAAGTTATTCTTTTAAAAAATCACATGCTAATCCTCCAGAAATGCTCATTACACTCCCAGGTAAAGTCTGAACCTACCTGTGCTGAGTAGGTTTAATGTTTATCCAATTGACACAGTATTTATGAATACCTCAATCTGTTAATATTACGTTAATTCTGGTCAGAAGGTATCTGGTGCTGTGGCTATGAGAGCACAGAAGCTGAAGCAAGGATTGCTGAAAGAAGAGTGGTTAATTAGCATTTGCAAATGCACGTATTAACCAACGCACCCTTTTCTGTGTGACTTAGACTAAATAATTACCCTGACAACTATCTTTTGCTGTTTTATATTTTTTGTTTTTAGATTTTCTTCTTTTTTTCTCTAAGGATTGGATAAAAGCTGCTTTAGATCTTTTACTGTGATTACTTTTCTTGCTTACTGTGGCTGAGATTGCAGTACATTGATGTAGTAATTCCCCCTGTTCTGTATTGCATTGTATAAAAATACAGGATATACTGTCAAAAATGAAACAACAGTAGCTGGTATTTTATTCAACTTTATTAGCATTTAGCTTCCTAGCAATTGCATTAAAACATTTATTCAATATTATGTCAGCCAAACTAGTTGGATTCCTTGTATACAAGCAGGTGAAACTCAGCTTCATTTCTACAGATATGAAGATTGTGTTTATAACGTAAGAATGTTATATTTAATTTTAAATGCTTTTTGTTTGTTGCAGTTTCCTGTTCTACAAGATTCCAACTTTTAGCTCAAATGGCACTTTTTATTATGTTTGCAAACTACGAGAATAAAGCAGGAAAACTTTTATTTGCACACTTCTGAGTTAAGACTCACTTCTGTAGCAGAGCAATTTTATATCTCCCATTAAACATGTGTTTAGAAACAGACATAAAGGGACTTACTCATACCTCAAAAGTGTATTTTCATGGTTTCAGCAGCTTTAGATGAGGTTCTAAATGTATTTTCCAAATCAGAGGAGATATAAATTGAATCCAGTTTAATCTGTGAGTGCACTACAGCCAAAAGCTCGTGGAAAAGACTGGATAAATATGCATAAATCATCTTTGCCCCTGTAGAAATGCAAAGATTCAAGATTTTTTTCCACCATAAAATTGGATGTCCCTTTTTTTCTCTCCTTCTCTAGGCTGAAGTCATCACTCTGTTATTTGAGTCTTTAAAAATGTGGTACCCTGAGAGTTTCTCTTCCCCCAGTGAATCTCACTTCCCCCATCTTTGGGTGCACTGGAATTTCTCTCTGCTCTTCTGGGTTCTGACTTGACCAGTGTACTTTATCTTCTTGGTGCCTCCTGAGGAATGTGGTGATTCCTCAAAATAAAGGTGTCTGATGACAATCTGCCTCCTCCAGTGACTGTGTTCCCCCTAATGAGATGTGCCTTTGCTAAGTAACTGGTTTTAATTCCTCCTACAGCTTTTTTTCATAGCCTAACATCATGTAAGCAATAACATTAAGGAAGGATTATTGCTAGTAATAACTACTGTATTAATTAAAACTTGTTAGACTTATGGTTCCCTTTTGCTCTTGCAAAGTTGTCTGATGCCTCAGACAACTGAGGCATCAAGACCACTAAGTTATGAGTTACTCAGTTCTACTTGTTTTGTCCATCTTGACTGCTGAGTTAAGATAAAGTTCAATTGCATCCTGTAGTTTGTATTGCTGCAGTAGCAATACTGTATTTCCTGCGCTATAATCCCTTTTGCCAGTACTCTGCAGGTTGTGAGCTGTAACTCCTGAAACTAGCAATAATGTAGTGAATCCTCTTGTGGTTTCTATGGAGAAGGACCAAACAGTCATTCTTCTTGGAGCTGTTAGCTCTTTCTTGCCTGGTATGGCCTCATGATAACATGTATAGGTCTGAGGGTAGTCCACATAGTTCTTTCTTCTAGGGTATAGGCACTCCTCAGTTTGCTCAGCACTTAATACTTTGTGTAAATTATGAAGTATAAAAGTGTAAGTAGCATTACAGCTATAGGATGCAGATCCAAGTTCAAAATTCCTGCAGCTGAAGGGGACCACACAACAGGGATTCCCATCAAGAATGACACAGTATCTTCTCTATTGCTGTTTGTGAGCAGTTTGTTTGCTACTGCAGTGCTCTGTAATCATTGCTTTTGTGGCTTGTTTTACAACCAACTAGACATCAGATGTTACATCTGAATGCTTTATTATCTGCAAGAATCACACAAAAGCTGATCCAAAAGTTAACTGGATTAAAGTTAATTTAGTATATAGTTTCAGTGATTTTTGAAACTTGAGCATTACTTGTAAAGGTGTGTAATTGAAATCACATCCTTCAGTCAGCACACAAACCAGAACATTTAATGCAGCTTGTAGAGAATGAGATAGTTTGTAGTGATTGCTTTATATTGGGTATACATGCAAACACAGCTGGATCTCACTTAAACAGCTGCAGACTGATTAAAAAAGAGGAATTCCATATTCCCATCTGGCCAAACTGTAATCTAATCAGTTGTCTGAAGATTGAAAACTGGCACCTTCACTTTTATATTGCTTATCCCAATTAACTGCTTTTTGCATCCATCTAGAGGGATGGCTGGAACTTTCCATCTTATTCCATAGGTCATTGACACTGATGCACAGCTATAATTTCAGAATGATTAAATTTAATAGCCAAGCTTATAGCAGAGTAAACTCAGGTTATTATGTGAATGTCTGAGCTACATTTGGGCATGAATAATCCAAATGTTTGGTTTATAAAAGAATCTTTGTAAAGATCACCTCAAGTAAGAGCCCTATATTCTGAGTCACTTTCGACTATCTTATAGCACAGAGCTCTGATCCAGTATTTTTGTTTTGGCTTTGCTTAATGATGCTCAGCTTTGCCCTGTGTACAAACGCCAGAGTCCTGTTACATGTCATTGTCTATCTGACAGCTTGAAGTTTTTGCAGTCATTAAACAATGTCGCTAACATCACAACTGTCATTATTTTTGTTTGATCCTCACTGATTTGGGGTGCTGTGGTGTATGATCTGCCACAACTTGTTATTTATTGGTTACATTTAGACTAACCGAATTTGTAATTCCTATGCCAACTATGTAGGACCAAATGCCTCCATATTACTCACTGGTACCCTTCCACTGCTGCAAACTGTTTCCAGTTCTTTTGCTGTTGCTGCCCAATGGCTGTCACTTCTTGCAGAGGAGCTCACATTGGGAAAAGCTATCCACCACTGCAATCATACAGAAGTAATTTCTGGAACTATTTGGTGGGTGACACCCAGTCACACCATCACTGCTGTGGTGTTCTCATACCTCTGATTGTTATTACCTTGTAGTGATGTGCCTGAGCATTGCAGCAGTTACTCTTTTGCTGTGAGATTGATAAAGAACCTGTCAATTTATATTTGCAACCATGGAGCTGATATCTTTGGGTACTGAAAAGGGAGAGGGTCTGGTTTATGCAGTGGAAATGTTTACTGTGGTACACATTAAATAATTCTGTGCTGATTGTTCAATGTTTTCTCCCAGAGGGGGCTCCCATTTTATTGTTTTAAACTCTTCAAAGTGAATTTTCTTGTGAACAAATTCAGTGAGATCCTCATGCTGTGCTCTAGGGACTACTTCTTCTGCTGAGCCCACACTACTCTACTGATAAATATGCTGAACTTGCTAATTATGCCTTTCACCCACTGTGAGATTTCTGAGTCACCATGTCAAGTGTCCTAGGAGCACCACATGCCCCTTTTTGTACAGTGAACTGACTGACTTTCCTTGGTTTTGTGATAATATGGTGTCTACTGCTTTTGGAGGAGTAATAAAGTACAAATAAAGTAGCCAAGCTGGAACAGCATCCCTGGCATGGTTGCCTATGGCAGACATTTTTGAATGCCGAAGAGGTCAGGTATTGTCCTATCTCCACTACCATTGCTGCACCTTCTTTAACAACTTAGTTAAAGACTTAATCATATCCATGCAAACATGGATGTAAAATCCTGGAGAAAAATAAACAAACTCAGAAGAAATCTGACCTCACGCAGGCATATAGGTTAAGAATCTTCCTATTAATTTTATTTGTTGATAGGATGATTAGTCTACTAAATATTTTTCTCTGTTTTGTACCACTTGACCTGTTCATCAGTTCAACTTAGAATTGTGCTCTCAAAGTTTTGGCTTACACTTGTTTAATTAACTTTTCAGCTCTGTTTGAGTCTGGCTGTACATTAATGCATGACCTCTTCATGAAATTACATGGATTTGATCAGCTTTCGATATTTTTTTTCTCATGTTTGGATGATATTAATATTGCATCAAGCTGGAGCACGCTGAAATCCTTGGGTAGTTGGTGCATGTAAAATGGTATTGCTGCCCTGTAAATGGAGGGCGGAATTCTTCACAGCCTTGCCCTCATAATAAGATCACAAAGATAGCATATGCTGAGTCTGCTCTGCCAGGCTTCAGCATTTCTGCTGTCCCTGGTGTGGTTTATGTTATAACAGAATTCATTGCTCAAAAATCTACTACCCAGTAAATCCTGCTGTCTGCTTTTATGAGAGGCCACATTGTAGCATCAGAAGTGCCTGATCTTCCTGCAATTATTTGTTGCTCCACTAAGCTTTTCTTTGTGGTTTGAGGATATTTTTGCTGCTTCTGTGGCTGATGGTCAGGACTCATAAACACTTTGGCATGAATACTCCTGCAGTTTAATTTCTTTTGCGACAGTAGCTGGGGAAAAGCCTCTACCCATTCATCTCTAAATGAGCTTCTGGAGTTTTTTAGGGCAGCACATTCACATACCTCAGAAATAATTTCTGACAACCAGTCTGTCAAGTTGTTCCCAACTCTACAAACATGGATTTGCCCAATCTAGTATTAGTTGATGTTCTGGTATTGATGGTATGTCAGGGATTTCTTCCTTTCTTTCTCCTGGGAGAGTCTTACCATTAAGTTGCACACAAAATGTTCCAGAACGTCTCCAGGAGCAGATCCATGCTTCAGTTTGGTCAATCCAGTGTGCCCAGTACAGGATTCAATGCAGGGATAGTAATGATGAGTAGCCTGGGTCCTATATTCTATAATTTTCAGCCCAAATTGTAGGTTGTCTTGAACATCTTTCCAAGCTGGGTTGGTGGTTTAGCTGATTAGATTAGACCTAACAAGCTGATTTTTTTGTCACTTCCTAGTCTGTTGGCTGCACATATTGATGATGGGCTTTACTACTTACATTTACCTCTACTTCTTGCTAAGAAATTTTTTCTAACACACTTCTATTTCATTGGCTTTTTCTGTTTGTTTAGCTTCTGCCAACTACTCTAAGACTTTCCAAAGCAATTCTCTTCATGTTTTCACTAAACCACCAGAAATATATTCTTTCTCCCTATGAAACACATTTATTAGCAAGCACAATTCCACAGTGTGTAGAATAAGCATTTCCAAGTGATATGTTGAGGGCATGAATATGCACAAATGGGTATTTTGCTTCCCTGTCTGCGTCTACAAGAAAAACAGGTAATGCATCAGAGAAAAATACTTGACGTTAGTCTCCTCTTCCAGAATCTTTACCCTTAAAGGTATTGAAAACATTTGCCTTTTATAGGTATTCAACCAAAAATAGTTTCTTTTTTTCTTTTTCTTCCTTTTTTTTAACTGATGTACTTAGAGTATATATGTTACTGTGGTTATCCTCTTCACTATGACTTCTGAGAGGTGTCTTCTCTTTTGGCTTCTGCCATAGCACAGGGCAGAGTCATGAGTTCTGGTTCTTCTTGTTTCTGGAGTTCTCCTCTTGGAGTCTAAGAGCTTCCTGCAGGCAGTCCTATACTTCTTCCTCTGCTGTCTTTTTCCCTCTCCACCCAGTTTGTACAAACCTTCACAAAAACAAAGGTTTAGAGCCATAATGGATTACTTCTCCTTACTAGTATTATTACAAATACTGCCTTTTCCAGTTTTTAGCATCCATTTACTCTCAGTGCTCTGACTGAGCATTATTTTAGCAGTAGTACATAGTCTACACATATATTTGATATATCAGTTTTATATGAGTTTTATGAGAGTTTTATATGTGTAACTGTTTTGCTCACTAGTGTTTCTAGCACCTCATTACTTTCTGTCCAACTAGAGTATGACATAAAGTCCATTAATGTTCTGTTTGGGTTTTGGGCTAATGATGTGTTCAGTTGCCACCATTACCATCATTCCCATCTAGGGTTCCTCCAAAGTCAAGGTGATTTTTTCATCACCTTCTTTCAGCACATTCGATTATCAATACTTGTAAAGTGGTGTTACTGTCTTGGTTTGTGCTGTTCACTCCAGCTTGTGAAGTTAGAATCATAGAATAGTTAGGATTGGAAAGGACCTCAAGATCATCTAGTTCCAACCCCCCTGCCATGGGCAGGGACACCTCACAATAAACCATATCACCCAAGGCTTCATCCAACCTGGTCTTGAACACTGCCAGGGATGGAGCATTCACTACCTCCCTGGGCAACCCATTCCAGTGCCTCACACCACACTCACAGTAAAGTTCTTCCTTATATCCAGTCTAAACCTCTGCTGTTTAAGTGTAAACCCATTACCCCTTGCCTATTGCTGCAGTGCTGATGAAGAGTCCCTCTCCAGCATCCTTAGAGGCCCCCTTCAGATACTGGAAGGCTGCTCTGAAGTCTCCACGCAGCCTTCTCTTCTCCAGGCTGAACAGCCCCAACTTTCTCAGCCTGTCTTCATATGGGAGGTGCTCCAGTCCCCTGATCTCCTCGTGGCCTCCTCTGGACTTGTTCCAACAGTTCCATGTCCTTTTTATGTTGAGGACACCAGAACTGCACACAATACTCCAGGTGGTGTCTGATGAGAGCAGAGTAGAGGGGCAGGATCACCTCCTTCTACTTGCTGGTCATGCTTCTTTTGATGCAGCCCAGGATACGGTTGGCTTTCTGGGCTGTGAGTGCACACTGAAGATGGCTCATGTTCATATTCTCATTGACCAACACCCCCAAGTCCTTCTCCGCAGGGCTGCACTGAATTTCCTTTTTGCCCAACCTGTCGCTGTGCCTGGGATTGCTCCCACCCAGGTGTAGGACCTTGCACTTGGCATGGTTAAACTTCATAAGGTTGGCATCAGCCCACCTCACAAGTGTGTCAAGGTCCCTCTGGATGGCATTCCTTCCCTCTAGCGTATCAACAGAACCACACAGCTTGGTGTCATCAGCAAACTTGCTGAGGGCACACTCGATTCCATTGTCCATGTCAGCAACAAATATATTAAACAAGATCGGTCCCAACACCGATCCCTGAGGGACACCACTCGTTACTGATCTCCAGCCGGAAATTGAACCGTTGACCACAACTCTTTGCGTGCGACCATCCAGCCAGTTCTTTATCCACGGAGTGGTCCACCTATCAAATTGATGACACTCCAATTTAGAGACAAGGATGTCATGTGGGACCATGTCAAATGCTTTGCACAAGTCCAGGTAGATGATGTCAACTGCTCCACCCCTGTCCATCAGTTCTGTAGCCCCATCATAGAAGGCCACCAAATTGGTCAGGCAGGATTTCCCCCTAGTAAAGCCATGCTGGCTGTCACCAAGCACCTTGTTGTTTTTCATGTGCCCTAGCATGCCTTCCAAGAGAATCTGCTCCCAGATTTTGCCAGGCACAGAGGTGAGACTGACTGGTCTGTAATTCCCCAGGTCATCCATTTTCCCCTTCTTGAAAATGGGGGTTATATTTCCCTTTTTCCAGTCATCAGGAACTTCACCTGTCTGCCATGATTTTTCAAATATGATGGCCAGTGGCTTTGCAACTTCATTCGCCAGCTCCTTCAGGACCCGCGGATGGATTTCATCAGGTCCCATGGACTTGTGTACATTCAGGTTCTTAAGATGGTCTCGAACCAGATCCTCTCCTACAGTGGGCCCAACGTATAGGTTTTCACAGTCCCTGTGTCTGCCTTCCAAGACTCGGGTGCTGCGGTCAGAGCCTTTGCCAGTGAAGACAGAGGCAAAGAAGCCATTCAGAACCTCAGCCTTCTCCAAGTCCTGTGTAGCCAGTTCTCCCAAAAGCTTCCGGAGGGCGCCTACATTGTCCCTAGTCTGATTTTAGCCGCTACATACCTATAAAATCCCTTCCTGTTATCTTTAACATCCCTTGCCAAGTTTAGCTCCAATTGGGCCTTAGCTTTCCTAACTTGGTCCCTAACTACCCAGACAACATCCCTGTATTCATCCCAGGGCACCTGTCCTTGCTTCCACCTTTTATAAGCCTCTTTTTTCCTGTGAATTTTTCTCTGCAGCTCCTTATCCATCCAAGGAAGTCTCATGGCCCTCCTGCTGCACTTCCTTCTAGTCGGGATGCAACACTCCTGAGCTTGTAGCAGGTAATCCTTGAATGTTAACCAAGAGTCTTGGGCCCCCTTGCCCTCTAGGGCTATATCCCATGGAACCTTGCTAAGCAGGTTCCTGAAGAGGCCAAAGTCTGCTCTCTTGAAGTCCAGGGCAGTGAGCTTACTGCATGCTCTTCTCACTGTCCTGAGGACCTCAAATTCGACCTTCTCGTGATCACTGCATCCAAGACTTCCCTGGAGAGTCACATTTTCAACAAGCCCTTCTCTGTTGGTGAGCACAAGGTCAAGCAGGGCACCTCTCCTCGTCGGCTCCTTTATTGCTTGCAGAAGGAAGTTGTCTTCCACACAATCGAAAAACCTCCTGGATTGCTTGTGCCGGTCGTACCATCACCCCAACAGATGTCAGGGTGGTTGAAGTCCCCCATGAGAACAAGGGCCTGTGAGCATGAGGCTTTTCCTATTTGTCTGTAGAGTTCTTCATCCGCAGGTTCCTCTTGATCAGGTGGTCTGTAACATATCCCCACAGTAATGTGTCCCATCACTGATTTCCCCTTAACCCTGACCCACAAACTTTCTGTTAACTGATCACCTGTCCCCAGACAGAGTTCCATACTCTCCAGCCTATCCCTAACATAAAGGGCAACTCCCCCTCCCCTCCTACCGGGCCTGTCTTTTCTAAAAAGCCTGTAACCTTCCATTCCAACACTCCAGTCAAAGGAGCCATCCCACCATGTTTCTGTGATGGCTACTATATCATAGCCCCGTAGATGTGCCCACATCTCTAATTCCTCTTGATTGTTCCTCATGCTACGGGCATTTGTATAGAGGCATCTGATCCGAGCTCCAAATGAAGCCAGCTCAGTGGCTGGAGCGGCTGGAACATTACTACATTGCTCAGAGTATTTACTATAGGTGCTGGCAACTGAGTGGGTTTGTTGGGATGGAATGATGTTCTGTGTGCTTGGTTTTGTGGATTACAATTAAGTTCCCCATGCCTTTTTCCCTTGTATCATATTTGTTGGTATTTTGTGTACTTGAATGTGTCAGTGAGATTGGAGCCCGGCCTGTCTTCTAAGAGGTTTGTGTTCAGGTAGAGGGCTTTGCAGGTCAGCGTCAATTCTGAAACTTTTATATGTTTATGTAGCTCCAGCACATCCACAACAGTTTTTATAGCAATGAATATATCTTGGTCTTCCCCTAAATACTGCCTGAGCATTGTGTCTCTTTTTCCAATCAGTCTAGTCTTTTATCAAGGACTATTTCAGCTCCCTTCAGTACTGCATGACTGTGTCTAAGCTTTAAATCACTCAGACTGCTCTGTCTTTTTATCTTCTTTTTGTACTCTGTTTAAGATTCTCTCATATCTTTAATATCCACATGGGTCACAACATTCCTTGAACTATTTTCGTGCAGTTCCGTAATTAATCTTTTCTGTCAGAGGTAACGGAAAATAATTAAACACATCAAGTGTCTCAGAAGCGCTTGTTGTCAGAAATAAAGCTATTTTTATCTTGTCTCCCACTGCTTCTCAAAGTCAAACACCGCTTAATTCTTTTCCAGATGACCTTTATATTTTCAGAGACTGTTAGGTCTCGGGAGACTTCAGACTGCTTTCCCATCCCACTCATCTCTTAGTGCTTTAGTTTACTTGGACAGGATGTTGACTGCAGTGGTTGTGCCAGCCTGCCAGTGTGGTGGGTGGAGGGGAACAGGCACTTTTCATCTCACTCTTGCCTGGGTGTTAAAAATGGCTTGAGTGAATTGTGGCCTGGAAGCTTTCCCCTCTGCTGTGCATGTGAATTACTCAGGTGCAGGTGATGACAAGAATCAGGTGAGATGGGTCCCCCTCAAGGTGTACTCCTGTGTTTGTGTAGCCTTTGATGGTGGTGGTGGGATTTGCTGCCTTCCCTCTGGCTACCATGCCGCAGGGCACCTGTTGGGCAAATGGCCTTTCAAAGACAGGGTGAGTCTGAAGAGGCTTAACTCAAGGCTTGTGCCATTACATCTAGGCTTCCTGTACTTCAAAGGAGAAGTTTCCTACAACAGGCACCTGACAGTATGAGATCAAAGGGGTTTTGGTTTCCTTCTGTCACACTGCAGTCAGTTTGTGTTTCTCTGCTGCATATCTATCTGTGCTAATGCTCACTTATTCTTATGCACACAGTATGTGAAAGTACCAAGCCTTCCCAGACTTTCATCTGCTATAAAATTCAAAATCAAAGTGCAAAAATAACTCTTATTTGATTCCTTATCTTTTGGGGTTTTGTTTGATTGTTTGTTTTTTCTTTTTGCTAATGTTTTTGGAGTACTTGCAGTGTATCTTGATGCCTGCAAGTGAGCTTCATGCTTTCTGGTTACCTTCTCCTTTTCATTTTCATGGTTGCAAAGCTCCTGTGTTTTGCCTGTGATGGGGAGAAACTGTTTTAGCTGGCTGCTGTGCCTTCAGACAAGTATTTAATGCCATCCTTTGGTGCTTTTTCTGTAGAGGTGAGTATGATACCAGAGGCATTGTGCTGGAGTTCATACACTGCTCTACAACTTAAAGTACCTGGTTTATTTTTTCTTCTCCTATGCATGATCTCTATTCCCAGTCCTTAAAATAGGAATCATACTGCTTCCTGCCTTACATATGGCAGGCATAAATTAATTGACATTCGTGATGCATCAGCATGTTAAAATGAAAGCACAGTGTGAAGGACAGTGTCTAAATAGTATTGAGAAATGAACTGGAACAAAACTGTGTAGTTAGTTGTGTTTTCTGTACTTAAAGCTATAATTATAGCACATTTTATATTGGTTGTAGACTTAAAAATGTTCACTTAGCATTCTGTGTACAATTTCAAACCTAATTCTGGTCCCAGGTTGTTGAGATTGGTGAAAAATACCAAATTTATTGAATTGATCATCTGTGGTAAAAGACCAAAAAATAAAACTTGAAAAATATGTCTTTGGGAAGGAATTACAGAGGATAAATTAAGTTACTACATGACTACATGACTAACACACTATCTGTAGGAAAGTCCTGTGTTTTTTGCATGAAGCTGTTACGTTCAAGTTTTGAAATATGGCGAAAACCTGAGCAATTTACAACTGCTACTCAGCATTAAGAATATAATTTGTTTGTGAAAGTGAACGTTTGCCCAAAGGCTGTGTGCGTAGAACCTACTTGACTTTGGATCTAGGGATGAAATATTTCATAAAATGTAACATCCTCTGTTGTAGTTTTTGATTAAAATATTGCTTTTGATGATATGGGGAAAAACATATTTTTCCCTTCTTGGTACAGGGACATTCTGACTCATCAGATACTAGATTTTCTCATGTCATCCCAATAGCTGTTATGTCCTGGGTTCAGCAGTAGCAGTCATTTGTCTCCTTCTTAGTAGCTGGTGCAGTGCTGTGGTTTTGACTTTCAGCCTGGGAACAGCACTGATAACACCGATATTTTTAGTTGCCGCTTAGCAATGTTTAGTCTGACCAAGGACTTTCAGAGTCTCATGCTCTGCCAGGGAGGAGGGGAAGCCGGGAGGAAGCACAGACAGGACACCTGACCCAGGCTAGCCAAAGAGGTATTCCATACCATAGCATGTCATTCCCAGTATATAAATTGGGGACAGTTACCCAGAAGGGCTGGGTATCAGGCGGCTGGTGGTGAACGGTTGTATTCTCTTCCCTTATTATTTCCCTTACCATTATTATTATTGGTGGTAGCAGCAGTGGTTTGTGTTATACCTTAGCTACTGGACTGTTCTTACCTCAATGCATGGGGGCTACATTCTTTCAATTCTCTTCCGCATCCCTCTGGAAGCAGGGGGGAGGAAGGGGAGTGGAGTGAGCAAGTGAGCTGCATGGCTGACTGGCCTTAAACCACAAACTGTATCCATTTCAGAGAGGCTTTTGATGTAGGACTAAATAATGACTTTTCTGTTGGAGGTTCATCGGCCTGGTTTCTAGTAATCAGAAGCCTTTGCACATCTTTTCCAATTAACTCTTCTCTTTGTATTGCTGAATGACTTTCAGTAACATTTTCCTATTCAGTTTCATTAACATGCAAGCAGAGAGATAATACAGGATAATTCATCTGAGTGTGGAGAGCAGGGTATTTGTGCAGTTTATTTTTGAAATGAATTGTATTATTATTGGTTCAGAAGACACACAACTTAAAATTGAGACAACTTGGTTTAGAGGAATGAACACAAATTTTGGAATCATGATGTTCCCAATTATAATTCTTGATGTACTCTTGTGAAGGTTATGCATCATGATGGATACAAGTACTGAGAACTTGGAAAATTATATGTATCAGTCCTAGACTCAGGAAGATCGTAACGATTTTGGGCAGGAATTTGGAGGACCAGTCAGGCAAACATGTGTCTGTGTATTACTAAATTGACTTCGGCTATGTCTTGAACTATGGTCGGTCTGTCCTGCATTAGAGTAGGACATGACTGTGTCAGATTCTGAAGCCTGTTTGCCTGTGTTAAATCATTTCTGCTATTGCTACAAAGTACTGCAGGACTTTGTAGAACTAGCCTGTGCTATAGCATTGCAGGAAGCTTTTCTGCCTTCATCAAGGCTCAATTTTGCCATTACTGACTGATTCATGCAGGCATCTCTTTAAGGCTTATCAAACATGACCAATATCAGTTTCATGAATTGAGTATAGGTAGAGTGCAGTCCAAATAGGTATATTGGGTGGGAAAGTCAGGGGAAGAAGAACTTGAAATGCGACTGTGTCAGAGCCTGAAACATGAATTAAGTACAGACATACAAAGGGGCTGAGATAAGGACAAGCTACATCTTGAGACTATTTTTCATTCTTATGGTAATATAAAACTTCATTATTTTCTTAGCAATGAAAGCATTTTAAGGGTAAGTACTGTTTAAAAGCTTTCCTGATGGTCTGCTCCTGAAGAATAGACACTAGTAAGCACAGATAGCACCTATCCTAATACACAGCTTTCCCAATACCATCTTTTCTCAAGTCTCAACAGGTTCAAGAATATATGGTAGTATCCCCCCAAAAGTGTCAGTCAGGTGTTTGGTATCTAGCAATATGTGCTTCTCTCTGAACACAAATAATAATTACAAGACTACCCCAATTCAGTAGTCTGTAGACCAGCACACAAGTTTTGGCAGTTCTGCTCATAACACATAGGTGACTGTACAACCCTTTGTAGAGGCAATTTGTAACCAGCCTTTTTCAGTAGCGTTTTTTAGCCAAGGGATCTATCAGCACTGCATGCCTGTTTGAGCTGACCAGGAATAAACTAAGACCCCTCAGCACTTGTAAAACCAGGGACATGGAGTCACTGCTGTGTGTCAATAAGTTACTGAATTGTGGATTGCCATGATCTTAATCCTAGTCAGCTGTGAACTAAAATTAGGTACCAATAAGTAAGTCATGTGGGTAAGGAAGTAATAGTTCAGATAAACACAAAGGAACTGATGGTAGGTTGGTTCCTACTTGTTTTCTCTGCACATGATCTGGGGTGCTAAATGCCAGTTATAGCTAATAGACATCTGGATGGTTTCAGTTGTCCCAGCAGAAGTATGGTGTCATTTGAGCTACCTTAGGATATTCTGCCTGTCCTCCAGTTGGTTCTTCAGAAGACCAAGGTCTCCCATTAGGTCCTAAATCATGTCTGCCAGCCTCATTCAGGTAAGATATCTCAAAAAGGTCTAAGCACCTACATTAAATTCTACCACTAATCCATACAGTTATTAGGAAGTAGATGGTGGTCCTGCTGGGTGCAATGGTATGGCTGTTGTCCTGTACAGGGGAATCACTTGCTTGACTCCATTGAGTAGATTGACTTGGAGTGGGATACTGTTAGCTTGATGTAAGTAGTGCCATGTGAGACTTCGTAGGCTGTTTAGGACATCTGCATGGAAATAGCAGATGGGGCCTATACCTACATTATTTTGGAGCGGCAACTAGATGCCTGTGTTCAGGTGGCTGAGTGGACCCTGAGATCTTCATTGCCTGTAGTGGGAGTTTAGGCATCTAGTTCACATATGGACAGCAAAATATAAGGTGTCTTCTGCTCAAAATGAGGGCCACCCTAGCAGTGGGATTCATTTGCCTGAAGATGGTATAGCTGCAAAGTATCATTTGACACATTCTGTCATATACCAGGTGTTCATCTGGAGTTGCAAGATGCAACTTAGCATTTATGGGAGACTCACGGCTTTCTGAAACTGGCTGAAATTCGGGTCAGAATACTCTGAAGTCTCTAAAACTGCATTAGACACCTAATTCTAGGCAAATTAATTCTGTCCTAGATTTATATAGACTCTCTGCTCTGTCACTGGCTTTTTCCAGCTTTATTTCTATGTGGTTTTGAACTCTTTCATTATTCTATGTCCACAGAGCCTGAGGACTTTGATGCACTATTTTCTATGTTTAGTTGGTTTTTTAATGGAAATGATACAATTCCACTTCATGCACACTCCATAAGGCTTCTTCTTGCCTGCTTTCATCTGTCTGTAGAACTGGGTAGCAGGTTTTGTCTATCATTAGTGGAGAGAGATGGACTCCCAAAGAGTGACTTACCCTGCATATCTTAGCTATATTTTCATTTTCTATAGAGGCAGATGAGATGACTTGCTTAAAAAATAAAGTTGAGTGAAATAACCCCACATTGCTACATTTCATACTTTTTCATTGCAGAGAGGGAGTAAACAGTACCTCCTTATCTGTGTGGAGGGATAACCTGTGGGATACCCTTCCTCTTTTCTTCATGGTATAGATGATTTAGGTACAAGCACATAAGTGTGTACTGTGATTCACAGTCTCCAGGATTGTTCTGTTTGGGTTTTTGTTACCACTCTAAACAGGCATGGTTCTAGTCTCCTCTAGAGCCAATGTCAGATCTGCACAGATGTTTTATATATCCGATGATGACTCAAAGGCAGCATCTTTCTGTATGGGGGCTGCTGAGCTGAGCCTTGATTATCAATCTTAACTTTAGCTGTCCTTCACTTCCAATTGCTTTTCTCCCAGCAGTGAGAATTAAAATTCTCCAAGAACACTAGAATGATAGAATTCATTATTTTTTCCAGGGTAATTAACAGTGTCTGTGTAAAAAAAATTGTTAATAATTTTAACTGCATAATATTCCTAGTAATGCTGGCAACTGGAAATCATTGTGGTTCAAAGCTTGGGTGGTAAGAGTGTATGAAAAGAAAACTGTGAAAAGCATCTATCAACAAATTGATGATAAAATTTGCCAACACACCAACTGCATGGAGTGGAGCTATAAGGCTTTCTGTATCCTTCCAGGGAGGGCTAAAAATGTGTGTGACATTTTGATTAATAATCTGTCATATATATTCATCACACCTGTGACTTTGTATGGCAAGAACAGAGGTTCATGTCATCGTAGCACATAAGAACAAACATTAACTGATAAGTCTCAGAATACAGATGTAAACTGGGAATAGTTATTAGGTAGGCTTTTTTCCGAATGAATAGATCTCATATATTTTACCATTTTATCAATGACCTGGAAAAAAGCATGACAGTTTCTACTAAAGTGTCGATGACAAAAAGATGGGATCTTGATTCACAGAGAAGTCAAAATTCTTTGATAAGCTAGGTGCAAAGAAAAAGTATGGTTTATATGGTGAAGAGCTTTAGAGATAGAGTAGTTGAGGTGAGCATATGCTCACAGGGTGATGCTATGGCTACATAAGCAGAAATAATGTATTAAATTGTCTTTGGTTTTACTGTTGGCAAGACTACCACTGGTATATTATGTCCAATTCTGCTTTTACAATGTAAGACAGATGATGACGAGTTGGAAGAAAATCAAAGGAGAGCAGTGAGAATGGTTAGTGAGCTTGAAGATAATGCCTGAATATAATGCAAGGCTTCAGGAACTTAATCTATTTACCTTTCAAAGGGAACATCAGGAGACTGTTTCAACTGACTGCAAGATCATAGGAAAGAAATTTGGTAGAAAAGATCTCACAGTAGCAGATAAAATTATACGAAGACAAGTGGTTGAAATCTGGTGCTAGAGGTAAATAGCAAATTTTAATGAAACGAATTAAACTGAATTACTGGAATAACTTTTCGGGAGCTATGGTAAGTTGTTTTTCACCAGACTTTTTTAAATCCAGATTGGTAGTTTTTCAGTTACTGTGTGTTCTGACGCAAAGAGAAATAATTTCAAGGGTGGTTTTTTGTCTTGTATGGAGAGATCTGGGCAGTTCTTAAGAATAGACCTTCCTCCTTTATATCTGTGAAACAACAGATAAAGTGATAAGAGATGCTGTTTTCCCTGACTGACTAGTGATTTCTAGTTTATATGTTGTATTAATATAGTATTAAAGAAAATTTAATTTAGGAGTTGTAAACTTCTGATAAATGAATAAGGCTGAGCCCTCAAATGCTCATGTATTGTGTTGTTACTGTGTGACATGAAGTCAGTACTTGAGAGTAATTGTGTTACTTAAAATGGAATTTCAGGTGCACTAATTGCAGTCTTTCTTTTCAACAGGCCCATGCTAAAGTCTGGCATCTCTACAATGACCATTTTCGTCCAACTCAAAGAGGAAAAGTTTCCATTTCCCTTAGCTCCCACTGGATAAAACCTCAACGTATGACTGAAAAGAACATAAAAGAATGTCAAAAATCCCTCGATTTTGTGCTTGGCTGGTTTGCCAAGCCCATATTTATTGATGGTGACTATCCAGAGATCATGAGGAGCAACCTCTCATCTCTGTTGCCTGAATTCAGTGAGGTTGAGAAGAACTATGTCAAGGGAACAGCAGACTTTTTTGCTCTTTCGTTTGGAGCTACCCTGAGTTTCCAGCTATTGGACTCCCACATGAAATTCCAGCAGTTGGAATCAATAAGCCTGAGGCAGCTCCTTTACTGGATAAACAGTGAATATAACAACCCTGAAATATTCATTGTGGAGAACAGCTGGTTTGTTTCTGGTAGCACCAAGAGAGATGATGCCAAGTATATTTACTATCTCAAAAAGTTCATTATGGAAACTTTAAAAGGTAGGGACTGAGGTTGTATTAATATGTGCTTGACAAACTCATAATACAAAATAGTCTACAGAGACATGTTAAAGAAGCAGGCTGAAAACTAATTTTAGTTGTTAACATTCATCTTGGCACTTGTGAAATGAGACTCCAAATCCCTTTTCTGGGTTTATTATTTTCAGCTTTTGAAGACCCTTAATATCTGCACATAGCATTTGGTGAGCTTGATGCTGCTGTCTTTGAAGTCAGTGGGAAAATTTCTGCTGTCTTTGGTGGGAGGAAGTGCAAAATGTGAACTACACTCTCAGTGGACTGATGGAAATTTACTGTGCTATTTGTTAGTAGTTGTTTTCTATAATTTAGATGTATGAGCATATGGACAAAACCTAAGACTGTATATGTGGGAAAGTACATACTATGCAATAGGAGTCCCTCTGAGAAAAAGAGAAGGCTGAAAGAATATATTTTTAAATGAAAAATTGGAACCTTTTCATCCTGCATCTCAGTGTTACCCTTGCACAGATTTTACATGGATACAGCTCTGGACATCAGTGACAAAAATCTGAATTTTACATCAGTTTAAGAACTGAATATTTGAGATTATGTAATCAAAATTATTTAAATTGTTAACCTATTATTTTTTTCAAAGGGTAAGGGAAATATGCTACCTTATATGAGAGTTATTTTCTGTTTTCCCATTTTCTTGTGGCAAAACAGATTTTTTTTTTTAATCCTAGTAGTCACCTGTAAATTGTGGGGCTACCATTTCCACTTTCATTGTCTTTTAATTTCTTAATTTACAATTTAATAATGTATTTACTTGTCTACAGTTTACTGTCTGGTTTAAAAAATCGTATTATTGTAGCTGTTAGCTCAGATGAGATGACCATTGTCACATTACCATTTTTATACAGGGGATAAGCAAAAATCGGTCTCATTTTATTCTCAGCACTCATGAAGATGCAGAGGATTCCCACATCTGTTTCATTACTATTCCAGAAACCTAATTATTGCAAATAAACTAAATTCCCATCCAGAATGGAAACAATGAAATGCAAAACAGTTACTAACACTTGCAAGTATAGTATTACTAGTTTGCATGAAGTCAGATGAAGGGCTCATTTTCACAGAGGAGTCATATTCCTGTCACCCATGTTTCTGCTTAGTTAATGAATTGCTGGGCATATATATCTATATATAGATGTTCCTTTTAATCACAGCTGGCCAGAAATAGTCTCAATTTACAGTGTTTCTTTCCTTTTAATGTGCCATTCAGTAAATAGTAATAATAACAGCAACAACAATATAGTTATTAATATGTAGTAGTTAATATGACAAGTTTTGTCATATTAACTTAATACGAGCACTTGGCTAAACATTTTACAGAAAGAAAACAGCAGAGACAGACTGGATCGGCAGAAGGGACTTTTGGCTTCATTATGATGGTAATTATTGCAATTAAATCTTCTGCTGCTAGAATGTGCAAAATTCAATATAAATACCAAAGTTTCCTATGCATTACCTGGGGGAATTTAGTTGAGGAATATCCACAAAAGGCATCATGTTAGCTGTGAGCAGTCTTGTTGGACAACATTAAAGGCCAAAGACAAAGGCACCTGTTGTCTCTCTCAAAGACTTATGATACATCTACCCAGTGTAATAAAACACTGTAATGTAGAAATTTGTGAGCTATTTACTATGAGATTCACTCCAGCAATGTAGGGACAGTAAAATGACACTGGAGCTATAGCAGATAGAAACAAGGATAATTAATTTAGACCCAGGTTCAGACAAAATTGCTTATGTCTATTTCTGTGTTAACAAGTAAGTGCAACCCTATTGGACTAAGTCTGTTGACTAAAAAGAGCTGGTGTGGAGGGTCTGGTGTTCACACTGTGTGCATTCCTGAAGACTGTTCCTAGATTAATTTCACCTGAAAGGAACTGAGATCATGCATCCTGAGACCACTCTGCGATATGAACCAAAGTGTGGATGAGGGTTAGGGTTAGCTCAATATGCTCCTGATGTCAGTTGAAATGCTGATGTCCATTCTCACACTGCATGCTGTAGACAAGCTCTGTGGCTCTGGGAAAGGGTCCTTTTATTTGGGATTCACAGCCCTAAATTCTTTTACTGTTTCCAATTTTATTTATTTATTTATTTAGTCCCAAATATCATTTAGGGTTGAATAGAGTAATTACAGCTATAATATAATGTAGTTAAATATTAATTAGAGTTAGAATAGAATAGAATCATAGAATAGTTAGGGTTGGAAAGGACCTTAAAATCATCAAGTTCCAACCCCCCTTGCCGTGGGCAGGGACACCTCACACTAAACCATGCCACCCAAGGCTCTGTCCAGCCTGGCCTTGAACATTGACAGGGATGAAGCATTCACAGCTTCCCTGGGCTACACGTTCAAGTGCCTCACCACCCTGACAGTAAAGAACTTCCCCCTTATATCCAATCTAAACTTTCCCTGTTTAAGTTTGAACCCATTACCCCTTGTCCTGTCATTACAGTTCCTAATGAAGAGACCCTCCACAGCATCCTTAGAGGCCCTCTTCAGTTACTGGAAGGCTGCTATGAGGTCTCCACGCAGCCTTCTCTTCTCCAGGCTGAACAGCCCCAACTTTCTCAGCCTGTCTTCATATGGGAGGTGCTCCAGTCCCCTGATCATCTTTGTGGCCCTCCTCTGGACTTGTTCCAACAGTTCCATGCCCTTTTTATGTTGAGGACACCAGAACTGCACACAATACTCCAGGTGGTGTCTGATGAGAGCAGAGTAGAAGGGCAGGATCACCTCCTTCTACCTGCTGGTCATGTTTCTTTTGATGCAGCCCAGGATATGGTTGGCTTTCTGGGCTGTTAGTGCACACTGCTGGCTCATGTTCATTTTTTTTATTGACCAAAAGCTGCTCATTTGATGGAGATTGGTGGGTGTGTAACCACTTACTCTAGGGTGATATTCACTTCCCTGCTCTGTCTCTGGTGCAACAATTAAATAGTTTGTTCCTTGTAAAGTGGAGCATGTTGACCAGGAGACCTCTGTGCTGACTAGCCAAGGGGTTAGGTCATTATCTCTGGAGTTAACAGATCTGAATTCTAGTCTCAGGGAGAATGGGAACAGACAGGCCCCTGAGAGATTGTGACTGAGCTGTTCTTGGGCATGTCCAAAGGCAAAATGTAGATCCCTGCACACCTTCTGCATAGAAACAGTGGCTGAGGGCTTCACACACTTCATCTTCATGCCTTTTGTATGAACGGCAGCTGAATAGATGGTTTTAAGGATCTGTATTTGATGCTTATGGGTCTGCCATATTCCTTTGGACTGTTTCTATCCTAGTGAGCTAAACAGAGTGTGAGCTGAGCTGCTGTTTAATTTTTAACCTGGTTCTGGCCTGCTTAGTGGAAAACTTCTTGGTATGATGTGGGGGATTGCTCAGGTCAGGAGTTACTTTCAGTAGGTAGTATGTTCAGGGCCACTCAGTGGTTTCATAAACAAGGACAGCTTAGGTTTCAGTCAGCCAGTGTTGCACACCACAGACATAAAAAAGAGTAGAAAGAGAAAAAGGAAAAAGAAAGAGAAAAAACGACAATAATTTTCATTGTGGTTTGGTGGTGGGTTTTTTCGTTTTCTCTTTCGAGATACTGGTTTGGAAACTTCCAGACTTGTTCAAACTTACAAAAAATTGTCATGTTGCTTCTTTCATAGGTGACACTTACAAGTTAATGCATTTTTAAAGAAGGCTTTGAGGAGAATTTTTATGAGGTACTCAGGATGTGTGGGAGTGCTGCATGATGACTTACAGAAGGGGTGAGATGCTGTTCAAAGAGAGCTCACTGAGACTGGTTCACAAAGTGGACCTGTATTGGATCTTACTCTGCTGATATGGCAGATGTCATCATGGATGTATGCAGAGGTTAGAAAAACATTGGCATCTTCCAAACATAAAAGAATGATGCCTTTAGGAGGAGAAATACTCTATTTCCTTATGGCATTTTCACATGACCTGCAATAGACTGGGCCGAACTCATTGCTTACTTAACTGCAGTTCATTTAATGATTCAAGCATGTTTGCAATCAAGAAACCATGTGGTCCTTCATAACTGATTGTAATGATGTACATCAATAAAAACCAGGAGATTAGTATCTTGATATTCTGGTTGCCGGAAAAATAACTCTTTCAGTGTTACTGGGATGGCAAATATGTTCAGCGAGTACCCAGTTTGGGTTAACAGACAATGGTGAGTAATAAACTCTACTGGCTACAGAGCCAAACTGGAGTTCAAAAGAACATTTAAGATTGCACTTAAATGCATTGCTGAATTAGGGTGGATCTAATTATGTAATTAAAATAAGCACACTCCTTTGTGTTTTCCTGAAGCTGAACTTTGCTCAGGCATTTTGGATTTTGCTAAATCTCAGTGTTTAATACAAGTAAAAGTGAGTATCATTTGAATCTTAAAACTGTAATGTTGGCTAAACTAACAGATGCCAGTAGACCCTGATATTAACTTTCAATATGTGTAGTGATTCTTAAAAGTCAAACAATTGACCTAGAACAGACACATATTTTTAGAAACCCTTAAATATTTAAGCTGGAAAATACTATGCCATAAAAGATGTAAAGAGACAGAATTACCAAACAAAGAGGGTCTCTCTGCATTATCACTTCTACTTAAAATCTATGCTAATAAATATTCATAAACACACCAGAAGTGTTGTCAGGGTTTTCTCAGTATGTATTGATAGTGGGAGGGGAAAGGAAAAAGAGTGTAACTTCTGTTTGCATACAGGACAGTGCTGCATTAACGGCACTTTGACTGCTCCAGTGTGAGCTGCATTATGTGTAGCAGAGTGCAGTGCAGTCTTGGCTCAGTTGCTGCAGTTGGTTGAAGCATAGCATGCTCTGCTCCAGGGCTGAGGTTTGGCATGCCTAATTAGCAGCACTGCCTCAAACCACTGCTGCACTAGTTCTCTTTTTAAATCTAGCTTGTTTAAAGCCAAGCCAGGTACCTCGGCTGCCTTGTACAGTGCATCCATGACCTGGCAGCTACCTGGATGCAGTTGAAAATCTTCCCTAAACAGGCTTTGAGGCAGGCTCTGAGATCCTTATCTGACCTATTGCATTGTTCTTACACCTGAACACTGCAAACATTGCTGATACAGTGTAATCTGCAGAGTAAAAATGAGCACTGCGTTAAGTTTGGTTTTGTTCTTTCCTCAGCCATCCGCTACGACGGAGTTAATGTGTTTGGCTACACGGTCTGGTCCCTCCTGGATGGCTTTGAATGGCACAGGGGATACAGCATTCGACGTGGTTTGTTTTATGTTGATTTTCAAAGCCATGACAAGAAGTTGGTGCCCAAATCTTCCGTCTTGTTCTATCAAAAGCTGATAGAAAAAAATGGCTTCCCACCTTTGCCTGAAAACCAGCCCATAGAAAGTATTTTTCCCTGTGGCTTTGCTTGGGGAATTGTTGACAACTACATTCAGGTGAGTCTGATGATAAAGCCACCATGCTGCCCAGCCAGATCAGTGCATCATATTGATAAATTTGCTGGATAGTGTCTTTGCTGATATATTATTAACCACAGTGCTGCAAGGAGATGGTACAAGGCTTTTTGCCAAACACTGTGTAATTCAGTCTTTACTAGACTTTCTGCATGTGACCAATGAGATCCAGTCAGATTGAAAAATGTGTGGAAATTGAAGAGTCTAATGCTCATCTTCCCTGGGTATGTTATGTGATCAGTTACTGAAAGTCCTGTTCAAATGAAAGTTCATTAGGTCTTCCAAAGTGCATTTCCAAGTCTATCAAATAGGAAATATTACTGCTTTTTCATGTTCATAATTTTAATGGTAGTGTATTTGCCTGCTGTGATAATACATGTTTTAGAAAATGTTCTGAAAGCTCTTAAAACTCCAGTGGCATGCTTCTGCATCTTATGCATATATATATTGGTACCAGTGTTAGAACGATTTTATATGTAAAGAAAAGTAAACAATATTAGATTTAGATGAAATTTCTGTATTCATTCTTTGTCATTTTGTGTTGTACTGTGTCTGATGGAGGCCTGCAGTGCCCCTGGTTAGCACCTAGCTAGATTACGGATCCAGTTTGTAGGTGTCACTCTTTATTTCAACCAAATCCGATACTTTGGGAGAATCTTCAAATTTTAAGACTTCATTGTATGAGTAAAAGTAGTAGATCAGTTGCGGTCTCTTTAACAGTTTGGCTCTGTGATTCTCAGATGTTGTTTTGGCTTGCAGGGCTTCTCTAACCACAGTAAAGAGGTGTAGTTAAATTCAACACAGAGGCTTGATCCAAGAACAGAATTTTTAATTTAGATTTTCCACAAACACAGAATCTTTCTTAGGGCTAGAGTGCAGGGGCCTTGTTTGTTCCTTCTCACTCTGAAACTGAGATCTGACTGTTCTCTTGAAAAATACTTCAGCCTCCTTACTTGGTACACCAATTTCCAAGAAAATTCAGCAGTCATTATCCTTGTAGCTCCCAGATAGATTAGGGATTAGAAATGGAATTGCTGCTTTAGGGATCAAAAACAACTATAAAGTTGTGGAGTCAGTAATTCTAAAACAGTTTAAAAAAACCCTCCCATCCCCAAAACTTCAGAGCTGAATATTTTCATTTCAAAAAGCCATTCCAGCATTTTGTGCTATAAGGCTTAGTTAGTGTGATTTGTAGATGCATCACAGTGGAAAAACACTTTTGACAGCATTCCCACAGTATTAATGGCAATGCATGCTTTAGTAATCTACAAGGGACAATTCTCCAGAAAAGCAATTTCCCTCAGACACGCTGTTTTTTATTACTTTCTTCTATAAGCACAGTACTGACCTCTCCGGAGAAAACAGCAACTGATTTTCAGAAGCTTCTTTATACAGTCTGCAAAGCCTCAGCTACAAGTTGAACACTGGTTGTAGGCTGACACCTGCTTTTCAAACAGAGGGCAGGACAAGGAAATCTGAACGTGGGGGGAAGCTGTGCACCAAGGGATGGGGGAAGGAAAAAGGGACAAATAAACATCTGCAGTACCAGTAACTTGTAGTTTGGATCTTTCCTGTAGGAGTTAATCTACAGTATGAATTAGGAGATTTTACACTGTGTATTGTATTAAGTAGTTCACTTTTTCATTTTCTAGTCCTTATGCTGTTTGTGATATTCATTAAAAAGTGAAAGTACAATCTGTGGGACCCTGAAGAGCTCATCTTCTACTGTGTCAGTATGTCATACAGGCAATTCTGACATGAAGCCCTAAGGACTCATGGGAAATGCATTTATCGTTGGAGTGACATATTGGGTTTACTCGGACGCCTGAAAACAAATTTTTCAGACATAACAGCCTGGTGAAATAACTTGGAAATGAGTTCAGTATGAGTTAAATAAGAAAGGATGTCTTTAGCAAGAAGGAAAAATTTTGCTTGTTAACTGAATTTGTGCTAAAAATCAAGTGCAGAGCATTACTCATCTTTCATCATAGTCAGGAAAAGAACATAGAAATGATGTTGCATTAATTATTTCTTTTACTGCGTTCAGGGAGTGGTCTTGAAACTGAATCTACTGGGTAATTTACAACAGACATGCTCTCTGTAGGCTCTTTTTAATCTTGAAAGAAAAACATTTTAAAAATTACTGTAGTCTTTGCTGAAGCTCTTCTCTGGAGATCTGGCACAGGCTTAGTGCCTTATCCCTCAGCAATCCCTTGTTTCCCATACAGACTGGCGCAACCTAGAGAAGATAGAAATATGGTGACAATCAGGATGAGCTTGTTCAGAAAAGTAGGGTGAAAATTATATATAGATTTGGTACTTTCCTGATGTTACATGTTAACAAAAAGTTTATTCATTCACATGAGCCTGATGCTATCAGAGGTGCCAGAGTTGCTAGATGCAATGTTTTGACTTCAGATATTTAGCTACATTGTGCCTGATAGTTATGATGTTCCCACCTACCTAGAGCAAACAGATTGAATCTGGTATGTTTCTTATTCTACCTAGGTAGACACGACACCCTCCCAGTTTCTTGACTCTAATGTTTATGTGTGGGATGTTCACCAGACGAAGAAGCTTATTAAATTGGATGGAGTTTTCACCTCAAAGCGCAAGCGTCACTGTGTTGACTTTGCTGCTATCAGGCTCCAGATCTCTCTTCTACAAGAAATGCATGTCACACACTTCCATTTTTCACTGAAATGGTCTTTAATCCTTCCTTTAGGTAACCTTTCACTAATCAACCACACACTTGTACACTATTATCAGTGTTTTGCTACTGAACTTCTCAGAGTTAACATAACTCCTGTTGTTGCTTTATGGCAACCCATGGCTGAGAATCAAGAGCTTCCAGTCTCTCTTGCCAAATATGGAGCTTGGGAAAACATGGAAACCGTTCAGGCTTTTGTTGAGTATGCCAAATTCTGCTTTACAAGTCTTGGGGACCATGTCAAATTTTGGATCACAATGAATGAACCACCTGTGAAAAACTTGACATACACTGCAGGGCACAACCTCTTGAAAGCCCATGCAAAAGCATGGCATCTTTATGACAAAGAATTCAGGAGATCTCAGAAAGGCAAAATATCAATAGCTCTGCAAGCTGACTGGGTAGAACCAGCCTGTCCCTTTTCCAGGAATGACCAAGAAGTTGCTGACAGAATTTTAGAGTTTGACATTGGCTGGCTTGCAGAGCCCATCTTTGGGAATGGTGACTACCCGCAGGTGATGAGAGCGTGGCTTCACCGAAGAAACGGTGTTGACCTGTATAATTTCCACTTGCCTTATTTCTCAGAAGATGAAAAGAAGTTAATCAAAGGCTCATTTGATTTTTTTGCTTTGAGTCACTACACTACTACTCTTGTGGGCTGGGAGAAAGAAGATGCAGTAAAATATGACCACTATCTTGAAGTTCAAATGATCAATGACATCACATGGCTGCACTCCCCCAGCAGAGCTGCAGTAGTGCCCTGGGGACTGCGTAAATTGCTCAAGTGGGTTAAAACAAAGTATGGTGATGTCCCAACTTATGTTCTGGCTAATGGAATTGACGATGACCAGAATATGGTGCATGATAAGCTCAGAGTATATTATATACAGAATTACATCAATGAAGCTTTAAAAGGTAAGGAATCAGTAGTGGTGGCTTATAGGTCACAAATCCCACTGTTAGTACACACTTTGTAATAAAGTCTGTTTAACTTTAATAAAGTAAATCCTAAGTAGAATACTCTATAAATCAGATGTTATTACAGCATAACAGATTTTCATTTGACTTAACGATTGGTGTTACTAAACATCAGGAAGACTGACTTTGCACATACTCTACATAAGTCAGCAGTAGAAATTTTTGTGGATTCCAGAAATTTAATATTATGTTATGTGTGTAGCTCCACATGTATTTAGGCAAATTTTCTTCTTATTGCACTTCTACTGTTGTTTTGCTTTGTTGCTTCTCCACACTGATGTGCCTCAGGGCTAGGTTTGAGTTCTGTTCCTCAGCTGTCTCTGTATCTTATCCAACAGTGATCTTATCCAACAGTGATGTTCATAATAATTCAGCTGTCTACCTCATTATGCCATTTCCTGCTATTCAGAACCCAAAATAGACTTTGTCTCAAAGATTCATACATTATAAGGCAAAAAGGAGGCTTTTAGAGTCATCCTGTCATACAATACACACTGGTTTTCAAGAAAAGCACAAGACCCAGATGAGATTATTTTTACTGATGTAGAATCTTCTACACCTCACTGTAAGCTGCTGCAATGTGCAATTACTGCTTTTATATATATGTGTGCATAGATACATATAAATCTCACTTCTAGCATTTCTTTAGCTTTAAGCCATTTTGTTGTGCATTTCCATGTATCTTACTCATGCTGGTATTCACAGACAGAAACCAAGCTATCTCTCATGTCTTTGATAAATAACACAGTCAAACCTCTTTGTGTCCCTTGCTGTAAAATATCATTTAGAACCTTTCAATTATTAAACTTTCACATTTGCCAATATTCTTCTTGAGAGGAGTAAACCCAAATCATGGAACTGCCAGCCATCCTTCACTAATAGCAGAATAGAATAGATTATATAAGGCTTGATAAAGAAGAATTACAGGTGATATATATACGGTTAATGCCAATTGGTTTAGCTTTATGAAAAATAGATCTTGTCAGACTAACTTGACATCTTTTTTATGAGATCTGCAGATCAATAAAAGTAATGATGTTTGATGTAATACACTTAAAATTTCACAAGGCAACTGACTTAGGATTATATGGCATTTGGATCAAGAAAATAGAATGTTATGAGGTCAAGAGGAGCCCCTAATAAACAGATTTCATATGCTCTCAAACAGAACTAGTATGTCAAGAAATGTAATTGCAGGTAAATCTTACCGTATATTTCTACCATGGCCAAGTCATCCTGTCCACTCTGTTAAGTATTGGCTTCTAATCTCTTCTTCTGTGATTTCCACCTCTCTCACAGTTTACTGAACAAAGTGCCCGAGAGTACCTTCTCCAGCATTTTGAAGCACTGGCTGCATGTTTTCTGCACTGGTAGTTAAAAAAAAAACATCCTGGCTATATTTGGGCATATGGTTTAAGTCTTTTTATACTGTATGGCTTCTCTCTGTCCTACCACTTTAGACTGTACCAGTTCTTGGCACTTCTGTTTTCAAAGTGTGTATGGATATAGGCTTTATCCCAGTTCCTGTTAGCCAGAACACCCGCACATAGAACAGTCTTTTTGAACTTCATGAGGTTCATATGGGCTCACCTCTCCAGCCTGTCAAGGTCCCTGTCATGATTTAATCCCAGCTGGCAACTAAGTAGTGTGCAGCTACTCACTCACTGGCCCCCTGCCCCAGGTGAGATGGGGAGGAGAATTGAAGTAACTTAAAAATCAAAACCAGGACAGTCCCTCTGGATGGCATCCGTTCCCTCCAGTGTGTTGACTGAACCACACAGCTTGGTGTCTTCTGCAAACTCGCTGATGGTACACTCAATCCCATTGTCTTTGTCTCTGACAAAGATGTTACACAGGTCCTAATATTGACCCCTGAAGAACACCATTCATCATTGGTCTCCACTTGCATATCAAGTCATTTATTGCAACCCTTTGAGTGCAACCATCTAGCCAATTCCTTATCCACTGAGTAGTTCGTCCTCTGTTTTTTTACATATCCCTATTTTTTTACAGAACTTTGTGATTCGTACTCTGGTACCAGTATCTCCCAGCCACTTCTTCCTTCTTTCCAGCCTTAAAATAGCTCCTATGTTTTTCAACTTAGCCACATTTTACATTTTACTGTTTTTCTGCCTTTGTCATGGATGACTGTGTCCCTGCTAAATAGGGACATAATACTTTCTTTAAAGCTCACTGTCCCATTTTTGACATCATATGCGCCTCTGTAGTGTTTGGTCCATCATTAATACCATTCTCTTTCCTTCTCTTGCTCTTGTATAGTGCTTTTGTCCGTCTTGTCCTTAGACAAGGAGCAAGCTCTTAACCTTGGCATCACAACTGATTCAGGTTTCTCCAAAACTTTCAATTTTTGCAAGACCCTTTGCAGTAACTGAGATAGGAGGGGATTTGGAACATATGTGCTCTCACCTTAAAGTTCCTATTCTGCCTTCTTCCAGCTGGTTTCTGGGACTGTATGTGGCAGCATTTGTGTGTGTAGTGTTGCTCACCTGCATTGTTCCAGGGGAGCCAACAGGATTGTGCAGATAAATTATTCCAGAATAAAGTATGAACCCTTTGGACTGAGACTATATTTTTAAGTGCTTTGTACACTAAGTGTCTTGTACACTGTTTAAATACATCTTTGCCAATTGAAAACAACAGACAGCAGTAACCATTTATGTAACACCATTAAATCCACAAGCAGTTCTGCAAGCACAAACTAATTATTCTGGGTAGCAGCTCTGTAAAAGGGCAGGTATGTATTATTTCATTTTACACAAGGAAAGTAGTCTAGAGGTGCTAAAAGTCTTGCATATGGCTGCAGAAATAATTATTTCCAGACACACATGAAAATTCAGCAACCATTAGTTTTCAATCCTGTGTTCATCTGCTACAAGATGTTGCTTTATTTTGTTAAAAATAGTGATTTTGAGAGGTAGAACTTTACAGTTTGTGTTTGCTACTGTGGATTAATTGGTTTTGTCAAGTGGGACTGATGGCTCAAGGTTAATGCTGCTGGACCTCTTCCAGTAGCCAACTTTTCAGTATGAATTGTGGACATGTTCTTAGTAAAGACTGATACAGGTCATCTTGGGTCAGAAACTCCATCAATATCAAGAGAGAACTATGATTTGCATAACCTTTCCATTTGCACTGGTGATGTCCCAGTACATGACCTTAGCATGGTGCCATCTTTTCCTGATGCCTCAGCTCATGAGAAGTGCAGCCTGATGTCCTCTGTTCCTTGACTGTCAGGAGGTGCTTCGCAAGGAAGGTGGAGCAATCAGAGATGTAGTTTGCAGAAATCCAGGTGCAGGAAAGCCAAAACCTACATTCTTTCATATATAAAATGAGGGCCATCTTTTCATGATAGGCTCCATGCTAATCATTAAACACAGTCATACACTCACAGATGTGTTTACCAAGCACAAGGAAATAGATTGTGGGATACTCACAGATCACACTGTCTGGCAGAGGCTGACAGAGTCTTACTTTTTAAGAGAAACACTTCATAGATGTACATGTATTTTACCCTATTTTGAGGAAGAGAAGTGCAGATGTGGGTTTAACATCCCCCTGCCTTTGCATTATGTATTAACATATGGTGCTGCTTTTGAATGCCAAAATGATATTTATTCATTTCTTCAACTCTTTATTTTCTTTTACAGCTTACACTCTGGATAATGTTAATCTGCAAGGATATTTTGTCTATTCTTTTAACGACAAGACTGCTCCTAAATATGGTCTCTACAGTTATATTGCAAATCAATACAAACCAAAGCCTTCTATGAAACATTACAGGGAAATAATTGACAATAACGGCTTTCCTGGTCCGGAAAATCCTGAGGTGCTGTGCCCAGAGGAGAGTGCCTCGTGTCCTGAATGCCACTTCTTCCGAACCAGAAAATCATTATTAGCCTTTATCTCTTTTATATTTGTTGCTTTTATTGTTACTATATTCTTCATTATTTACTACTCCAAGAGGATAGAAAGAAGGTATAAATAGAGCTGCCCCTTTGAATACATCACTCGCTGCCTTTCCTCTTGCATTCCATTGGGAAATCTGAAATAAGAGCACACAATGTTGTCATTTCTTCAGCACTAGGAAGACATTTACTTTTCCTGATACTGCAGGACATTGACACTGATAAGAAATTGCTAGCATATGGGTTCCAGAAATCATTTTCTCTGGTGTAGTACATTTGGTTTATGACCAGTCCATAATTCCTGTGGTTGTAGTTCTCTCACAACTTTCCCTGGGATCTGTTGTTGATGCTTTTCCCTCCTTGGTTTTGCCTCACGAAGTTGGACAAGTGAAAGCATGGTTTGAAGACAGGGAGTGATAGAAGAGCCTAAATGTTAAATTCTCCAAGAGAAAACTGAGGAGAAACAAAATGGCTTACTTTTCCAAATTAGGGTTTAATGCTGATGTTGCTTGATTGGAGCCAGAACCTGACTGGAGCAGCGAACGTGACTGAGCAGAGACAGAGAATTTCACAGAGCAGTGCTGAGGGAAACTCCCTTTCCTAAAGCAGATGCAGGGGGAATAACAGGGGGACACAAGGCTGTGCTGCTGAGAGCACTGGGTACATAGGTGAACTACTACTTAGGTTGCTGATGGCTGCATCTGACTTCAGGATGTCATTGGGGAGCTTCAGCTAAAGGAACTGTGTCTTTCTCAGTGGGGGAAGCAGCAGGGGTAAGTCCAGAGATGCCAGGGGTCATGCCATCTGGTGGGAAGAGATTGAAAAGGTGAAAGGGCTTCTCTTCAATTTGCTCAGTAAAAAAGCAGAGAGCAGACTCTGGGATGTCTTTGCTGTCTCAGTTATCAGGAAGCTGTATGTCTGACTCTGCACTGTATTGCCCTGGGTGCATACACATGGCAGGGCTTGAGCACCCTGTCACTGCACTTCTTGCAACAAGTTAACAGGGGAAGTTTAGATTGGATATAAGGAGGAAGTTTTTTACTGTAAGGATGGTGATGAGGCACTGGAATGGGTTGCCCAGGCAAGTTGTGAATGCTCTATCCCTGGCAGTGTTCTACGCCAGGTTGGACAGAGCCTTAGGTGATATGGTTTAGTGTGAGGTGTCCCTGCCCATGGCAGGGAGGTTGGAACTAGATGATCTTAAGGTCCTTTCCAACCCTAACTGTTCTATGATTCTGTGATTCTAAGTTGCACACCACTACCACTCCACTGCTGCCCACCTACTTACCTGCTGGAAACTTGCGGGTAATATAGTAAGATGGTCTTTGTGTGCCAATTATGTTGAGTGTGGAGAATTTTAATCCCACCATTTTGGTGTAATAATCCAGCACTTTATTGCTGTTTTTGCCAGGGTCTGAGATCCTGGAGGTGTTGCTCCAAGCCTCTTACAGGGTGGCTGGAGGGTCTCCTGTGAGCCACTGGATCTGCCTCTGGCAGTATTTCATCCCAAAGTATTACTGAACATCTGAAGGCCTCTAGTTTTCTCTCAGCAAGACAAATTAGCAAAACAGTAACAACATTATCAGTAGGAATAGAGAGGGAATGGAAAGAATCACCACATTAGGAGTGTCCTCGGTGTAAAGCAGTGGTCATTTTCATCCACTCTCATGCTGTAGGCCTGCATTGCCTTCAGCTGTAGTTGTATTTTTATTGCTATGTGAATAATGTTGCTCAGTGAAAGGAATATTTTAAAAGAAATGTGCTCTGTGTTAATTAAGAATTATTTATATACTAAGGCTGATGTGCTGTATTAAATGTGATGTTTATCTACTAGATAACTAGTAGATGTCTAAATGACCTCCTAGGGTTCCTTTCAACCTGAATACTCTATGAATCTGTGATTCTATACTGTAAGTTAAAACATATGAAATGTGATTTTCATTTGTAATTTAAGGTTATATTTTTCTTAAGTATATATTCTATATATATAAAATAGAAAAAAAATAGTATCTTATCATAATGATTAATATATTTGTCCTTTACTTACAGTCTTAAAATTGTCTCTCTTTGCACTAATGTATATTTTGGTATTAAGTTGAAAAATTCAGGGTAAGTGACGAAGTATTAAAAATATATCTGAAAGTTATTTATAGCCTAATAGGACATGCTGAAGAATAGAAAAAATTAAACAGCTGTATATTTATGCATTGATGCCTGGTGCAGTGTGGATTACGAAGAAATAGCACTCCCTACATGTGTGAAATGCCAAATGGTTTTCCCTATGGCATGGCAATGAATTACCTTGCAATACATAACAAAATTTTAGCATTCATTTCATTCAGACAGTAGCCAGGTCATACCTAACTTGTATATGTGTGTGTATGTATGTTATGATTATTTTGCTGTTGGTAAAGCAAAAAGACTCTGGGCCTGATCTTTCTTTTTTGGCACGGGTTCAGGGGGCCTGGTCAGGGCAAATCCAGATGAGCATGGGTGCCATGCTGGTGGGCACCAGCCTGTCCTGACACTTCACTAGCAATTAACCATCCAGAGTTGCTACCATGTGCTCTTTAATGGCCCAGCTACAGTGCAATGTGTGAAACAGCAGTCAGAGCATGGAGGAGACACAGCAGGCCCTTCCTGTGGAGGCCGGGTGATATGTAACCACTGACAGGCAGATGGCACCAGCTGGATATCTAATTTATAGATAAATTAGGATTTGTTGCTATGAAGCTATATGATCACATCCATTCATGGTGCTGTGGCACATAGAAGTAACGCAGCCTTTGGCACAATTATTAACTTCATAAAAAGTATCACTGCAGAGCAGTGACTGGCTTGAGCTGGGCAAAGCAGTTGCCAAAGTCTTCTCCTAAGCAGTGCTGCCTGTGCACAGTGGTGTGTAACTCTCAGAGACTGAACTGCACGGTGATGTGCCAGGGAAAATGCAGGCTGGTCTGATGGAGGTAATGGTATGGTTTTACCTTGGGAATCTGCTTCATTTTGTGTAATCAGGGGCCAGCATCTTGTCAGTCTTCTTAAAAAAACCCATGCTCCACTAACAGCAAAAAAGCCGATGAATAAACAGAGATTAGGTACCTGTCTAAGGAGAATTGTGGTGTGCTCATGCAGATTGATGTGGTAATCACCTCTTGCAATTAGGCTGTGGGACATGGGGCACTTCTTCCATTCGATACCCATGTGCGAGTGATGATGTGGCACTTCCCCATCACCATCTGTGCATCTAGATCAGAAATGACAACAGCAGCAAGGGGTTTGAGCAGAGGGGACTCCATAGTCAGGCTGCAAAGACAGCTCAGGGGCGGACGGTGGTTTTCTAAAGGGCAACCAGAGTCTGTGTGTGATGGATGTAGCATCTTATGTAGACTAGTTTCTTGATTTTAACTGTTTCTAGAATGAAAAATTGTTGTCAATTTGCTCAATGCTGCAGATCAAACATGTTGTAAAAGAAAAATTATATTTTTATTCAAAATATTTTTGTGACATGAGTGGAAAGCTTCTGGTTTATTTCTTGAAAATATTATGCAGAGTTCCTGTGAGAAGGATGTGTTTGTTAAATGAAAGAATGAATGTTACACTGCTTTTATAACAAACTCAGAAAGGAAATAAAGATATTGTATGTAACAAATTGTAATATGATTTTATTTTAATCTGTCCAATTTCTCTGTCTGCAACACGAAGTACAGAGTACCTCAGGAGAGACTATTTAGGAGTTTGTGTTGCTGTTTGTTTTTACAGTGCTGCATAAATCATAAATAACTGTAACTTTTGTTGGAGATTACTGGGGCCTGTATCTAAACAGGGTTTTTTCCAACAGACCTGGGGCTTTGGAGGGGTTTTGGTTCTTGGATTTTTGTTGTTTGCTTTTTTTGGGGTTTTGTAACTATTGCTATTTAAAAAGCCGGGGGAAGTAACCAGTATAACTAACACACTATCCTATCCTATCCAATGCTACCTACTACATCCCTAACCTAGGATGTATAATTATAATTTACACCTTCTCAGTCCTATGTGTTTGGTTCTCAGGAGCCAGAGGAGCCTCCCAGCCAGAGCTTCCCTGCAGCACTGCGCCTTGCTGGGGTACATATCCAAGCCGGAGCAGTGCCAAGCCCCAGGCACCTCCAGAGTGGGACATACAACAGGGCCCAAAGGAAAAGCAGAAGCGGTGGTGTGTCCTGGTGGAATGCTGACTGAAAAAGTGGCTTGGCTCTCAGCAGTGAGCTGGCTGTTGCATTGCTGCCTTCTGCACTCGGAGCTCTGTAAAAGGCTTTGGGCAGGGCTGTAAACCGGCAGGGCTGCACAAACACAGCACCTGATCTGAGAAATCTGGTTTTCCTCCTGCCAGAGAGAACCGTGAATTGGGCAAGTGTTTCCTTCAAGAGGTGTAATGGTATGAACTACCTGCGCTGTAAAGTTTTATGGGGTGACAAAGTTTTGTAGCCTGGCAACAGTGCAGTCGAGCTGGAGGCCATCGGATGCCCTGCCAGGAAAGCAGGGGAGCAAGCCTGTGAGGAGGGCTTTCCAGCTGCACCCTCTCTGGTCAGCCCAGAGAGTGCCCCAGGGAGTGTCAGGCTGCTGCTCCTCCAGCCTGGAACAGGCATGAGCCAGAGGCTTGGTGCTGTGGGAAGAATGGAGAAGGACCAGCTCCAGCTCTCTCACCACCTCCTACTCACTCTTAGGGAATATATTTATTTACATTTGGGCTATGAAATGGGAAGCTAAATACCAAGGTATGACATAGGTATGCCAGGGCATATAGTTTATTTAGAAGACAAAATACTGTTTACAAGCCTTACAGATTTTTTGTTGATAGTTACTACTTTGCAATAACACTTCTGCTTCCCTCTCTCCACTAGGATCAAGTGGGTCTTATTTCTGAAAACTGAGAAAATAAATGCTCATAAAGTAAGCTGCCAGTATTGCAGTTGTCTCTCCCAGCACTAGATGAGTCTTTAAGTCCTGTTCTGATGGAAGTTTGTGAATTTTACACACATTTGTAAGTCATTTATCTGCCACATTGCTGCAGGAGCTGTAAGCGGATATTGCCTTTCCTTGCACCTCGCAGTGGGAGGTTGCAGGGTCTTGTACTCGGCAGCACGTGGTTGCTCCTGTTTGGTATTCACAGGCACATTCCTCCAGCTGGTGATATATTATTATGGGGCTGGGAGAAAAATAATGCAACCAAGCTCTTATTATTTTGTCCTTTTATCAGTTTGGTCATATTAATGTGGGATGATCATTATATAAATGCACAGGAGAGGCAGTCAAGGACACATTCATTTTTAAATTCCTCCAGTGCTCTTGTAGTTCAGTCATTCATCTTCTGTCTTTAATTACAGCAAGTGATCTCAGAGGCACTTAAAAGATTAAATTACTCAATTATTTGAAAAACCCAAATGCAATAACTGTATCTCTTTTCTGATAAATACCAGTGATTGCTGGAAAAGGTTGCCCAAGGCAAGAAACGCTGGGAGGCCAAGGAGGCCATTTTGTAACACTTTGGCTTAGCCCAGTGATACCCATTCAATTTTTCATTATTTGCAATCATTATTTTTACTTGCATTGATACAAACCACAAACTTTTCCATCACTGTCCTGGTGGTTTCAGGAGGGTGATGAATGTCACTGCTCAGCTATTCACAAATGTCCTGGCACCCCGTTGACTGCAGAGAGAATGACATGAGCCCACTGGATGATAACTGCAACTCAAAAGGGCATAAGGCTGTCTGCAGCAGGAGAGCTTGTACTTCCTCACCATCAGCCCTACTAATCACCACAGATCCCTGTCGTGGTTTAAACCAAGTCCACACACAACTCGTTCACTCACTCCCCCCCTCGCTCCCCCAACTCCCGGAGAGTTAGGAAGGAGAATCCAAAGAATGTAGCTCCCACGGGCTGAGATAAGAACAGTTTAATAGCTAAGGTATAACACAAATCACTACTGCGACTACTACTACAAATAATAATGACAAAGCAAATAACAAGTGAAGAGAATACAACACCTCACCAGCCACCGACCCATAACTCACCCCACCCTGCCTGGCCAAGCACCGACCGATACCTCCTCCATCCCCCCAGAGCTCCAGCCTTTCTGGGTTTCTCCCGGTTACATCCTGGGTATGACATGCTATGGTATGGAATACCTCTTTGGCTAGCCTGGGTCAGGTGTCCTGTCTCTCCTTCCTCCCAGCCTCCCTCCTCCCTGGCAGAGCATGAGGCTCAGAAAAGGCCTTGGACAAAACCAAACATTTGAGCAGTAACTCAAAACATACTTGCTATCAGCAACCGTTCTCAGCCCGAAAGTCAAAACACAGCACTGCACCAGCTACCAAGAAGGAGAAAAATGACTGCTACTGCTGACCCCAGGACAATCCCAAATACAGCCACTGAAGAATAGGAAGTTTTCCCTAAATCAGATTTTTGGCCTCTGCCAAAGCAGCAGATATTCAGTGAGCCCAAAGCTGCGAGCCTGGGTAAGGAGTGCAGGCTGATGTGATCCCTCCTCACTGAGCCAGGAGGAGAAGGATGTGAGTCTTCAGGAAAAGAGAAATACAGGCTGAAGATCTAAAACCCTGCACTTTCTCTTCATAGGCTGAGTTCTGAGTTCCTGTCCCATTGACAGACAGCCAACTGGGCAAAACACCAGAGCAACCATGGACCGAGGGTGATCTCCATCTGCAGCCATCGTGTGCTCACTGCCTGTACTGGTTAGCCAGCAGTGTGGCACGCGGATGGCTGTTTGGTGTTGATAAACTCCCTTCTTTACCTCCATGGCAAGTCTCTAAACTGAAAGAGTCTATCGGGAAAGAAAGGACTGAGCGTGTGGACAAGCCAGAGCAACTGTGGTGCTTCTGGCCCTCCTGCAATGAACACCAAGCCAGGCTGTAGTCACTGAGGTGCAGTGGGGTGGTGGGGCATGCTGGCAGACCCTGGGCTGCTGCCCCACATGGGTCTGGGGTTAGGCTGCAAGCAGGCATCCTACTAGCATCTGTCCTGCATGCATGGCGGGGCATTGCTGGCCTGCAGATGCTGCTGAGGGGTTACTGTTGTCTGCTCCACCACCTGTGGTTCCCACATTTATTTAATTAAAGAAGGGAAAAAAGGAAGTAATTTGATACCCATCCTCCCAAGGAAAAGGAGTGCTTCCAGCAAGGAGTGGGCCAGGAGAGGTCTGTGGAGGGACAGATGGCCCTGCGGCTAATTTGCTCCCATAAATTGCAAGCTGTTGCAAATCCTCGCTGTAGCAAGTGCTGGCTCCGTGTTTCAGCTATGTGTCTGTCTGCTACAAGCAGGTGAAAGAGAAAGAGCAGAGTCTGCAGTTTTAGGCCGAGTTTCCCTAGTGCCTTTTGCAGAATCGAATATTTTGATTAAGAAATAAGCCATAATTGTCTATCTGGCTGCCAGCAGAGCTCCATGCAGCTGCTCTGGCCAGGCAGTACGGTCTCCTGCTGGAGCAGAAGCTCTTGCCACAAAACGAGGTATTTTCTCATTAAGGCACAGTCACAGTGGGACCTGATCTTGTCTTCTTGCAAATGGCTGCCAATGAAGTCCACATTGCAGTTCAAGTCTCTGCTCAAGGCAAAGAGAAGTTCACTGCATTTGGCTGTTTTTAGCCTCCCCATCCTGCTGGACACACATCCCGTGGGAGAGGATCAAAAGCCCCAACTTGTCATTGCAGTGGGACTGAGGAGCATCTGCGCAGTGGTATAGGAGCCTGGTTATTTTCCTGCTCTCACCTTCCTACCTCTTTGGAGGAGAGGAGCAGAAATGACCTGTCCTCCCCTTGGCACTTTGTCCCTAGTGCGGGGCATGGGACAACTAAAGACTTGAGCCCTGGCTGGCTGGCAATGCCCCGCTGTTTCAGCTGGGTATTGGACCACTGATTGCTTGGCCATGATCCACCTGCACTGAAGGCTGAACCCTCTGGCATTCTGTGCAGCCTGGGCTGGGTGAGCAGTGCAGACAGGCATGCTGGGACCAAGCGGGGAAAAGGGCATTTGGGGCTAAGGATTTGGGCCTAGGCAGTGGAAAAGAGCAGTTTAAAACTGCTACCTGTGGGAGGTCAGTAGTAAGGTAGTGGAATAGACATCCTATTTTCAGAGTCAAAGGGGCGGAAGAAGTTAGGTATCCAGGTCACTTTTTCTGTAAGAGATGCTAACCTTCATCAGAGTCATAGAGGGCCTGGTGTCTGAGTCCTGTGAGTGGAGTGTGAGACCTCCCCAGCACTAGCCTGTAAGACAGGCAAACAGTTCTCTGCAGTGTTGTAATGCTTTCCCTGTCATTTACTCAATCCAGGCACAATGCTCTGCTCTGTTTTAGCTCTTGAGTTCCACCTGCCCTTGTGTTTGCCTGAGCTGAATTTCTTGCACACTGAAATAGGACAATTGACACTCACACAGTGCTAGGTGGGATCTGTTCTGCATCTATTGCTGTTTTAGGGAAAACATTAGCTTTCTACATAGTATAGCTGAAAGAACCATGGTATTGAGGGTCACAGTTTAAACTGCACATCATAAAGAAGTCCAAACACCCACTTTGCTATTAATCTGGGGTTTGACGCCCCATATTCCAGGTCCTGTCACACCACGACATATAACTGCAGCTGTAACAACATGGTGTGCCTGGCATAGCACCCAGCCGAATGAAGCCCTTGTGCAGCTGTGACTGACACACATCTGGCGAAGAGAGCATGACATAGCCATCCTAAATGCTGGGGAGTGAATACAGACCTTGCCAGACAGAAAACAGCATTTAAAAGGAACAACCCACAGCTCCATCTCATGCTCCACTCACTCTGAGTAGAGTAAGCTGGAGCAGCAGTACCAGTTTTCATCCTTTCCTACTTGATCTGCAGGCTCCAGCAGGTTCCAGCAGTCCTTTAGATATTTCTTCTGATGTTTTCATCTCACAGTCATTTCTGTATGTTCAGCATGTGCTCTCATCTAACAACTACCTGCCATTTCAAAGAGCAACACCTCTTAGGCATGCCAAGATCCTTTAAGGCTGACACTGATTCTGCAGAGCAAGTGCATCAAACAGAGGAGTGCCTTGCTGGTGACTCCTGCAATTTGTTGTAAAGAGGATGGATGTCCAAGAATTCAGTATTATAAAGATCACACATAGGAGGAGCTGAAATACCAGTGCTGTTAGGATTAAGACAGTCTGCTTGCCCTGACATTGCTGCAGGTGGGTGGGAAGGAGAGATAGGAATTGAGAGAGCATCACACACTATTTTTTGCAAGAAGGGGCATACTTACCCAGCTGACCATCTCTGCCATGGCAAAGAATTGGAGACAAACACTACCTTTTGGTTCAAAGCTTAATACTGAGCATTCCCTGAATGGTGGGCCACAAAGTCTTATCCTCTCGTAGATGGTATCTCATAGCTGACTTCCTGCTCAGCATCCTGTTTTGAGACTGCTTCTTTTGATAAATCAAGAGAGAGTTGGAGAGATACAGGTCCATCCAAAGGGACATTTATTCCACCTGTAGACTTGAGTAAGACAAACCAGAGTAATCACTATCCGGCTGTTGCATCTTTTTCTCTTTTGCAGTGGCTTGATGGATTTGACATGGTGGAAGTCTGATGATGTGAACCTAACATTCAGCAATCCAGTTCAAGTCACTCTTATGAACCTAGACCTAGTTTATTGACAAGAACATAGTTGCAGAAACATGGTGGAATTCAGTGGCAGTCAGGGACCTAAATGCTGTTGAGGACCTCAGTTTAACCTCCTCAAGCCAGCAATCCTAGCTTAATGGCTTCTTTGGTAAGCATGTGTTTGTTACGAAGTTCATGTATATTTATGGACACTATAGGATAGATATAATGGGCAACAAAATAATTTTGAGCCTAAAATCATCATTAAAGTCCTATATCAGCAGAGTTTAGTGAACAGGAGGTTGCAATAAAGAAAGCAAGTGCTTAGATGTACCACTTTGTTTTCTGCCCATGGATGAAATGAGTGCACAGAGGAAACATGATTCTTTAGTGTATGCAAATTTATTCAACTCTTCCATTATTTATTTACACCTAATGACTGACACCAACAGATGAGGTAAAAATATGAGGTATTGATATAACATTTTAAAATGTAATTATCGTAATGTATTCTCAAATGGCAATGTAACAATACAAAATACTGTGGTAGCTGAATGGTAGACATGGCATAATGTGCATTTTAAAGAAATCTTATGTCACTTATACATGGCTTAGAGATGCTAGAAGCACATGACAGAGCTTCTGCAAGGGTAGGAGGACAACCCCACCTTGCTAATGGTGGCAGGTGCCACAGGGTTCCTTCCAGCTGAGTGATGACTTATCAGACAGGATAAAACCACTGTCCAGGCTTTCCCTTCATTTCCTCAAGAAATTATTTACTGCCAGAAAATTGCCATTCCCAGGGCCAGAAATTCTGTGCCCATTAACACTGAGGCACAATTGTATTAATTAATGCAAACAAACCAATGTAGCAAAAGTGCTCCAATTGCTCATGTTTTCAGCTCGTGTTTTCAGAAAACAGCCATCCTGAAACCTGCTGCCCTGGCTACAGGCATTTGGGGAGGAGGTGCTGCTTTCTGGGACTGGCAGCCGCACTGGAAGCAGGGGACTGGCTGTGCCCTACCAGCTCCCAAGGCACCACTTGCTCCTGGGAAGGCTGGACCTGGGCAGTGGTGCCCTGCAGCTGGGGGGGACTGCCAGATCTGAACAAAAACACACAATAATTGCACATTGCAACTGTTGCTGGCTATAAAATCAAGGTAGGAACTCATGGGCAGCCAACCTCTCCGCTCCTGTGAGTTGCACAGTAGAATGTGTGAGACAGGTCATGGGGGGGAAGATGACAGTGACTTTTTGGGGTCCTGCTGCTCCATGGAGACCTTGCCCCTGTCATAGAATCATAAAATAGTTCGGGTTGGCAAGGACCTTAAGATCATCTAGTTCCAACCCCCCTGCCATGGGCAGGGACACCTCACACTAAACCATATCACCCAAGGCTCTGTCCAACCTGGTCTTGAACACTGCCAGGGAGGGAGCATGCACAACCTCCCTGGGCAAACCATTCCAGTACCTCACCACCCTAACAGTAAAGAATTTCTTCCTATATCCAATCTAAACTTCCCCTGTGTAAGTTTTAACTCATCACCCCTTGTCCTACCACTATAGGCCCTGAGGAAGAGTCCCTCCCCAGCATCCTTATAGGGCTCCCTCAGATACTGGAAGGCTGCTATGAGGCCCAGAACCTGCTTTTTCCATTCCCTGGATTTGAAGAGGTTCGTCAACTGTCAAAAAAGCTCTGAGTAGTTTCTGTCTATAGAGATCCGTGTTTTGGGTTATCTGAGGCACTGACAGCAGTACTCCCTTTGCTCACCACTACCTCCCTGCACAGCTTTCCTAATCCAGGAGCAGGACATTTCTCACAGGAGTCTCCGTTTACAGAGCACCACAACACCTGGTTCCGAAAGCAGTGTGACACGTTATGACAAACGTCATTTACTCAACCCTGAAGGAGTTGCCCAGGGCAGGCTGCGCATCACGCCTGACACCTAAGACAATGCTCTCATTCTCGGGATGAAGCAGTGAAAAAGCACATTAACCCATCCGAGCCTGGCAGCAGAGCCGGGCAGGGATCCATCCCACCTCACCCTGCTCTTCTGACGAGGGCATGGGGCAGGCTTGGAGGGCTGGGGGAGCGTGGCTGCGGCCTGGCTCGGGCCGCAGAGGAGTGGGGTGTCCTTCTGCCCTCTCTCTCTGCTGCCAGGACAGGCCACGCTGCACCAGCCCATATGTGGCCACACGTGCCCCCCAGTACCTAATCAGCCCGCACAGGTACAGCTCACCAGACACCATGCCAAGCTCCCATCAGTTTGCTTCCTCAGATTGCAGGGCTATTCCCTACCAGCACAGCCCTTGCATGTGTGCACAATGGCATGTGGGACAGTGCTCTAAGAGCTATCAAGGGTCACACAAGGTCCACCCGACAGCCTGCATTCCAGGGGCAGATTCAAAGCACTGGTTTTGAAGAGACTGCCTAGTTTACAAAATCTGTAGCTTCATGTAGGAAATGTATCCTGCTTAATTGACCTCATATTAAATCTGAGTGGATTTTGTTGGAAGGACTGTGCTAAAACACTGGCTATAAATGACTCAGCTGGTTTATGCAGCAATAAATAAAGTAAAAGTGAACAACTGTGATTAATGAACAACAGTATTAACAGGCTTATACATTCTTATTGACTCATAGATGTAATATAGTTTTTGGTCATAGGTTAGTTAAAAATGAAATGAAACCCTGCTCCAAAGATAACATCAGCAAATTATTATTATTACTTTTAAAGCATTGTTCCATTAGCAAAATAACAGGTCCCTGAAAATGAAATTACAAATAGGCTAAAATGGCTCCATTGTCAGGGGCTAATCCTGCTCCCACCAATGCCTACAGAAGCAGGATCATGCAGATCAGTGCATTATAATACGAAAATGCTTGCTGTTACTATAAAAGCAATCTTTCCAAATATAGTCTGCATTTAGTCTTTTAAATCTCCAAGATGTGTTTAAAAGCTTAAAAAAAAGTTTAGCTATTTGTATACGAAGAATATTAAAAGGAATGGTGTTCATCTGCCTGTCTTTGTGTCCACTGGATACAGAAAATCTGCTTTGGAGCTCCTTACAATTAGCCTCTCTATGGGAGAAGGAAAGGACAACACAGAAACACTCAGAACTTAGACAAAAGGCTAAAGAGAAAGAAAAAGATTTATAGCTTAATAACTTACCAGTCTGATTCCAGACACCTCAGTACACACAGCATTATCTTGTACAAAGAATCAGCAGTTACTTTGAATGCTGCACATAGTGAGGTTCTCAAGCGGCAGATATACCATTATTATAATTAAGGCAACAGGTAAGTTTACAACAACTTGTACTAACAGTCACAATTCTGCAGCTGAATATAAACAGTCTTCAAAATGTCTACTATCTCAGTTACATTTCCACATAATTTATTTGGTGAAACTGATCCACTCCTCATTATTTTTTAACGTACAGTAACCTCCTACTTCCTTAGTTCTTTTAATTCTTCCTACATCTATTTCTAGGTACCTTCTCACAGCATACGCAAACACGGAACGTATTTGAGAACAGGCATTTCTGTTATCACACGGATTATGCCTGGTAGTCCTGTGATAATAGCAAACACAGCTTATGTAGCAGTGACACACTAAGAAACAAGTGACAGATTCACTTAAGGTCCAGCTGATGCAAGTGATTTGCACTGAGTTATATACAAAATAATTAATTTATACATATACATATATATAGATATAATATAGATAAATATATACACACTGTACATATCTTATTTACAATTAAAATATGCTTCTTGGAAGCCTTTAAATACCAGAGTTATGTGACACACAAGTAATGGCAATAGTCTGATTTTAAAGTACTAATGATAAAAGCTCTCTGAAGAAATGTTTACTTCAATAATAGAAATTAATATAGAAGGGATGTGGCAGGGGGAGATGAAGTCTCCAGAATAAAAGAACTTTCCTATAAAATTTCTCTTTTGGCTTTGTACAGATCCAGGTCTGGTCAGATTTCTGCAGCTTAAATAAGACCTTTGCTTTCAGTACTCCTGTTCCTGCCAGACCCCGATTTACGCTCACATGCTCCCAAGAACAATCCCTCAGATTTTTGTTTCTGGTCCCTCGGCAATCAGAGGCTGAAATGAGTTTCTGATCCTGGCAACTTCTGCTGCGCACAGATGTCCAAAGCCTTTGTTGTACCACTCTGGGGAATGCCCTCTGAAGAAATGGAAACAGAATTATTGAGAAACTCAAGTACTCAAGAAATATGCCCACAGGAACAGGCTTGCTATGCTTCGTACTCCCCCCTTCCAGTGGTAATGGTGGGAACTCTACATACTTGTCACTGTAAGTGTATTATGAAGCTCTCCCTTGCAGTAATCAAATAAGCAGATTTTATTGTTGTGTCACATTGTAACAGCTGTACATGCTGAACAGAGAAAAGAGCTTAGTGGATAGAAAAGACTGCAGGAAGACTCCAAAGCAGGAAAGCTACATTGACCATGTCCTCTGTTCCCCACACCTCCCCTCCCTGAGCTGGAGGTTTTTGCCCCGCTGAATGGACCTGTGCTTTTTGCAGGTGGGATACTTACTTTAGGTCAATTCTGCAGATGTGTGTTAGCCTAGCTTTTCCTGAACCACATGGCTCTATCAAATACTGAGAGTCCATCACGATGGCTCGCACAGCTCCCATAAGAGGAGCCTCTTCATGCTCCACAGAGACGGCAACCAGCATGCACATCCCCTTTGGCAAATCTGTCCTCCATGTCCTGCAGCAACACATTCAAGATGGAATCACTTTAGTAATGAAACTTTTGGGCACAAAAGTAAGAACCAGAAGGAAAGTTACAGTTTACTTCCTGCCTATCCTTGTTGTGCCTGCAGTGCCACCGGACTATCTAGGAGTCCCCAGCAGAGCTTCATGTTTCAAAGCTGTGAGTCTGACCATTATGTGAATAGCAACTATCTGTTGCTGCAGACTCCACATGGAGAAGTTTTGTTTCTCCACATGAGCATTTTGCAACCATTATGTCTTAGAGGGCTTTTTACAGACAGACAGAAGTTTTGGAAAGTAGATAGAGTGAGCATAAGGCATCCGGCAAAGGCTGAAATGTTGCACTGCACCTGTGCAGACTTATAAACAAATACAGCTTAGCACAGCAGAAATGCTCTCTACAGCTCACTTCTGAAACTCCCACAACATGCTTCAAGGGCACCTAAATTAAAAAATCAAAATGTCTTTTAAATTTTTCCTTCTTCCAAATTTCTAGCCTTACATGCTGCAGAAGTTTTCCACCAAGCTCAGGAGACCTAGGCTGCAAGAGAATCATAGAATCAACTAGGTTGGAAAAGCCTTTTAAGATCATCAAATCCAACCTTTACCCCAAGACTGCCGAGTCCACCACTAAACCATGTCACTGAGGGACTCATCTATACAGCTTCTGAATGCTTCCAGGGTTTGTGACTCCACCACTTCCCTGGGCAGCCTGTTCCAATGCCTGACCACCCATTTGGTAAACAAATTTTTCCTAATATCCAGTCCAATCCTCTGATGGTGCATTTTTCAGTTGTTCTGTAAGCATTCTCTACATATTCTGCTGTCTCACATTTTTGTCATCTGCCTCCAGCCTCATAGGATAGGTCTATGCTTTCCTATGCTGTCGGAAGAAGTGAGAAATTCCCACTGTGGTGCTGTGTAATGTGCATCATCTTGCCATGGACTCTCTGAGATGGGGATTAACACTACCTTGGGAAGTATCATATTTTAGTAGGTAAGCTGCTTTCAAGAACTGGTGAAGTTTGGACTTCGGGAGATAATTTTAACATTCTGCATTTTTCATACATGAAACTGAGCTGTTATTCAAGAAGGAAGATATTTATTCTAAAACTTCAGAAGCTTTTACATGTGTCTGTGCGTTAACAAAAACTATAAGCTATCTTCGCAGATGAAACACATGGAAAGTAGAAAAATCACTCCTCAGCTCTACTGTGAAATGCTGAACCATCTACTGTGAATGCCTACACAGGGCTTAGATATGACTGTATTATTTTGGTAACAGGGCAGCACTTACTTGAACCATTTATGAAGTGATAAATTGTAACCCAGACACTGCAAAAGACTTATGAATCCTAACCCTGGTTATATAGATTTAAGACAGTTTCTACTGCTCTGTTTTACAGTAGTAAAAACGGGCATGGTACCTAACTCAGACTGATGACATGATAGTTAATGTACCTTAAGCATTTGAGGAATCTTTAATGAAAAGCAATGCCTCTGAAGGACAGCTGAGAGTGTCAGCTCCCAGGCATATGAAATGTTGCCCTGTCCTCTTACCATCAGTATTCTTGAGGGAGCCTAATCCCCTTGTTATGACTATAGAACTGAAAGAATAAAATAACAACTAAATTTATCCTTTTACATCCAGAACTTTGTTTGGGAAGGAGAAAATTGCTGTCTGTTAAAATATATTTATTCATGTCCCCAGAGATGCATTGTAATTTCATTGCCCACTTCCCACCAATCATGAGGTATCAAACTGACTGCGATATTGTTGTCAAACCTTGCTGTAGACTTAATGGTATAAATCAAAAGAGATAAACAACAGAATCTGACAGATCTGCCTGACAGCTGCTTTTAGCCTTTAAAAACCCATCAGGATCCTGTTTTATGATACATATTTCAGTCCTTGGGGGTCCTTCTGCCTAGGTTAGTGAAAAGAATGAGAACTCGATGGCAAGATTTTTCTTTAAGCGGTGTGACTGCACAGCAGGTCTTTAAAGAACACAAACCAAAGTGAAACCTAATAGTGTGAAATAAGTGGCAAATAAGAGGACAGAATTACGGTCATCAAAACCTCCCTGCCAGTCCCAGACAATCTCAGTGCCAATTTATCACTGATTTAAGTCAATAATATTATATAAAAAAATTAACTATAAAATAATTTATTTAGTCCAGTATACTGTGGGAAGGCAAAGAAAATAAAGCAATGGGAGGACTGGGGTTTTAACATTATAAAGAACTTACAGAAAACATTTTAAAAATCTTTCCCTAAGAGTGCCAATAATTCTTCCCTTATACCGACAATATCTGCATGTTGTCGTTCTCTAAGAGAACAGTGATGTTCATAAAAGGGATGTACTATCATATTTTATTGGGCTCATCTTTTTCCTTCAATCGTTACCTCTAATACAATTCTGACTGACTGTACTATTTCCTTTGTCAAAACTGCTTTGTAATTCTCTGGTGCATCCCTTTAATCAAAGAAAGCAGGACAAGGAACAGGAATGCACAAATCCTGAAATAAATAACTGCAGAACTGACCCTGTAAGTGAAATATGTTAGCAGCTCCACAATAGCTCCAAGCAAGCAAAGGACCAGGATTTCAAAGGCAGAAGGTGCAAAAGAGGATTTTTTTGGTCTGTTCTGTACAGGCAGACAGACAACAGCAGAACTGGGACTGAATTTGGGATATTGGTACACAACTACACATTTGAGAGATGTGATCCCCTGGAATACAGTCAGAATACATATCTTCTGCCTTTCTTTGCTTATTTCCACATTACTATTTTTATGGGTTAGCATTTCTTGGTCTACAAAGACTCCAACTGCAAATCTAAAATAACAACATATATAGCTACAGAATAATCACTTTAGCTTACAAACATTACTATCTTCCCTACTAAACATTTGGCTCTTCTACATCAGACATTCCCCAGGGAATGGCAAAAGCAGTGTAAAAACCAATTGGGTTCTATTTGCTCTGTTCTGACAACAAACAAAGCTAGAAGAGAACAGCAGCTATTATCAGACATCTGTTCTAAGGAAGAAATTATATTTATAGCCTCAGGAGTATGTGCTGCTCAAGTTATATCAGAGGAAAGGTCAGCATGCTCTAGGTGAACAAGTCTAATTCAGTCTGATAAATCAAAACAGCTGTCCAGAGTAGAGTTCTCAAAGCACCATTATACAGATGCAAAGGCTGAGATTAGACTGAATCTTCCTTGTATGCACTGCAGGAAGCAAAGGTACTGAAGAACTGTCCTTTAGCTCACCTTAGAACAACAAAGTCTCGGACAGGATGAGGAGCCATGCTATTCAAAACGTACTGGTAAACTTCTGTCTGCTTGTCCAGGCTCTCAACCACCTTCCACTGCAGGAAGTCCTCATCCCAGAGGTGACGTTCTCTCAGCACTCTGTTCAGAACAACTGATGGGGGGGCTTCAACTTCCACTGAGGCTTTCCAAAGCCTTAGTGGGTTCCCATCTCCAACCTGGAGTAAAGCAAGAAAGAATATAAACCCCCATGAATGATATGCCTATGTTCAGAAGAAGATAACTGAGGACAAAGTCTTGATATACGTGTCTGACTTAAGCTATTAGCATGCCTATTTCCCTGCTAATCATTACTATTATTGCTATTGCTGCTGCTTTGCTGTATGTGAAAACACCTGCATACTAGTCCTGAATGGAAAACTGAAGTCAGATTTCTGTTTTCACACCAGTGTATACCAGGAACAGTTCCCACAGTACCAGTGGGTATTATTTCTTGTGTGACAGGCATTTTTTCGACCCCAAGCATCCCAAGTTAATACAGAAAATGTATGCAGAAGTAAAAAGAAATAAAAGACTGAAACCTTGGGCTGGAGTAAAGCTACCACCTTGGGAAATCTGATGCACCAGTTAGGACTGTGGATCCATTAACCCTCCCCGTTAATTGATGGAAGAGTAGAACATATGCTGATTCAGTTTTGTGTCAGGTACACATATATTTGCTCCTCAAAATAGCTGCAAGGGAGATATTGGTAAAATGACATTCGAAGACACAACCCACAAACTGCTTGCAAATCCTTCCTAGCTCATGGTTCCTCTTACTTGTTATACCTCCATAGCAAGCAGTAAGGGGAGCACAAAGTGCTGGGCTATGAATGAGGTGAACATCCTGAATTCCACACAAAAGAGCTTTTCTGCATGGTTTTAGAGGTCAGATTTCAGGCAGCAAACAAGTTAATTGTAAGCACTACATCTTGCAAGCCCTGATTTTCCATGCCCTCCCTACCTAGCATCCTCGTATATCAATGTGAGTGCTCTCATATCAATCCAGTAATCCAGAAACCTCCAGAGCCTTCCACAGGCCCAGGACTGTGTCCCTAGAAACCCACCTTGCACCTCAAATTATTTTGTTGTTATAATTCCTTCTCCCCAGAGCTCCCAGAGTTCCCCAGTCCTCTTGCCCCAGAGAATGAGGGGCTCCCAATCCCTTCTGTATTCTCACATGCCAGACCTGTGCATGCCCCTATTCACTCCCTCCCCTCTCTCGCATCCTAGTCCCACCTAAGCCCTGCTAGTCCCTCCCCAGCCTCCTGCAGTCCCTCACTGGAGACATCACCCACAGAAGCTGGCTACAAACCAGAGTAACTGCAATTTCTTTGCCTTAACATAGGGGCTGCATTACACAAACAGGGTAATTCTGCCTCCTGCCCCCTCACCATCTAGATTATACACTCTTTCCAGTGTTCTTCCCCATAGTAATTAGAGTCACCCACCCCAGTCTATCCTCTCCTTTCTCTAGCTGCTGCTGTTTTGCAGATCTCTGTTTTGCCAGTCTCTGTTTTGCCACTGCATTTCTACTAGCCCTGAACTCCACTGTCTGCAGGGATCCTGCAGCACTCTCCTCCTGATCGCAGTGGTCTGGCTTCCCCTGCAAAAGTGATGGAACCAGGAGCAACTTCAGAAATTTTGTTAAAAGTTGGAGATATCAAAAACCCATTGGAAAAATGGATAAGAGGATCAGGGATAAAACTGGTCATGTGGCTCGCCTGGCTAAGTAAAGCAGTGGACAGCCTGAAGAGCTTTTTTAATATCTGTGTTCTGCTGTGTTCTCCAAACTCCTGGCAAACAACAGGAGATAGCCAAAGAGCTTACTCAGGCAATGTTATTTGCTGTTTAGTCTCAGCTAGTTCTCTGGTTGGGTTATTTGCTGCATCACTTTAACCATTTTGGAGATTTCAGCTTGATTTGTGTGCCTTTTCCTGGAACCTCATACTTGAATCACTTACCTTACAATTTAGATTGCTTTTGGTAGTCCTTTCAAAAAAATCCTATGCCTCACCAGACAGAAGGATATGTATTTAGTCATGCGACAAGTCAGGGTGTCATGTAGCTAGGATATATTTTGTTTTGGTTTCTTTATTGCTTCTTCCACGTCTCCCCAAATTACCTTTTTGTAGGCAAGTTCTGTGTTCTCTATACTGGAACATGTGACCCATCCTTTGAATTTCTCTTTTGCTTCTTTCTGGAGATTCTGCATGAGACTTTCCAGGTACGTCTGATAGTTCCCTCCTTCCTCATCCACTTGTTTCCCAAGCTCGTCCAGGGTAGGAGAATGTACTTCTGCATCTACATAGGAGTTTCGGGACTGGGTGACCATCTCATGTGGGACCTGTGCCACAGAAGGGAGGGAAAACACACAGGGAAGTTCTTATACTGAGAACTTTTCCTTAAGGCAATGTGTTTAAAGGATAATGGACCATTCAGCATCCAATTGCAGTAAGCTATGACCTATAAAATGGATACCTATTTCTGTCTGCTTCTTATGCAAGATGAGAAAGCAGTATAATGCCACAGTCCATGGCTTAGAATACCACTAGTCATGCAGGACCATATTAGACAGTTCAGCTCTATGTCAATACACCCGTGTTACTCCTCTAGACCCCATAAATTTTATCCTGTGCTTCTGGGGAAGGGAGATATGAGTATTATCTTTCCTCCACCTACAGTGCAAGTAGGTGCAGGAATGACTGCATCTCCCTATGCGATTTTATTACATGACACAGAAATAAACTGTATCAGCTCTTCCTTTTGAGACAAATAAGTTTCAATTAAGATGTTAAAGCATAATAATAAAATTAAATATTAAATCGGCAGATTTTTATTTTAATTAGACTAAAACTTCCTAGTTCCGTCATCTGGGTTGAAAACTGCCACCTTGCATTTTCAATAGCTATGTCTTGGAAGGGAACAGTCAGAAATGAGATAAAACTTTAGATGAAGCAAGTTTACAAATAAGAGAGGCACCGTCAATCTCTGAGCTAGTAAAAGACAGAAAATGTAAGCATAAACATAAATACTTCAAAGGATGCTGCATTATGTGGCCATGAATAATGCCGTTTGAGTCTCCCACTCACCTCAAAAAGTTTGTTGCATTCCATTATCATGTGAGCAAGTCCCTGAGTAGCTGCCAGGTTTTCACTGAGGTCCTTCTGATCTGGCTTCCCTGTTGCATATTTTTTCTGTATGACTCTGTAATTGAATTCAGTGTCTCAGGTAAAAAGGGCTGAATCTTTTTATTATGAAAGCAAACAGCAGCAGGATGTTCAGAACATCAGAGAGAAAAGCCTATCTTTAGTTTTCATTTATCACAGACTGCTCAGACTGTTGGACTTTTTAAAGGAAAAATGTTTACATAAATATTGTTGAGCTAAAGGTAAAAGCAGGAAAGGTTATGCATGTCCTGCATTAGGTGCTGTACATTTTGAAATAGATTTCTAACAGACATGATGTACATTGGTTTACATTGTTACTGCTTAAAGAGCTTGCTCAGGCACTGGTTATACATGTACATGGCCAAGAATCCCAGTGTATTCTGAACCAGAAGTGATGGGGAGGAAAAGTCAGGAGGGACATCAAGTTGGGATCACTAATATTTTGTGGGGTCTATGCCTTGTTCAGTCTTCACTCACCATGTTACATGCCATCTTGATGTTGCCTGAAAAAAATTCTGTTTCCCCAAGTGGTGGAACATAGCCAGAAAATGCAGAGCGTAAGATCACTCACTGAAAATCTGCATATTAAAATCCTTTAAAACATGGTCACTCTTTGGCTTCAACCAGAGCAAAATAAGGCCCTTTCCCTTCACAGAAGCCAACAGTACTCATGCAAAACTCACTAGCACCCCACTGACACTCTGCATGGAACGCAGGCACTGCATATCCACAACAGACAGCCAGAAATGCCTGCGGGCTTGAGAAAACATGTTCTGTGCATGTACAAGTGTACTTCTGGCTCTGCAGCACAGGCTTTTCCCTCTCACTGAAGCCATGCCCTGTGTAATGTGCTGGAAAGCAGATGCTTTGGAAAATGTTATTCTGCATATCCTGAGAAACACTGGAAGCATCACTTTGTGTTAGCGTTGAGAAGAAACTTACCTTGGTGAGCTTTCTTTCTTCACTATATTGAGATGGAAGAGGGAAGGGGCCAGACAAACAGCTATGTTCATAGGAGTCATCTGGTTCTCCTCCACAGAGGTGACATCGCTCAGGAAGCACAGCAGAGTCTGCAGAACCTCCCGGTTCTCATCAGACATCAGCATGATGGCTGCCTGCACTGCCTGCAGCCGCTGCTCCTTGGGGACGTCTGAGGAAAGCAAGTGATGTTCAGCAGGTCAATTGTAAGATCAGATAAAGATCCAGGAACAAGACTGAGTTAGCACAGGCATTCACACTCTGGGAATGGCTCTCTGAAGAGGCAGATGACAGGGGACCAAGGGGAAAAGATGAGATGATTGCTGTAAGGCCATGGTACTTGCTCCTCTACCAAGCACAGCTCAGATAGCCAGTGTATGACATTTACTGTTCGTTTGAGAGGCTGTTCTCCCAAAAAGAGACTGAACTTCATTTAAAGTTTATGAAGGGAGAGCAGTACTCAGTACTTACAGTATTTTTCAAGTTATTTTTTCCCCTGGGAAGACAGTTCAAAAGTCTTCAGGAAAATACTTATACTTGTGTCCTAAACCATAAAAGAGTTTAATGAAAGAAGCAGTGGATATGCTTAAATAGCATTTCAGACAGATCCATTTCTGAAACTACCAAAGATTTTCAGTTTAGACTTGGAGCCCTCCTCTGGGTATTACATATGCTCTATATAATCGAACAGAAGAACAAAAGCAGATTTACAGTACAGGGAACAGCCAGCTTTTAAGCTCTGCCTGCTAGCCTTGGACAAGCACTTTATTTTAAAAGCTTTCAGACACAAATGACAAACTGAGCACAGTCCAGTGCTTCCAATTTTCTAGAAGTGACAAGGCCAGGTCTTTCTGAGAAGTCAGAAGAGCCCTTGCTAAATCCATGCAACATGTCTCTTCTCCCTCTATAATCTCCTGGTACTCCCTCACCTGCACTGTGTACTAGTGGGCCTGACTTCAAGTCATAGGTAAACATTAGGCAACTGGGAGTTTTAGGGAAGTGGAAAATGTTTCACCAATGCTATGCCATATAGATTACTGCATGAGTCATCTCATCCCCAAGCCTCTGTGTTACAGCAAATCAAGCCATTCTGGTTATATAAAAAAGATCTTTAGTGCACCCCAGAAGATCAGAAATCCCTTGCCAATACCACAAGAGAGGAAAAATCCTAACTTTACATTAATAATTATTCAAACTGGATGAAAGGGAAGAAAAACTCCCAGCTACAGATTTATTTAATTGCAGACATTATGAAATACAATTGGTATCCCAGCAATTTTCAACATTTTTCTTTCTGTGAGTTTTGCCAGTACTATCTAAAACAGAAAAATATGTTTGTTGTTGGTTGCATGGAAAAAAACCCACTACTAATTCTTAATCCAAACATTTGTCTTCAGTGTCTACGGAGCTCATCTTTTCCTGTTCCCATGTTGGATTAGACTCCCATGTTCGACTCATCCTCAAGTCTACCTGAAATATTTTAAAGTACTGGTACAGTTGAAGAAAATCTCTCCTGACAGTTCCCCCCACCCCCAGTCAATGTAAAAAGAGTTCTTCAGACTTCCTACTGCAGTACCACATAGGATTACAGTCCACCTGTGCCACTATTTACATTTTTCTGTTGGCTGATAGTGATGTTTCACCCTTTTAGCATTCAGCCTCATGGCTGTTGTGAATTCTAATGCCAGGGTCCTCAATCGGACCTGGGGAGTTCCCCACTACCAGGGACATTGAGATTTGCCACATTTCTCTTCCTTTGGCAAGGGGGTAGTTTACCTGCAGTCCCTCCTGTGCCAAGATAGGACATTTCCAATTTTCATCAAACAATAGTCTGAAAGTTATTTGTTTCCAAGGACATGTAGAACTTGTCCTTCTAGTGGATAATCTTCTCCTTGGCCTCTTCACTATAGAAACAATTGTGATTGCCATTTTATTATTGCTAAGTGTTGCTGTTGCCTTTCTGAATAAGCTTATCAATGTACGCATAGACAACCAAGAGCTGCAACTTGTAATCAGGAAAGAAGAGGGGGAAATGATGTTCCAGAACTAGGTGCCAAATCTGCACTTCTGTCCCAAGATGTCTTATATAAACAAGTCCACTGAATTTATTTGCAGTGCTGCCTCTCACATGCAGGATCACAGCATTTCTCTACCAGCTGCAAGACACTGTTATGTTAAATACATTAGTGACTCTGTGCCACAAGACAGATTTTTACAGTAAAGGAAGGCAAAGGAAGTAACATAAATTCTTTAGCACTGGGATTATACAGTGTTTAAAAATGGCTTTCTATTGTTTTGGCAGCTGAAATGTCTGCAAGTGAAAATACTAGACACACTTCTCCTTAGTGCATCCAATTATTTGGCTTAAGCTGGCTGGGTATGCTGTTCTGTATCTGACAGTGCACTGGCTGACTGACCTTCATAATGGACACTGTCAGGAAAAACTAATTCCTCTGGTCTCTCAGTATTTTCCTCACTGTTTATTTCTCTCTCAAGTCTGGAGAAAAGATACACAGTAATTTCCTGATCTACAGGGATTTTCATCATTTTGATACATTTGAGCTGCAGTTCTTGCTGGAGGCTGCTCATACTGAAACAAAGAAATCCACTGGTTTTATTTTCTCTATGAGATCCTTACATAAAAGCTAAATGAAGGCAGCTTGTTTCTTGCATGTAGGCATTACTGACTATAATGAAAAGCTAAATAACTGAAAGTCATGGCAAGTAAAAGGACTGCAAAGGCATGTGTTCTTATGGTCAAATAACAATTATCCATGCCCAGAAGACTTGCTTATATTGAGATGCCTGCATGTCTGTTGCCCAGTGAGGTGGTAGATATGCCATTCATAGACATTCAAGGGCAGGCTGGTCGTGGTTATGGGCAACCTGATCTAACTGATGATGTCCCTGCTCATTACAAGGGGGTTGGATCAGATGAGCCCTGAAAGTCCCTTCCAACCCAAACTGTACTAAGATTCTATGAAATAGGCCCACAGTTTAAAGAAATCTGTCAAAAACTTGAGTCTTTGCATTTTTTATGTCATAGAATCATAGAATAGTTAGGGTTGGAAAGGACCTTAAAATCATCAAGTTCCAACCCCCCTGCCATGGGCAGGGACACCTCACACTAAACCATGTCACCCAAGGCTTCATCCAAACTGGCGTTGAACACTGCCAGGCATGGAACATTTACAACCTCCCTGGGCAACCCATTCCAGTTCCTCACCACCCTCACAGTAAAGAACTTCTTCCTTATATCCAATCTAAACTTCCCCTGTTTAAGTTTTAACGCATTACCCCTTGTCCTGTCACTATAGCCCCTGACGAAGAGTCCCCCCCCAGCATCCCTATAGGGCCCCTTCAGATACTGGAAGGCTGCTATGAGGTCTCCACGCAGCCTTCTCTTCTCCAGGCTGAACAGCCCCAACTTTCTCAGCCTGTCTTCATATGGGAGGTACTCCAGTCACCTGATCACCCTCGTGGCCCTCCTCTGGACTTGTTCCAACAGTTCCATGTCCTTTTTATGTTGAGGGCACCAGAACTGCACACAATACTCCAATCGAGTTCTCACTGAGAGCAGAATAGAGGGGCAGGATCACCTCCTTTGACCTGCTGGTCACACTCCTTTTGATGCAGCCCAGGATACAGCTGGCTTTCTGGGCTGTGAGTGCACACTGAAGATGGCTCATGTTCATTTTCTCATTGACCAACACCCCCAAGTCCTTCTCCACAGGGCTGCTCTGAATCTCTTCTCTGCCCAACCTGTAGCTGTGCCTGGGATTGCTCCCACCCAGGTGTAGGACCTTGCACTTGGCATGGTTAAACTTCATAAGGTTGGCATCAGACCCCTCACAAGTATGTCAAGGTCCCTCAGGATGGCATTCCTTCCCTCCAGCATATCAACAGAACCACACAGCTTGGTGTCATCGGCAAACTTGCTGAGGGTGCACTCAATTCCATTGTCCACGTCAACGACAAAGATGTTGAACAAGACTGGTCCCAACACCAATCCCTGAGGGACATCACCGGTCCCCAGCTGGACACTGAGCCATTGACCACAACTCTTTGAGTGCATCCATCCAGCCGGTTCTTTATCCACGGAGTGGCCCACCTATCAAATTGATATCTCTCCAATTTAGAGACAAGGATGTCATGTGTGACAGTGTTAAATGCTTTGCACAAGTCCAGGTAGATGACGTCAACTGCTCCACCCCTGCCCATCACTTTTGTAGCCCCGTCATAGAAGGCTACCAAATTGGTCAGGCAGGATTTCCCTTTAGTGAAGCCATGCTGGCTGTCACCAAGCACATTTCTCTTTTTCATGTCCCTTTGCATGCCTTCCAAAAGAATCTGCTCCCAGATTTTGCCCGGCACAGAGGTGAGACTGACTGGTCTGTAATTCCCCGGGTCATCCATTTTCTCCTTCTTGAAAATGGGGGTTATATTTCCCTTTTTCCAGTTGTGGGGAACTTTACCTGTCTGCCATGATTTTTCAAGTATGATGGCCAGTGGCTTAGCAACTTTGCCAGCTCCTTCAGGACCCGCGGATGGATTCCATCAGGTCCCATGGACTTGTGCATGTTCAGGTTCTTAAGATGGTCTCGAACGAGATCCTCTTTTACAGTGGGTCCAAGGTCTTCATTCTCACAGTCCCTGTGTCTGCCTTCTAAGACTTGGGTGGTGTGGTCAGAGAATTTGCCAGAGAAGACTGATGCAAAGAAGCCATTCAGAACCTCAGCCTTCTCCAAGTCCTGTGTAGCCAGTTCTCCTGATAGCTTCCAAAGAGGGCCCACATTGTCTGTCTTTTAATTGCAGTGTAATTACAGAATCCTTTCCTGTTATCTTTCACATCCCTAGCCAAGACTAATTCTAACTGGGCTTTAGCTTTCCTAACCTGGTTCCTGGCTTCCTGAACAGCATCCCTGTATTCATCCCAGGCCACCTGTCCTTGCTTCCACATTTTATAAGCCTCTTTTTTTCCTGTGAATTTTTCTCAGCAGCTCCTTATCCATCCAAGGAGGTCTCCTGGCCCTCCTGCTGCACTTCCTTCTAGTCGGGATGCAACACTCCTGAGCTTGTAGCAGGTGATCCTTGAATATCAACCAAGAGTCTTGGGCCCCCCTGTCCTTTAGGGCTATATCTCATGGAACCTTACTAAGCAGGTTCCTGAAGAGGCTCTCTTGAAGTCCAAGGCAGTGAGCTTACTGCATGCTCTTCTCACTGTCTTGAGGACCTCAAATTTGACCTTCTCGTGATCACTGCATCCAAGACTTCCCTGGAGAGTCACATTTCCAAGGAGCCCTTCTCTGTTGGTGAGCACGAGGTCAAGCAGGGCACCTCTCCTCGTCGGCTCCTCTGTTATTTGCAGAAGAAAATTGCCTTCCACACAATTGAGGAACCTCCTGGATTGCTTCTGCCGGGTCATACCATCACCCCAACAGATGTCAGGGTGGTTGAAGTTCCCCATGAGAACAAGTGCCTGTGAGCGTGAGGCTGTTCCTATCTGTCTATAGAGCACTTAATCTACAGAGTCCTTTTGATCAGGCAGTCTGTAACAGATCCCCACAGTAATGTCTCCGCTAGCTGTTCTCCCTTTAACCCTGACCCACAAACTCTCTATTGACTGCTCACCTGTCCCCAGAGAGAGTTCTATACTCTCCAGCCTATCTCTAACATAAATAGCAACTTCCCCTCCCCATCTGCCAGGCCTATTTTTTCTAAAGAGCCTGTAACATTCCATTCTAACATTCCTGTCATGGGAGCCATCCCACCATGTTTCTGTGATGCCTCCTATATCATATCCCCCTAGACCTGCACACATCTCTAATTCCTCTTGTTTGTTTTCCATACTATGGGTATCTGAACTGAGCTCCAAATGAAGCCAGCTCATTAGCTGGAGTGGCTGGAGTATGTCTACATTGCTCCAAGCATTTATTATAGGTGCTGGCAACTGACTGGGAGTGTTGGGATGGAATAATGTCTCTCTCCCTCAACACATCGAGTTTAAAGCTTTCCTGAACAGCCTGGCAAGACTCCTACCAAAACCACTCTTCCCCCTTTTTGTCGAAGCAGCTCCACCAGCCTCCAGTAGACCTGGGTTCCCAAATTGAGTCCCATGTTCTAGATACCCAAACCCCTGACTATGACACCACTGTTCTAACCATTTATTTATCTGCCAAATCCACCTAGCCTTTTAAGGTCCTCCCCTGTATCCTGAAAAATTGATGAAAAGACAGTCTGAGCTCCAGAGACATGTGCATGGCATCCTGTCCTTGTGGCTTCTTTCTGATTGCAAGGCTGATAGTTTCAAATCTTCTCAACATTTGAATGCTGTCTTTCCATGAAAATTGTTAGTATTTTGATATCAAAATGTTTAGTTGGTTCTAAAAATCTCTTAAAGATTTTGAGTGCAGAGAGGTTCTTTTATGCATCTCCAAGGTAAGTAGAAAGAAACCCACACAGTGTTAACATACCAGAATTATTTACAGTATATTTTTATATAGTATATAATATTTCCTATTTTTTTTAATAATTAAAATATTGAAACTTACATTGGTAGATGTGTAGAAAAGTCTCTCCTAGCTTACTTGTGAGGAGAGGTTCTGGCAAGTCTCTGAAAAACTGCTTTACCATGTCTGCCACATCATATGCTGACTGGTCTTCATAGCTGACATTTTCTGGTGAGTTCTCATTCATCTGGCGTAGTGCCTGGATTCGGGATTTCACTCCGGATTTTCGAAACAGACCCACCTGAAAAGGCACAAAGTTGAACTGAGTAAAAAAAACTTACTTAAAGAATATTTCTCTATATAAAATCCACTGCAGGGAACTCTGATCATGACCAAAGGTTGGGTTACTTATTTTCCTCTAGGCACAACATGGAAAAAGTACAAATACGGTGGTCATGACTTGTCCACAAGTCTTGTAGGCAAACGCATACTCTCATGGTAAGAGTGCAGGAGTTAATAATGTCACTGCTCTGTATCCTATCCTAGAGAGAGTTCAGAGTGCATGTGGTTTCCCTGCTGCCTAAATAGTTTAAGCAAGATGCTCAGCTGATACAAATCAATGTGGCTTGCTTGGCTTGGGTGACTGTCTGTTGATTTACTCCAGCTGAGAATCTGGTTCCTCATGTTTGTTTGGGTATATATTTTGAAGACTAACAAGAAAATATTATGCTCAGCTAAGTAACAAATGCTGTGGCAAAAGACTAGCACATCCTGGTAGAGCTTTACAATCAAGACCAAATCTATGTTTTCACCTTCATGCTCTCTGCTTACAACAGTTCCCCCAAATCCCACTGAAAACCCCAATTTGAAAGCAGGGGCCATAAAGGAGATTACTTGTGCTGTGTCACTAAGATACGTTTTTATCCTGTTTGCTTTCTACTCTAAAGGAAGCTGTAATTCTTCAAATTATGCCTTCAAGGCAGTGCTGCCCTTTTACGTCCTTCTCACCAGTGGAATTCCCCCGGGGCGAATTCCTGAGCCTCAGCCACGTTATTTATTCCCAAAAGGGTTTGCAGTGTTTCATTTGGGAAGTGTTAGTACTACTTTCCCTCGGTTTTGCAGGGGAAAAGTTGAAATATTGAGAAAGACCTAAGAAAAAAGCACATTTCAGGTTTGGATTTACAGACTTCTGTTTGTCTCTGCCTGCTGACTCACTGGTGGTCAGTTTAGCTTTCTGTGTGGCAGAGTCCACCAAGAAAAATGTGTGAAGGCAAGAAAATGATGTCTTCTGGCCTTTTTCCCTTACTTCTGCCAGCACAGACTTCAGACAGGACCCTCCTTCCTAAAACACCTCTCAGCTGCTCACCTATATTTAGGACTTTTCTTAACTCAGACATATATGACACTAATTACATAAATCACACACTCTGGAGCTCTGTGAGGGAATGCATTTACTTGTATGGCAAACAACTGCTACACCAGACTGGCTGGGAGGCTACTTTTCTTCTGTCTTCTTATCGATGAATTTAGCACCACTTGTGAGCTAGATTTATGTGTAGGAAGTAGAGAATAGGAGTGTGCCCTGTGTACATCTACTAGTGTACTATATTTCTGTTCACAAGTGAAGCTCTGCTCTTTTTTATGATAAAAGAATATAAGAAAGTGCATCCAGCTCTTTTAATCTGGTTTTCCCTTTCCCTTTCTCTCTTTCTTGTGTGCTGAAGATGCAGGACAGATGCTAATTCTACAAAGAAAAAAAAACAAAATAAAACAGTTTTGGCATGTGGTAGATAAATGTCAGAGCAGAGGCTCAGTTCTCTTCTTTTGATGGAAAGTGTCCTTGCTGGTATAAGGAACCTTAAAAGCCTTCTAGCTAAATCTGATTCAAGAGGTCAGATGTCAAATCTCACCTGTGCAATCTCCTGCTGCACATGAGTCTGCTAATTTCAATCTCTGTTTAATGGTAATTATCCAAACTCCAATTTCCCTTTTTCTTGGAGAAAATTATAATCAAAAGAGGACATTTCTTCACTTCATAGAAAAAAGATGGTTTAGGCTCTGTTTTGCAATATTACAGACTCATTCTGTAAATAAAATGGGACTATAAATCTAGTGATTTATCAGACATTAGTCTGGCTCAGTTTCTTTATTACCCTCACACTGTGCATCATTTGCCCTGCAAGTAGCCCTTTGGTGTGTAACAGAAATAAGGATGCAGTCAAAAAAGGCAACACAGTTTCTGTTTCACAAGTGGAAACTGAATAATATATCCTACAAATAACGGTGAGGCTCCCCGTACACTCTTAGATATTTCAGGGCCAGGAGCCAGACCTTACAGTAATTTAGAGCAACCTTAGCTTTAAACAAGTGCCTGTGGTAGAAGCTCTGGTGTCTGTTGAGGACTCTAGACTGCCTTCTGCAGTCCATGGAAAAGACACATAAACAAGACGCTGGCGGAAACCGGAGGCTGCCCAGACCTCTGGCTGGGCATTAGGAGACTGAATTAAATGGAAGAAACAGGAGTGACTGTAAAGTGAAGAAGCTAAATTGCCGGGAGGGTTTTGGCCTAGAAAGGTTTTTGGTGGAAAGATATTTTAAATGGTCCCAATCTGTACTTCTCTTCCTTCATTTTCTATTCAGCATTTTTTCAATTCCACTCTCAGTGGAAACTCAAGCTGAGTTGAAATGGTCCTTCACATAGCTATGATGATTCCCAGCAAGTAAAGCTGCCCTCTTGAAACAGACATTTGACTGCCTCAAATCTCTGATGAGCTTTTTCTTTCTCTTCAGTTTTACTCTCCTTTCTACTTTCTCCCCCTGTTATCTGCTCTCTCTTTCTTCTTGTTCTGCTTCTTAGCTCATGAGTCCCTCCCTATCCCAACATCTTCTGATCCTGTATCTCCTCCTCCAGTTCCATCACTGATTCCAGGCTTACTGCATCACTTTTCCTCCTACATTCGGTTTCCAGGCTCAGTATACAAACTGATTCCAGATTATGACAGTGATAACCAGGCATGTTAGCTATTGAATTACTGCTTCAAGTTGTCTCTATGCGTCTTCCCCTTCCATCCCCTATTAATACAATTCCAATAGCCTACTCATCCCACCATTTAGCTCCTATCAAAAGAACGTATCTCACCTCACTTTTGACACCCCAGAGTTAGATGTCAAGGTCTGAACATTACAAGATCTCTTTACAGAGCGACATGATAGAAAGGATCAGTGTCTTCCCCACTGGCTGTAAAGGGACATGGCTGTGATTCACAGCAAGTCATTTAGTTTTTACACTAATTTTTAGACTTTCATTTTGGGAAGATGACTGTCACCCAACAAACCAACCTGAACAACAACCAGAACGGTTATCATAAAATGGAAAGATTCAGAACCTGCTATTCCTACCTTTTTTGTGTGCTCAGAGCTACAGAACGCAGCAAAGTCTGTGGAGTAAATGCAAGTTGCTCCTTTTGTACTTCCAACTATCTAAAAGCAGTTATGGAAGAGGTCATATGATATGAGGTCAAAAATAACAGAGGACTGAATAGAATCTTCTAGGGGGTTTCTTCCAGTTCTATGTTTGTGAGGATACATACCCTCATCCTTAGGGGAAGAACAGTAAAAATATGATCAGAATTTCCCTGTTCTATAGCTAAAGGCAATAAAAAAATCTGAAATACTTTGAGTATGAGGGTCTCCCTCCTGGCTTGTTTCAGCTAAGCACACTATAAAAGGAAATGTACCATAATGGTTTTGGCATTGAACCCTTGCTGACCTGACTCTATCTGGATGCATCTGACTTTGTCAACAGAATACTTTGAATATTTTGCTGAGTTTGCTCTCTATTCTTGGACGTTTCTTTCTTTGCTAAGTAAATAAAACCTTTTGTACCATATCTTGTGAAATGTCAAATGTAGTTAACCCTCAGTGGCAACAGTCAAGCATAAGCAGCGTAGATATATGGGTAGAAGCTGAGAGTCCTGACCTCCTCCCAGGTCTGATTCAATAGACATGAAGATCTCATGTCATTCTTTGAGCTAGGCTACAGCATACAAATCAGCAAGACTGTTACAGGTGCATGAATTCAACAGATAAGCTGGATACAAATCTCAAAATTCAAAACCATTAGTATTGGCATCAAGTATTAAATCACTAGAGGAGATCTGGGTCCAACATGATGTGTAACAACCTTCAAATAACTCTGGTACCACATACAAAAAGGTTCACCATTGCTTGCTTAGGGTGGCTTTTCAGAAAAAATCAACCAAGTCCCTGGAGTAATGTTTGTACCTGATCCAGACAGTTGCTCCGTAAGTAGCGTAGAGCTTGTTGTATGCTCTGGGGAAGAGGCTGTCCTGTTCTCTGGACGTGAACTATCAGAGGCACACCAAAGACATTCTTGTCCTTGTAGTCAGGGACTTTCATCCTTTTCATGAACTTTGGCACAGACCTGAAAATTAACATAAACAGGTTGCATGAAAGTATCAGAGTATTTACACACTCTCTCTGAGTAACACTACTGGCAGAAAGGGGTGACTGGGGCCTTTTTTATGAAGGTGGTGAAATGATGTTTAATGCATAATACATGGACACTTTACAATCGGTATAATTGATGGATTTCTTGAAAACTTTTAAAAGTAGTTGGCCCCTGGCTCTAAGATACAGCATAATAATCTGTTCCAACAAACAACTTTTATTATGCAGTTGTCATCCAGCTGAAGCCAACATAGCATCCGTTAGGGACTCAAAGGAATGGCACAGCAAAGCATAGTGGAGAGAGCATCTAAAAGAAAAGGAGATTCAGTCCTTTAACATGCTGAATGATTTTTATACTACTGGTTACATGATTTAATATTTCTATTGACTAATAATTTTCAGTAATAAATGATGATGGGAAATCTGTATGTGCCAGATTCATCCCATGTTGTTACACGATTTATTTCAGTTGAGTAACTTGAGTGAAGCTGGTGAACTTATTTTCTTCCCAAAGTGATGGTGAAAAGGAGAACAAACTGGATTCCCTTTGTGGGAGTCACTACTGCAGTGGAAATAAAAAAGAATGCTTTAAATTAGTTGTGTTGGGGGAGGGGAGCATCATTCCATCCCAACATACCCAGTCAGTTGCCAGCACCTACAATAAATACTCTGAGCAATATAGTGATATTCTAGCCGCTCCAGCCACTGAGCCAGCTTCATTTGGAGCTCAGATCAGATGCCTCTATACAAATGCCCGTAGCATGGGGAAAAAACAAGAGGAATTAGAGATGTGGGCACATCTACAGGGCTATGATATAATAGGCATCACCGAAACATGGTGGGATGGCTCCTTTGACTGGAGTGTTGGAATGGAAGGTTATAGGCTTTTTAGAAAAGACAGGCCCGGTAGGAGGGGAGGGGGAGTTGCCCTTTATGTTAGGGATAGGCTGGAGAGTATGGAACTCTGTCTGGGGACAGGTGATCAGTTAACAGAAAGTTTGTGGGTCAGGGTTAAGGGGAAATCAGTGATGGGACACATTACTGTGGGGATATGTTACAGACCGCCTGATCAAGAGGAACCTGTGGATGAAGAATTCTACAGACAAGTAGGACAAATACAGACAAATAGGAAAAGCCTCACGCTCACAGGCCCTTGTTCTCATGGGGGACTTCAACCACCCTGACATCTGTTGGGGCAACGGTACAGCCGGCACAAGCAATCCAGGAGGTTCCTCAATTGTGTGGAAGGCAATTTTCTTCTGCAAATAACAGAGGAGCCGACGAGGAGAGGTGCCCTGCTTGACCTCGTGCTCACCAACAGAGAAGGGCTCCTTGGAAATGTGACTCTCCAGGGAAGTCTTGGATGCAGTGATCACGAGAAAGTCGAATTTGAGGTCCTCAGGACAGTGAGAAGAGCATGCAGCAAGCTCACTGCCCTGGACTTCAAGAGAGCAGACTTCGGCCTCTTCAGGAACCTGCTTAGCAAGGTTCCATGGGATATAGCCCTAGAGGGCAAGGGGGCCCAAGACTCTTGGTTAACATTCAAGGATCACCTGCTACAAGCTCAGGAGTGTTGCATCCCGACTAGAAGGAAGTGCAGCAGGAGGGCCAGGAGACCTCCTTGGATGGATAAGGAGCTGCTGAGAAAAATTCACAGGAAAAAAAGAGGCTTATAAAAGGTGGAAGCAAGGACAGGTGGCCTAGGATGAATACAGGGATGTTGTCCGGTTAGTTAGGGACCAAGTTAGAAAAGCTAAGGCCCAATTGGAGCTAAACTTGGCAAGGGATGTTAAAGATAAAAGGAAGGGATTTTATAGGTATGTAGCGGCTAAAAAACAAACTAAGGACAATGTAGGCCCCCTCCGGAAACTCTCAGGAGAACTGGCTACACAGGACTTGGAGAAGGCTGAGGTTCTGAATGGCTTCTTTGCCTCAGTCTTCACTGGCAAAGGCTCTGACCGCAGCACCCAAGTCTTGGAAGGGGGATGCAGGGACTGTGAAAACCTAGACCACTGGCCATCATATTTGAAAAATCATGGCAGTCAGGTGAAGTTCCTGATGACTGGAAAAAGGGAAATATAACCCCCATTTTCAAGAAGGGGAAAATGGATGACCCAGGGAATTACAGACCAGTCAGTCTCACCTCTGTGCCTGGCAAAATCTGGGAGCAGATTCTCTTGGAAGGCATGCTAGAGCACATGAAAAAGAGAAATGTGCTTGGTGACAGCCAGCATGGCTTTACTAGGGAAAATCCTGCCTGACCAATTTGGTGGCCTTCTATGATGGGGCTACAAAAGTGATGGACAGGGGTGGAGCAGTTGATGTCATCTACCTGGACTTGTGCAAATCGTTCGACACTGTCCCACATGACATCCTTGTCTCTAAATTGGAGTGTCATCAATTTGATAGGTGGGCCACTCCGTGGATAAAGAACTGGCTGGATGGTCGCACGCAAAGAGTTGTGGTCAACGGTTCAATGTCCGGCTGGAGATCAGTAACGAGTGGTGTCCCTCAGGGATCGGTGTTGGGACCGGTCTTGTTTAACATCTTTGTTGGTGACATGAACAGTGGGATTGAGTGTGCCCTCAGCAAGTTTGCCGATGACACCAAGCTGTGTGGTTCTGTTGATGCGCTGGAGGGAAGGAATGCCATTCAGAGGGACCTTGACACACTTGTGAGGTGGGCTGATGCCAACCTTATGAAGTTTAACCATGACAAGTGCAAGGTCCTACACCTGGGTGGGAGCAATCCCAGGCACAGCTACAGGTTGGGCAAAAAGGAAATTCATGGTAGTCCTGCGGAGAAGGACTTGGGGGTGTTAGTCAATGAGAAAATGAACATGAGCCAGCAGTGTGCACTCACAGCCCAGAAAGCCAACCGTATCCTGGGCTGCATCAAAAGGAGCATGACCAGCAGGTCAAAGGAGGTGATCCTGCCCCTCTACTCTGCTCTTCTGAGAACTCACTTGGAGTATTGTGTGCAGTTCTGGTCTCCTCAACATAAAAAGGACATGGAACTGTTGGAACAAGTCCAGAGGAGGCCACGAGGATGATTAGGGAACTGGAGCACCTCCCGTATGAAGACAGGCTGAGAAAGTTGGGGCTGTTCAGCCTGGAGAAGAGAAGGCTGCGTGGAGACCTCATAGGAGCCTTCCAGTATCTGAAGGGGGCCTACAAGGATGCTGGTGAGGGACTCTTCATTAGGGACTGTAGTGATAGGACAAGGGGTAATGGGTTGAAACTTAAACAGCCGAGGTTTAGACTGGATATAAGGAAGAAATTCTTTACTGTGAGGCTGGTGAGGCACTGGAATGGGTTGCCCAGGGAGGTAGTGAATGCTCCATCCCTGGCAGTGTTCAAGACCAGGTTGGATGAAGCCTTGGGTGATATGGTTTAGTGTGAGGTGTCCTTGCCCATGGCAGGGGGGTTGGAACTAGATGATCTTGAGGTCCTTTCCAATCCTAACTATTCTATGGTTCTATGATTGTATGACCTGGATGTGACAAAGATTGTTCTCATCTGTGTGGGAAGGAGATAAAATTTGGATGAAATGACCTACTGAAGGAGTGTACAGCATATAACTATACAGCTATTTAGAGTCCCACTCTTATAAATCCTTAGAGACTGATTATACAAACTGAGGATATACTTGTCAGGAGGGAAAATCTCTGCACAAACAAGAATCTAGAATTTGCTGTATTCTAGTCTTCTTATTTGAAGTTAGTTAAGGTGAGATTCATTTCAGTGCAGACATTTTCAGCTAGCTGCAGGGGGCTGTACCAAAGGAGAACAGCAATCTGAGGGTTCATCTTAACGAATTTTATCTCTCTCATGGAGATTTAGAAAGAGTTAGCAGTCCAGGCTGGCTCTATATACACTGTAGAGTGAGGTATCTCTACAGCATGATCCAAACCCTCAGCCTTGGATAGAATGAGGCGCCTGTCATTTTCTACTGACCACAGACAACCAACCCTACCTGCTTAGATTAGATTTACAGCTTTTTGGAGTGGCTGATGTCAGTGAGGTGAATCTCACTTGTAGTCCCTTGTTTTTATTTTTCTGTTTCTGAAGAAAAACTGCTCTTATCTAGCTCACAGCTGAATTTAGCAGGATTTTGGTTAAGTGCTTTGAACATGGAAATCACAGTGTAAATGTCAAGTCATATTGGTTTTGGACTCAGTGTCTCTGTTTAGTGGGGAAAATGTCTGTTATCCTTTTGATTATTTCTCAGATACTTATATCTCCTGTCTACGCCCATTTCTGTTCTTGTCTGCATGGCCAAGTCTGCATGGCCCACCAGGGTTCAAATACTATTAAACATGCAGGTTTCTGTGGCATGTTGCTAAAGGAGCCACAATGCCAGCATTCATGTCCATCTGCCCTTCACTCCCCTCTCTGAGTGACCAGGTAGCTGTTACAGCTGCTAAGGCTGCAAGCTCTCTCTAACGTGTGTCCAGGCCTAGGCTAACACTTGCATCTTTTGATTTGCAAAGTCCCATAACTGCTCTAACCCTTCTTTTAAAGCACAAACAAAACAATATCGAATACGTGAAGTATCAGCACCAGCTGTTTCTTTTCGAATAGCAAAATGAATTCTGGGGAAGACTTACTGTAAACATTTCCTACTTTTAATCACTCTCTCCTACTCCTGTTTATTTTTCTGGAACTGGAGTGTCGTTAGAGAGGCCAGGGTTGTCTCTTTGTTACAGAGCAGGAATGAAGTCAAATCTCCAGGATCTATTTCTGACTTTGTCATTGACTCCCTAGGCAGCGATGGATTAAAAGGTACAGTTTCAAATTCTACAGCTGAAGTAAATTGTTCCTCCTAATTGAATTTACTATCAGAATATCAGAATTAGGAGAAACTATTTCCTTCTAAAAATATCTTTTTTTTTCCAGATATTGATGGTACTCACCAGGTCCAGCCATGTTTGTTTGACATGGAGTACTTTTCCATGATGGCAGTAAGGCGAAGCAGAGAGAATTTCTGTAGCAGATTAAGTTGGGCTGCTGACTGATTGCTGATGTGAAGTGATGCGATGGAATGGCTTTGGCGATGAGAGATTTGGAAACTATGCCATCGTAATCGTCTTTAGCAAAGGAAACAATAGAAAAATTGGGAAGAAGAAGATAGTATACTGTGAGATAGAGCTGGGCAATATATAAAATATACATAAACATACACACACTACAATTCATGATCTGTCAAGTGAAAGAAAAAGTAGCTTGGAGGCAAATAAAACAACTTGCTTAATCTCTTTAATTTTGGAAATGCCCAAGTTTTGACTTTTAACTTTAAATTCACAAGTGGGTATGGGTCCTGTCCGTGTACTGAGGGAAGTCATGCTGCCTGCTATGCCCTTTAGCCCACACATTTCTAACAGGATGTGGGACATCCAGATTCAAATGTTCTCTCCCTGACTCAGAACCAGGATTTGATGCCTGGTCCCTCACCTCCCAGGGGACTGGCCAGACCACCAAGGTATTTGGAGATGAGGTTCTCCAAATATCCCTATTATTAAATACTGAAGGTTTTTTTTTGAGAAAGGATTGAACCCTGTGTCTCCCTGGCAAGAGCTGTAACCACAAAGCTATGAAGCCACTCACATCTTCTCTTTACTCCAATGCACTTTCTCTATATACTGGATACATCTGAAAAAAACTCATTTCAGTTTCTTGTTTTGTTAAACATGAATGCTGGCTCAAATCCTAAAAACCCTGGCACTGCTCATTTACTCAGTAGTTTCCTCAAGTTCACTTGCTTGTGATGGTGGTGAGCAAGCAAAGGCAGCAGTAAACCATGGCACGGCAGAATCCTCTCTGAGGACATGACAAGACTGGTGGCAGAACATAAAATATTGGATATTTTCTCACTGCTTTTTCACATACAAAGTCACCCTATGCACAGGAGTATGGATCTAAAAAGGCCTTTACCCAGGGTCATGCTTCCTTAGCTTGACTCATCCCCCTGACTTAAAACAGGTCTGCAAACTTTTTACTTTTAATAAGAAGTTCATTGTATACCATCATTTCATGCCATCATGTAAGGGTCTGGTGCAGGGTAGGTAAATTCGCTTTGAGTACAAAGGGACACATTTTTAAAGCAGACCAGTGCATAAAAAAAGAGTGCAAGGCTACTGATGCATAAATACTGGGGTGCATAACTTCAGAAAACAAACTGAAAATACATCTCACAACCTATAGTGTGTAAACAGTGGATAAAGAGAGAAAAAAATGCCTTAGTTTGCTCTATTAAACCAGTTTTTCATTGATTGCCAGAAGAATTTCCATAGCAGGATGTTCTTCCTCCCAAATCACACTCTTCCATGAAAAGTCCCCATCCCCATACAGGAAAGTACAACTGTGATAATACCCTGCACCTTCTGACTCCCATTATATTGTATTTCACAGTCTATGGGTTTGTGTACAAATTTTTGCTACCTACCTGCTTGGCCTTGTGAGCGATGCTCCCACCCCAGAGTCTCTCCTGTCCCTAACAACAGTGGCTTCAGATTCATTCAGGGATGTTCCATCTCTGTCCATGTCACTCGGTGTGGTCCGGCCATCAGAAACAGAGTTTCCTTCAAAATCAAGTGTGATCTGTGTGGGCGACTGGAAAGGCAATGATGGAGATTCCCTGACTGACACATCATTGACTGGCAGACCTGGTAACACATTCTTTGACCAGCCATCTACCACCTCCTGGAGTCCATTGACATGCTGCAAAATGTCATCTAAATGAGGAAAAAGTACATCTTTCTCTAAGTCCAGGAGGTCACCAGTACTAGCATACAAGTGGGAACCTGGCACATTATCATAAATACTAATTCTGCTCTCTTTAGGACAGCAAGCCATCAATCCAGACTCTTTTGGAGTAGAGCAGTTCTGCTTTCCCAAAGAGATGCTGCCTGTCCTCCAGTTTACACTGTTACTGTTGTCTGTAGGTGAGAGGCTTTCAATAGAAAGTGCCTTTGGAAAGGTCCCTGGTTTGTGATCCTTGGGAATATGCACAACCAAGTTCTCCTGGGAATGAAATTCATTTTTGCGGTTTTGGTCCACCACTTGCCGTAAGGCTGTTCCTGACAGAACATCCAGGTCCTCCAGGTACATTCCACCTCTCTTGTTTGCTTCATGGCATTTGTGTTCCTTGAAGCACGGTGTGCTCACCCCACTGCTGCTGTTTTCAGACTGACTGCTGTCACTGCTGGATTTGGCAGAAAAGGAAAGTCCTCTTTTGATTGAATCTTGTCCTAAGTTTTTGAGATCACCATTGACTATCTGTACACAGTGCATGTCTTTCAAGGTTTTTGGCTCATATTGGAGAACAGGTCCACTTATCTCTAGAGGACCCGTTCTTCCCAAGCCTTTTAGTTTTCCATGCACACCTTTTGCTTTTAGTGTCTCCATACGTTTTAGAAAGGTTTTTGCTTTGGTTCGTGTTGGTTTGTCATTCTTCAGGTTGTCCTTGGGGGACAGAGTGGTGTTTATCACAGTGGAGTCTTGCAACAGTGTGCCTTCTACATCATGCTGGCCAGAGCAGTCACAGGTCTCCCTGGCAGCACTGCTGATGCCGGATTGACTCCTGTTGTCACTTCCCCCACTGCTCTCGCTGTGAATGGAAGATACCTCAGGTTCACTCAGATCTGTGAGGACGCTCTCGCTGCTTGTTGTATTTTTCATTTTAATGTCACCAGAAGATCCATGTCTGTCTGATCGGTGAAGCAAAGCATCAATATCATCCACCCGAGACCATCGTCTGCTAGTTCGTTGGAAAGTCCATTTATTACTGATAGCACAGAGGTCTTCTTCATCTGAATCTTCACTCTGGAAAACAGCAAGTGGCACATGTTAAAAGCAGGTGCTTTTACTTGTTATTTGAGTTAATGTGATTGTGCTGTTCCATGTGAATGACAGGTGGTAAAGTCTCCCTGATCCTAGTTTATGAAAGACTGGTCATCTGTCCTTTCATAACAGCATCTTTCATTTCATTGTAAAGACTGAATCAAGAATCTTTACAAGTAAGGAATAAAATCTTGCTCTATGTTCGGGAGCGCGTGCGCTCCATCAGTGCCTCTTGGTTTCTGCAAGGCAGATTGCCTGTACACTGAATTGCCCATAGCGACTGTTTAGGAAAAAATGGGGTTGAAAGGTCCAAGTAGAGGGATCCTGACTTGCAGGGTTGGTGTTAAGATACACGGTAAAGACTGGGAAGTAGCTGGATACTATAGCAGTGTGAGACATTTAAGAAACCTAGACAGCAAATACCTAGTGCTGCACTTAGTTTTGCAGTGAGAACTAAGTAAACACCTGTAAACGTCACAGGCCAGGTACATCTAACAAGATTTATGTTTCAGGAACAAATAAAAAGCCATGCTGTTTAAAATAATGATTAAAAGAGAAATATTTGGAGATACTTCTTAGGGTGGGTCTGGGCGCAGGCGGAGCAAGGCAGTGAAAGAAGCCATGGAGGTTTGGGATGGTGGACCAGCCAGACTCAGTCCTGGGTAGATGGGGTAGCATCTACAGCTGAGGTGAGCTTTTGTATGGTGGCTACTGCTATTTCCATTACTTTTGCCATCAGAGGCACCCCAACCTTGACGACCTGCAGCCTGCCCCTCTGTCTCTGGCTTTCCCTGACTTCTCCAGAGGCAGCAGCAGCCCCACAGCCTTTCCTCACCCTCTGCCTGGGGCCTGCAGAATTACACTTCTGTTCAGGCAGCTCCAGGACTACTCTGAAATGCAGACAAAATGCACCTTGAAAAAAAAAAAGATAATAAAGCTCTCCCTATGACTTTTCTCTCATCTGTTTGCTCAAACAAAAAAGATACATCTTCAGCATGAAGTGTTGAACTTGATGTTCTCTAAGGATGCGAAGCCCTCACTTGCTAATGAGTATCCTTCCCCTGATTTGAACTGGATTTAGACTGCATTATTCTTGTACATTTGTTTTAAAGCAGGACAAACTAACTTCACCTACATGACATACAAGCAGCTCTTCACATTCTTGGAAGCAGTATGAAGGCAGGAAAATATGACAGGCTGTCAGACTAAAATGAGGTGCTAAACCAGAAAGACTATTTTGGGACTGGAAAAATTCTCATTTTAAAAGTCTATTATTAGAAGTATTTTTCTATGAAGTTTTGATGGTAAAGTTATCTCTCATCTCTGACTAGATCTCTGCTGGCCTGTCTAATTGAAAAATGTAAACCAAATTTTACAAGAATGCCCCAAACCTTAAATAATGCAAAACCTCAGAAGAGGGGTTTAGTAGCATGCCAGGTCTCACTCATGCCATAAGCTTTTGCCAGTTTATCACTTCAAGTTGGCCAGATGTTTTAGATTATGTCCAAAACATAAAATATAGCTATAAAATTTTAGGTTCAGTCATTCCTCTTTCATCTGCTAACGTCACTAACGTCAAAGTGTGCAGTGCTCCTGCCACTGATGTTAGTTCACAGGAATGAATGGAGATCTTAGTTCTGTGGATAGAGAGAAAAAGGAAGCAGCTAGAGAAGCATCAGGAAAGGGGCTAGAAAAGGCTAATACTGCTTTGGCCATTTTGTCTGCAGGGAAGAAACAGCTTATCAAGGAGCTCTGCCTTCGTTTTAGCTTCATAGTGTACTGTATGCTTATACGGATGAAGGACTGCACAGACTGGGGCACTTAAAATCAATCTATTGTGGTCTTAGTAGTGCCACAAAGTGGATATTTTAAAAACCGCAAGGTTATGTTCTGCTAAATATTTAGCAGTGGTAATTATACCTACAAAGGATGCACCACCCAAGCCAACAGGATGGCACCAGCCAATAGGATAAAAATGTATTTTCTTATTTGTTGAACATCTCAATATGCCAAAGGGACATTGAAGAAGATTCTCGGCTGACACAAACCCCTGTAGCTGCACTGCCATTACTGTATGAACTGATAGGATTTAGCTCGCATTTTGCACAAACTGGAATCGATAAGACTAGCCAAAGTGGTAGAGATATTGTGAAAGACACCATGAGGAGAGCAGAGCAGGAGAGAGAAATAAACAAATTCAGCAGTGAATATGCTTTAAATTATTTTTAGAGGAAAATAGGTTTTGATTTTGTTCTTTTTTTTGAGAAAGTAGAGATGGACATGAATGGATATTGGTAGTAACCAATTTTTGCCTCTAATGACACAAAGATAGGATTACAATCTGCCCAAGAACCACTCAGAAAATACAGACAGTTTTCAGTGTTGAAATTGGCAGCTCTATAGGAAAAAAAAAAACAAAAAAAAAGTTAGCTTTGTGTTTTTCTGTTGGTTTTTTTCTTTTTTTTTAATTGTTAATGAAAATGCTTGTGTTTTGTTACAAGCAAAATTAGACAAATGAAATATCTAGATACTGAAATGCTGTCATGATGACTCACTGCAGATTCAGCTGACTATGAGTCCTGTGACATAATGTGCTTTTCTTTTGATGGAATCAGTAGAAATTCTGGAAACCACGGACATCCTGAATAACCCACTGTTCTTGTTAGATACCAGAGTGCCCTGACAAATGAGAGCGTCCTGAAAAAAATGCAGAGAGCACTTTGCCAACTGACGTGTCACCAGCTATGGGGACAGCGGATCAAGAGTGGGTCTGAAAGCAACAATTCATCTTACACAGGCAGAGCAGACATCTTGGAGCAGTGACTATATACTTCTACTGACCTAGGGTGAAATCAAGTGCACAGCTTTGGAGCATATTCAAGAGTCCATTTAATACTATTATGTTTGGGAAGACGAGAAGGGGCAAGCTTCTTGAGGAGTGACTGACAACATTTGCCAAAGAGAAAGAGGTTTTGATTCACAGATTTGTCACAGTTGATTTAAAATAGCACAGCTTTTTGACTGAGGTTGTACTTGCCTGAGATACAGGAGGGTAACAAAAGGCAAAAAGTGGGTCTATTTGCAGTGGAATTCTGCCACATTTTTCCAGCTGGGGGCAGGAATTCTCATAAATCGACAGCTGCAGAAGGCAGTTAATCCAAAGGCTAATCTCTGTCTGTTCAAATAGCTTATGGACATATTTGCAACACGTACACAAGGACTTCTGTATGTATCACGATGAAGTCAAAGGGAAGAGAGCAGCCCACAGCATGAATGGTTTGTGTGGGAGAGCAGGCGGTGGGGAATGCTCACACCGTTCTGGCTTTCACAGTAACCTTGCATGTCAGCTCCCTTGGCCATATTTTGATGAACCACTCAAGCAGCTGTACTAGTCTTGTGCAAACCTGTTATGCTGAACCTCCAAAGCAAGCTGAGTTTGCATTTCATTTGGTTCAGCATCCAATTGCAGACTCGATTTCTGGCGTTTACACATGCATTTACATTTCCTCCTGCCAGCAATCTCTTCTCCCTCTTCTCTCCCCTACACTCTTCTCCTTTCAGTTGCTCTGTATCTGTTGTCTCAAACCTCCTCCATCCTCTCTTTCTCTGTTCTATTATGCGTTCTGATTCTCCCTGGCCTCATGCGAGTATGGACCCAACCAGCTTCTGTCCACCTGAAAAGAGTAGGGCAGTCTGACTTCATAGTGAATAATGGTCATCTGCAAAGAGATCAACTGAGGGCTTAAATCTATTCAAAGCAGGGAGGAGCGGCAGCAAAATTAATAAAACCCAAAGATAAGAAAATCCTTTTTTTAAACAAGCATAATCAGACATTTACAGAAGCAAGCAGCAAGCAAGCATACAAACCTCACACCAAATCCAAAATACCTGTTGAACAGAAGAAGGGGAGGAACTGAACAAAATATCCAGAGGACAATCTATGTTGCCTTTTGTATTTGTCTGTTGTGCAACTCCAGTATCTCTGCTTAAACACAAGTACATGAGTTCATGGATGCAAACCAGACACCTCTGCAAGCAGGTCAACGACACAATTGAGTTAGTTTTTGCTGAAGGATCTCAACCTCTTCCTGTACTGCCTACCTGCCCAGATGATAAAGTTATTGTGTAGTCTCAGCTGTTCCCTGTCTCAGCTATGATGTGGGTGTTTGATGTGAAAAGTATTGACCTTATCAAAGACAAGAAAAACCCATCAGGTCTGAAGCAGTGAAGAAGTCTCCGTGACTTCTGTGTACAGACAATATGCAAACTAAAGAGGCTACATACACTGAGGAACAAATGGGCACATTCCAAAGGTAAGATATCCAGACATTAAAACCATTCTCTATTCAAATTCCCTCGAATAGAGTATGAATAGACTGAATCTGCAAAGACACCAAAAATGCAGCTCTCAGAGGCAGTTTTTAAAAAGCATTAGACAAAAGTTCTAAGGAAAAAAAAACAGGCACCAAAATTTCTTAGAGTTGACAACTACAATTGTATACTACTGAAGGGCTTGGGGGAATTTGTGACCAGAAAATCAAACATTCAATAGTTAATGCTGGACATGTTACAAAACTCTCAAAATCAATAGGCAGTTTCTGCAGTCCTCGCCGAAAACCTTTATGCTCAAATAATACCCATGTTACACAGCATTTTGTAAGGATGAGAGTTTATTTTCATATTCTTAACTGTGAATAAATCAGCACAAGAAATAAATGGTATTGTTTTAATCCAAGCAGCTTCCATTTCTTTTTTTTGAGCAGGATTTTCCATTCTGTACTCACACGGCATTGGCAAACAAGCCAGCCTAATGAAACCACACTGTCTCTTCACCCTATAACTTGAACTGCATGTATGCAAAGTTTTAAGTACTGTGTGTGCCCTTTTAACACATGTACCATTGTTTCTGCTGTATTAATCACAGTATTTTTCTGTTTTATTTATAATTTCAAGATTCAGCAATTCACATTATCGTGTGCCCAGATAATGCTGAAATGTGTTCAAAGTCAAATACACTTAACTTACTTTTAAAAGCATTACTGACTAAAAGGCTAAATTGGGGGGTGGGGGTGGGGGGGTGTTATCAGAAAAGGCAGCGCAAAGCCAGCACATTTCGTGCAGTTTCCTTACCTTTTTTCTTTGGAAGTTCACATCGAGTTTCATTGAGGCGCACTTGTTCAGTGTGTTCAGTCGTCTACAGGGCAAAGCAAATTCAAAAGATTAGCAGCTTCTGATTAAAGGGCATGACTTTTCGTAAGTTCAAAAGCTTTATACTTATCTGCCAACTGCATACAACAGGCTTCAGAAACGACAATAGTCATATTATTCCAGGATATAAGACCACTGCATTAAACGGGAATCATAACTTTACACTCCTTAATTGTCAGGTTTTGTACATTGCTTTTTAATTCATAAACATTTAAGTACTTAGCAAAGGAAACAGGTATAAACAAACAGGCTGATGGCTGGGGAAATTACAAGAGAAGAAGGAGGTAAACTGCCTTCTGCAGGACTGTAACATAATTGGTCTAATATGTGGATTTCAAAGCACTGGTAAAAGACAGAAGAAAAAGACGCAGTTCCTTGCTTCAGGAACTTTAAAATGTCCTTTGAAAAGCTGAGAGGAAGAATAAATTTTAGCAGTTAAATGTTTATCCACAGCCCATAGTTCCTTTCCTACACCTGTGGATCATATAATAACATACATTATATTAACATATATTAACACACCATCATATATTAACATATATTAACACACCAAATGTAACAAATCTAATATCTTTAAGTAAATGGCTTGTAATGATGTTAACACTGGAGGAAAGAAATTGCATCCAGAGACCTTGACACGCTTGTGAGGAGGGCTGATGCCAACCTCATGAAGTTTAACCATGACAAGTGCAAGGTCCTACACCTGGGTCAGAGTCAATCCCAGGCACAGCTACAGGTTGGGCAGAGAAGAGATTCAGAGCAGCCCTGTGGAGAAGGACTTGAGGGTGTTGGTCAATGAGAAAATGAACATGAGCCAGCTTCAGTGTGTGCTTGCAGCCCAGAAAGCCAACTGTATTCTGGGCTGCATCAAAAGAAGTGTGACCAGCAGGTCAAAGGAGGTGATCCTGCCCCTCTACTCTGCTCTCGTGAGAACTCACTTGGAGTATTGTGTGCAGTTCTGGTGCCCTCAACATAAAAAGGACATGGAACTGTTGGAACAAGTCCAGAGGAAGACCATGAGGATGATGAGGGGACTGAAACACCTGCCGTATGAAGAGAGGCTGAGAACGTTGGGGCTGTTCAGCCTGGAGAAGAGAAGGTTGCGTGGAGATCTCATAGCAGCCTTCCAGTATCTGAAGTGGGCTTATAAGGATGTTGTGGAGGGACTCTTCATTAGGGACTGTAGTGATAGGACAAGGGGCAATGGGTTCAAACTTAAACAGGGGAAGTTTAGATTGGATATAAGGAAAAAATTCTTTACTGTAAGTGTGGTGAGGCACTGGAATGGGTTGCTCAGGCAGGTTGTGAATGCTCCATCCCTGGTGGTGTTCAAGGCCAGGTTGGATGAAGCCTTGGGTGATATGGTTTAGTGTAAGGTGTCCCTGCCCATGGCACGGGTGTTGGAATTAAATGATTTTAAGGTCCTTTCCAACCCTAACTATTCTATGATTCTATGATGTTACCACAGACTCTGCAAGGCTTCTGATCCTTAAATCTAAGACTATACGATAATGCTGGTGGTTGAAATGACAATCTGATAAAGATGGAAGTGAATGTGTGTGTGTGCCCATATGCAGAAACAGAGTACAAGAAAACATGCTCTTTCAGTAGAGAGCCTAATATGCTAATCATAATTGATTATGTTTTTATTTATACTTAAAGGTTCTGATAAATTAAACCATCCATCTTCTAAAAGCAGAGGCTCAGAGGTTAATAGGTTTGATTTTTAACATTTTCCAGATTTAGGGGTGAATTTCAAAATAAAGAGAGGCAGAGTGTGAGAACCATGTGCCCTCAACACTCTTCCATAGGCTGCCTGCATCTCTGCAGCATGTCTCTGTAGCAAGAGCTGCCTCTGTTTCTTCCAGGTCTCAGGAAGAGGTTGCAAATCTCCAGAACTGATAATATTTGCAATGTTATATATATGTGGTAAGTTACAAGGACAAGTGAAAAAAAAAAAAAAGGAACACATCAGTAATATAATCTCTCACGCACCATAAGAAATTATGGCATTAACATACTCCTCCCTGGAACTTCTAGTATTAGAGATCCTTCCAAACTGACACAACTAATAAAGAACCAGCCTGTCAAATGTGGATCTTCCTATAAAAAACATTTCCTTACGAAATGTTACCTGCTCTTCTGTAGACAAAATACTCCTCCCTAATTCAAGCCCATAAACCTGTTATGCTGTATCAGAAAAGTCCTGTGCTCATCATATTAATGTGCATATAATGTATGCACAAGCACACCCTGCATACATGTTAGTAATGCTCTTGAATAGAATATAGCTCCATAGCTATATCTTCAGCCTTCTGCCCACAGATCCTCCTTTGGGATTACATCTATTACTACAAAGCTCATCTTTTGCCCAAACATGGAATTTTTCAACCCAAAGTTGCAATTTCTTGGAGCCCTGGAGCTAAATAATGTTGAGTGCTTTTTTTGAGTGCAAAATGTTTCCATTTGTATATAAGTATTAATTCTAAATATACATGGGCACAGACATATTTCCAAAGGACTTTGGTCCAACTGTCTGTGCTTTGAGATAACAAGAGAGGTGAACTGGAAGCTCAGATTGGAGTCCCTGCATTAGCTGTGCTGTGCTGAAAAGACAAGCTTGTAGCCACATTTCTACATTGACATGCCCCTGTGTGCCACCTGAGTGCTCATAGCTGCATAGCTGAGTCAAGCTGCTGTTGTTTCCTCACACCTTGAGCAGTCAGACCAGGGATGGGGAATTGCTCCCTGCTTCCTTGACCTAAACATGTTCTGCAAGGCTGACTGGGAGACAGGCATCAGCTAAATTCACTCCCTGAGGCTCAGAAAACCCGAGGAAGCACTGCCTCCTTTCAAGCTGCTCATCAACTCTGAAAAACAAGACATCAACTCCCCCTCACTTGCTTTCATGAGAGCAGGCACTGAAGAAACTCTTGAGAAAGAGGGCTGTCTCCTCAACAGCCCCGGCAGATGATGGCTGCAACTGCTTCCTCAACAGTTTATACAAATCCTCTACACTCACTGCCTATTTGCAGCTGTTATGGCGAAGATGTAGAAGAAAATATTCTAAATACAGGGACCAGTACTCCTTCCATTCACTATGGTATCACTTGCTTTTCAATAACTGAGGAGCTAACACGCACTTCAAAAGCAGGAAGATAAGGAAGCAAAAGCCCTTGATGTACCCTTTGCCCTGTTTGCACCCAGGTACCTCTGTACATGTCCACCCAACAGCAGAAAATGTCATGGCATTTCTATGAAGAAAGGATGATTCTTCAGCATGGAAAGCTGCAGAAAGCACATAATGAAACCAACAAGACCGTCTAAAGCCTTCACTTTGCCGCTAATAGCATCCAAAAGTGAGGTTGTGTCAGCAGGGACTGAGAGGTCATCTCTATAAAAATGAGTATTGCTATCTGAACTTGAGGTTTGTGAAGCTACACCGTTGTCCTGGCTGCTTTCCAACCTAGCTTTACTAGGAAGAACTTGCTCCATCAAAAACAAAACTACCTTCTATTGGGTGCCAGGGCCTCAACCTCAGGTTTTAAATTTACCCATCTACAAAACATTGGCATGTTTTCTGGGGCACTTCCAGTGCTGTGGGAAGATTTGCCAGTGAAATTAGAGAACTAATGATCATAGTTGTGAGCTTGCCTGGTACTAACAACTCCAATCAAAGCCAGTCTGTTTCAACTTCTTTTGCCTTGTTGATGTGCCAGCAGTGGCAGAAAACTTTTCTCCTCTGCTTAAAGTCATTAGCTGATTGACAGCGAAGCCCTCATCAAATCTTTCAAAAAACAAAAAAAGTAAGTCTCTGGCTACAAAAGGCTGTCACAGATGTCCCAGTCAAAGTGGGAGAATCGCTACTCTAACATCACTGCTTAAAAACATGGGAAAAGACTGCCTGTTTGTAATGTCAACAAAGCACAAAATCTGGACTTGAGAGAACACAGGAAAAATACATTAAATGAATGAAAGAGAGGTGGATATATAAAAACCACATCATCTAAGATGTGTTTGAATGCTTGTCTGAAAAGCAGTATTCAGGAGAAGCCCGCAAAATATTTACTACAGCAAATGCTTCACTGATGTTAATTTAATTTCTTCTCCAGGCCATCACAGGCAAACATTACCTCTACAGTTTAACACTTATCTCTATGGTGAAACATCATGTCTATGTTTAAAAGTGTCCCTTGAAACAATGCTTAAACATCAGCAGACAGAGGCATCTGGTGCCATTTTAGATGCCTTAGAGTATCAAGCCTGGCTCTCAGCTACTGCAGGTCCTCTATGGTCCAGCCAGCCATGGAGAAGTCTGAGGTACCTTAGGATATCTAAGATGGCAACAGACAAAGGTACTTAGGGCTCTGAATCTCAACCCCAGTGCTGTAATTATTAACCCTTATGATGGAAGCTCTTCAGAATTAGGAATTCTCTCTGACTTTTGCATCCTGCACAGCACAAAGCATTGTTTACAAATAAACACAAGCCTGCAGCAATGCAGGACCTGATTAGCTGGAAAACCCTGTGAGGAACCTGTTGTCCTGCTTGTAGAGCCATACAGACTTGGATCTCCATGCATTCCTCTGGAACTGTTCTGCAGCTGCTTCCAAGCAGCTGGTGGGGAATGCAGCCAGGGGCACAGTCATGCAGGAGGCACTGTGGGGAGGGCTAACATGGACAGCATAGTGTTCTACCTTGGCAGATCTACAAATGTCCTCTTTTATGGATCATGACAAAGCAAAACATTATATGGTTCCCTAAAACTCCCCTCTGAGGGAAACACAACACTATTTCTCTGTTTTATCATTATTCTCACCCAAGTTTAGGTGCTGGATACACATCACCTTAGCTAGCTTCTTCTGCGGCTATGGAATTTAGCTCCTTCTGCTGGGCTCTGCTGAGGTCCTCCCAGTACCATTAGGGCTGGTGGGTAAAGCTTGCACTGGCATGTCCCTGCTCCACCAGTTTTGTGTGTGAAGAGAATATCTGTGACACCAGTCCCATCACGTTTTATCATGGCTACAACTGAGTTACCTTATAGACTACATGCTCACATGAGGTGAGTCAACTCTCCTTGAAGTCAGTGGGCGCCATTCTACTGACTTCAGAGCAGGGCATTCTGTAGTGTATGGGGAAAGCTGGGCTTATTTCCTAACAGCACCTAGAGCAATATAAATCAGAAGGCAGTACTGACTATACAGTCATAATTTCAAAACCCTAATGGTAGGATGTCCCATATACAGCAACCTTTGGATTATTTGCAAACTATCTAAGAGACAACAGTTATGGAAAAATAGGCTGCTGGCTGTTTGGCACAATTCAAATTATAAGAGCATAGTTTAGAGGCCTATGTATCAGACATAAATACTTGATCTTTATATTCTCAGTCACTGTATTTACGTGAATACAAAAAGCACCACATGGCTTGGCTTTCCTTTCTCATTCTCTTATCACAGCATCCACAAAAGTTCCCAGAGCAGAGTTGGTTGCTGCTATTTTGGAAATGACACAGAGATCCAGCTATTAAATTTTCATGCCCAATTATTATTTTGGCAGGCTGAGAGCATTTGCCTGCAGATTGCATGGCAATTTTCTATTGTTCATTACTCAATAAAATCTGTGTGGAATCTCCTGATAGATACGCCTCTAACCCACAGGCTTCACATTTGGTCATTAGTCTGCCAAATTTTCAAATGATATTGCAAACAGCAGGAGTGTTAGAATATCTCACAAAGGTCACTGAAATCTTTTACAACAGGGAGTCTTAGGCTTTCTGACTAAAATGCTAACAGCTGCCCTAAAAAAAGAAAAGGTTCCTCTACATTTGAGCCTCATGTTGTTTCATATACTGCAATGCCATAAGAAAACGGGTTATGAGATTTAGAGTCTGATTTCAACCAACAAGAGCAGAGAAATTCAGTGTTTATGCTAAAACCATTACCACTCAGAGCTAAAACTCTGCTCAAACTGATTAGCCACTCTGGCTTCCAGCTTTAAAATTATCCCCCAAATAAAATGAGAAACCTATTTTGTCTGGCACTATGGGCTGAATGCACTATTAGTTGGTGTGAAGGTTTGGTCATGCATATCTTTGAGGGCAGTTCTGGGTGTTTGAAGAATGGAAGTTTGGCTCCTCACCTGGGAATCAGTGCATACAGAAATAATAACCAACCTTTTTTTTTTAGCTGTTTCATGAAAGTGAATCATAGCCTGCAGCTCTCGTATGATTTACTGTCACGCACCTCATTGTAACAGCACCACAGGGCAAAGCAAGTGTAGAAAACTGGCCACAGTGGCCAGATGAGCTGTGAGAATTTCCAGTGCACTGGAGAGCTTGGAAGATGTTGGTTTGGTAGCTAATACAGTAACAAAGGTGGTACTGGGGGCAGCGGCTGGTACTGCTTACTGGTTTTGATACACCTGAATCTTGACATTTGGCTGAATCACTTTTCACAGGTTACTCTCAGCTAAAGCTTTGGAGTTGCTGAACTACAGCAAATTAAATGTCTGCAACTTGAAAACTAACCGGTACATAATACTCATATCTCTACCTGCTAACACATGAGGTGTTATTCCTTTTTTAGATCTAAACTGTTTAAAAACTCTCAACAAAAATGAAAGCCAACAGATGCTGTCTTCTGAATAAAATCATAACAGAAAAAGTTACTAGACAGTAATAAAACACTTTATTTTGAATAACAAGTTTGGAAAGATCTGTGTATATGCTTATGTACTACAGGTCTTAGCAGTATCACTTGATTCAGGCTAACATAAAGCATTTTATCACATGAGTGCATCTATTCAGATGCTAGTTTACTTCCCAAACCCTCATCTTTTAATAAATGAGAGGTTAAAAAAAGTCTCCAGCTGTTCAGCTCACAAATAAATCCTCATAAATATATCAACCTTGTGTGACTGTAGGTGTGCCTACAGAAAGGCCAGAGGACCGAGAGTCCCATTTAGCTGTGTAGGTGCTGGATGCCTGGTGACCATGACTGAAGTACTACCATTGCCAATTACTTCAGAGAAGAAAGACTGGGGAGAATCACAGAGCTATGCAATAACTGCACCTCACAGTTTGTTTTCACAAGAAAAGGACAGGGACAGATACCAACTTCCAGCTTCTAAATAGTCTTTCAACTTTGTAGGGAGTGGGGGAGGGCAGAGGGAAAGGCATCTCAACCTCCTACCACTACCACTTTCCAGTTCCCAAACTACAGCAAAATATGTCTTCCAACATGCCAGACTGAAGCAGGGGGAGTGTGTATGTGTGGGAAGAAGGTTTCTTAGCCATGGACACAGCAGTTCCTCACACCAAACATCAGAGAACAGCAATGTTCAAGTCTGTATCCTTGAGAGCAATCGCTGAATGATCAGTCTTTTCAACTTATTTGTCTTCAGACACAGAGGCTACTACAGAGAGAAAGAGAATATTCTGTTCCCTGTAATTATAACAGACAAAATGAGAAGCAGTAGGTCTCACTTGCAGTAAAGGAGTTTTGGGAAATCATTCTGACAGCTACACCCAGGAATTACCTGGATCCTCCAGGAAGGAGGTAAAAGCCCAGGATGTGGAAATGGACTGATGAATCCTCTTCCAGTCTTATTTTCTATGACTCTCATAACCCCTCTCTGAAGTCCTCTACCACAGACCCATTAATGCCTACAATGCGCAGTACAATGTGCAGTGGAACAGCATATGCTCTGTGATGACTTTAGCCACAGTTGCAGAAGGGGGACTAGAGTTTTGTCCAATTATCTTGATGCTGGTGTTGTGAAAGTTTCCATAACATGTAATAAAGCCTGCCTGGTTAGGGGCCAGATGCTCCTTTGTCCTTACTGAAGAGGAGAGGAGCAGAATCCAGCTTGAGCTGAGCACAGGAGAAAGAAGAGGGGAACAATGCCTCTGCAGTGTGGTTTTGCAAAACTACCACAGAATTGCTGCTTCTTGAGTCCTGTGGGACAGAACTCGAGCAATGCAATACTGTATATTCATCACAGGCAGAGTATAAAAAGTTAGATAAACAGCAAACACAAGCCCTCTGGGAGGTGTAAAGTAGTGATTAGTTGTAGCAGCTGTAGTACTGTGGGGTTCTGGTCCCACTTCTGTAACTGGTGCCAAAAGGAGAGTACCAAGGGAAACACAGCGGCATGAAAACCATGTTTCTGCCAAATAAAGTACTTGCTGAATTCTGTGCAGTGAAGTTTCATCTTTTATGCTGCGCTTATTCATTTGCAGCTCAAATGTGAGTTGTTTATTCAGAGTTTGCTTGTACTATAGCTAGTTATTACTTAAAGGCAGGTATCTCTTTCCAAATCCATTGTATTTGGGTCTCCTCGAATCATGTGATGTTTTCTGTGAGTGTAGTAAGGGTCCCACTCCAGGATTTTCCATAAGAGAAATTAGTTCAGAATCGTAGCATAATAGATACCATTGCTTAATTCACATGGACAAGCAAACATCTCCGCTGCTGCTTATGCTGCTATGCTAACAATAACCAGTAATCAGGTCATGTTTATAAATTATCAGAAAATAAATTTTAGGTTTATTTATTTATTTACCTGCAAAGAGGTTCTACAAGGTCCTTGTCAAGAAAATCATGATCTTTCTTTACTGCAGAAATGTCAATGGGAAACTGGGAGTCTACAAAAGGAGACACAGTATTAAGATGACTGCTTGCTACTCAAATGAAAATACATTGTCTACATCTAAAATGCTTTGAATGTGCTTGCTCACTGAGATCTAGTATAACCAATTTCACACAGCTCTGGTTGCCTTCCAGCTGTATTTGTGACTCTTTCAGCCACTTTATTGTTTCTTTTTTCCTGTTAAAGGTATAGTTGAACATCCTGTGCACCAAAGAGAAAGCAAGGTTATTTCATTTTGGCTCTAGCTGTTCTTTCTAGCACCTAGCACAAACAAATGAGATCAGTGAATTACCAACAGACTTTCTTTATCCACATGACCAACAAGGTTCTCCATTCCCATCACAGTGATTTAATGAGTTATTTGCAAGACTTTTCCCATGAAACAGAAATGTTCTGTACTTTTTGCTTTTTTTACAGGTTCCAATAACAATGATTTCAGACAAAGTGTTACTCAAGTAACAGAGACCAAAAAGATGAGCTGAATTATAACCCCCAATGTTAGCTAAAAAGCCAGGCTAGTGTGCTCGAAGCTGACATTTGTAATAAAAAGTGACATGGCTGTTAAACATTAGTGGGCTTTGTAATGGTGGGATGTGTTCCAGCACTGTGGCTGCTCTCCAAACTACTCTGCCATGCTTAGGTACCACAGCAGGATGCTGGGATACAGAAACTGTAGCCAGCATTTTCAGACACTAGTGCTTAACACTGACATAACAGATGCTGTAAAAAGGACCTTGTTTTCAGAGACTCAGACTGTCTAGAGCATATACTGACTCTACAGGAACTGTGGGAGCCCAGCACAGGTTGTTTTTTGGAGGGAACATCCCTTTGAGTTCAGTACACAGTGGGCTCTTCTTTCACTGGGGAAGTCAGTATCTGAGATACTCTGACTACAAGGCAGACAAAAAAGTACTACTAGACACCCATGGACCGTGGTAGACACACATCTATGTCAGCTTTGGTCTGGAAGGCTTATTAATCTTAGTTCCCTGCTGGGTTTAATAGAGCCCATGTGGAGCCACCCAAGCATTTCTGCATCATGGTGCTCCTAATCCTTGGGAACCCAACAGCCCATCAGGATCCAGCACCCGAGCCTTGAGGGCCACCAGAAGCCGTGGGGTGTCGTTGGCACACACTCCCCACTGGCCTCAACCCCACACAAGGGGATGGATGGCATCCAAGCTGTCTCTCTGAAGAGCTGGCTCTGACCCACGAGGTTTCTTGGCCATCATTCCATGACTGGAGTTGTACTGCTGCCTCCAGACCCAAGCTGACCCTGGAAGGTGTCCAGTGGTGTTTGGCAGAGCTGTGCTTCAGCTAATAAGCCCAAGTGGGCCTGAGCTGACTCTGTATCTCTGGCAGGCAGAATATGCAGTTTAGGAAGAATGAAGTTTCCCTCTCAGCACAAACCCAAGGAGAGCAGGAAAACCCCAGCCTCAGTTCACAAACTGCTCCTGAATGCAGCAGCAGTGCTACCACTTACCCTGCCCTCAAGGGACACCATTTCTCTGGGCACAAGCTTTACAACTAGGAGGGGGACATGGCCATTTGCTTAGAGTTAGCAAAATATTTGCAAATGTAAAATGCAGCTCAGATTATTCACTTCTGGTAACTTGGCAGTTTTCAATCTTATTTTCAGTAAGACTGAAATTCTGAGTAACTTAAACTGTGCTCAATCTCATATTGGACACAGTTCAGGAAGTTTTTAAAACCAAGACCTATGTATTTGGATTTTTGTACTTGTTTTTGGTAACCTTTGAGGTTTACACAAACTATGTCCCTCTTTTTTTTTTTTTTTTATTCCCATGGCTATGAGGGCAAGAATCTTACTTTTCTTTAGGCACTGGTATGAATCCAGCAGTTAAGGCTTTGTGAAGCAGCCAGCCATGGCCATAACTCAGTCAAATGTAGAGCTGGCCAACTGCAAGCTCTGCTGGCAAGAACCCAGTGCACTTTCAGTACCGCGCAAAGAGGATAAAAACCTACTTACCCTCATAGAACTGAGCATATTGGGGAAATCCAGCTGCACGTAGCCAGTCACACGCTTCCTTTGCTTCGATTTCTGAACAGAAAGAGAAAAGAGAAAGAAGCTCTGTTGTGTTACTTTGCATTAGAAGTTAATTACAACAGTATAACAAAGAGACTTAATAGCTGTTTGTTGCTTAAAAACCCTGTCACCACTCTGAATTATTTTTTATAACATCAGAAAACAGCCTCTCAAACAAATCCACCTGCGTCCACAGGACCCTGGGGTTTGCATAGCTGCTTAGTGACCAGGATGAAGTGTTGATCATCTCCACAGCAGGAGAAATTGCTCAGCCAGGTTTGTGGTCCTGTGTTCTATCCCCCCTCCCAAGAGTAAGTTGTCGGGGAGAGGTGAAGATGAACCAGAGTGGGAATGGGGTGACAGGCAGCATGCATTGTGTTTTTTTCTGCTCTGACACTTCTTGCAGAGAAAAGTCCCATGTGAAAGCCACTGACAGCTCTGCCAGGAAAACCCCAGTGCAGGTCTTATGTTACTGAAGGGACAATTGCACAGGTAGGATGTGCCTTCCTGGTCCTACCTTTAGCCATCTGAACTCCATTATGCAGACTCCCTCCACAGGCAATAGAAAGATACTTCTGAAGGGTGATTCATTTCACCTTGAAGTATTGTCTAAAATAGGTGAGATAAATCAACTACTGACAATACTTTTCTCTTGTGGCTGCTAAGAGAGAGAGAATAAACAGCTACAGCTATGGCTGTACAGCTAAATAAAATAGATACAGGCAGTACCTTCAAGCACTGGATCCCAGACCACTCACTCTTTAATTTTAATTCACTCCCAGGCCTGTTTTGTGCTGTTTCACTTGCCTATCATGAGAAATCTTTTATTGACAAGGCTTGTATTAAGCAGTGAGGAGAGGAATCAATCTGTGTCATCTTGCCCACTCCACTCTTTAAAAGGATGGACGCAGCTGATGCTGTACTATGTTTCCCCTCTCAAACAGCTTTCACTGGGGAAGATGCATCCTTCCCTATACAAGAGATGTGGGAATCATCAGCTGAAAAAGAGAATAGTCCCTCTTCACTTTGAAAGTGACAGTTGGGATATGGGAGCATGAGGGAACAGAAGAAACTCATGTTCAAGAGGGAACTGATAAGACCTAAAGCTTTTTGCATAGGCGAGGCAAATGTACCTTGTGCAGTTACTAAAGCAGTAGTAAATAAATGTCAGCTACACAAAAACACAGGATATAGTTTGAAATGTCTCTAGTGAAACAGGCTTTGAGCAGTCCAGCAGTCACACACACGGTTCTGTTCCCAGCCTCTGAGATCACCAGTGTATGCTGACAGTGGGGTACCTCAATTTTTACCAAGCTCCATGGGCTTGTATTATGGAAAGCAGTGTGCCAGGTCCAGCTCTGCCCAGTGCCCACACTGCCTGCATGCGCAGCTGCTCCCAGAGCAACTGGAGGAGCAACTGAAAATAGAGGTTCACCCAGATAAATGTGGGTTTCTGGGAAAACCTGGGCAACACCTCCTTGTTCAGATGAGGATCTATCACTTGAACAGTTTCGGTTCACAAGATCAAAGTCAAAACACATATCTGCACCTCTTGCATTCACAAAACAAAGTGTGCAAGTGTTGAAGAAAACAGGCATTTTATGTTATTTATTATTCAACCTGAATGAACCAGTCAAGGGTTTTGAAACATTTGTGGTTGCAAAATCTAGGCAGCCATAATACTAAATGCTAAATATAAAGCAAGTGATGAAACTGGAAAAAGAAAATCAGGATCAGTTGCTTTTCTGCATGGTCTGCCTTGCATGCAAAAAAAAAAAATCCAATTGTAAATCTGTTTTCTACTAAAATGCATTTTTATAGATAGGAAATGCTTGTGTGACTTTTTCCCCATGTAATTCTGTTCAGAGCACTCATACTTTTAATGACTTTACCCACTGAAGCTCACCATAAAGCTTGCTTTGAATATACTCTGAAGTATGTGACCCACTCACCTTTCTGAACCGCTAAATACTGAGTCATGCCAGCAAGTTTTGTTGCAGAAATAAAAATTCAGAATACAAGGTCTATGTATCAAAAGCCTGATACTGGTGAAATCCCAAAGATGGTTAGACAGCCAGTAACAGCTCTGCAATGGCTGCAATCATTAGCAGTGCTGAAAAGGATTCACCACCAGGTCTTCATTTGCTTTGACACTGGTTCACGTCAAGGCCAAAAGAAGGAGTATGAAAGTACATTCAGTTCTTAACACTGCACAAAAGAATGAGCAGCTTACATAAAATGTGGCTCTCACTACTGCACATCTGTGTGCTGAAAGCACATCTCTATTATGTTCCAGTGAGACTGAATATTTTTATTAAGTGCTTGGAAAAAAAGACAAGTCTTTATACTTTTTTTCTTTTGCTTAATTCAATCTCAAGAAACACAGATGAATCAATCCCATTTCAAAATGTATTTTACAACTCAGAACAGCTGTATGTACATTCTAGCTTCATCTGGCCTGGAAGCACAACTAACAGAGGCTGTGGGTGATAGAGAATGCTACCATTTAATGCTCTTATATGCTTATCATATTTCAATGTTTTTTGCAGTTGGCTGCTCAGAGGAGCTTGCTGAGGAATCTGCCTGAAGCCCAACTGAGATGTAAAAATTCTCAGGTTGCAGTGGGTGAATAATCACAGGGAATAACCAAGCAAGTAAATCTCAGCCTTTTGGGGGGTTTTGTTTTTGTGGTGGTTTGGTTAGGTTTGGGTTTGGGTTTTTTTTATGAGGCAGTTTGTAAGCATACTGCAACCATTCAAAAACAACTGACTGATGAACTTCTGCATTCAAAACTTTATCTCCTCCATGAATGATCATCTTAAACCAATTCAGCCTTAAATAAGGTTTGCTAAGTCAGCTTTTGGGATATTGGGTCTTGGACATGTATCAGTGCCCAGTTTCTTCCCATATCTCTCTTTCTATTCTAGTTTTATTCAGAGGCCAGCTGAAGGGGACAAGTGCAATGTGCTGCTGGACCAGCCAAAAATATGACTTTGCTCATACAGGTGTATTTCCAGTGGCTAAAGGCACCTGTTTCAGCCATTCCCCTCTTGGCTGCTCCTACAATTTTGGTGAAAATGCACAGCCAAGGACTTAGTCCTCAGCAGACACCAAAGGTGATTTCTATTATCTCACTCTGGGCATGTAATTGAAGTTACAGTTCAAAATGCAATACAGATGCTTTCATTACTGGATATTGTAACGCTTAAAATATAATTTGAGATACTCAGTTTAACCTTCTCTTTCTGTGTACATACTCTAATATTTGCTTTTTTGTTACTTTGTGTAAAACATCAGTGAAGACTTCCTTGAGAAGGGATGAGTACACTACCTCACTGAAAAAACAGAAAGACCTTGCTGAAGCTGTCAATGAAGGGTTGAAGGAATACTTTTGGCAGTGTTGGTCCAGTTCTGTTCCCATGTCCAGGCTAATGCAGGATTCTGAACCAGCCCACAGCAGCTGCACTGTCTTGGTGCAACCCTGAAGGACCTGGAAAACTGCATGTGTTCCCAGGTGGCTCCAGGGAAGCTTATCAACAGCACAGAGAAGGGCTGTCACCCTGAGGAGAGTGATTTTAGGGAGGGCATGGCTCATACTTTTGCAGTCAAGGCTGGCAGGAGGCACAATGAGCCACTACCACCATGAGCAGCATCTCCCTTGGTGTGACCAAAGTAATGTTCACCCCAGCACACCTGATGATGGGTTTGTCCTTATGCACTAGTGCCCTCCTCTGCTGATGGAAAAACAGGGATAGTTTACCTACTGCTTTCTGCTTGCTACGGCAGCAGTTAATGGCAACCATTAATTATTAAGGCTAGATAATAATTCAGTCACAAATATTGATAAGCATCGGTATGTCTCACAGTACGTGAATTCTCAGGGGTTTGTTTTCAGTATTTTGTTGAAGCTTGACAGGAAACAAATTTCTTTTGCCATTCCACTTTTCTACCAGTAGAGCATTATTGAGATCTACACATGCAAAAGCCCTCCAGCCACTTTTCTGGGGAGAACTCATGGCCTCCATATCCCCCTCATCTACCAGCTCTCCCCAGGAGTTATGCCCGAAGTCCCCTGTGCACAGGCATTGCTGCTGGGCTTCCTTGCACCCTGAGGCACCCCAGAAGTTGCCCCGCTTTCAGCAAAACTTTTCTGTGCCATATGCAAGCAGCAAATTAAAACCTTATCACACACCTCTTTGATCAGCCAAGCTATTTCCCCCTCCACCATGGGACTGTGTTAATCTTTTCTCTTAGACCTGTCCCACTGTGTATTAAATTAAATGTTTATCAGGGACACTGACATTGTAGCTCAAAGCTTGTATTGCACAATAGAGATTCAAGTGCAAATCTCTGATCCATTTTTTAATTTATTTAGTATGCAAGTAAAGCGAAATAAGGAGAGAGAGGTTCACCAGGAAGTGTGACAGATGTTCAGAGCACAGCTGGGACATGGCTTTGAGTCTATCTCTAGTGTTAAGCAGGTTTGAGCTTTTCTCCTACAGACCATGGGGGTATTCTGGCTATTCCGGCTATTCTGGGGTTAAAATAGAGACAGTCACTTGCCATCTTTCTCTCTCTTCCAACAATTTCTCTCATTCTTCACAAACTGCTTTGATGGTGCCCAACACCAGAGGAAGACTCTAGCAGTAAGCTGCCACCAAAGGGGACAACCTACCTCACACCAGCTGCCTCCTTCTCTTGCTTCCCTTCCTGTCACACCAACTCCTGGCTAATCCTTCAGAGATCTAGCTCAACCCTCTAAGATGGCAGAAAACTAACTCTGCAAAACCAGGAATGGTCTACTGTTGGATTAACGAGCTCTACGGGTCCTGTTTAGTCCACATTAGCTGCATTTCAACAAGCCCATGAAAACTGAACCACTGGGACAGTCTTTCCTGCTACAAAAGAATGCAGGAGAACTGTCTAAAAGGCTGTCTGGAGGAAATTGCTGTGTCAAGAGAAAATCATGTAAGAAATTAATTTTCCAGCTTGGGACTTTCTTATCAGTGTCCACGAATATTGGTGCTAAGACCTAGGTACTAGAGACCTTTCCATTTTCCTGTCTAGACCATCAGCATTTCATCTTGATTCTGTCTTTCTGCCAGTCTCTCTGTCTCTTCTGTCTCCTGTTTTGGTGTTTCTCTCTTTTTTTAAACTACATTTTTAATTTAAGATTTAGATATCATCTTGTACAATGCCATGAAAGAAATAGCAACTACAAAATACAAAATTACCCCATCTGTTCTGTTGATGCCAACTTTATGTGGTAACCCTCATTTTCAGCTGTCTGTAACAAATCACTGTTTATGCTCACTTTTTTATTCCCCTTATATTGTTCATCACTTAAATCAATTTACCAGAATTAAAATAATTTACCAGAATTAACATCTGGGGATGTTTGAAAGCGATTATTCAAGTCAATGGAAAGGGGTACATACTGTCTCTCAGGTAGAAAAGGTCTCTTGCAAGCATTTGGTAGTAAAATAACAGTTTGGCTATAGCTCACAGGGTCCACAGGTGTTTAGTCTATTGATATGCTTTACATTAACTTTTGGTCCTTGTCTTACTCTCTCCAAGAGAGGTCAGAATGAGATGATATTAAGGTAATTTCCAACACTAACAATTATATGATTCTGTAATCTATAGCTTGCAAAGAGCAGGTTAATAGCTTAACTACTACGTTATCATCTTGCTTCACTACTGCAAGCATGTTGGCATAGGTCATGGAAAACCACAAAACTTCTCAGATTCCCTAAAGAAAAAGTCCCATACAATTTTACAGAGACACAATTTTCTGTAAGCCTTCATGTTGCATTGTATGCACTAAAATTCTTTAAAAGGGAAAATTCTGAAGTTTTATTTGTAGGATGGCACAAGTTTTTTCTGCAAAGGATATCAGTGTCCCTAAAATTATTTAGGCTTTTAGCATAATTTCCTGACAACTCCATTTCAGGGAATGCTTTTAGGTAGATGTTTAATGGTTTACCCCATTCCCTTCCATTCTGTAGGAATTTTCTGGAAGAATTCCAAAAATAACACAAGGTTTATTGTACTATGCACCCATAAAATCACCATTTATAGTGCAAATATATCATAAATAAAATAAGCCATAAGCATGAATTTATATGATTTTACTATAATGTGGTGCATACTCTTCAATAAATCCTGATAATAAGGCTTTTGAAAAGTGGAATTTCTTTGGAATTATTTTATATTATGCCATATAATTACTATTAGAGGCAAGGTTATGTTTTGCAAGCAAGGAACAAATAAAGGTGTCAAAGTGTTATTTTAATAGACTTTAAGCTTTTGCAGAATATTGTGGTACTAGAAATAATACAATAAAATACGGACTTTTTAAACTACTGTGGCTGCATACAATTCAAATGTCAATAGAAAAAGATCCTTTCAAACTCATGAGTAGTTTCTTTATGCGTAATTATTTACACTTGATGAATAATAGTCAGATGATGTCCGTTCATGCTCTGACTTCTTAGAAAGGTTGAAAGTGAGAAGCATGATTATTTATGTACATGAAAAAAAAAAATCTCATATGCTAAGAGATGAAAAGATTGAGACTGTTCACCTTGGAGAACAAATGAATAAAGAAGGGCTATGATGAAAGGATGCAAAATCACGGGTAGTAGAAAAATAGGAAATTGGGAACTTCTATTCACTCTATGCTACAGCACAAAGACAGGAGATTAAGGAAAAGGGAGGAATGAAAAAGAATGAAGGCAACCGATAAAGTACTTTTTAAAATAAAATCTATAAAGTTCATTGCCAAAGGACACTGAGAACAGGAGCTGGAGTGTTATGACTACTCACTGCTACCACCATAGATTTGGAAAATGGTTGTAAAGAATGGAATAAGTGAAACCAAACAAAAGACAGTGTTATAACATTATTTCCTCCTGGTTAGATGGCTGTTATATAGCTTTTCCTTCTGAGCTACTGATATTTCTATTGCTCAGACATACTCTGGGACTATCAGAAATATTTCTTTCAGCCACTATGACAATCGTTCTGTTCCCTACTAAAACCAAATTCTACACAGCCTGGCTGGGAGACTTCTTATCAGCCTTTTATTTTGAGTAAGGCTGCATTTCACAAGAAGAAAGTTGTATTATTCCAGCAAGGTGTTAGGAACATTAGTTCCTTTTGGGTGAAAGGATTATGCTGAATTGTTTTCCTAAATCAATACTGGCAAAACTGGTAGGCCTGAGATTTACAGCAGGTTCATGAGGCATGACACTTTACAGGTCTGAAAATAGTGTCTGTATTAATACTTTTTTACATTTAGATCTTGTCAGAGATAGGTGTACAACACAATGGTTTTCCTCATGCGAATAACATGAAGGTAGCTATGCAAATAACATTGCAACAAGGCAATCACTAACAGTTACCGTGTAGGAGAGACCTTTGTGCAAGGTGCTAGAACTCCAAAAGCTCTTTAAGCTGAGAGGTGACTTTATTGAAGCAGCCAGCATAACCGTCAGCAGGGGCACAAGGATACATAAAGACCTCAGGAGCAAGAAATAACCTGAACAACTCCCTGTTCAGAGTAATCAGCCACTCTTTCAAGCAGCCATCAATGTCCCTAAAAGTCTTTAGCAAAAAATCAGTTTCCCAAAGAATTATCCCTTATGTAGACTTCTTAGTAACTCCCTCTGCTGAGGTATAGGGTGTTCAGCACAACTGGGCACCTAAACATGAGAATGCAATGAGATTTGGACACCAAGTTGTCTTAATATTTGAAAGTCTCAGACCTAATATTAATAACTTAGCAAAAACATAGTGCCAACTGATGCTGAAAAGCCACTTCCATGTCATATAGCTCAGCTATATGATAAATCTAAGAGAATCTTCCTTTCAGTGTCCTCTTGATTTATTTGGTTGCTGCTTTTTCTCATGACCCTTCCTATTTACTGCTGGTTTCCCTTTCTCCTTTTCTTTCTGTGCCTTCCACTCCAAAGTCACTTAAAACTAACTCTTTGCAATTCATTTCTCTGACATCTTTGCTACCCACTGCCTCACATATCCACTCAGTTTATACAACCCTACTCCACACCAGTTTGTTTCCTCTATTTTTTTGTCATCTTCCTTCTAAATTCCTGAAACAGGATTTTAAATCCCCCCTAACCCCCGAAATCTCTCCCTGTTTTCATGTATCACTTCTAAACCACTTTTCTTCTTAGCTCACAATTGATTTGTGCAATGCAGCACTTCGGGATTACACTAATAAAACAATAGCTTGCATTCCACATCTCATCTTGTAGCACTTTAAACGATTATAAAAACTGATGCAGAAGTTATATATTGGGATCGCTTCATCTCTGGGTGAAATGCAGCTGCATTAGGATGAAATGTGGCAGCTGCATAAAAGAACACTGCAGCAGTTTATGACAAGAAATAAGGAGAATACTTTATCCAGCTGAAACCACTAACGGGATTTATGAGATAGATAAAATTTAAATAATATATATATATTGGGAGCTGACAAGGACACCAGGCTCTCTTCCCTTTAGTCTCAGGAAAATATTCTGGTGTTGCTAATGGGCAGAAGTGATTAAGAGTTCCCTTCACATCCTTCCCCTTCCACATTAGGATTTATGTTACTTTTCTTGCCTTCTGATGGCCCCCATGAGTCTTGGCTCAGCATAGACTCGGAGGACAGGGTACCACCCACCCATTCTTCAGCACCATGCTGCCCTCCCCACCTATTTGGCCTGCCGTTCAAAAGCTGAGCACAGCTGACTTGAGCATTAAGAGAGCTTTGATACATGAGCACTGTATGTCCACTGAAAAATGTGTTTGGATAAAGGTTTGGAAAATGTGAGTCTTTAAGAGCTGCACTATAAAATGTATTGCATTTTTAATGTGGAAGGAACATTATCAAATAGGTAAAGAAGGGATAACAATCCCATCCCTTGGGATCTATTCCAAAACTTCTGGTGACTCGGAGAGTTACTATAGCCCAAATTTTGAAAACAGACTCTTATTTAATGAGTTTTTGCCTTTGTTCCCAAGTTAAGAGATCTAGGTGGCATCTAAAGTTCTACTTATTATGGACCAGAGTGGCCTGAAGACCAAAATAGCTGTCAAACTCATACTGGAAAAGGAAATACAGAGTCCAGCTGGTATTTAGAAAACCTTCAAGTGTATGCTCACTTGCAACCCAGATGTTCTATAAAGCAATTTTTACAATGTACCATTGATAGTTCCATAACTACTAGATATAATTAATAAGCAGCAATTGAAACATTGTGGTTATATGTACTTATTCTTGTTATATATTCACGTAACACATTCATGTTCTATATCTTCTACAGGATTACTATTTTTAAAGAGTGAAAGAGCGAGTGGCCCACAGGCTGCAAAGCATCTTTGCAGGAAATGAACTGAGGGTCTTGTGAACAACAATATGAACATGAAGCAGCAATGTGCTCTTCTGTCAAGGGAAGCAGCCGTCATGCTGGGCTGCATTAACAGGACTGTTGCCAGAAGGCCAGGGGAGGTGATCCTTCCCCTCTTCTCAGCATGGGTGAGGACATATCTGATACACCAGGTCCAGCTCTGGACTCCCCAGTAAAATTAAGATACAGAGTCACTGGAGCGAGGCCAGCAAAGCCCTACTAAGATGTTTAAGGGACTGAAACATCTGGCAGATGAGGAGAGACAGAGAAAGGTAGGATTGTTCAGCCTGGGGAAAATCCCATCTATGCATATAAATAACTGAAGGGAGAGTGCAAAGAGGGCAGAGCCAGGATCATCTCAGCGGTGCCCAGTGACAGGCAATGGGCAGACATTGAAACACAGGAGACATTTTCGAAACATTTGGTGTGAACAAAATAAAACACTTCTACTGTGAGGATGACTAAGCACTGGTATGGTACATGTTGCTCAGGGAGGTGGTGGAGGCTTCATCCTTGGAGATAATCAAAAGCCATGTGGATATGGTCCTAGGCAGATGGCTTTGGATCACCCCACTTCAGAAGGGGCATTGACAAGATGACCTCCAGACATGCCTTTCTACCTCAACCATTCTGTAGATCTGAGACTATTTCAGGAAATGTAAAAAAATAACCCTAAACCGATCAATAGTGAGGAGGAAAATATCTTCAGCAGCAATGTAATAGTTCTCCTAGTAGAGAATTTCAGATAAAGACTTGCTGTAAGCTCTTCTCTACACCTTTTTTCTACTAGCACCTTTGATTTTAGGACCCAAAGAGTCATAGAAAGGGTAAGCATAACACCAGTAAGAGCTATGACTAATAGGGAGAGTATATGTATCATTTCAGACAGTGCCACCACTGGAAATTTGCCATAACTTAATACTTGGAAGTCTAAGTGTTACTTGTACCTGAAGTAACTCTTTGATTAGATTGCTAATACTTTAATTACAGGAGCAGTAAATTCTTCAATCAGTACACAAGGTATGTTTGTTCAGTGCACACACAAATGGTACAAGGTGCTTTGTCTGGTACTCTGCTCTTGAGATCTGGTCTGAATTTGGATACAGCAGATGGACCCCACTATATGCAGCTTGCAGCTACCCTTCATCCTTGCAAGGTTTTGAAAAATGTTATCTCTTGCAAGGCCAGGGGAGATTTGCCAACAGCTTGAATTCAAGCAGCATACAAGGTGTAGAAGGTCTCTGGAGTGGCCTGACATTCAGGGGTCTCCCAAGAGGATGTTGTGCTCATATGAGCATTAGTTTCAACTCTCGTGGGTAACTCATAACTCCAATTAAAGTCAGAGATTCAGTGTCTCTCGAAGCCAGGGTTTTCAAGCTCAGTGTCCTAACCCAAAGGTCAAGTTTCAGACTTCAATGCCTCTCTTAGTTTTTTCCACAATACCCAAAGTGGTTTGCATGTGTGCGGCACTGAAATTAATTGGTCAGACAGTAATTGGAGTTCATCAGATGAAAGGCACTATGGAATGCAGGAGAATGATTCATGTTATAATTTGAGTGAAAATATAAACAATATGCCAAAAGATAGATGTTGTCATTGTAAACTTTCTCTCTAAATTATGAAGAAAATGTAATTCCTTATCATCATATTAATTATTCTTTGATTATACCCTTCATGTGCTGTAGATGTTCAAATTACATATGGGCAATCAGATATACTTCAGAGAATCTCTACCCATCCAAGGTGGTCTTCATGCTGTGAATTTATATTAAGCACTGAATATTAATATGAAACTAACTCCTTTTGGAGATAATACTTTGATGTATTAATAAAAAAGACTTCTCAGTTCTTGTTTATCATAAATTAAGATTAAAGCACTGTCTTCTGGAGTTCTACATGAGATGAGTAATTTGTAGTGCAAAACACATGGATAAGATATAGCACATACAGAAGAGTTCAGATAATTAAGACAGAGGTCTGAATCCATGGCTTGTACACAGCAAATGCAATGCAAAGTGCTGAGCTCCCAACTGGTCTTACAGTATTATCTGCCTGTTATCAGCAGACACTACAAGCAGATATGCCTTTAGATCCCACTATTTCCTCAATAGCTCTTTCCATAAAAGGGCCAACTGAGAAAGATGTCCTGTGTATTTCTTCTGAAAAAAAACCTGAAACCTCGAACAACAGAATATCACTTGTTCACACAGTTTGGAAGAAGGTGTCATCTATGTAAAATCCAGTAACAGGAGGATTGGCATTATCCTGAAAATACAGGCAAGAGTTTTACCTACAAACCTAGATGACTTTTTCTGATTCCCAGCCATATTGTAATTACTATCATTGAAGTATATCAACATTATTAACATTTCATCATGCCTTGAGACTGTAGTGGAAAATAATTTATAAAATTAAGGTTTACATGATTTGTGGATATGTACTTTTTATTATTACTATTTCAGAGAGGATTACAAATCAAACACCCATATTTGTTTTTAACACTTTTTGCCAGATATTTACTACAAGAACATTCCTAATGAAAGCTGCCAGGATGTCTTCTTATGACTAAGAAATGAAAAATCAGAAAACTGATACTAAGCACAAATATTATTTTCTTTAGCTGGATATTCTGAACTTGGTTCATATTTCTTTATGGAGTTGGACTGATCCTATGTCAGTGCCAGATGTGATGTTCTACTGCATTTTAAAATTATTTCAGTGATTGAAAAATAGCATCTGTTGATGTAAAGATGTTATTGCGAACTAAATTTTACCCTTTATTTTGACTGTGCAGTGCCATACAAACAGTGGAGTCACACTAGTGTGCGTTTCAGTCTGATCTAGTTCAGAGCCAGTAATTACATGACTGTACGCTGATCTTTATAGAATGATGAGAAAAACAAAGAGATTAAAGAAAACAATTACTCGCTTACTAAAAAAAGAAAATCTTTCCTCACTGCGTCTTCACAAAGGCACCCTTTTTATGAAAGTGCCTCTGACACAAAAACAGTACTAAATGTGGGAATGTCAAATTAAAGGTTCTTTTTTACAGTAGCAGCAGAGCTACTTTTCAAACAGCTGTTCAGGCAGTTTCCGTCATCCATCACATGGTGGAAACTTTGATTAATTTTACTGAACAGATACAAATAACTTTTGATATCAAAGTGGTAAACACAAAGGCCAGATTTTAAGGATATTTAAGTTTCCTAACTGGTAGGGATCAGATCTTTGGAGATACTTGAGGTACTTAGCTCTCATTTGCCTTTTCAGGCATCTTTAATTCTGACTCAATCCTGCCTTCTACTACCAGGTAGCTACAGACATTTTCTATACTTCGGCACATACACATCTAAACACACTTTGAAAACCCAAAGGGAAGATTACAGAGCAAACAGTTTTAGCAATGAACTAAAATGTTTTGGATATCTGACCTAAAATCCTTCCAGGATTTTTCCTTTCACAAATCATTGGATTTTTGTTCAGTCCCCTTTTCAATGAAAGCTGAAGTCCATATGGCTACAGAGCAACACACAGAAACCAGGCTAAAGCAGTTCCTACATGATAGCTGTACATAAACATTTATTCGTTCATACTGAAGGGAGGAAGGAACAGACAACTTGGCTATGTTGGTATAGTTATTATTTTTAGAATTTTGGCTGAAGTCTCTAGTTTCCTTTCCATACATTTTTTTATAGAAGGCCCTGGGGGTTTTATGTGCTCCTTCAAGTAGAGAACAGACTTTCAGTGTAGTGAAAATACTGGTTTTCCATTCTGCAGCTCACCTAGGTCTGCTTGCAGCTATTAAAACCATCATACAAAATAACTGTTTCGAATAATACAAAATTCTCCTACAACAGAAATAACACTGGGTATCCATAGTACTGACACTCTTAATTTCCTTACCGGTGTTACACCACAGAGCAAATAGAAGCCAGATTCATAGGAACCCTGTAATTACTCAACAATAGTAATTGTCAGCAATAAAGCAGAGGTAGCAAAGAACTAATTAGTGCACCACCCAGGACTAATAATGCTCTATACTTTTTTTACTGTTATTTTTAGCTACAAGCAGGAAAGACACAAATTGCTCTTTTATCAAATAGCATGAAAGAGCTTAGGTAAGTTAGACTCTTGCAGTTATCACTCTATAAAGCTAGAGTCTGCCCTTCAGCTATATAGCCTACATTACCCTGGAAGAAGACAACAGGAAGGCTGGAGACCTACCAGTGCCTGAGAGTGGATCTGTGAGGTAGGCAACAGGAAACACCAAAGCTACTGAAGCACAAACCTACTGTTTTCATGTCAGTGCCTCTAGCTGGGTAATAGGAGGGAATACAGAAGGGTTGGCCCTGAAAATGTTGGTGAAATACAGTCCCTGGCACTTCCTAACTTGCTGGCCAAATTTCAGCTATTTCTTAATCTTCTAATAGTTGATGGGAAATCAGCTGGACAGTTTCAGTTGCCATCTCACGGATGGAGTTCCTTTGCTCTGACTGCTGGAGAGCACATTCCCACCCATCTGAATCATTATTTGCCTGACTGTGGGCAAAGATGGTTTAGTCACTAGACAGTGCTACCAGCTAGATATTTTGGAAAGTAAATGAGTAATTCCTTGCTCAGCTAGACTTCTGGTGGGAAATGAGACTCATTACTTAACACTTACATTTCAGTTAACAAAAGGGAAAAAGTGTACTTCCTTCCACAGGAACAGAAATTGTGAGACTCAGTATGTTGAAGAGTGTACTCTCTCATAAATATGCTCCAAGTACATGAGGACTACCTTGAATGATGTTGTTTTCCTTCCTTTACAACTTCAACAGTCAGATGGACTGGATGTCAAAAAGGAGAGGTTTTCTAGGTGTTAAGGATTTGATCTAGGTCTTGTCTGATATCTAGATATATTTATTTCACAGGAACATCTGGCCATAGAAAGACACAAGACACTTGCCCTTCCACCAAATATTTCCTACTGGAAGTTATGAGTTATCCTAAGCCATGATCTGATTCATGATCATTTAGAGAGCACTCGGAGATCAATGAAGGTAACTCCATGCTATAGTTAGAGGTCAGTTTGGTCCAAGAGAGAGGCTAGTGAAATAAAAATAAACACATAAAGATCATGGAGTTTTATAAAAACTGAGAAGAGTGTTGAAGTGCATATTTGAAATATTTCATCTGAACTCTGCAGCGCTGTTGGCACACGACTGGTTTAGCACTTGGTGCTTGTTCAACGTGTGCTACGTGGATGCACCAAGGTCTGCGTACATACACTGCCAAGCAGAATGACAGAAGTAATGTGACTGTTTCTGAAAAATGAAGTGTTTATGGCTTGCTCCTTTTCAGAATATGTTTCATAACCTTCAGCACTCACAATGTGTCACTCATGGGCTTGCAACATACTTCTTCTGAACAGAAGCCGCTTTGTGCTAACCACTGAAGAAGCATGTGCTGTGCGAGTGCCATACTGTATTTTGGCAGTAGCTGTTAGAAGTAAATTTACAGAGGATTAAGGAGATAGAAGGCAGCGTGCCTCACACTGTAATTCTGCAGAGCATTAAAATACCCTGTTTAGAGACAGATGAGAGATGGCTGCTATTCATAACCTTGGGGTCTGAGGTTCAGTTTGTTGGGCACAATTTCCATTTGGTCTTTGAGAAAATAAATCCCTGAACAAAAGCAGCTGTCCTTGCCCAGAAGGAGTGTGCAAGGACACCTCCCTCCTTTGGACATCACCTCCAGTGAGATGCAGGAGCTGTACCCAGGGGTACAGGCACAACCTGGACCCTAGACGCAACAGCTGGAAGTTCTGTACCAGCTGCTGTCCTGCCTTTGGGATCAGCTTGGGGCCCTTCCCCATCTACAGATGTGCTCCACAAAGAGCAGGATCCAGGGGCTGTTCTGGCTTTTTGTTCACTCAAGAGTAGCAGAATGAATGCATGTGCTGAGGACATGAGCCATTTTTTGCTGTCTGGTGCTACGGTAATGGGATATACAGATAAATGCAGAGACTGAAAATTGGTTGTGTATGCTTTGAAGGAAAAGGCAAAGTACTTTATTTTCCAAGTCTAGCCTTTTTCTAGACTTGACCTTGGTCTGCACTTTTAAGAATCTGACATTTTTTGATAGTTTATTTCACTTTCAGATTTTGGCAGGGTCTAGCCTAAGATATGCCAGGAGTATGATGAGATAAGTTATTCTCCAGACAGAAGCAGAAGCAGAAAGCAGGCAGTTGCCTACAAAAGATGGTCTCTCATACGTATTTCACTGTAAAATTCACCTAGGAGAAGTCTAAATCTGACAATGAAATCTCAGCAGAAGAGAAGTTGAAGATTTTACATAAACCATCTCAAGAGCTCACATGTTGCTCTGAAGCCACTGGTTAAAATTGAATGTATGATAAAGGTATCTTGGTCAAGGAGATGTGCTATATTTTGCAGTGGCTTTTTACACTGTAATTGTAGTTGGAAACCCAGGACCTGTAGTATCCTCTGGCCACAGTGCTATGCTCTGAAAGCTCACCTACTATTAAGGAATCAAACTACTATACTGAAAATCACAGTTCCTTATTTTCTGGTAGAGCTTCACCTTTAAAGACAAACAATAACCCAAACAACCAGCCTGGACTCTGCTGGTTTACCTGCACTGTAGGATGTGCAGTGAAGGCAACACTGCCACAGGTTGAAAACTATAGCTGTGGTGCTAGACTGGCTGACTCTGATTTGGGGAACAGAGCTGGAGCTTTCATTAAACTTTCTGAAACTCCTAGCCAAAGCCAGTTGCTAAAAGTAGCCTCAAAACTGAGTTTATAAAGCTAATATTTGTTGAATGTATTTCAAAGCATTTCCTTCATTAATTGTTTACTGACGTATCCTTTCTTCATCAGGGGTAGAAAAACATCATGAACTCTTATCACATGCAAACTCAAGTCCCCCTGGAAAGAACTTTTTTTCAGGAAAATGTTATTGTGGTGATGACTTTCAGGGAGTGCTGGAATTTTTACGTTTCTTATGATGTTTTGCATTTTTTTCTTCTAAATGAACACGAAAAAACTCATCTGGCTCTCATTTGAATTCTCAATAGACTTTAGAAAGGAAATTCCAACCAGAAGTGTATTCCTACACCTAAAATCTACGTGGGAAAGATGCTGTATGGTTCTCTCAAACCAAGAGCAGCCAGGAGAATCAGAGCTAAGGCTGGGTCAGCAGCCTTAGCTCTGTTTCACACAATGGTAAGGGTTTCAGCAGAGTGGCTGTTTTTATAAAACATGTTTCAGTAGGACATGTCAGAAGTTCAGCATTAAGCATATGTTTAAATATCTAGTTGACCTGTCTTCACAGCAGTCATTTTATCATCCATGTACTTACATGGGGATTTATGTATATAAAAGGCGGGGATCTTTTCATCTATCTGCAACTGCATTGGAACTATTCATCCCATGTGCTCCTAAAGGCTATGGAGACAAAGAGGTATTTGTGACAATATTTATATTCTCTTATATAATGCCTTTATTAAAGAGGTAAAATGGCTTGTGTCTAGAAAGTGTTCATTCTTCTTTAGGGACTATACGGAGGTTTTGGGAGGAACAGGCACATAAAGCTAGTGAGATGAAATAAAATTCTTCTTTGAGGCATCTTCTGTGAATGTACTGTGTGACTTCAGGTCCTTAATTTCACCTACTTGCACCTGATTTTCTCCCTTTGCAGTGATGGTGTAAAATGATCTGCATCCATGTTTGCAAAGGGATTTGAGATTTACGTAGGAACATTCCTATGCAGGTGCTCAGTGCTTACCACAAACAGCATATATTTCCCACACAAAGCATGTCATTGAATTAGAGTTACTTGACCTTAGAATCCAGTAATCTCAACTACAGGCAAGGGAGTAAGTACTTGAGCTGTTCACTGCATCTGTGTCTTATTCATCAACTAAAAACCTGCTGTTTTCCATAGGACGTGTAAGTATCTCACCAGAACTAAGCTACACTCAAGGTTTCCCCTGAAAATGATACTATACAACCTTGATATTCAGATTTTCTTTAATTGTCTTAAGCTTATAAACAACTCCAAGCACTTCTAATGTTTAGGATTTGACAGAAAAATGCTTTACTTTCCCTGAAAATTCAGGCTGTCTCTGGACAAAGATGTTAGCTCAATGCACAAGGCTGGCATAGCTCCTTTTAAATGAAAGTTAGGTTGAAGGCAGGTCTTCCCAGACCTCTCAGGGAAGTTTTCCAGCACACTAAGAGTGCTGCTCCTAGCTTGCCTTAGATGTATCAAATTAGCTAGCTCTTTGGTGCACAACAGAGACTAATGTGTGAATGGGATTCTGGCAAAGCCTCACCAGAGGATTCTTATCATTGATATGAAGACAATGTTCTTGATTTGTAGATGCATACCCTGCACCGTACTCACTGTATCAGTTTCCTACAAAGGCTGTTGATTGCTTTTTTCCCTGCGATTTTCTTCTCTTTCAGTTTAGAGACTCTGGGAAGAAACTTCCAATAGCAACTTGTTTGTGCCATGCCTATTTGTCATGCCATGCCGCACTATCACACAAACAGGGAACACGATGTAACACCACAACAGCAGATTTAACTAAGATCCAATTGTACTTGATGCCATCTGGATGTGGGAAGAATGTTCCCTCAAATGAAAAATCTTCAACAGAAAAACAAGTTCACCCTTCACAAGTATGTACCATAACATAGGACAATACAGCATCTTTGACTTTTGACTTCATTAGTAAGAAATTGGCCAAGTAATGGCATTCCTCCTCCAAAAGACAGATGTATTCTCTATTATAGTGTTTCTTCTGCAAAATTCTGAATTTGGGATATACTTTAGAGCTAATATGCAGCCAGTATTTGCTAGGAAGTGATAACTTGTCCCGTATCACCTCTCAAATAAATGATTTCTGGCTGAACCAATAGTGTTAGGATGGGGGGAAGCTACTGGCTCTTGGTTTAGATTACGGCAATTGTAAGCAACTAAACCAAATAGTTTCTCTTTCAAGGTGCAATTTAAGAAAGTAGTGGTCTCATTTTAATTGTGTCCATCCCAGCAGAAATTGAGTAAATCCTGAGTAAATGCTTTGACTTGTAATACAGTCACCTAAAAAATTAACGATGAGTTCTCTTCCCAAAAAAACTTAAGGACAAACACATTTCTAACACCAGGGCCTCTGAAGAGGAAGTACCTCAGGGAGAATATTGTTATTAGGTGACACTGAACAAATGCTGAAACAGGAGTGATTGAAGCAGACTTTGTACCCTAAAGATTTAATGAGCAGCTTGGAGAAGTTGATGGCCTGAGGCATAGCCTCAGGTCATTAAACCTCAAATGGTTATTAATCCCCAGGAAATGCTTTCTGTCAAGGTCATTAATGCTATTATACAGTGGAAATTGAGGGTGCATTGAGAAATTAGCATACAGTCTGTTTGTAGGACTCTCAGTGACCACAGGCAGATCATTTCCAGAAGGATTCTGCAGTGTCCACAAGCCTTTGGCATGCCTGAACTTCCATATCACACTGCACCATTTTGCACTGTCACTAGTGGAACTTTATTGTGCATTGAGCACTTAAATTAGCATCTCAGCATAACTCCAAGGGATAACACCAGCTGAAGACCCTCCTGCTCAGTAGAGGTATCTTAGCATGTTTTTAGGTTGGAGTCCTGGCTTGCTATTGCCTCTTTTCTGAATAAAAACAGGAAATCTGATTAAATTGATGTGTATGCTAGAGGCCATCACATTTGACTGGAAGGTGCAACTATACAGGTGTTAGGATTGTTACCCTTTTCTGAGAGCCTTCTAGGATAAAGGTGTCCCTCCACCTCACTGGCTTCAAGAAGAAATACCTGGAACCAGAACAAATATATCAACTGGCGATTGCAGGGTCCATGCCAAGAGCCTGAGCAGCAGGCAGGGAAAGGCAGTGCATGGTAAGATCCCAGTCTGGGGTTTTCCTCTTGGACCTCTTCTCTGCACTGGGTACCTCATGAACAAAGACTCAGCTTCACAGTCACTGCTATTACCTTCCGATCAAATACAGAAAATACTGGTGCATGGATCCTATGGCTTTTTATAAATAGGGTCTAGAGTTAGGCAGTTCTTTGGTGCATTTTGTGTAGCTAAAAGCCAAGATTGGAAGTTAGACTGTGATTTTTTTTGTCTCAGATTCTCCAGCTGGTTTACATTTTGAATTGGTTAAATTAAATCCTGTAATTCTGTTAAATTATCTTTGTTTATCAGATTTTCCTACATTAAAAGGGCCATAACTATACCTTCCACAACAGATATTTTGAACTTTGAATTATATCTATTTACAAGGGACCTGGACATGTTCAGTTTCAAAACTATTAAGTATGATGATCAGTGCTTGATTTTTTTTTTGGCAATGCAACAGATTGCAATTGTCTAAATCTGTTCCTTCTGCTCTAAACTAAGCAGAAAACTGTTACATAGTGGGATCATTTATATTACATCTTTGAGAATGATTTAGCATCCCCAATTATGCAGCTGTCCAAATTAAGAGAAGAAATCTTTTTTTATTAAAGAGCCTAAGGAGATTTAGAAAGCAACAGTACATTATACTAAGTAAGAAGAAGGAACAAAAGGACTTCATAATCTATTTAATTCTTCCAACAATGTCTGCATTAAATGATCAATGCTTAGACGTGCATTGCTATTTACTGTTTGATTAAGTGCCCTAACATTCACTGGCACCAGCCAATGCATCCTTATTAAATGGAATTTATGCAAGTGTGTCGTGGTTTAAAACCACGTGGTCAAAACGCAGCACTGCACCAGCTACCAAGGAGAGAAAATGACTGCTACTGCTGAACCCAGGACAAAGTGTTATTTCAATTACATGTTTCTACACAGATGTCAGGAACACACCCACCTAGGGGAACCAGAGGGCAAATTCACTGTCATTCTTCTGTCTGATTGGTTTCCTGAGAGATATTAATTGTACAAAATTCGTAAATTATTGGAATTCAGAAAAGTACTTTTACTATTATATTATATTATATTATATGAAATACACACCCCTTGTGAAAAAGCACGGTATGATATGACTACACAGTTCTTGCATGTGTTTGGGTCCTTGATTTTGTTAAACATATCATATGCATGTTTAGGCACTGATACCATAAAAAATGAAGCTGCCCTTTAAAAATGTAAGTATAGTCGAATATTTCTAGATGGAAACTTTTGCTTAATTTATATGTAAGACATTATTCCAAACACTTGAGGAAGAACTGCATACATGTCACAGTAAAGAAAATTTTATTTGGCAGTACTAGCTTAGACATGGCTGTGAAGCCGTAAATCAGATAAGTGTTTGGACACTATATTATTTTTGGACTTGGAAAATTCCACTAATGCTATATTTTTATAACAGTATGTTCTGTAACCTAGATCGCAATCAAGCAATACATTTAAAGTAATTTTGTTCTGAAGAAAAGATGAATTTAAACTTCTACTGTAAGGGATCCAACTGTGCAGTTTCACGCTGTCTTGAATAAGACAGCTTTCCTGATCAGGATTTTCTACAGATTTGTGTTGTCAAAATCACTGCGCTTAAGCATGTCTAACATTTATTTCCTTGCTTGCTTTGCTGGATTGTGCCATAAGGCACATTTTGTGCTATTTACCTAAGAAACAGATTTGAAAAAGAACCACACATTGTTGCTCTCTCCTGTATTTTCAACAAAACAGACAATTCTTTACTGCTGGGATCCTTTTCTCTTTTATTTTCACAGGTATAGCTGCTCTCTCTGCCTCTCCAACTTTTTTTTTTATTATTATCTTAGTTTCCACACCTATCCCACTATTGCTCAAGATACTTCAGTGAGTGTCTGTCAAATTTTATTACTTCATGTGCTCTGGTCACTGAGTTTAGGAAAATGCTGAGCTCCACTGCCTGTGAAGGCAGTCACATTTCCTTCAGAGCATCTTACACAAGCATAGAGTAAGGAATAACTTGGTAATACCACCATCTGACTCATGTACTCGGGACTGATGATAACTATAGCCATTCTCCCAAGAATGATCATGTTCATTTTTATCTTAAAAAGACTTCATCTAAAAAGTTGAAATTAACCATAGAACCTAAGTCCAAAGCAAAGAGTGAAAGTTCATCTAATCCACTGTTTGTCAAAACCTGCAGGACTAATATTTACTCTTCTTTAGAGAAACCCTGGATTCAGGACAACTTTGAAAAATATATACTCTGAGATGCACCTGACAAAACAGATTGCTTTGGTTTTAAACCGGCTAGGTGGCAAATTTACTACTCTTTGCTGAACTAGATGTTTTGATGACACAGTTCCAGCTCTGTTCTTGGATGGAGACATTAACTTGAGCAGTGTTCAGCCACTGTGGCTGCAATGCACAGCTTACTTTTCCAGGCCTTGCATTTAACTGCCTCTGGATTGGCACACCTGATTGCAGAAACTCAGTAAACTTCTCTGCTTTTCCTGCAAACAGCATTTTATGCTCCTGCCATGCTGGCATCTCAGCATCATTTGCATTCCTGCTTACAGAAATGGTACTGCTTCATACCATACTGACTTCCACAGTTTGTAAGGCGTTCTGGATGATAACTTCAGCTGCAGTGCCCACATTAGTTAACCCTCACACCTTCTGATGAATATGAATGAGCAGGTCTCTCTCAAAATATCACAGATTTGTTCAAATGAGAGGTCTGCACAACTGTGAGTTTCAGAAGGAAGACGCATGGACTCCAAGAAAGCAAAAATATCAGTGAATGAAAAGCTAAGAATATACTTTGGGTGAAGCATGAAGAGAGAATTGCCAGTTCCTCAAATAACATTGTTTATTTAACAGTATCCTGTTGGGGGGAACTATGTAACTGCAGTGACTATGAATAACTGCTTACTCATGTCATGATAATGTGATAGATTAGCACGAAAAGTCTGCTCTTAAAAGAACAATATTTGTGTCAAGAAAATACTCCTGTTCTAAACAGCCCATGATTATCCTGTACCACAATGGACAAAAACTGTGTCTGAGCAGCCAGGAGCATGTTCTTTCAAATAAAGCAAATCCCCAAATTATAATCTCATTGATAAATACCTTTCCAAAACAGTATTTCATGGTGAACACTGACAAACATCAGACACTTTCACTACTATTAAATAATCTGAGGAGTACATTCCTATTTAGTATGAGCGATTATATCAGAATTTAGCCCTAAAAGCTTTTGTATACAAAGCCCTATGAACAATTCACAGATAATGACTGTTTTTTTTCTGCTTTTGCAAAGAAAATGTTCAGTCAAATATACACTTATTTATACTAAACTGTTCAAAAAAAATGACAGGATTTGAAGAACCAAATCTCTCTCTGTATAACCAAGTGTCTACATTTAGCTTGTGTATCTTCAGTACTCAGCATATGTAAAGTAGTAAAGAAGCATTAATTAATATTACTTTGCTGTCATATTATTGCTTTTCTTCAATCTCAGAGCCTGAGCAGTAACCCTTCCCAATGACCTCCAAAACCACCAGTGCGGCGATCACACACCTCCTCGCTGCCTGCTTTTTTCTATTTCCTTTCCTTTAAAATATTTTAAAGCTGAGGTAATAGCACACAGAAAAGATGATATTTACTCTCCCATCCAATACAGACATGCTTCAAAGCAATGCAGTAGGCCCCTCACCCAATAAACAGTTTGCACATTTCAATTGCACACATTGACTTACTGAAGGCAACTCCTGTACCACTCAACAGAGGTGTTTCTGCTTCTCCACTTAGTATCTGTTGACTCAGTTTTATGCTTCAGTTTACAGTCTGTCTTTGCAGCTCACCCTGTGTGCAATGAGCAGAATCCAACTAGATTCTGCAGGAATATGCATGAAAAATGTCCCAAATGTCTTCTACTATTATTTTCTAATTTTTTTATGATAAGGAAGTTGTCACTGTGGTCAGAAAGGAGAGAAATAGAGATGTAAAAAAGCCCCAAACATTTAGAAGGCTAGTCTGAAGAAAAGCTGTTATTCAAGTTTCTGTCTGGGGCATAAGGTACAATTGCAATGCTTCATTAATTTTTAATCGCATCTGGCAGCCAGCCTCAGAAGTCTTCAAGACTTTATGATGCCTTGAAATGAAAGGGCAAAACGTTCTCCTCCATCATTCTGGAAGCCATCAGGGCCTTAGCATCTGTCATAAATGTAAAGACCCTTCCAGAGCAGCCTTCAAGAGCTGTGTACTAATGGAGCTGCTCAAAGTACGGCAGTCAACTGTGACACCAGTAGCACCACCTCTTTTTTATCACGATGATGCCACACCCATAAGGCAAATACGGCTTTCATGAGATGAAAATGTGAGATAGGATAGCATCACAAATGGGTCCCCAGGAATGCTAAGATGGAAGCTTATCCTTAACTGACATATAATACATAGCTTTATGGTGGGTTTTTATCTTGGAATTACCTAGGAATTTATTTCATAATTATTTCATCCATAATTATATAAAATGTGTAAGATATTTAGATCCTTTCTGCCAGGCTCCCTCCTGCTTCCCTTCTCTTCCTCTCTTCCATCCCCCAAAACTGTTTTTTTTCTACTGGAAATAATTGTAAAAGCCACCAAGAACTAACAATACACAGTACTGGGCATCTACCTTGACTCCAAGCTGTGATATATGTAGCTTGTTGTGTACATCAGAGGTGCACGTTTTCACAGTAGTTATAGGGACTTCGAGCTAGGAACAACTCCCTTTAATAAAAAGCACAACTGGGTATATTTAGAAACAGTTTTAGCTTCTAACCTTACACTTCTCCTAAAATCCTGCATCCTAAACATAGTCAGAATCTTTTTCAAAAAAGCAGTCTTCAGACTGCCAAATTCTACTTTATTTCTCTTTTAGATGTTAATAGAAATTAACAATACTTTTAAGATGGCAGAGTAAGAGATGACCAAAATAACTGTCACTTTATAGGTGCAGTGCACTCATATAACTTTAGCCATCTATAAGCTGTATAGCTGTTTACTTGATAAGCTCAGACCAAATTCATCACTAGCTATCCATCTGCTGGGCTGGAATAAGTAAGGGATGAACTGGCAGGGTGAGTCCCGTATTTTCATTATGTTAAGTGGCTCAACAATTTTTCACTGTAATAATTTAAAAGATTTTATGGCAAACCTAAAAATGTGCTCCTTTTATGTCTGTCTCTAAAACACAACTCATAGAGCTTCACCTAGTAATTTCCTCATAATGCTTTTAATTTCTGCTTGCATTAAAGTGTATTTGCACTGTTGCTGCCTAAGGATATAATATTCTTACCACTTGTGTCTCTGGGACATACCCTGCACCCAAATATAATTTACGAATCTATTCGCCTATTTCAGTCAAATGCCAGGTCTCAAAGATGCTACATTTTAGAAAAGCCACTTGAGAAAAGCTTAGTATTCCAGCAGGAAAAGCCATTTGTGGGTTGACCCAGTACCCATGCTGCGAAGCAGCAGGCAGATGGCTACAGAGTATGCAACATTCTGCATCAGCCACAGTGTATGTACCACTTTCCCAACAAATATTTGAGGAATGGGAGAAAGATCTGGGAGTGGCATGGAAGAGGGGAAGTAAGGACTTCGTTTCAGTGAAGTGGGGGGAGAAAAATCTGTAAGACACTAGGCTACGCTGATGCCAGTGCACAGAAAGCAATTCATTTAGCTCAATTTTACAATAGTCTCCAAGATAGGAATAAAGGTCAAAACCACTACTCATCACTGGGCAACAGGGCTGCTCCAACTTTTGGCAGCTCGAGACTGACTCATTAGAGGAACATATCATTGCTACATTCTTTGCCAGTGTTGCAGGAGTGAGCGCATAATGTCCTTACAGCATAACACCCTCACATTGCGCTCACAGCCCTGTCCCTCCCACTGCTTCCTTCTTTAGAAACTCCAAGAGAACAAGATGCTGAGAGGCTGAGTAAGAGCTCTGCAGCCTACCTCTGCCCTAAGCTATGTACTTGCCTTGGTCCAAAAAAGCTCCTAAAAGACTCAGTTGCAAGAAAGGACGCTGGTGCACTATATTTCCTAGTACCACAGATCTAGTAAGCTCCAGCACAAATGTCCTTAGAAGAGACAACTAAAAATGAGGAAATAATCATATCCATAGAAAACCAAGACGCAGCCACCATTCCCTAAACACACATCAAGTCCAACATCACTGAAGACTCGCTCTCTGTTCCACAAACTATGTCACAACCGAAGCCCACCTTCTACTAATACTAACCAAAGACACAGAATCATAGAATCATAGAATAGTTAGGGTTGGAAAGAACCTTAAGATCATCAAGTTTGAACCCCCCTGCCATGGGCAGGGACACCTCACATTAGACCATGTCACCCAAGGCTCTGTCCAACGTGGCCTTGGGACGGTGCAGCACTGCCAGGGATGGTGCATTCACAACCTCCCTGGGCAACCCAGTCCAGTACCTCACCACCCTAACAGTAAAGAATTTCTTCCTTATATCCAACCTAAACTTCCCCTGTTTAAGTTTGAACCCATTACCCCTTGTCCTATCACTACAGTCTCTAATGAATAGTCCATGAGTTCTGCCAGAACAAAGCTTTTACTCAGCTTTTTTGTGGTACACAGGGAGAAGTTTGCACAATAATTGCTATTCTTTATATTTCATTACAAACCTCAGGCAAAATTAGAACCTTGCAACAGTCAGTGATGCCAAAATATTCACTGACAAACAGGCTGGCCCCTTACAAAGTTTACAGTCCTCACAGATAGGCAGGAAAGGATAAGAGACAAAATCATGGAGACCTACGGATGGTCATCCTACAAAAGGGTGAATTTAGCTCCTTTGACTTAAATGCAGATGATGTGAGCTAAACCCACGCAGACCAATTAAAGCTCATGAACTCCCTTCTCTGGGATGAGTGCTTTAATTCTTGGGTTATTATGCATGAGGAAGATAAGTCACATCCATCTTCAAATGAGTAAATGGGTCCCAACTGCATGGAGGTGCCAGCATTTATTTCCTATTGTTCTCTATATTCCCAAAGGAAGAGGTATCTACTTGAATGAGGCAGACTGAATCACCCTTGGGTGGGTGGATGGATAGAGAGGGGGAACCAATCTCCCTCCACAGGTCTTCAGTAAGCAACTGCTGTTCTCCTTAGACTGTACAAGGAATTTAAGCAACTATGACAAATGGACTGGACCATTTGCTTAACCCTGGGTACCTAAAAACTTGAATTAAGGGGACTGGGCTCTCCGTAAGACATGCAGCCTCTCTAGAAAATGTCATCACTTCTTGATTTTTCAGACAAATACCATAGTATTGACAATTATAGTGGGTCTGAGTTTCATCTGGAATAAATTAGCATTGTTGCTGCCAAAGACTGACCCAGAAAATCCATGTAAAACTGCAGGATCTTTGCAAGAAAATAAGGTTCTGTGTTAGGTGGAGCCTTGTTGCTAGGAAGGCCTGCTGTTGAATGTTTTAATCCAAAAGATTAAAAACATGATTTCATATTATGGTCTCTGACTTAGCATGGTAAACAGACTTCAAAACCACAATCTAGTAACAGTGCCTTTGTCCCTGCATGCCATCAATGGCAGACTCTTTTCTCTTTCTTTTTTTGCAAAGTTATCCGCAAAATTAAAACAGGATAAAATGAGGAACTGAGCTCTTTTTCAAAAGTAGAACATAATTTAATCTTTAAGACACAGAAGACTGGGTTTTCTCTGACTGTGGACTTGTACTTTTGTTGAAGATAAATATTTAGATAACAACCAATGCGGTATTTAATTGTCAGGAACTATTATATTTAAAGAAAGTGCTAGAGATTTTCAGACTTGTTTTCCTATGTGTGTTGACAACCCATTCCTATCATTTACACTCTGTATGACATATAAATACAATCACTGCTGTAATTTGTAAATTGTTAATATTAGGACTGTAGGGATGGCTAGGCTTTCAGTTCTACACAAAAAAAGACAGTTTTTACATCAACATCTGGCTGGACTTCCATTACTTTCCCATCTGTTGTTTGTAGTCCTCCTCCTTCTCCTCAGACTCCAAGTTTTTTTTCTTGCTGCTTCCCTGCCTGATTTTATCTGGGAAGTTGGACACCCTGCCTGCTCTTGGCTCCTGCGATACTCATAAACCATGAAACAAATAAAGATAAGAGGAAACTATAAAACCGAAAGCAGGATGGTATTTGATAAATCTTACTAGGTGGATCTTTCCAGCTGTGCATGTCATCAGGCAATGGCACCACCTGAACTCAGGCATGGTGTCCCACCTACCCTTTCCATCCTCTCCTCTGATAAGTTTGTGTGAAAATGAAGGGTCTTCAGGTCAGGACCATGACACATCATAAAGATGACCGGCACTCACAGAAATAGGACTGGTGATGGGACAATTGGTTCATTAACTGCTGCTGTCCTGAGTCAGGAGCTAACCTTTGGACCTGACAAACCCAGAATGGGTAGAACAAAAGATTCATGAATTTCAGGAGCTACTCTCAGTACGATTTCAGACTTAGTCTTATTTCAGTGTGGCTAAGTTTTCCGTATCTTAGCTTACCAACATGTAAAACAAATTCTATAATAACACTTCATTCAAAGAGATCCTGCAAAGTATTACTAACTGGAATTTGAAATCTCTAGAGGAAAACCGCTACTCTGATATCTAATAACTGGAACTGCATGGACAGCATCTCCTTTTGGTTACCACTGAAGCAGCAGATAAGATGCTAGGTTAATAGATACAGCAAAAGAACTTTAGAAATGCATCTATTGGTAAAGTATTTAATGACTTTATTAACATGCATTGCCAAACTCTGTTGGGTTTTGTGTACATTCACAAAAAAACCTCCAGAAGGATTCTTCTCATATTGTAAAAATAATTGTACTCAGAGAATAAGAAAATGAAACCACTTCTCACCAAGAAAAATGAACTTGTAAGATGATGCAGCTCTGAAACAAATTACATATATTCTACTAATCAATAAAACACAGTTGCCAAGGCAACACTGACATCAGTAAGTGAAATACAGAGGTCCGTCTTACATAAACACATACACATACCAGTATGTTATGTGAACTTTTGCAATCTAGCAGTGACTTCAAGGAAAAATATGTTTTTACAAAAGAACACATTTTTTCCCAGGCTTGATAGATTCTTGTGTAAGAGCTTTTATGAGATTTTAGACAAGTTATATTTTGTTTGGTAGTCTTTGTTCTCGTTCTTTTCTTACTGGAAACAAATGTTGGGAAAAAAATGCTTTAAATGAAAATTAATTCTTGCTATTAATGTGACTTAAAGCAGTGACAACTGGATGGGGGGAAAACTCTACCAAAGCATTTGAATATTGATCCTGAACACAGTTAAGACTAAAAAATTTGAATTTGTAGATCCTATTTGTATTATATTATGGGACAAATTCTGAGTACCAAGACTGTAAATAAAAAAGGATTTGTCTGCATGATACTTACAATTCTAATTATATATGTCTTTAACCTGAAGGCTCAGTTCAGCCATCTTATCCAACAGCTATTATAATGCTACTGAGCTGAGTGGGATGAATCAGAGGGCAGAATGCTATTGAGCATGACTACAGGTGATATGAGCCAGACACTTCTAATGTCTAATTTTGTATTTAATTTGAACATTTCATTAAATTATTTCATAGCTCACTACCAGAGCCTTTCAGTACAAATGTAGGTTGCTGGTACAGGCGGCTGCTTTCACTGCAGCTAAATAGAGCCCAGGTTTCCCAGCAATGTTCACAATTCCTTGCCCCTTTTTGAAAAAGCTATGGTCAATACCCCTTGGTCATAAGGTACCACCTCATGGCTCCCTAAATTTCTGCTCATGTATTATCTGTGTGCTTAGCCACCTGGAGCTGCCAGATACTGTCCTAACTTGGATGCCATAGCAACCAGGGCTGAGGAATTAAGGCGGAACTATAGCTGTCTATTGAATTTGCTCTGGAGGCTCGAGTGGGCAATAGAAATGTAATATAAATAAATAAAATGAAGCGTGAGGGTGTTTGACTGCTGCCTTAAAGGTCTGCCAACATGCTCATTATCAGTACCAGGCTTTTAAGACTATTTTCTGAAAGACGTTTTTCAAACAATTTTTTAAAATTAACTGGTTTAGCTTGTTCAGCATTCCAGTGGAGAATCCTACTGAGATCTGGGTCAGCCTCTTCTAATTTTCAATTTAGCAAAAAAAAGTGAAGTTTAACTCATTACAACACTGAAATGTCTTATGCAATCTGAAATGTTTTTGTAACGACAAACTTGTGATGTTTTTACAAAGAACTGAGAATATAGGATGGTATTGTCAGTTATGTATAAGCAATAACAGTCCAAACAAAACATCATCTTCATTCTTCATTGTGTAAAGAGATGAAAAGACTGACTGTTATGTGTGATTACCTCTTCCATTTATTTGGATGTATACATTAGACATGTTCCTACAGTACTATGGAGATTTAATGCATTATGTATGTGCTAAATATTAACATGCATCTATATTTTTAATTCAGTGGCTCACAAGCACTAGAGAGGTACACATCCTTGCATCTATACTGATCACATTCACTCCTGATCATCTGTGTGTGTTTTCCTTCAAACCAAATTCATGTATCAGAATTACCCAAGTAGGTTATTAGCCACTGGTGGAGGGATGTGACAAATTATCATCTCCTGAACAAACAATTTTCTGTGTCCTTCTTCTGTGACAAACAGGGGCCCATGCACTGCTCTAGGTGTACCAGCTGTGATGCATAGACACGAGAGGTGCAGCAAGAAGGAGTAATGCCTGGATGCTATGCTATGCTCTGCTGTGCTGGAAAAGAAGATGAAGAGGTGCTTTTTAAACATAGGGTCTGCGGGGCAGGTATGGGGTCCCCATGGGCACAGGCAGCACAAGGTAGGTGCAAGTACCAAATATTTCCTCAAAACTAAGCCAGGTGGGATTGTGTTGACTTTCTTGACCATGCTGACTGATGTAAAGTTGACTTTCCAACTGTATATCAGTGCTCACGGCTGGCAAAGGTCTCCATTCATGGCTGACAACCCCATTCAAAGCCTGAATAACAAATGCTAAAGCAAATATTATTCCCATGTGCCCAAAGCCACACCCAAATGGAAAGGCCATCTAATACAGAATACGTAAGTCCAGCCTTCACTTCTCCTAGCAGTGCTCCATGAAGATGCTACAGCCACCACCCCTTCTGCAGGACCACTGGTTCCCAGTCACCTTCTGCTCAAATTGTTGACTGTATTGGCAGATTTCAAGAACTGAGAGAGACCTAAACAGTGTTTTCTCACGAATTTCCTTCTCATTTGTAATTCAGGAACTCAACTGCACCTTTAAAAGACAGCTACCAATATTTTTATTTTCAGTTTGCCAATGACACCAAGCTGTGTGGTTCAGTTGATACACTGGAGGGAAGGAATGCCATCCAGAGGGACCTTGACACACTTGTGAGGTGGGCTGAGGCCAACCTCATGAAGTTTAACCATGACAAGTGCAAGGTCCTACACTTGGGTCAGAGCAATCCCAGGCACAACTACAGGTTGTGTTGAGAAGAGATACAGAGCAGTCCTGTGGAGAAGGACTTCGGGATGTTGGTTGATGAGAAAATGAACATGAGCTGGCTGCAGTGTGAGCTCATGGCTCAGAAAGCCAACCGTATTCTGGGCTGCATCAAAAGGAGCATGACCAGCAGGTTGAAGGAGGTGATCCTGCTGCTCTACTCTGCTCTTGTGAGACCTCACTTGGAGTATTGTGTGCAGTTCTGGTGTCCTCAACATAAAAAGGACATGGAACTGATGGAACAAGTCCAGAGGAGGGCCACGAGGATGATCAGGGGACTGGAGCACCTCCCATATGAAGACAGGCTGAGAAAGTTGGGGCTGTTCAGCCTGGAAAAGAGAAGGCTGCATGGAGACCTCATAGCAGCCTTCCAGTATCTGAAGGGGGTCTATAAGGATGTTGGGAAGGGACTCTCCATTAGGGACTGTAGTGATAGGACAAGGGGTAATGGGTTCAAACTTAAACAGGGGAAGTTTAGATTGTATATAGGGAAGAAATTCTTTATTGTGAGGGTGGTGAAGCACTGGAATGGGTTGCCCAGGGAGGTTGTGAATGCTCCATCCCTGGCAGTGTTCAAGGCCAGGTTGGACAGAGCCTTGGGTGACATGGTTTAGTGTGAGGTGTCCCTGTCCACGGCAAGGGGGGTTGGAACTAGATGATCTTAAGGTCTTTTCCAACCCTAACTATTCTATAATTCTATGATTTTTACCTGTAGGTGGAAGACCATTTCCACAAAAGTCCCCTCAATCAATCCTTTCCTTTTGTCTATAATGTCCACAGATTTAATAGGAGCTTTTACGTGACACAGGATGATTACGTTTTACTGAGTCTTCTTGCCTTCAAAAGCATCAATAAATCAACAAACCAGAGGTAATTAAAGAACAAAACAATGCTAAGGGCTGGATTTAAGTATGCAAACCCCAGAACGTTCAGGACTCAACCTCAGCCCAGCCTGTCTGTCCCTCTGTGCAAAAATGTTCTCCAAACAGCAAGTGAGCTCAGCTTGTCTGGATGTGTTTGGTGGACGAAAACTGAGCTTAATGTAGCTCCCCTGGCTTTTATCTGCTTAAATCAGCATCCTATTATTATTTCAATTTACAATCACTTAATTAAAGCAATATCCTAGCCAAAAAAAAATTGCCTGGGTGGCCTGACTATTATATCCCCATATTTTTTAAGTAGTGACCTTTCTGCTGAGTTCAAGAAACCATGCTTGATCACTAGATCTGGGTGGGAGTTTTGCTTGTGAGGATTATGAGTACATTACAAGCAAAGCTTACTTGATTTATGCATAATTTTTCACTGAAGGTACAAAACAAGTAGCCATTAACTTAATGCTGCTTAATGCTGAAGGCTTTAAAGGGTCACATGAAGTCATATTTGTTATGAGACAGCAAAAACTCATGATTCTAGGTCAAGGTTATAAATTAATAAGTATATCACTTACGCATTGCATTCAGTTGGCCCCTACTCCAAACTCATTTAGTACATTACAGCTTTGCTGTTGCTGTATGTCCTATGCAGACATTCAGTGGGAGGTTTCATAATGTTCCACAGCCTACAGAGCTCCCTTTTCTTTTTTTTTAACTATTTTTTGTTTTTAACAGTATCTGATAAGAAAACGGGAGGCAGCTGTAGCTCTGTCACCCAGCTTATGTTTGCCATATACTATATCACAAAGTACAAAAGGACAACAGTCATTAACACTGGGATAATGTGCAATGCGTGTAAAAGAGATTCTAAGATATTTTACCTCTAAGAGGTAGTGCACACAGGAAGGCACACTTGTGGTGATTACATGAAGGATGTTTCCAGATAATGAAGAGACTTAAAAGGTGACTAACAGAAATGTAGAGACTGTGCAGGCAGTAACTGAAATGACTGGAGCCTGAGCACAACATTTTACTAATTCTTACAGAAGAGTAAGGGTTGGCGGCTGGTAGACCCCACACCTACTCCAAACCATCAAGAGAATGCAGTCCTGTTGGGCAAAAAAACTGTTTTGCATCAGCTTAGACCACTCTTTCTTCCTCCTGCCAAATGCAAGATTAAAGGAAGACACTGGACTTACACTGGGCCTGTTTACCAGCACTATCTCATTAAGAACTCTCTCAGGGTTCTTAAGAGCCCTTCATGGGGAAGACAGTCCCCCTCAAGGACCACATTATAAAGGCAGATCTTCTATAAAAGTCACCAGGGCACTAGATTTTCTCTGTGTCCTAGGACAGCGCAGTGGCATACCCAAGGAAAAGAACTGGTACCATCACCTGAAACCCATAGCACTACCCACTGCCCTCTTCAATCAGATCCACCAAAAAGGCTTGAATTCAATTCATCAAGAGCTAAACTGGATACTCCTCTGGGAAAGTCTCAGCAAGAAAACATTCCGTGGGAGGATAACCAAAACACAAGGTGGCTGAAAAGGAAGACAAAATTAAGAAAGTAGAAAAGGTTACAACTAACCTGAATTCCCATAAACTTACAAATCAGAGGTCAACACATGCATAACAAAGAGATGTCTGACAGCCAGCCATAAGCACATCCTCCACAGACAGACAGAAAATGAGTGTGCATCGAGACAGCATGATGAGCAATGAAGCCAAATGACCTGAGCAGGCTGAATGACACTGCAGGGCAATAATACAGGATGCTGTTCAGAAGGAAGGTGGTGCTGGGTTTATCCTTGGGATATTATTTAAACACAGTGCTTAACAGCTCCTACTAATTTGATAAATATACTTGATAAATTTGTGAAGCTTCCTTGACAGTTGGGGTAAAGCAGAAGATCTTTCTTTCTTTCACACTCCGCCAATGAAGAATGTCTTGATTATACCAAGCAGTTATGCCTGGGAAATTGGATGTGATGGGTGAGACAAAATACTCTTACCTTTCCCTGAGTTTATTATGTGACCCTGTGTTGGACAACTGTATTGGACCATTACAGTATTGTAAGCATTAGTAAAGGACCCTGTGAAGAGATTGAAGAGGACAAAATGAACTAGTATTGTCAACTGAAAAATCCATTTTCTCCTCAATTTTTGTTAAACCTCAACGCAGTGTACTGAACAGGAAACATATCTCTCCACTCTTGTTTCATCATATGGAAAATGTTGGCACTCATTCCCTGCAACGTGAAAGGAAATGTCTGTAGATATGCCTGGTAGACAACAAGCAATTATCACGAAGTGATGTGAGACTAATTGATTTGAAGGCAAACACCTTGATGGACAAGCAAGCAGAACACACTTAAAAATAAGAGTTAAGGCAAAGGAAAGACACTGATGTACAGTATATCCCTGTTGTCTCTCTTATGCTTGACAAGCTCTTTATTCCTTACAAATAAAGAAACACCGGGAATTGTGACTATTTTAGCAACAAACGTCAGAAGAAAACTGTATCAACATTCTAGCGTACAGACCTCTTGTGCCAAAGTGGGATGAGCTATTCCAGCAAGCCTTGCACACTGAAAGCAGATTTTTCCTCTTTCACAAATTCTTTCCTCCCTCTTCAATAACAGTGCCTACCAATATCAGCCAAATTACCAGCAGGCTCCAGAGACCTGTACCCATTTCTGTCCGTTCCCCTTCAGACCTCTGCAAATCATCATTTCCAAAATGTGACTGATGCTACTGGAAACAGAACCCGCATCTTTCAGCTCACTGAGACCCAGAAAGAAGAAGCAAACTTCTGGCTGTGTGTAGTAGCAAAAGCAGTGGCAGGACATACTGGGCTGCCCAGCAGACTCTGGCTCCCTACAAAGGTGCCAACAACCCTAACCAGAACAGGATGTCGGGATAATGCAAAGAATCCACTTTGTTTTCCCCAGTTGTCCCTGCCATCAGTCACCGTGCCCCCTCCCCCTAAGTAAATGAAATCAATCAGCAGGGATTTCTGTAAAATACATAAAACAGTCATCTTCCAGACTCTACCAGAAGATAAATGGTTCCAGACATTGGACTGCAGCCATTTTCCCACACATGCTACAGTGTTTTGTCATCCATATTGGGCCATAATAATGAGTGGGGTTTGGTTGTTGGTTTTGTTGGTTTTTTTTTTTCCTCAGTCAGCAGCCAATGCTTCTGCTTCTAACTCATACATCAAAACCACTGCAACAAGAGTAATTTTTTTGTACAGTTTGTAATAGAACAGCTTCATTCCCAATAATACAGTCTGGGGTCTTGTACAGAACTTTGACACTTTTCTGCTACAGCTCCCAGCTGGAGCTTCACTAACGTTTTTGTTATTAAAGCACATCACCCAAATATGAGCCACTGAACTGAAACAAGCATGAAATTGTGAGCACTGCAAACCTTATCTCAGAACCTGCTAATAAGAAATAATAGGATTGCTTACAGTATCTCACACAGCCTGTTGTGCTAGTTTCAAAGAAGGATACAAATCCATGACAAAAGATACAACATAATGTGAGTTTACAATTAATGGTAACATATTTTAAAGCAAGCCCGTAATAATCTGTTAACATAAAACACACTTTGGAAAGAACCATGGGGCTTTTTCATTATTAAGAAATGTGCAACCAAATTCTACCCTTAATTAAATCAGGAGTAATTTTATTAAGTGCAGTAGACTCAAACCTGACTTACATCAGTGTAAGTGAGGGTAGGATCTAGCCCCAGGGTGTTTATACACTGTAGTTCCAGTTAGTTTAGATCTATTTGGGTGGGAACTCCTTTCCCCTTTCCAGAAAAAATATTCTTGCCTACCCTTTTTCACCTCACAACTGGGGCCAAAGCAGCCTTTTCTTCTAATATTTTTCAGAAAGTTTATGAACAAATCTTACCCTCCACAGGACATGACCTTATTAAACAAAACCACCCTCTGAAGTGATGGACACCAGCAGTTTTAAAGTTAGTTTCCAAGTTTTCAAACAAACCATCTCAAACAGATAAGCTTATTTACATCTCAAAAATAAATAAAAAACTTCAAGTAAAAGCTGTTTTATAAAGGAGCTATTTATGCCTGTTTTCAAAGCTGAAAAGCCCTTCCAAACAGTATACTATCTGCTGTATTTAAATATCCCTGCTACAGTACAGAAACTTACTGTCCACAGATATCCTTGGGCTTCACTGTACCTCTGAACCAAAATCACTTTCTTCTGTACTTCATTTTCTGCCCTCCTGAAATCGGATTCCCAGTTCCTGACAGATGGCTCCTCTGTCACCGAGCGCTGCTTCTGCCTCCTTATCGCTGCCAGCTAACACTTCCACAATGCTTAGCTGTTGTCTGCGGAGCTGTGCTCTACATCATTTCTACTCTGATCAATGCTCCGCTTGGTTTTAGGTTGGTTTCTAGTCCCGCCTCCTGCTCTTGAAGAAATGAAAACTCACAGCTGGATTTTCTATAAATCATCCCTTTTAACAGTGGCTGAGCAAGTATGGCAAATACTACAGCTAAGACCTGCTGCTCTATTTGAAACTTCAAAAACAATTCTTCATCTTAATGATGCACACATGGAAGTTAATCATGTACTAAAATCAGTAATACTGAAAAAATAGTGGCCAGATAATTGTGACCTTCAGGGCTTAGAAGTTGATTAATGGAATACAAAACTCCTCTCTGTTCCAGAAGGGGAATATGGTAAAACATACTGCCTCAGTGAACTGCTTTATATAGTGTTTTGCTTTCCATGGGAGCTTGCCATTCTTACAAAGATAAATGTAAATTTTCAATACAGATCTTTTTGAGAGGCTAACCCAGCATACACCGTGTTTAGGCTAGCAGCCCTAAGCTTGAAAGAACCTTTACCATCACAGCAGTTCTTTTGAAGTGTGGGCAGGAAATACTTTTATTTCTGCACAGCACTAAGTGCACTACATAGCGCTGAACTCATTATCATGTTTAACAAAGCGTGGAGTATAAAAGCAAGGTGGTACCATAAAACCAGTGCTACAAACTTTGCTCCCATGAGCAGAGCAAAACAGCTGCATTTCTGTAAACTGTAAATTGTTTTAATCCTCCACCCTCCAGATCTTCTTAAGAGACTGTGCTGTGGAAATTAAAAATGACTGGGCAGATCTGGATACAGTCTGAATGGGCTGTAAAACCCTGGGACTGTTGGGTTATTCTATTGTCAGACACAAATCCCAGCTGAAAGTGTCGGCAGGGTGAAACCAGCTCTTTCCTCACTAACCGCTCATATTGTCCTGGTGGTACACAGGGTCCCCTGACCACTGCCCACACTGAAAAGCAGCTGAGCTGCTGCCACAGGCTCGATGAAGGCCCCCTCGAGTTTCACCTCCACCAGCAGCTGAGGGAATGGGGCAAGAGCAACATGTATGGAAGCAGCTTTTCCCCAGGTGTGCCACTTGGCTCCCAGCAAGCAGGGACCCAGGGCTTCCCCGGCAAGCTGCTAGAGCAGGAATACCGTGTCACCAGCCTTGTATGAGTGCATCTCATCCCTTTTTGAGTCTCTTCCACTCAGCCCTAATGCATTCCAAAATCCTAGTGGAAAGCCACCAAAAAAAGCACTTCTGTCTACTTACACCAACTCTCTAACCACTTCATTACATGTCCCACAGTTCTCCCAAGCTCATTTTTTCCACATGATAGATGACTTCACGGGCTTCTGTCAGATCCCATTTAACTCTCTTTTTTTTTCTAAGCTGAAGAATCTTCATGCTGGGGCTGGTCAACCTTGCTTCCAGTCCCTGTATATATTACTGCTCCCATAAGTGATGCAATTAGCCCTTTAGTTCATATGGTAGAAGCTGATGTTACAGCACCTGAGTTCAAGCCTTGCTCTCAGTCTGTGACTGCTTTTTGTTGAAATGAGAAAATATTCTCATTTTCTTTGCTTACAGTTGTGCAGACATTGTGAGGACAGTCAGTTGTTAGCTTGCAGTCCAACAGCTCTCCACAACCACCCCATGAGTGCTCTCAAGAATTTGCACACAAGAATTTGAGAACAACTATGCCAGATTAATTTCCAAATGGTTAGTAGCCAGGCAGCCTAGCAGAAAGTGGTATGGATTAAGTAGCCAGGAACGGTCTGACCTAAGGGCAGCACCGCTCTGATGCAGTTACTACTCTCTTAACCAGCAGCTGTAAGACATGGGTCCTGGGCCTCTGTCCAAGCAGCTGTGAGTCAGATTTGAAGTGCTGCAATGACAGTGCTCTCCCATGGATGCACTGGCTGATCAGTGCCAGTAACTTGATGATGGAGAGTGAAACAAGCAGGGGAGGAGCACCATCCCTGTGCCCAATCCAAATATGTAACAGCAAATGCAATGAAACTGCTTTCCAGGTGCTGCTGTACATTCAATAATTATTAGCTGTCAAAAAACACGTGACTGATTAAAATTACTTGCTTGACCTTTAAAATGTACTGGAAAAATCCATAAATGAGACCAATCAGTAGTACATAACCATTTGAATAAAAACAGAATTTTGAATTTTTAGCAAAGGCTGTTAAAAGGTGATTAAAGGCTCAGCACCACAATGTGACATGTGCTGGATGGAGCATTTTGTCTACTGCCTGGAGTAATGTTTATGGCACACAGGGCAAGATTTGCTCTTTCTCTGCCCTGAGAATTTTGACCATCACCTGGATAATAAGATAAAAAGCCTGCTGCAGGTGAAAAGAAATGTATTTTCTCTACATCGTCATCCATGTGCTTTGGGTCCAGACAGTGCTCTTTGTTCCTTGGGGATGAATGGGAAGATCTGCTCCCACCACTAATGCGTGTTCAGTTTACAGGCTCCAAATAGAGTAAATCTAGAGTAAAGCAGCAAAATATGGTGGCATAGATGGTGGTTTATCAGGACTGTTTTTCTCTGCAAATCTCCTTTTCGGCCACAATTTTTGCTAATTGTGGACACAGCCTTATAATAGCCCAGTATGGCTGAACACAAGACAGCCATTGAATGAGCTCAGCTCCTGGAAGTCAGATCATCTGCACTGCTGGTTCTCTTGCTGGCTCTGTTTTGGACTACTCCTACCAACCAACCTTCTCCTAAGCACTGTGAACATGAGTCAGTCTATGTTCCCTGTCTGTGGGATCCCTGATCCTTCCTTGTTTGGTAGTACAGATGTCATCTCAGGGATGAAGGACATTAGACTAGTTTTTTCTGTCACTGTCAGGCAGATGCTGTAGCCTTCACTGGTCTCTCACCTGTAGAAAGCTGAGATCTGCTGAGACTGGATACCATAAAAAAAATCAGACACTTCTTCCCGAACCATGGCTCCACAAGTCAGATTCCTATTTAGCCCCATTACCATTTCAATAGATACTGGAAAATGTCATATAAAGTGAAAGACTTGGAGACCTACTGATTGAATTGGGAGAATTACCCTCCTGCCCAGTTCAACAGGCAAGAATGCTCTGCTGGGGAAGGCTCTGGGTACCACACAGATCTTCACTTGGGCCTTCTGACCTGTAGCCTCTCCCCCTGCTGACAGCTGGGGAACCACCAGAAGAAACATTTTGGTGGGTGAACTTGTGTCAGAAGAAGACCTTTCACCTTGATGTAAAGTGTTGCTTTGCAAGGAGCCAGGACTCCATCCAAGGACCTTCAGTGATCACAGACCCTGTGACGAAACTATGGCAGAGGGAGCCACCACAGAGCTCCATGTGAAAGTTCTGGTGAAAGTCTGCCCTGCCTTGTCCTTAAAAAAGCTCATAAAATCACATGGCCCTGGGGTAATTCAGGTTGGAAAGAACATCAGCAAGTCTTGAGTCCAGCAGTCCCCTTGTTTTCCTGACCTTGCTGAAACTCCAAGTTCAGAAATAGTTTTAGTACCCCAAAACTGCAATGGGGAGGAAGAAGGAAGAATAAATTACTTGTCATTGTTCCCCAGCGACTTGTAAATAGTAAAGCTTGGCCTTCTCCATGCAACCAGGATGGCAATACCTGCTTACCCCTGGAGTCTTTTTGGAAGTTGAATAAATCAATACGTTGAGCCTTCTACCATGAGGCTGCCAGGGGAGAAGTGTTAATAGTTTAAAGGCACTTTGTCTGCAGTAGTGTATTTGCTTATAATGAGGTAAATAGGATCATTAAACCCCTCGTATTTCTCACCTTAACACTCAAAAATACTCAAGAACACATTATTTCTTCTTGTTGTCAGATATTTTGATTCAGAGTTTCTCTAAAGATAAGCACTCATGTTTCCCTCCATCTCTTCCCCACCAGTGCTTTGCAACCTTCCTCCTCTGATGGTCAGGACCTCCATTTTCAGCGAAACTTCTTCACTGCTGGGCTACATGGCCCTACAGCTCAAAGGCTTTTTCCCTGTCCAGTTGCATGCAACGACAGCAGCCTTGTCTTGGAGATTAAACACAACCCTGTTTCAGTCTCCTTTGATAAAACAAGCCATTTCCCCTCTAACAGCTTCTCTGAATCCACTGATGCAAGTTGAGTGAGGGGCTGGATCATGAGGAACGAGAACGAAGTGCAGCATTGCAGATGGGGCCCCATGGGGCCACATACTCACTTCTGCTGTGGAAATACATTGCCAGATAAAGCCAACAGCCAGGCCATGTTTCAGGAGCAACTTGCAATTATTCTCCAGTCTGCAAACACATTCAAGCCTTTGATCTCCTCCATCACTCCCAACTGCCTGCCTTTCAGATTATGCCAGCATTTCCTGCTGCTATCCCCTAATCATGCTACCATGGCACTGATAACCACTGTATGGCTGCAAGCCAAACAGCCTGCAAAGGAAGGGCACATGGAGCCAAGTGCACCAACACTTGCCGCTTCCCTTTCATTCCATTTTATTATTGTATGTCCTGCACTAACCTAGCAGATTCTTGAGGATTATGGGAGGCAAAGGTTTTATTTTGTGCTACCAGGAACAGGTGAACCCTGTCTTCAGGTTTCCCCCTAAAAACACATTCATATTTTTTCCTGATCATTATGAGATTCTGAAAAGTTACAGAGATGAGGGAATATAAAGTGCTGCTTAATGCAGATACGCTTTCAGCAAAAAAACAAGGGGAAAGGGAAAATAATATTCAGGTTATTACCATTTGAAACTCTGCATCAAAATGGATATTTCAATGCAAAATCAAAATAAAAAAGTGATTTGCAAACTTCTCATCTAAAGCAGATAACTGCAATGATAATATGTTGAGTGGGGATTCTTTCCTGGGCAGTTTTCATGTGGTAGATGCTCTTCCCTAAGATTACTATTTCCCAAACAGATCCTGAACTATTTCTCATTCATTTACTACCACAGTGGTTATGTCAAGTAGGACAGTTGCACTATCTCCTCCTGATGAGAAAGCCATACATGTTTGCATTTTAATACAAAACACATTATTTGAAGGATCAAAATATTTATTACCTAACTTATTCTTCCGGAAAACCTCTCTCATTTATACTTGGTACTCATTTAGCTTTTTTAAATCTTTCTCCTTTGGCAAATCTCTGGAGTTTACATGGCATATCTCTGTGTCACATGTGTTGTCTTTAACTGCCAATATAAATGTTTTCCAACTCTAAACTCTACAGCTTGAGTCTCATGACAGTCAAGCAATGCCTCTCTGCTTTACTGATCATGACACTGAAAGACTGCTGGTCTACCCTCTTGCCTTACTGCAAAGCAGGGGCTCCCAGAGCCCAGTCCAACGCAGTTCACTTTGGCTTGATCGAACCAGGTGATAAATCTGATCCTGATTCCCAACACTCTGCAGCAAGCTCTGATGCTCAGCAGTTTTCCCTTCTCAGTGGTGCCCTGGTTGATACAGCGGCATCTCCTCCTTGCCTCTCTGCTTCTGCAGGCTGGGACCTGGGAAAGCATGGGCATAAGTTCCCACTAAGGCCATCCTATGGGACAAAGCATCTCCAGAGACCTAAAAATGGCACTTACTGCACTTCAGTGACAGGAGCCCTGTTTAACAGGAGGTTCAGTTTGTGCATGGAAAAGGCATGGTATTGTATCAGTTTGTTCAAATGCCTCAAAGAACTCAGGAATTAAAATTCAAACTTTTTAAAAAATTATATTACAATGTGAATCACTGGCTTGCTTCAAGGAAGGAAAAAAAAATGGTTTTGGCAAAAAGTTAACTGGGTGTCCTGAAAATCAGTAATTAAAACCACCACTAACAGACAATAATCATCTGGAGTGCTAATTTCCTTCTGTACATAAAAGTCTTCAAAAGGACAGAGCAAGAGCAAAAAGTTCAGCATCAGCATTTGCCTCAAGACTCAACAAAGCCAGGGGCTGGCTCAGGATCCCTCCTGCTAGGCAGCAAGCTGCAACGAAAAGCTGGATTGCTGATGCTATATGCCTGCACTGTTTAAAATTACCTCAGTCACAAGCAAACCTGAAATGTCATCCTGAAGGACACTGTCGCCATCACTATCATTGCCCATGCATGGGTCAGGGAGATGTGCTGCCACCCTGGACAGAAAATGCAGCAGCTATTTGCTGTGCAACAACACAAGACCAGAAGCAAAGAATACAGCTCCCAAATTAAACAGCGAGATTAATTTCTGCCAACTGGATGTAATTACTCCTCTTGTGAAAGACCTGTGGAACACTTCATGGTTTCAAGTACTAATACCTATGGAAACAGCATTCCCCAAATACCCAGCCAAGTTCTAGCTTACTGTTGGACTGGGGAACAGTAAATGGCCAAGAACACATCCTGTAGTGCCTAAAGCTTCAAGGGCCTCTTTCCAAATACTACTCTGGATGGACTGCTGAAGTTTATGAAATCAGGTAGGAACGCTGGCCAGAGTGAAATTTCTTCCATCTCAGTACTTAACACACTGTACTGAAGCCATAGGTATAGATTTTCCACTATCATATCTGTATGGCAGGTCTTAAGTATTTTGGGTAGTTAATCTGACAAGACTACTGTATTCCCAAACACCCTTTTTATGAGCAGACAGGATCTGAGACTACATAGAATATATCAAGGTAAACGCAGCAGGATATATGGCGTCTCAAAGTTGACATGCTTCAAATATTAATCTTTTTAAGGTCTGACCAAAATACTTTTCCAGGTCAGAAATAAGAAGTAGCATCTAAATGCAAAGATGTATTAAGTATGGCCAGAACACTCCCAACATCCAAAAGCCTCTTCATAGAAAGTGTGTTGAGTGAAGTATGCCAGGCCTTAAACACCCTATGGCAACTCAGCTCTTACATTTATATGCAAAGATTATGAAAACAGACAAGCAGAGCCCTCCACAAAGCCGTTTTCTGTTGCAAGTTTTTTACTGGCTATAGTAGTGCAGCCTGGAGCCTGGGAGGAAACAAGTGTCCCAGCAACTCCTCTTTCATTTCTACCAAAAAATAAGTTTCCACAGTACATCCATATAACTAAGGCCTCTGGCTTCCCGCTATGAAACAAACTCCAAACAACACTAGAATGCTTACCTCACCCCTTGAAAAGTATCATGAATTTCCCAGAGATTTTAAGGTGGGATCCATCAAAATAAAGAAAGGTACTTCTTATCAGAGGAGAAGATTGTGTCTAAGCAACAGGGAAAGGCAAAGTTCTTCTGCATAGCCCTGCCTGAAATATCAGCAGAAAAAAAAATGCTTACATGCTGACAATTTATCTGAGGAACTGCTCTGGAGCTTAACAGGCCATAATCAAGACATCAGAGGTTTATTTTGAACAAGCACTTAGGGGAATGGGCATGAATTCTCAGTGTTAGTGGTGCCAGTCAGTGTGTGATTTGCTCACCTTCACACTGGCTGATGAGGAAGCAAAGACGTCTGGTTTGTGACTATTTCACACCACAAAATTCCTTTTTTAAAATCTGCAAAGACTCTTTTTGAGAGAAGTTCAGCATGCTTGAGGTATGAAAACTTTGTCTCCCTGACCTTTCAGAAACCCAAAGAATAAACATTTGCTTTTTTTTGGTAAGTTATGCTATTGACAAACCTGTTTTCTTTCATCACACACATGCACAAGAATCTTTACTAATCATATTTCTATCACCATGGTCCTCCAGATCTCTCAGCATGATTTACAGAGGGAGAAATCATAAAAGAAAAACATAAACTGGCAGTATATTAGGCAGCTTTGGGCACATATAATGATGGATTCTCACAAAGTAATTTTCTGTGAAGTGAGACTTGCTGTAAGGATCTTGATTACATATGTCAATGCTGGGAAGTTACCGGGACACATGGGACTGTCGTTTACAGCCAATGCAGCCAAGACAGATGCCTTTACTGGGTTTTAGGAATTAAAAGCCTGAGAATAAGGGAACAGAGAGAAAGGATTTTTTTTCTGGAAAGTTTGAGTCAGTGAGATTTGATTCTATTTACACTTCTCTACTGCCTCCTAAGATGATCCCTGTTAGACATACTTTTGTGTACCAAAAGCCTATGATGCCACATTGGCCTTGTACTCCAACTCTCTTGGCAAAAGCAACAAAGACTTCCTAGCACAAAAAGGCCACACTGTGGTTTTGTTTTCAAACATCACTGCTAGGAAAAATGCAAGAGAAAAAAAAATACTCCACAAGATTTTCAATACCTAAGGACAAAGCCGAATGGTTCCATTTGAGTCATTTTCAGTCTCCGCAAGCTTGGCATTTGTGGTATGAATTCAGGAAAGCTATTGCCGGTAATTTTGTCATTTCAAGAGTTTGCAACACATGAGAAATAAGTGTTTTTAAAATGAGAAGTCAGATCCCAACCACTTCAGAGACACTGATCACCTTCCTGCAACTTCAACCTAAAAATGTTTCACTATGTTTAAAAATACTTTCAGATGCTCAAAGTAAAGCAGGGTATCCAACATCTGACTTAAGAAAGATGTTTTCAAACAACAATGAAATGCTACAAGAAGACAATATGCGTCATTGCTACAATGAAGGGACAATATGCTTTCTTCTTCTTCACTTGAAGAATTGACTCTTTTGTTGGTTGAAACCTAAGTGAGTCTGCGACCCAGACATATCTTTTTTCTCTTCTTTAATACAGTGAAGCAAAAACAAAAAAGAAAATAGGTATCATGTGTGCAAACATTTTTCAGGACAGTTTTTCTCCATTTTAGGTATCTAGAAATACTTATGAAAATTCATTCCTTTGTTCTTACTGATATATGGAAACAGCTTGTTTGAATTCTGATGAAGAATCTATCTACAAGCTTCACTTTTATCTGCTATATTTTAATGACTGCTGCTACAAGCCTTTCTAAGCTAAAAACAGAAAGTATGAGAACTGGGGTGTCTTTTAAGCACTTGTTTAGATTCATAAGCCATGAAGCGGTCAGTCTGCTGTTATGGTCTGGGCAGTACTGGTAACCTGGAGTGTCTCCCCCCTCTTTTACCCACAGGACTATCTGACATTAGCATGGAAGAGACATAATGTTCTTTGAGTCTACACTAACCAAGTTATCAAACAAAATTAAGTGCCTTCTTTGAGCATGTGAACAAATAAGCCTGATTCACAATGTATTTCCGAGCAGCTTTCTCAATGTGCATAATTTCTCTCTGACGCTGATATTTTGGTGTCTGGTATTGTGTGAAGCTGTACAGTAACATTCTTGCTGTTAGGAGGAGTGTGAAAGGTGTCTCCTTGAAGCAGGCGTATCTATTGACACAAACCCTGGAGGCACTGGTTGTGAAATCTCTGCACCTCTGTCAAATTAACCTGAAATCAGGCTCCACAGTTGCTGAGGGTGTGAAGACAGCACACATAGAGGAAGTGTTTGCATAAGCCTTGTCTCCATAGGGAGCCAGGAAAAACATACTGATTTAAAAAAACAATTAGTTTTCCATGGATTTACGTTGTCTGGAAAGTCCTGCAGCTCTGACCGTTGCCCACTAGAGGCCGTGAAGCCCTTACGCCTGCCCTGGCCCTGGCTGGCTGATCTCAGTAAGAGGGAGAAAAGGAATGGGAAACACCAAACACGACATTTTTTTTTCTTCCCGCATTAAAATCTTAAAATCTCGTTAATGGAGCAAGGCACCCCAGCCCTGGCAGGCCAGTGGGAGCAGCGTGACCTGCTGTGGGCAGCCAGCTCTGCTCACCTACAACTGGAAACTCCAGAGATGGACGGGGAGGGCAATGAGGATGAGGGGAAGCATGCAACGCAGCTGGCTGGAAGGCAGCTCCTCCCCCGTGACATTGTTACTGTAAAGGTAAACAATGAGTACCCAGACATAATGGGCTCCTTGTAAAATCAGCTGTTCTTTCAGAACATCACTCACTGGAGCCTGGAAAGCAGCAGGTCAACAGAAAGGATGCCAAGCATGAGCAGGGATTAACTAGCAGAGTTTGCTGGAGAACTACAGCAACAAACATGAGTGCACAGAAAAACCAAGGTGAAAGCTGGTGCGTGGGGAAGAAACGTGAGGATGCTTCTCAGTACAATGGGAAACACAGAGACATACAAGCAGAAGAAGTAGTACTGGCAGAAACTACAGTCTGAATGAAAACTGGGGTTCACTGGGTTATCAGAGATCATATCACACCCCTGTGAGAGACACACCATGAAATCAGCAAAAACTTGGAGACGAGAGCTGCATAGAGCTGTGCTACAGGAAGAGGACATTAATCCGGGACTTCCACAGGAGGTGAAGGAACATGGCCCCTGCAGAGCCTGGGGCTGGAAATGAGATGTAAATGCCATCTTGCAAACTTAATTTGTGACAGGTTATCTAGAAACCTGAAAAGGGTCAATGCAGATCAGATTATTCCTCAGTTATTGATTGCCCTTCTTTTTACAACACTGAATTTCTTCTGCTGTTGTACTGTTCATATACCTAGCTTAATTATGTCCTGTTTAATTCCTTTATCTTATGCTGTCCAAATTAATTAAATACTTTTGTGTCTTCTGCAACCTCTGCCATGTTTTCCACACTTTTGCCACAGATCATTAAACAGTATATCACGATTCCTAAAATGAAATTTCAAGGCAGCCCAATAACAACCAATGGCTTTAGTGAGACTGTATATTTGTTCCTCTTCTTTGTATTGCTCTCAAATACTTGGCTTTATTCTATTAAGATTTGGGGACTATGGATTGAAGTCCCTTCTGGTTGATGGGCAAATACCACAAAGCATTAAGTTGCTGTTCAGAATGTGAGTCCTTGGATGATTATTTTGCAAGGAATTAGTGATCAGGTATTTTATGCCCAAATATACAATCTGGACAGTTCAGTGTGGAAGAGGATTTTGGCTTCTGCATTTTACAAGGATACTTAGTGGTAGACGTTAATAAATAGCTAGGTGCTGGAAACAGTGGTTTTATTGACACCCTTCACCTCGGTAGGGATGCCCATGCTGCAGCTCCAGAGGGAAAAGCATTTAGGTAGGCCTAAATCAGTGTGCAGGGAAGCACTGTGCAAAGCAATGCTCAGCTCTTCTTGGAACTCGACCTTTTTCAAAGATGGCTAAATAAATGTAAGACAGATGTGGCTGCATTCATGAAGAAGACAGTTTTTTATTAAGAACACAGAATTCTGTTGGTTTGATAGCAAAAGCAAAATGTAAGAAGTGGCACGAGTATCCTCCAACCTTGTGAAGGACAAAGAGGGGTGCCTGGAGATGAGGAGGTACATCTCCACTACCCACTTCCAGACCCAGCTCCCCTGGGCATCATGCAGCTCCTTGGGACAATGCTAAAGAAGTTGATTCCTTATCTCTCGACATGTTCCAGTTAGTAGGCAGCCCTGAGAGCAACCCCAGGTGTTCACACTCTCTAATCTCATTAAGGCTCTTTTAAAGCAGTTTTTTTTCTGTGTCACAGAAGTTACACTTAATGGGTTTGCAGTTATTAGGCAGTTAGAAAAGTTACTTGCACTTTGCAATTTGCTGCAAGAGACAAGCACCAAAGTCCTTGTGAATCCCACAGCTGCTGTGACTTTTCCATGAACAGTTGCTTGAGGCATTTTAGAGACATGCAAGAACACAGAAACAGTTTATTAATACTGGAAGTGAATTTGCAATTACTGAGAGCAGATGGTCAGCTCGCACACTGAATGAACCTTAAACCATCTAGACTTACAAGACTACTGCAAACACAGAAACAGTACCAAATTCACAAAAAGAAATCCTACATGCTCACAGTCAGAAGTCAGCTCAGATTTGGATCCTATATACAGTGGCTTAAATCCGGATAAAGCTGTCAATATTGAACTATTGGTGGATTTATCCCAGAGTAAATGCCCCTTCTTTTTATGTACATACAAAACTCTCAGAGCAGTCAAAGATAAGCTAAAATAACAAAAAACCTTAATAAAATAACTACATCAGCATCATTAATAAAGCTAGGAATCAAGGTAATCCTCCCTTGTATTAGTGCAGCTCTGCTGTATCAGAGATGTGGTAGCAGCACTAATAATAGAAATAGCAGAGCTGAAGTTACATGATTAAATTTGTCATTACTCTATAGTCCATTAACAAAAAATAGCCATTCACACATTGCTTTAACAAATGTACCTGTGAGACGCTCCAGAGCTTTTTACTTCTTTCCATACACACACTGCTTGTAAAGACTCTGTGAAGGAGCTTACTAGAGATGTATACCTTGAAAGTACTTCTCAGTGCAGTTCATGGACAAATTAGACATATTATTGCTATAGCCATGTAATAGTATATATGTGAAAAGGGCAAAGGACTTCCTTAGCACCACATGCCATTTATACTACATTTCAGCCCACCAGCTCTCCATTTGCCTAAGTAAATAGGACTGTCATTGATGTGGAGAAGAATGGAGGCTAGAAGCAAAGAGCTCTGTTGTATGCCTCTTTCTGCATGTGTCTAGGGAGTGAATTCCAACGGGCTCACCAGCACTGAAGGGCCGGGCAGTCATTCTTCAAAATCCTCCCTGGGACATAAAGTTTCAGCATCACAGCTGAGTACCTCTGGACTGCAAGGGGCAAAGGATCCTTAAAGTTAACTTGAATTTTAAATTGTATATGCATGATTTGCCAGTGCCTTGAGCACAAAGGGAACTGTACACAGGACTGCAGTAGGGCTCTGAAGACCAGCTGAAAGGTTGCAACAGCACAAAAGACAGAGACAAGACATATCTGACTGAAAAAAAGGGTGGCAGCTGTTATGTGCAGCAGAGGAAGGGATGTTGGTTTGTTGCACTTATGATCAGTGCTACGTGCTGACAAAGTAATCACAATAACTTAAGATCTCTCCAGCCAAGATCACTTGCTAATAAAACACCTTCAGGTTTTTCCTTACATAGCTGAGGGTGCAGAAGTTTTACTCACAAGCAGGACAGAATTTTTAGGGATATACTTACGTCAGAAAAGCTCAGGTTTATATCTTACAATCAACTTCACTCGCCTCTTGGTCCTTTCCAACCCTAACTATTCTACGATTCTATGATTAAGCCAGAAATCTTCATAGCAGGTCAGTTTGTTTCCAGATCACTATATAATTCATCAGTTTCACAGTCTGGCTTCATGGCCCAATGTATAAAAATATGTTGATGCATGTGACAAACTTACATTGCGGAAAGGCTATACTCCTATACTTGCAGAAAAGTTTTGTTAGCCATTTTCAGAATCCTTTCCTTTATACTTCCTTTTCTAACACTGAAGGTGGAAATCATAGGATACTTGAAGAGTCCTGCAGTCCCAGCTATGACATTGTTAAGACATTAGCATGTTGACAACCTCAGAACTGCTTTAAAGCTTTCCAAACCCATAATAAAACAAAGTTTATACAAGTTATTTTTACAGAATGTGATTTACATATGCATCCACTTAGTATGCTGAAATTCAGTATTAAAAAACATGTTGATTGTAAAAGACTATTTCTAGCAATATCTTAATAACACTGGTTATTCTTGGAAATGTTCTGCATTTCCCTGAAATTTATGTGCTCTTACAACTATCTTAGTAGCCTATGCTATTGTACATGCCCTGGCAATTCCTCTTAGCATTGTGGAGACCTCCCAACTCTCAAAAAAACTTGGGTCCAATTCTGCAGCTGCTTTTGGCCATCAAAAATCAAACTGAAATCCTTTTTCTTCAGCCAATATTCAACCCAATGTGGATTGACTAAATACATGGTAACATTTGAAAACTGTTGTGATGATACTTGGACTTCTCCCCCTTAGAAAAGAAATATCTGGAGCAGCAGATGCTGGCTCACATACTCAAGGACTTCAGATTTCCAGACGTATTTCTAATTTTGTATAAACCTCTCTTTTTTTCATCCTTTCTAAACACGACATTGCTCTTCATTAAAGGCTGGGATTTGGAAAAAAGTAGAAAATCCCATGGGATTGAAAACAACAGATGTTGTCTGTTTTAAGCTTCCTTTATTCCAAATCGCTGAATTTAGTACTTTTAAGATTTTCCTGTCTCTTCTTCCAGAGGCCTGTGATTTGCTCTTTAAATGGCTTTTCAAGAGGCTGACTCTGACTGGAACATATGTGAAAAGAGATTTGCAACTTAAAATGTACCATTTTTCAGGAAAGTTACTAGAAATACACTAAAAATATAACAGAACCAATATTGCGGCAGTATCATTGCATATCCATACTGTGAGCAATAAACCCAACATTACCATCCCAGCAAATGGGAGGCACATGCTATTCACTTCCCACACAAATGCCCTCGTGTTTCCTGCTCCTCCATTTCAACACTGCTGAACTGTGAATTTCAAAATCCAGCAGCCTGCCTCATGACAGCCACAAAGGGATTTTCAAGCTTTCCTTAGAAACAAAAATAATTATTTTCACATAATCTGTAACTTTCCTGCACCTTCTCATCTGCCCTTCACCAGTGTAGATATGGACAAAGAGCCCTTGCCCTTAGGAGGTAAAACTTATTCCTTCTTCAGTGACTGGACTCTTCAAAAAGATGCTATGATCATGAAGGCAGCGATTCTAAAAAGGTCTATGGGAGGAGACAGAGCTGTGTATTGCTGTGGAAAAAATAACTGTATAATTTGATCTCTGGAGATATGTCAGGGAAATAATAATTAGGGAAGGATTTTGGGGACAGCTTTGACATCCTTTTTGAAAAAAATGAGCCATTTCAAACAACAGCCACAAGATTTATTTAAGTACTGGGTAAAGAAATGGCATAGTGAGCAGTAGTAATTTTGCCTATCTAGAACAGGAAGTTTGAGAAATAGCTCTATCAGAGTGCAGTGGTACCTGACAATGAAGATCTCTTCATTCCAGGAAGAGAGTGCAACAAGAATGTCTGGAATGTGGGAACAGACAAATTCAAATTAAAAGTTAAGCATATGGTTTTCATACAACCAAATTTTGTTGTCAACACAAACCATGAGGTAGACAGGAGGCCAGGCCAAATGAACTAATGGGTTTAAGCTTTACGAGGTCAAATCTTTCTATTAAGTGTCAGAAACTCTGTTTACAGTGATTAGAGTTGTAGTCATTAATAAAAATAATTGGAAGTGACTACCCCTTTGATTTATCAGATTTGCATTGGTGGTAGTTCATTGAATTGCAAATGGAAAAAATATTAAACGTCGTCTCTTCACAGATGGCAAGATTTTAACACAGCCTTCATAAAGCATTGATTCAGATTTTATGCCTTGACTTCCTCTTGTATCCCTTTTTTTTTTTTTACAACAGCATATGCACTACAGAAGCAGTAGAAGTTAAGGTCTAATACTTTTCTTTTGGTTGCCAATCTTGAATGCATGCAAACATCAGTTCTTGTGGAATTAGAATGTCATTCATGTTCTTTTAGAAACAGAAATCTATTTTCAGGTTAGAAAAGAGAAGAAAATACAGGTTTTTATGGTCTTCAGTAAGGCCGTTTTTGCTTCCACATTCTGTCAACCAAAAAGCCTAAGAAAGTTTATCTTTGAGTGACTAAAATATCAGTGTGCCCAGTAATACTCTGGTGTGTGTGTTTGGACTGAGCTGCTGGGGCAGCTGAGATGGCTGAGGTGCTGAGTAGCAAAGCAGGAGGGAAAAAGATTTCAAACTTGTGTTGAGTATCCGTACCTAGATTAGTCAGGAAGGAGAAGCGCACATCCAGGGATATGGTAGAACAGTACTGGCAATGCAACTGCAGCAGCTGAGGCACCAGGAGAAAGGGGTGCACATAATTTATCTTTGATAACTACTGCTGATAAGGGACTTCAGCAAACCTGCACATTTCTGATCTTTGCTCATGACTAAGGAAATACTCAAATAGATGGTAGTTCAGCTGCCTTGTTACCCAGAAGTTGCCTATTAAATGTGGGGTACGAGGTAAACAGCAATTTGGGAAATTGTACAAAATCAAAAATATTGAAGTTCATCACTTCCAACACATTCCCTCCTGATGGCCCTTCAGAAAGGATGTGTGAGCTTCGATGTTTCCCTTCTTTTTAGCCTTTTATCACCTCTGCATACCTCTGCAAATTTATTGACAGCTCCAACCTGCAGACCTGCTGCAGCTCTGAAATTCACAGTTTACCTTTTGGTCTTGACTATTTTATGTTCTGTGGAACATGGGACAGTTTTGGGAAACAGAGCAATGTGCTGATGGTGGTTTTGATTCTCTGACACCTGCTCCCAAGAAAACTTTGTGGAAACTGTATTTTTGTCTGACAATCCACGTGGACAAAGCATGTCTTGTAAAATTCTGCATTTCAGCTTTATGAAAAGTATGCAAAGGATTCATTAATAGTAAAGAGAAAGCACAGTTGTAAAGAAACAGGATAAAAAATAAATCCATCAGCTTTAACACACTCATCTGGAGAAGACAACTACTGTGAGAGGAGACGTAAAGATAACGTGCTTTCAAGAAGCAGTAGCAAGTTGTACTCTTCCAGTGTATTCCTGGGAAAACCCTGATGAGTGAGAAGAGAACAACTGTGAAACACTAAACATGCTGCTAATGCGCAAAGCCCTATGTTCTGTGAAGAGAAGAGCATTCAGCAATAATTGAATCATCCAGGGCTGTGCTCACTGGATACCCTAAGGTGATTATGCTCAGAATAGAAGCTTTTAGAATGCCATTTAGTAAATGGAAACAGAGTTGGATACCAGTAATAAACCAGTGCCCTGAAGCTACTCATTTTTTATAGCAACTTAATTGAAACATACAATTCATTGAATGCCAGATGCTTTGGAAAGGGGGCAGCACTGAGACCAAAACCATAGACACTGAAACTAAGCAAAAGTAGGATTTTGCTTCCAGTAAAGAGCAGTTTACAGATACAATTTTCTTCCTCTGGTGATAAATAGGAGTCTGTCATATTCTGAGTACTCAACAAGATTTACTCCTAGTCTTTCAAATTTGTAGTACTTCTTGTAGAGTGATGTCCCTAACATTGCTATTGTATTAAAACTGCACCACAAGAACTACATTGGCTTTGATATTTTATAATTTTATTTTTTCCAAAACTGAAGCTTAAGAAGAAAACGCATTTGTTTGGATGTAATAAATCATCAGTGAGAGTAGAATATGAAGGGCCTCTCTCTTCTTGAAAGCAGAGGACACTCCCTTCCTTTCTAATAATGTACTGCAAGGCAGAAACCCCAGCCTGTCATTTTACACACCAACAGTTCAGCAGGGTGGTTGAGAATCTTTATTTGGACTTGAGTCTGGGCACGAGTCTGGGCACTGACACTACTTGCTCAAACCTGAATGAAATCATCCTGGGAGGGGCAAAGGTGTCAGAGAACAACATCCTCAGCCTCCAAAGGCAAAGAACCACCCCCATCCTGCTCAAGCATTCCTTCCAGCCAGGCATTGCTGCACTCAGTAGTTTTGGCTGCAAGATTTCTACAAAGCCTGAGTCTCCAGCCAGTGCCCCACATTCTTGTCCTGCCTATTCTCAGCCCTTTTTTCCATTGCTGAAGACTGAGCTGTCACACAGCTGCGGCTATTAGAAGATTTTGCAGCCTGTATCTCCCATGCAAGAGCACTTCATCACTTTGTGCAGAAGATTAGTTAGTATTAGTTCCTTTGAAGATGATTGCTCAACAACAAGTTCAGTTCTTAACCCTCATTTACATTTCCTAGAAGTTCTGTCAAACTAGTGCCTTTGGGGTTGATGATTTCTGGGCTTAATCTCAGCCCAGAGCTGATTTGCATGCATGCAAATGTAAATTCAAACAGTTTACCTGTTCTTATATCAGACACACGTATGAGATGATTTTCTCTGGGACTCTGTAATTTCTCAGTATTAGAAAAATCTGTCACAGATCTTATTGAGCTCTAAGGAACATACAAAGTTAGGAGAAAATCTAGTTTCAGAGATGTGAAGAAATGAAAGGAGAAATAAAATTAATGCAGAATGGCACTGAGCAGCCTGATTTTCTCACTGAGGTCAGTGCAGGAAATTCCAGCGGATCCAGAGTATTCACAGCAAGTATCTAGAGTCTAAGACACTAAGTTAAGACCACAGCCTCTCTGCTAGAGCTGTGACCAACTCTGGCTCTGCTCAGGACCCCTGAGCACTTGCATCATCCCAAGGGGTGATGGTCTGAGCAGCATCTGGATCCTGGGGACACCAAGCCCCATAAAGGTGCTCAGCCACCACATCCTTTCAGACCATATTAATTACTCAAGTCTTCAATAACTCAGATCCCATCCTGATACATATGTATGATATATGAAGACAGTTAAAATTACAGGGAAAGTCTTTACTTTCCCTAAAAGGTGAGAGCTGGGGTGAAAAATCTGGGTTTATTCATTGCACATCAAAGCCCTGACTGAGTGGTATGCTATCATTTGTTCACACTCAGGAGCACCTTAACTATGGCAGCTGGTGTGGGGAAATTAATGATCACTGAACACTGTAAAATAGAAATCAATACTTTTGTGTCTTTCCCAAATGGTCTGTTGCTGGACAGATATTCCTGGTTATATTTGTCTCATCCTGTGAATATTAATAAGGTAGGAAAACCTGGATATATATATCAAAGCCTTGGAAACAAGACTATTGCTAATGCAGGTCCTCAGCAATAACATGTTATAGCTACCAAACAACTGATTTGTGGGTTGCTAAGTATTAGCTCTGGTATAATACAGTCCTTAATTTTCTATTCTGATACTTGTTTACTTCTGTCACCATTCTTAAAGTACTGTCCTGCTATAATTATAAAAGACAGGACAACAATAATCTTTAGTACCTCCTCGCCATGATAAGTGAGTTGCTGAAAAAAAGAGCTCAAACACTTGACAGACAAGTACAAATGGGGCTAAATTCACTCTGATGAGCTGTGTGACGGCTTCTTCCATGAATGAGGCAAAACAGAGGCAGGTCATTAGAAATTACCCTGCAGTGGGATGTCTGGCATGTACAGCTTTTGCAATCCTATTAAGCTATTGCCACCAAATGAAAGAACCTCCTCATTGCAGAAATAGGGAAGAGACATATGAACTTGAGGTGCTGGGCTACCTATGCCTGAGACACTGCACTCAGGTAAATACACTCAGTACCTCTGGTCCTGATTTAGCTTTGACAATGATACAGTGATAAGGCATTAAACTATTGCAAAATGGACATAATGCTGAAATCGCTGTATCTGTTCCACTATGTTGTATCATTACTTAATAAATCAGCAAGTACAGAGGTAAAAAATGGGTAAGCAGCCCAAAGGGTTTAAACTGTACATTGTGGTGCTGCTTCATGCACTGATCCCTCAGGTCCTGACATGGGAGCCCAGTGGCAAAGAAGCCCCACTTTACTTCACCCTCTAACCAGGACATCAGATGCTCCACATACAGTGTGTTTGCTATGGTAGCCACATCCACATGAAAAGGATACAGGGTGTAACTTCTGATTTTCTGCAGCAACAGGGTGCTTTTTATAAGCCCAAGAGCAGCAATGGTGCCACTTGGTGACCTGTGCGAGTGTCATTGTCAGGCAGGCCTAGGCACTCCAGTCAGCTCTGGGTGTGGGCTTTCCATACAGCCATGAAGTCTCCTTTGCTGCATTGCAGTAACATAATAAAGCAACTGAGCAATTATGACTAGGATTCATTGGTATTTATGACCTAAGAATATTTTTGTCCCTGTTATAGGGCAAAGTAGAGGCAAATGTTACATGATAGCTTCATTTACCATCTAATGCAATTACATACCACTTTTTAATGCCAAAAATATAAATTCCCCACCAGACAATGTTTTAAAATTTTTAATTACTGAGTAGGGAAGAAACATTGTACATGTACATATCACAAGCCATATGTACATTTCATGTGCCTCTGGCCTTGCTATGTTTTAAATTTGTGATAGTCAATATCTTTCTTAGCATTTGCTCCTCCCATCTGTTGTAGCCAACTGTTGTCCCTAAACCTACACTCAGTTTCTATCCCACAGTGACTCACCCAGTTGCTCAACATAACCTCCTTTGTTTGGGTGGAATTACACAGGGTGCATAAAGATAAGGGTTAGAGAATTTTGAGGCAGTAGATTTATTTTGTCAAATGTTTGTTGAAAGCCTGGAGCAACGGTGCTGCGGCTGCAATGCAAGTAACACTGCACCCTGAACTGCCTGAACTGCCTGATTTAAGAGACTTACTCACTCTGAGCAGATTTGAACACCCCAAGCACATCCTGGACAGCTATGACACCATGAAATATAAGTAATAGTATTGCAAAAGAGGTGTGTGAACAGACAAGTCAGATGTTCATGTCCATTAGGTGCAGGTTTCCAAGCACATCCCACTGCCACAAGCTGAATGGTTCCTTTAACTGAATAGGCTTTTCTCAAACAAATACCATTGCTATGTTACGGGCTTTCTCTCATGCTACATTTGAAAACTAGGAGAAGGTTCCCATTTATGAGCTGAAATTCTTTTCTAGCTATTACTGTAAGCTAATTTTTAATTTAAAACTTGCAGAAAATTGTATGTAAAGGATCTAGCCCACAAAGATCTCTTCTAAGAATTTGTTTGTGCAATGTATATTTAGCCTCATTTCCTACAGAAATGCTATGCAAACAACCATACTTTGCATGCTGGTCGGTCAGTCAGTCTGTCTATCTGTATCAGGCTCCTCGTTGCCTCCCCCAACAACTTTTGAACAAACTGGCTGATTTGAAAGAGAGACAGATGGCTCAAAGGTATTAAACTCTTACAAGTTTTGTGAAAATAAGCAGCAGGGTAATGGAAAGAGAGCCTCTTAGTGGCTCACTACAGAAAAGGCTTCGGCACAAATTCAATCCTTATTAAGCCAAAGAAAATCTGCACAAAGCTCAATCCTGCCATCCAAACTCACCACAAAGAAGCCTTCACTGGGTCTGGTGTTCATGAGCTAGCTCTTGTTATCTATTGCTAAGCAAACATCATCATGTTTACTGTAGAAATCACAAGTTAAAATTTTAATAAGGACCCTGCTGAGGCAGTTAATATGCAATACAATGATGTTCATTAATAAGACACCCTAAGCCACAAGCCTTGATGTACTTACACACTGCCTTACTTTGACATTGCATCTGAGAAGAGTATTATCACAGCATTTAAGGCTAATATTAAGATATTTGACACTGGCAAGTACATCTAACCCCTACTCAGGAGGTTTGGCATTAAACAAACAGCACTCAGCACTCACTGAACAGGCCCTTGAACACTCCCCCCACCACACACACATTGTCCTATAAAGAGCCTAGGTGGAGAAAGTCTGCACTTGAATCTGACAAAAAGCTTTGATCAGACAAATTAGGCCAGGCTTTTATGTGGAGTTCCTGGCTCTACCAACAGTGTGTTTGATGGCAGCATCGCTGCTGGAGACACCGCTTCCATTATCACTCACTGCTTGATGCGCAGCTTACAAAGAACACTACACTACCCTATTTTCTTGACTATTCCACGCCACTTAATTGCTACGAGAACACTTGAAATGCTGGTATTTTAATGCTTACTTACTTTTTAATCAGATGTTATGGCCCAGAACAGCGCCAGTTTCTGAAAGTTTTGTTAAGAAAGAAGAGGCACAAACCTGTATCTAGAGCTTTTAGTCATAATTCAGTCTCATATAGGGACATGTAAGTGGTGTCAAAATAGCCGCAACATCACATGGTGCTGCACTCCCCACTGTAGTGGTACTGAGCAGCTACAACTGATGAAAATCACACTTTCTGGGTGCATTCTAAGATGCTGAGCATACTTAACAGGCTTTGTAGGCACCACCATCTAGCCTTCAGTTAGCCAAATGTGTGCTCTATAAACCAAACAGGTGATGTGATCTTCTTCCTCTATCTGCTCTCACCCCAGGATGTAGTTTCATACATATTGGCAGCAGATAACCACAAGCACTGACACTGAAAAGCTAATTATTCTCTTCAGAGCAAAAGGAAGTTCCTTCTTTTCAGGCAGGGAAATGCCAGACCTCCTGGTCATGTCAGCACTAGGCACATTGCCAACAGATCCTCTCCTACCTGCTTCTGGGGTCACCTTACATCTGCAATCCATTCTCTGATACGCTCCTCAAGGCAAACAAACTGCCATCACCAGCCCAGCTCAGCTAAACCAACTCTTCTTAAGGCAAACACTGTCTTACATGCTAGACATGTTCATCATCCATGGGTCCTCTCAAATCCCCACAGGCACACTGCTTATTGACTTCTAGTATCAAGGCACCCACCCATTAAAGCTACTCTTTAGCCCCTCATAGTTTAGTGATGGCACCTAACTGCTGGGCTGGGCTGATGTTCAAAACCTGCATCTGCACGGTTGCCTCTAGCTAACCTTAAGAGCCTTATGCAAAACTACTTGATGCATTCCTGGTTGTCTTAATCTCCATGACCGTGTAATCCCCTCACTGGTGTACTCTCTCTGTGCCAGATATTCCTTCCTGTCTGCATGCAGCTGTGCCACAGGGATGGCAACAAGCAACAGCTGCCGCCCCGGCGGTCCCATCAGTATTCCATGCTCATGAGCTCACCATTCCTGTCTCATGTCACAAGCCATTCTGTAATACCCCACAAATGTCTCCTACACTGTGTCTACACTGTGCTGCAAGGATGACACAACCCACTGTGGAACAATCCATCTCTATGTGCCAGCTCCACACCTGGCCATAGCTATAACGGTCAGAAAGGAGGAGCATGCACAGCCAAAGGCCTTTCAATTACTGTGATACCCAAAAGCTCAATGGGGAAAACCACAGTGCCCCATAATAAACTGCCACACAGTTTATTCAGGGGTCAAGCTGATAAGGTGCTAAGAGGCCCCCAGGATACACCTCCAAATGATGTCCTTGGATGACCACCATGAAGGATCTCCTGCATGGATTTGAGCTGGGAAATTCACAGCTAGAACTGGCAATAAACTTTGCAGGAAAGGAGAAACAGATGACTGAGATGCCTTGTTGCTGGAACACTTGTAAAATTCTCACGTGCAAGGTCAACATAGATGTGTTTCACCTTCTTTGTGACATGTAGAAGAGTTACTCAGGGCATATCGAGCACATATGCTGTGTTTGTATAGCTGATTCATGGCTTACTGCAAGTGTCTTAGAACATGTACAGGACAGACTAGAATCCTTAATTCAGTTTACTTTCTGTGAGCTTTAAGTCTGTATTTATTATTACAGTGCCTGAATGAATAATACTGTGGGAGGACACGCTCAAAAGTAAAACATGACAGAGTGTTGTTCATACAAGCAGCCATACTCCCATGGGTTTGATTGCATCTTGTACTGCTTTAGGGCAAGGGCACATGAACAAGCTATGGACAAGAAACCACACTTGTTTAAAGCCAAAAGATCTGAGAGCACCTTGAAGTAAATCCCTAACCCTAGAAAAGAAGGAAATTTTCCTGCTGCCTGTCTCGTAGTGGTCCTGTAGGGTCAGGCTGTTGCTCAGAGCAGTGCTTGGCCATCCAACGGGACTTCTAGAGACTCACCTTGAGTTCTCCTCTGTCAGGAAAGCTCCATCAGGGTTGCCTTGCACCCTGTCCTGCTTTTCCGGCTGCCTGGGAATTTGTACTACATCCTCCCCAAACAACACCAATTCAGGAATGTGCTATTTTTGCTCCTGAGTGTGTCTGCAGACAAGTGTTCATCTTGTTGCTTTGTAAATGTGCAACAAAGTAGGCTCCCAAGTATAAAAACCTGTATTTTTAGCTACAGCACATATATAATGAAAACATTACAAATCTGTGGTTTTTAGAAATGATCAGCTCATGGGCATATTTCCATTTAATTTTCTTTACAGAGTAAAGACATTGGAGCAGAAGAAAAAAGGGTGGAAGGAGCAACTATATAAGCAACCTCTGTGCAAGCAAGTTAAAATTTGCATAAACACTGACATTAAAATGTACATAAACTAAAAATAAATATGAAGATTTTGTTTAGACAGATTCTTTTTATTGATCAGTGATCTTATGCACACTAGAGTTCTGTCAAACATGCAAAAACACATTGTTAGCATACTTTGTAAGGAGATTTGGAAGAGGTAGCTTGTGTGTAGTGTGATAAGGAAGGGGAAAATACCAAAATGAAAATTGCAATTACAGAAAGTTATCTCTGTAGGCAGATGCAAAATATAGGGCCAAAATCTGTTGTTATTTCTTATGGTAGAGAGCGATAAGGCAAGAAAGTAAAGCAAATAGAGGAGAAAATCAGACTAGTAGAAAGATAAGCAACTAAATCAAGAGCTTAGACCTGTTTTGAATCTCTGCATTTCCCAAGCATGCTCAAGAGCACTATGATATTACTGGCACATTGCAACCTCCTACCTGCTGATTCACATGAGCTCCCAATATTTTTCTTTATGAATAATGCCAAGAGAATCTGGCATTTGTCTGCCTAAGCACTGTGTGCTTTGCTTGCACTGATCTCTCTTGAAATGTCAACTTTACATTTCCAATATCCATGAAGAAATTCTTAATAAAAAGATATGATCTGCATTTCAGAATGAGACCTTTAAATCCTTTAACCCTGCCAGTTTCTAGGGAACTTTTGTTAAGAATGAGAAACCCTGTTTAATAACACCACTTTCCAATAGTAATGAAAAGAGCTGCAAACATCAGTGTACCATAGATAATGAAGTCAGTACAATCCAGGCAAATGAAAACAGAACTTTATTCTGTATTCTTATAATAAATGTGGAAAGAAAATTAAATCTGTTATGTGCATAACCTTGCTATGTTTTAATTAGATTTCTAACTAAGATATTTCAAAATGTTTATTTAAAGTAATTCCACTGAGTTATAACATAAGGACACATTAGAAATGTGCAAACAAATCTAATCTACTGAGTTGCTTTTTACATCTGTCTACATTACTTGTGTAGCTACAGTCTTATTTTGCTTTTAATTCAGTAATCCTGCTGATTGACATTAAAAGGATCCCTCACTGCATATTCTTACCACCTTCTTTGTAATAAAACCATGCAAGCATTAATTTGTTTTCTTGTGGGTGACTGACCTGATCTAAGTCATCCTGCAGTTGAATGTTTACCAGACTCAGTCCAAGGGAGGGAAGTGGCCAGGGACAAACGCAGCCCTTTTGGCAAGAACATGCATTTCAGCTGGGTTATGTGTCCAGTGGCACTGTGCAGTGCAGCGGCTGAGGAACAACTGCTCACTCTTCCAGACCAGCACCCATGTCACAGCCAAGGCTGCAGGAACAAGCACCAGCCTTTGCCCTGCTCACTTGGGAGACTCAAACCCATTACTAATATTGCTGTCATTCAGGTGTTTAATGGAGATAATTTTGGCTATAATTTCAGTTCTTTTATAAGATAGAGGTTTTGTGTGCTGTAGTTTTTAAAACAGGGCAAGGATTGCCCCCAGGGTGCTCTGTGCCAGCTACCTGCCCCGATCGGTACCGATGTGCAGAGATGTGTACCCAACAGCTGCCACATCTGTCACTGCACTACAGCCATACCAATTCCTTTGGAAAAAGCTGTAGGTGAAATGTCCCATGGAATAAATGGCACTATTTTTGTGCCAGTACGCCTTTCATATGTTCTATTCTGGAAAGCCAGTGTCATGTAGTGTACTTGAACACAGCATTCGTGAATCGGGAATTGTAACTCTGGCTTTCCCCCTATGCTACTTAGCTGCTATGTTACTATGTTACATTGTCTTTTCCCCATCAAAATCTCTTGAGCTTTGCTGTGTCCATCTTCTGATCTTAAAATTGCTGCAACAGCTAGAGATCCCATGTTAGAGCTGCTACCAGAGTTGTCAAAGGCTAACAAACACCTATTGCTTTTGCCTACCTCAAGGGTTTCAGATGGCCTGGGGAGGAGGGGTCAGGGAGGCTCAAAACCCATGTCTTTAAAGTTACTCTTTTCTTTGAAAACACACAGCACTGCTTACAATACATGGTAAGTTTAATTATTTCTGCTAGCCAGTGAGAACTGTTTATAGGTTTTGATGCATTACAAAACATTCCAGTTAAGAGGAGACTCTAGTGAGTTTTTCTAGGTTTTCCAGATGCAGAATCATGGTGGACTCCTTATAATCTAAAGCCCCTCAGGCTTTTTAGGTCAAAATCCTTGAAGTCAGTACTTCAGAACTTTTTTGTTTGTTTGCTTTTATGAATGACTTGCTTTATTATTAAAGCAGTCAATAGTGAAAAACAGTAAAACTAATATCTGGCCAAATTAGTTTCTCCAGGCGAATTACCCTGGTCATAGAAAAAAGTGATCTGTTATGGCCTTTTAAATGTTTGGTAGAAAAAATAAGTAAATAAGCAATTTTTTTATATATAGGCATTTGTTATCTGGGATTTTATTTTTCCTCTACTGATAGGAATTGGAGCAAAGGATACAAAAAAGAGAGGTAACAATAACTAGATGCCTATTTTTAGCTCTAAACTCTTCTGTTTTCATAGGAATAAAACCCCATGCAGATTCATTTTCTTGTGTGTACATCCCTGCAGTAGACCTGCATGTACTTGCCCTCATTTACCTGAGTCATATTTGTAATCCTGGATATGTAATGGCAGTTTAAATACAGGTCTTCATTGCCACAGGCAAGAATAAGACTTAGAAGTCAGAGTGAAAAACAACTTCTGATTCAGCAGCCCTGGAAATTTTTGGTGTACTCCTCCATCTCCTGTGGTAGTAACAGCAATGACCCATCTTGTGTGTCTCCTTTGCCTTCTATTTGAACTCAGTTGTGGCTTCTTTAGCTGCTCCACCAGCATGGTCCCATTGCATGGTGTACACAGGAAGTAATCATAGTGGGAAGGGTGGAACAGACCTGCCGCTCCCCTGTTATCTTGCCCTGTATCTCTCCTTTACCCCATATTTTCTTAAATGAATATGCACCTCCTCAGGCTGGTATAAAACCATTTAATTCAAATTATATCAACGCATTGGACTTGACTGAATACACATCAACAACTTACCGAGACAAATCACAACTAAACAAGGCTGCAGAGTCAATTTATTTTGCTTCACTATCTTCATATTTCCTATTCAAACACTGCAGAAGAAATGCAGGTTAGTTTCATTCAATGAATTATCGATACAGTATGGAGTACATTACAGAACTGGAAAGTCTACAGTGATTGACTTTGCAGCATAGTCCTTATGGCACCAATCAGTGGAGGTCCTGGTTCAACTATCTGTGCTGATATAAAGTTATTCATTTACATAAAACTGAAGAAGATGAGTCACAGGTGAGAAAGGTCTACTGTTGTTTATGCTATAGGAGTGTGGGCAAGATCTTGAACTTGGGTCTTTCACAGACATGGTATTAAGTACACCATAACCAATGGGCTGTTCTCTGGTGATTGCCAAGGAAGGAGACAGAACAAGCAGGCTTGTGCTCGACTTGGTCTACTATAAACATTCTTATAGCCAAACCAGGTGAACTAACAATAGATCACGTGGGTGACAAGTAGCTGGACCACTAGTCTCACAGTTTGTGAACAGCAGTACAAAGTGTAACTGGTGGTTGGTTACTAGCTGCATCCTTCAGGGACTGATACTGGGCATACTATTTAATGTCTTTATTAGCAAGCTGGGTGATGGAATAAAGTACACTCTCAGCAAGTTTGTGGATGACACCAAATGGTGGAGAAGTGGTTGATATGTTGGAGGGCTGGTCTTCAAAGTGACATTGACAGGCTGGAGAAATTAGCTGACAGGAATCCTATACTGTTCAGCATAGGTAAATGTAAAGTCCTGAAGCTGGGATGGAATAGCCCCATGCAACAATGCAGGTTGGGGCTAACTGGACAGGGTTGGCCTTTGCAGAAAAGAACTCCAGGGTCATGCTGGACAACAACCTGAACACGACTAGGTAGTGTGCCCTTGTGGCCAAGGAGACCACCTTCATACTGGGCTAATGTGTTAGGAAGGATGTAGCTAGCAGATCAAGGTAAGTTACTTCCTCTCTAATCCACTCTTGTGAGACTACTCTGTTCAGTTCGGGGTTTTGAAGCACAAGAAAGTCATAGGCTTAGCAGAGCAAGCGCTGCAGAAGGTAATCAAGATGGTCAACAGGCCATCAGTGCCAACAGGCACTTGACATAGAAGGAAAGACTAGCAGAGCTGGATTTCTTCAACCTTAAGAAGAAAAGGCTAATGCTAGGAGAGCTTATTGTTAGCTTCATCTCCTTAACTTTGACACCAAACTATGACCAGATGTATTTCTTGTATTTTGTGATGCTACTGTGATGCTCCTACACAGGCTATTTGTCTACAAATTGGGGCTATTTTGTTTCAGCACAGTGTTTTTCTTTGCTTGGATCTGTTCAGAGATCTGAACTCTGGGTCTCTGAAACAGCAAAGAAAAATGTCCCTTACAAAGCTGTTGTGAAGACAGTGTGTAAACATATGTGCACTGGCTGTTTCCTAGGAGAGACTTTCACTTGTGTCCTACTTAAAACTAGGATTTGAACTGTACATCAGTAGATTGTAATTTGATTAAGGAACAGACTGGGTGAAAACTGCAGTCCAAAAGTCAATAATCTTTTCAGTAAAATACAACTGTGTGGAGTCTCCTGCATATTTTTAATCCATATGGAAGAACTCCTTAACATGTCAAGTGTCCAGTCTGCTAATGTAACACTTACCTCCAGGTTAAGCTTCAGAATAGAAACTGTCAAATCTCAGCCAATCACTCATGTCACCAAGAAAGGGTCTAAAATTGCATTGGTGCCATTGACTAAACAAAAAATTTACAGATTGCTTGATACCTTTTGCATATACTTTGTCAATGCAAAATTAAAAGAAATGATGGAGAATATAAGGTAATAGAAAACTGAGTTAACCACAAATTTTCCAGTTTAGAGAAGATGCATCCTCTAGATATAATGAAAAATAATCTACCATACCTATGTGTCTTTCTACAGGGCAGTGAAGCATAAATGTTGCACGTATTTCTTGGCATCTTAGATTCTGAAGGGTATATTAATGTCATTAAAAACCCAAGCTCTACTAAATTATGCAATAAACACAATTGCAGCATGTAATTTGACAACAGTCACTGCCATAAAGGTCTTCACTTCTGCCAGTAGAAGGGTGGCATGTAAAAGGTAAAGATTTTGGTTTAAATCAGCAAATTATGTTGTATCTTTTTCATTGTGATAAAGTTGTAGCAATTGTCACCCAAAGGCAGAAAGTAAAATTTTACATTTATACAAATGCTAAACCCATGAAAACAAGAAATCTGATTCTTTTTAAAGAATTGTTAAAAAAGCACCACAGTTCAATATTTTAAATTCCTGTTGAATGCTATACTCACTCTTATGTGAAACATTGTCACTTTATGTAATTTTATTACAGATTAAACAAAGACACAACCCTAAATTCAGTACGAATTACATCAGTAGGGAAGTATCTAACAAGAAATGATCATTACTATAAATCTATTTTACATTTTACAATGATTGTTTAAGACAGCTGAGCCTCATATGAGCTGAAAGGGTATGTCAGCATACAGCAGCTGCTGATAATAACCAGCATGTGTTGGCAAGAGCTTTTTGTTTTCTGAAGATAATTAAAACTTGCCATAGTTTTCCAGCTGTTACATAGTCAATAAGGAATACTTTCAAAAAAAGTGGGTGGTGCATTTTTGATTCACTTTAAATGGATTGTGGCGATTCCTACTGAATATTCACTAGGACAAATATTCCGTGATTTCAGTTTTTCATGGTTTTCCTGTTTTTTTCATGTTTATTATCAAATAAACTGTATGACAATAGTTTAGACCAAAATATTGTTAACTGTCAGCTTCAGGTGCTCAGGAGAAAGAAAGCATTGTAATAACAGAAATGCTTTGCTGAAGAAGAAAGCACACACACTTGCATCCTTATCTTTTAAAATCGCATATAACCTGTATTCAACTTGTATTTTAAAAGCTAAAGTCTCTATTTACTGTGACCAGTCAGTTTTAAAAAACCTTCCACTCTCAGAATCAGTCAGCAAATACCATGGAGCTATTAAAAGGCCCTGCCAGTGTGGGGAGTAAATGCCTCTGTAGAACTCCAATGAAAATGCAGATGTTTTATATTAGTCCCCAGGAAAGCCCTAAGATGGGGTATTTCCAGGAGTTTAGACTACAGCCTTCCAGTAATTCTCAGGGTGACTGGTGAAGACCGTCTTCCAGCTTGCTCAACAACTTTGGACCCTGTGGCCAGCATGAGTTCAACAACAATGCAGCGTTTTTCTTAACAAAAGTCTTCTACAGAAGTGGTCAAAAATGCAACTTTCTAGAATAGTTCAACTTCAAAGGTCTGAGCCATTCCTGATTAACACATAATTATTTGGCTAAAGTCAAGTAAGTGAATGATTTCTTGAATAACCTGCTGTGTGCTTACTTATGAAGTAATAACTGGTTTGAATCAAAGCCTCTGATGTCAGGGCACGACTAGTCCAAAATACTATGATGATGGTGACGTGATAGTTGCACAGGGTAAAACTACTGGTTTCTATACTTTTTAAAATCTTAATTTATACATAAATCAGTTAAATGACTACATAATTGCAGGAACATAAGTGACCCCTCCTCGCAGCTCTCAAAGCTGTTGGCTTTCTGTGAGCACCTGAGGTGCAAAGTGGTTTGTCCTCTCAGACTAAAAAAAATAACCAAAATAAGGGCAAATGTCCTGAATTACCCTCAACAATAGTCCAGTTCTCTCACTCAGCTTAACAACTCAGCTGTGGATGTCAGAAGACAGATTACAGCCTTGAAATATGGATCATCTGCTTTTCCAGTCTTAAAATAGACTTTCAGATCCTGATATTAGAGAAAATAAGTAATACTGGAAAAAAATCTTTTTTTTTCTTTTTTTTTTTAGCAACTGCATTTGTTTCCTCTTAAACTTCACAGGCCAGAACTAACGAACTGATCTCAATATAAGAGGCCACTTGAAATGATAAGACTTTCAGCAAATAGCACTGCCATTATGCATCAGGGAGCTGAAATGCTTGTTATGCAGTTCAGTGAAAACTCAAAAGACACAAAGTGTTTGATACAACTGGCAGCAGCACCATCTAAAAATAACTCCACATAAAAGAGAATTAAAATGTCACCGGAAATTTTTTTCTTCCTTCAGAAGCTGCTGGTGAATAGACCATTATTGGTCTGAACAGACAAAACCTCATGCCCCATGTGGAAGCGCAAGGGCACCCCATCACCTCCCTCTGGTGCCCATGGCCCCTTGATGAGGATGTCAGGGTCATGAGCTGCTGGGGAGGGATGGCCTGAAGTACCTCAGAGATGAACTGCAGCCACGTATTTCTTTAGGTAGCACTACTCACGTAGTGTCTGAAAGGCCATTGGCAGGATAAAGACAGCTCTAGCTTCTGGTGTGAAGCACTAGATACAGATATAACAACCCTGGCCATGAATCAGCACCAGTATTATTCCACCCAGGCTACACCGCTCAGGCAGTGGTATGAAATGCAGCTTTTGCTGCAATACCTCAAGTTTTGGCATGGGTGTCTGGTTTTAATGCAGAATCAGCAGTTGGAATGATAAAGTGGTTTTGGACAAAGTATTCTGAATATCTCAGCCTCTTAATTTGGAAAGGGCTTTTAAAACAGATATAGTCTAATGCTTGCTGAACTTAAAAAAAATAAACTCCTTTTAATTCTGGATAAGACCTAGCAGATCGTCATGTCTTTAATGAAGTGAAGTTCACAGAATGTCAGTTTTAAAAAGTACTCAGAAATATGCATAAATGTAGATGTAAAAATTTAAAGAAAAAGGAAAAAAAAAAAAAAAGCCAAGAACTTACTGCCTAACTGCCTGTGCCAAGCATTAACTTTTGGATTTTACATTATCCCTCTCAGATAAATGTTTGCAGGAAGAGAAAGCCATTATCTCTGAAGTTGCAGAATGATTAGATATTCAGCTGCTACCATCAAATGCAATTAAAGACACAAAACTTAGATTCATCCCACAGAACATCTGAATTTGCCAAATGTATTATGAAAAAGCCACATTGTGCGGCTCGGAGAGTCTTGTCCTGTCCAGACTCCCACTCCCATACCAGTTGGAGATTAGGAAAAACTAACCATTCTACCACTTCCTGAAGCTAAAGGGATGCAAAAGGTCTGTGCCTTTCACACGAGTCTTACACTTGTGCCGTTTGAGCGTTAACTTCTTTCTCAAATCAAGAGTCATGTCTTTGGTTCCTTTTCAAATCTTAGGTCCTTTGGAAAGATGCTCCATGATGCTGCCATTATTGGGACAAGCAATATGATCTCACTGACTGGAGAAGTCTCCACAGGTTCTGATTTTACACAAATTTGGGATATTGATTTCAAAAGACGGATGAGGCTGTGGTTAGCTAATGTGAACTGTCTGTATGAAATAATGGAAAAGGTTTCAGGAGTAGGCTTTTTGAAAGAATTTACTTCTGCATTTATGCAGGAATGGAAAGGCAGTTCATGACAGGTTACATTTACTTTTGCATACTTTCTTCAGAAACTTCAAGCATTAAAAATTATATTACAGCAAGCAATTTTTACCTTTTTAGAGGTTAATACTACAGAAACATTAACCTTATATCTTTACAACCTGTAGCAAGGTTTCTCTTCATTTTGCATATTCTGTGGTAGTGGCAAGAGTGGTTATATTTACACAGCTAAATGAAAGACAGCCTAATTCTCATGTCTGTACCACCTAGGACTAGTCCTCTCTCTCTCATAAACTTCCTCTGAGTTAATCTAGGTGGAGAAGGCCAAAAAAGAACGAGGGAGTCCTCTGCTCAACAGAGCAGAGGGTACTCCAGTTCACCTGCAATCCCTTTTGTTTAGCAGTACAGAAAGGCCCATTCAGACTCATGGATATTTTACTGCCATAAGCATCATACCAACACAGGAACGTGATGTGTTAACACCTTACATTTGCAAGCAGAAACTTCTGGATAATGCGGATAAGGCGCACTGAAGCAGTAGCCCAAAGGATGCGTGTAGTAAGGAAGGGGAAATAGTTGCTAAAGATCTACAGAAAAACCCCAGGGTTCAGCATGGGTTGAGGGGGTTGCAGAAGCAGCAGCTCACTTGCAGGTAAGTGTTAAAGAGTAAAAGCTATACCATCATCCTCACTTCTGGATTCATTTGGCAGTAAAGGAAATGCCTATCCTTAATAAAAGGGTGTCGTATTTTCCTGCAAATGGGATTTCAAGAAGGAAGCTGAGAAATCTCACAGAAAATGGCAGGTTTGGGGAATGGGGGATGCTGATGGGTATGTGTTTGTAACTAACGAGGATAGAAGCTAAAATTAGAGATTCCATTCTGACTTACTGCTTTTTTCCATACTCCAAACTACACATCTGATGAAGAATAAGAAATAAGCACAGCACAGTCAATAAAATAAACAAATTATGAAAGACAGCAGTGACACATTAAGGGGCAAAAAGTCATATACCCTTTAGGCCATGAAGATTAAATGAAAGAGACAATATATACACGCTTTGCTTCCAAATCCAGAAAATTCTGCTCACACAAACAGACCTTCCTCCAACCACAATCCTATTAAAAGAGAGCACAACTATTGCCAAAGGCCTGTAATATCTACCTCATTAAAACAATACTAGTTGACATTATTAGGATTTATTATTTTGCTCCTTTAGTACAGAGGAAGATTCATCTAAGTTGCAGGGCTGAGTCCTTCTTTGGCAAAGGACTTCAAGTGGAAAGTAAAACATCCTAGTGTGTTCCAGCAAGGCAGCTTCCATGCTTGGCAGATGGTATTTACTTAAGATGTACTGCACAGCCCATATTTTAAAATAAGTTATTTCTTGGAGTTCACCTAACATCACAAGGACAGAAACTTTGGCTCATTTGCTGGTGTATGTTGGTTGAAATCCCATGTAGTCTGAGGTGCTATGAGATGATTTTCTTCTACCAGCAGAATTAACCTACTCAGTCCTGTAACAGATGAGAAATGAAAAGCCACAAGATGTTTTCATACTGGCACACACATCCTTTTCAGCTAAGCCATAATGGTTCCAAGTTTTCTGAATTATGATGTCTGCTCTTCAGCAGTGTCTAAGTAGGCCAGCTCAAGGTGCTCAAGCCCTCGTCTCCCTCACTATATTACGGTATGCAATTAGTGTTGTGATGACTTGCTCTAGTAAGTTCAGTTGACCTGTTGAACTGAACCTGAAAGGGAAAACTCAGCAGGTTTTTAAGTGAAAAATACAACACATGAAAATTTTACAAGGCATGAAGATGAGGATTTACTGACATCACATATTCAAATACCTGTAAAATAAGTATGAATAAGAAATGACACAACTAGAATATACTGGATCAAGCCCACAGGCCATATAATTCAGCATTTTACACTCAAAAGCAGCTATTGCAAAGTGTAACAAAACCAACTACAGGAAATAGTTTAATAACCCAAGTACAAGGAACCTGTTTTCTCTGCCCCTTCCATTGGAGGCTTAGGCACTAGTTTATATATATATGATGCCCTCTGTGGAACAGCTTGCATAAATTTAAGTGAAACTAAAAGTCTGAGAATACTGTATCAACTGAGATAAAAATAATGACTATGGCTGAGATGCTACCAATGACTTCACAGTTTGCATTTGAATCAAAAAGAAAAAAGTCTGTTACCAAGAGAGAAAAATAATATCTCTCTGGAACCTAAAACTGCAGATGTTTTTACTGTGCTCATGGTATAAATACTGCACCTAATTTTCAGGGATTTATGTATAAATGCAGACATAAAAGTCTCCTATAACAGAAGTGCTATGTACTGATTCTTAATTAATGTATTTTTGTGAGCAATTTCTATTTCACTTTTATGTAGCAATTTATATACCCCAGTGAGTTATCACGTCTTGTAAATTCAAGCTAAAAAAAAATATTATTAATCTAATGATTCATTTATTGAGCATATATCTTGCATTAATTGGTTTAAATGCCTTTTAACATTACTGGCTGTAATTATACAATTAATGGATTCATGTGAAAATTAAAAATCTCCTCAGTGATCAATACAGGAGATACATAGCACAGCTACAGCTGTTCATTTCACCACAAACAATTTCAAAACAAAAATGTCTCAAGCTAAGATTTCACCTTGGCTGAAATCCTGCTTTCAGTGAAATCGAGAGCAAAAGTCTCTTTACTTGAAAGAAGAGCCAAGATCTCCCTCCTGGTATCCAATTTGCATGTGTCAGCAGAAGTGTCACTGACACTGGCTGTAAAGTTATAAGTCCAGAAGGAACCACTATCATTGAATCTCATCTCCAGTACCACACAGGCCATTTATTGATACATACCACACAGGTATTTCTTGATAATTTCAGCTTTAGAACCTTTTTTGCTAGGTAGTGACTCCAGTTTCTCCATTTCACATGTCCTGTGGTCCTTGAAGCACAATTTTCTAAACTTTAATTAGCTGGACTGCAATCTGTCACACTGCTGCTGCAAGAAATCTGGAGATGGACTTTTTACAAGGGCATGTAGATCAGATATTAGGAAAAAAATCTTCACTATAAGGGCAGTGAGGCACTGGCACAGGGTGCCCAGAGGAGTTGTGACTGCCCCATCCTTGGTAGTGTTGGATGGAGCTTTGAGCAACTTGGTCTAGTGGAAAGTGTCCCTGCCCATGGCAGGGGGGTTGGCAATGGATGAGCTTTAAGCTCCCTTCCAACCCAAACCATTCAGTAATTCTATGATATAATTCTGCTTTTTTTTTTTTTTATATAAATACTCCTCAGGATGTTCACATTTGTTGTGTGAAGGTTTCATACAAATATTTCAACCATTTTAAGTACCAAGTTAGAAAAAATATTTTTAATAAGTTCTACAATTTAATTGAAAAACTCTATTTAAGTTTAGGAATAAGGACCTAAGGAAAGAGAATGTGTAAGGAAGGAAAGATGATGGTGAAGAAGCTTCACATGATGTAGGATCTAGTTTCTAATGATACTATACGTCAGTTTTCACAGACTTGGTCAAGACTTGATATGGCTTAACCAACCCAAAGGTCCTTCTGCTGTGAACACATGCCTGTGCCACATATGTCTGATGCTGGAGAGGGTCATGGACCATGTCCCAGCTGAGGTCTGCAAGGCAGCTCTGCAGCTGAGGATATTCCTCCCAGTGCCTCAGGCCACCCCAGCCCTAGACTCGTCCTCTCCTGTGAGCCTGGGCTAGAGTGCAGACATGGGGCCACTGCAAGTGGAGGCACAAAGGTGCTGAGCAGGAACTACAAACTGCTGCTACCATGAGCTACCCCACAAGCTTGTCATTGGCACTGGTCAGAGATGACCTGAGTGGGGTGTTTGTACCACTACCACCAACTCTGAATCTTCTTGGTTAATCTTTTACTCTCCTGGGTTCAGACAATGAGGTTTAACGATGTGTAGGTTAAGTGGCCAGTATCCAAACCATGGGAAATGCTATAGTTCAGGTTGCCTGAACTGTATTTCGTCCTCCCTGTATGTCTGAACAAAAAAACCACAGTCTTTAATTATATAATCACATCCTGTTTCCCACCTCCAGGGATGGACAGGTACTCTGTACCTGTGTGTGTATCAAGAATGTGATCTGGCCTTTTTTAATGCAGACTATGACTGCAATGTTTTCATTTACATTATTTCCAAGTTCTCCTTTTGAATATGGGAGTATATTACAGCTTGTTTAACAGCTGAAATTTAAAGTCATCTGAAATGCAGTTTTTTGCGAAGTCCCTCACATGCCTCTGTAACTTGCTCACTCAAACCAGACAAACACAGGTGACACAGCAGTGGCAGCACTCATGAAGGATCAAAATTGAGCTTGCAGTATATAAGAGTATAAAACATCTTCTTAGTGCTGAATGGAGATAGTGCCTTGAACAGTTAAAGTCTGCTTTGAAATCTATCAAGGAATTCTCTTCAGCTGCTCTTGCCTGTGGACATAAACTGAGACAAATCACAGAGCATTATTGACTGTGGACTGGAATTTACTCACTGAAGAATTTGTCTTATTTTCATTCATTTCTTCATATTATTTTCTTACTGAAATTGCAGTCTAAGAACCAAATTCTACTTTAGATGAATGGGGACATTTCTTTATTGGTGATGCCTGGTTGTGCTGGGGCAAATGTGGCTTTGTTTACCTTTACTTACACTCACGATGCACAGTCAGTGATTTCAATTTAGCATTTTCAGAGTATGACCTTAATTCTTCACTACTTTTTACCTACAGCTACTTCTTATGTTTTCTGTTCTGCACTGAATTTAGCCATGCAGTGTGAAAGAAATAACAACTTCGTGACTCATGTAATACAAATTCTTGAAAGTCACCACCTTATTTATTTAAAGAGAACATGAGTAATCATTAATGAATTCTCATACAGTTACTGCATACACGGTTTGAATAAATATCTCAGACCAAGCATGCTACACCCTGTTCCTTTATGCTGAGGCATGTGTCCCCTTCAGCATGGAAACTAACGGGCTTATGGGGGAAAGGGAATCATCAAAAGATCACATTTTGAAAATACCTATTTAATATCAGACAGATAATTACTACTCACATTCACAGGCCACCACATAATTCTGCCTCAAGGAATTGGTGGTGTACATAAACCAAATATTTAGGACTTTCAAAGTATGATCTGATTAAAATAACAGTCTAGTTCCTTTCATTTCCCTTGTGGTGGTTTTCTTTTTAGAAATGATTAAATAGCATAATTCCTCTAATGATTCATTTAGTTTATTTTTAACTAACACCATAGGAAAATACAAAGGAAAGCTTCTTCGGCAAACATGTTTTCAGAGGAGGAAGAGAAGCTGTATTCCACAATATGATAGAGTAATTTAGCATTGTTTAGAATAGTACATACAGCTAATGACTGAAATGGCAGCAGTATATATAACACCTTGCATTACACTGCCTTAGTGAACCAGGTTCCTGTCCTGGAATGGAAGCTTTGACTGCTTTATACATTCTAAATTGGACACATTGTGATTTTTTAAATCATTCTTTTCACTAAGGAAAAATAGTCCTGATGGAAAAACTTCAGTGTTTCTTACTGTGGGCACCTCCAGTCTGAACACCAGCAACTGAAAAAATATCTGCACAAGAAGGAGAGAGCAGGTATTCAAACAAGCCCCAAGGCAACTTAGCATTTCATGTGGCAGATCTGTTTTTAGCAAAGTAATTAAGCAGACAGGATTCATCATTCCAGCAATATTAAAATGCAGGCTGGATGTTTTTCTAAACATATGCTGTAATTCAAACAGTCAGGTTGGGGAGGTGATAACACAAGAACAGGAGTAGCAGTGTTCAAATACACTGTCTTAATGGCCTTAAAATATATGATTGAAGGACATACAAATTCAAGTAGACTAAATAATGATTTTACATGTTTTATCAAATTGGGTGAGTGAAAGCAAGTTTCAGTTGTCATCTTGCATCTCCTGATATATCTTTCAATACATTCTTCATAGGTTGCCCTGTGGCATCTCCATTAGTAACAATTCCCACATGCCAGTGGGGTAAACTTACCTCTAAAAGGGACAGGCTGAAACCTCAACCCATGTTACAGTTCTTTTCCAGTACCTGCTGGGACTAACTTGCACACCCTCACAGTGCTTACAGTGTGAACAAGGGAAGCTCAGAGGATGACATACTGACGCAGCATCAAAATTATGATATAACTGGGGGCACTGCAGAAAAAAATGCCTATAGTTTTGCACTATATGTTTTTACTAGAGATGGGCTCACACACGAACATCTGTCTATTTGCACAAATAATTTCATTATCAATAAGAACTGATACTAGGACCAAGTGGACTCTGTCCATTTTCCACCAATAAAAGAAGTGAAGGAAGCAACAACATATTCTTAGTGAACCAAAATACACAAATATTTCATATATGAATCTGTAACATATATCACATCATCAAGGTGCTATACAAACAACATTCCATACAGCCCTGTGCAGGACAGGTTGGAAAGCTGTGGCAGAGGAGCAGAGGTCATTCACCACAGACTGATCATCCACGCAACAAGCTGCAGGAAGTACAGCTACAGCACAGACACTCCTCCCTGTCCCACCATGCAGTCTCCTGAAACCCTCGGCACTGTGGGGTTGCTTTGGCAGCCCTGCGTGTCCTGGACAGCTGATGGGTTACAATTTACAAGAGGGAACCTTAAACAGAACTATGACAGGTAAGAGGGGGTGTGTTAATCCATCTCATCCACAGCTGTGGCCTGAACATTAAGTTGGTACTAACATTGTACCCAAAACATTTTTAAATAAACCTGAAGGGAAATAATTTACCCTTCCTTTCCATTCAATCCAGGCCGTACACTGGGTACACAGAATGACATAATATCCTTCCTGATATTAGAGCTGCAATGAGGACCAGTATCCTTCAAACATGACCAGCTCCTGAGACCGCCTTGCAAACAACTGCGTTCTCCTAATTGCTACAGAAACTATCTTTTTCATCTTTTCTAAAAGCTGGACAAAGAATTATACACTGTTTTCTTTACAAATGCAATCCAAGTTTCATCACCATATCCCTGTATTTCTGCCAGAGTTTGACATCCACGGATATAAGGAATCTTACTGGAAAGCAGCACACAGAAATAGCCACTCCATATAACTGGTCAGAAGCTCACACCAATTTCCATGATATCCGCCAGATATGACAGTAAATGATGTTAACTCTATGTCCGCCCCTAGTTAGCAGAATCAAACATCTTTTTGCAAGCTGTCCAGATGACTGTTACCTTTAGGATTTTATTTTTTTCATGACAAATACACTACATACTCTTCTTCTGCATGCAGGGCCACATCCACTTTGGAAATTGCTATTCGTGGAAACAGAATGCTATGCAAAAACTATGATCAATACAAAACTATGTATTGATTTGCTTTTTAATCTGGAAAAACCTGTACAGTTAGCTTTTTTTTTTAATTTTTGCATTAATGCGTCAGCAGATGATTTGAAATTGCACACACAGGCCAAAAGATTTGTTCTGAGGCCAATCTGCATTTAGCTTTGTGCTGTAGATATTGAGAAAAATAAAATCAATACATGTGTAATGACTGCCTAGATAACTGCACAAGCAGCTGCAGAAAGCCAAGTCAGCAATTTTAACGACATGTGACAAGTTTTCTAATCCTTTGACAGTTACACATGCTTGTTTCCAGAGGATGCTACCCCCCAGCTGCCTTCTCCAGCACTTCTGCTTTGTTTTAAACTGGATTATCAGCTATTCTCCCTTTGTGTGTTACGAGGGGCAGGTTTACCTGTAGCAAGGGGAGCAGATGTACTAATGCCAGTAAGTGCTCTGCCAGTCAGAACAGACGAACTTCAGCACCTAAGTTACCGCACAGTTTATGATTAAAAGATAATTTAGTTAAATAGCTAATCATGCACTAGTGTTTGTCTCTTGGTTCCCAGTATACTCATACATGTATAGAAGCACAAAGGTATGAATGACTATTTCAAACTTGGATTATAGCCAGATTAGTTCAGAACAGGGACAGGAAATCAGCCTGATATATGAGGCATTAAAACCTGTTTTCATAAGAAAGAGGGGACCTGCAGACCCTGTGACAGCTCCAGGCGAAGGAAAGCTTCTGCCAGGAACTCACCTTGCTGAATTTTCGTCAGTAGCTGGTGACGGGCGAGAATCCTGCTCGTCCTGTAGGGAGGGCGTCTGGCGGTTTGATCGAATCGCAAGTACATCTCCTGGCCCTCAGGTGACACCGAGTTTAGGTAGTAACAACCAGCGCCAGAAGTCCTGGGCACCTGCTTAAACATCTAGGCTCCTTTAAAATCACTGCGTCGGTCTCTGCTGTGGCTACTCCAGATTATAATCAGGGTAATGAAAGGAGGGAGGCAACAAGCCCTGGGGAGCTGAAAAGAGCAAGCGCTTTAAAAGAAAAAGGAGTGCCAAAAGCTACAACTCAGGATTCCTGCTTCTCCCACATGATCCGCACGGGCCAATCGCTCCGAGTCCAGCCTGTGGAAGTGCAGCCTGCCAGAGCGGGACAGCCTGCCTGCCCCAGCCCCGCCAGCCCCGGCGGCCCCCGGGTTGACCGAGCTCACCCCGTATGGAAGGTAAGCTTTGGCAAGCAAAGGAGAAAGTTGAAGACACTCAGGATTAGAGAATGCAGGGCGGCAGAAAACCTTTTCCTCCTCTGCTCCATGCCGCCCAGCTGTTGACTCATCTCTGGAGGAGATACCCTTGCTCTTTCTCTAAAAATCATACCCGTCTGCCAAGAAACAGTCTATTTACTGCCTGAATCCCCAAAACCACAGCGTACAACAAGCACTGGTACAAATGAAGCCCTTGGGATGAAAAAAAAATTAGCAACGCCTAGCAGCAGGCACTCAGCAGTAAACAAAACCCAGGAGTCCCTCACATTAGTGTTACTGCGAATGTGTCACAGCCTGGAAGAGAAAGAGGATAGAAACTCTCTGTTCTTCAGGTTCGTCACCGTAACATCTCTTGGCTTTTTTTTTTTTTTTTAACAGAGGGGCATCTGTTTTCATTGTCTTACATATCAACAACCTAGTTTGCAAAACAGCCATTTCAAAAGTTAATCAAATGGAAGCATAACACTGCCATTTTTTACCAGCAAGTGGGCAACAAATATGAGTAAAAATATACTGAAAATGCCCTCCCAGTATGTCTGGCAAATAATTTTCCACTACTTTTAAAAACAGCACTATTTTAGATAATACACCTCTAGCATGAGCTGACTGCTAAGGGAGCAGTTTCATGATCAAGGTAGTTTCTGATATGAGCACTGCTGACCCATGGGAAGCAATTTCACAGCCCTGGAGATCAACCTCACAGTATCACAAAACTGGAAATGATGGCGACTCAGAAAGCTCTTTCACCCCCCGCCCGCTGAACAGGCTCCTGCCAAGACGCACATGCAGGCAGCAGGGGAGGGGAAGGCAGAGGTGAGGCAGCAGGATGCCTGGCCAGGATGGATCCTGCACAGCTCAGGAGCCATGCTGCAACCTCCCAAACCTGTGCCCCTTTCCATAAGCCCAGAGTCAAGCTGGGAGATAGGGAAACAGTGCAGCTGGAGTGGCTGCAAGCCAGGAGGAAGGGGCTCAATGCTCATCCCAACCCATGGGGGACACAGACCTCCCCAGAATCCACCTGGACATCTACCTGCAGTGACATTACTGTGTCCTGTTATCCAGCCTCGAGGCCAACATGTCATGACACATCTTTCTATGGTGGAGCTTGCCTCCCACCCCCAGCCTGGATGAGGCTGCCCACCAGGGCAGGGCTGTGGGGTGGCATTGCCTGGGACCTGTCTGTTTGCAAAGGACTGGATCCAGCTAGGCAAGGGCAGAGGGAGTCACCTAAACGTGAGGGGGGAGAGGGCAGTTGCCTCATTCACAATTACTCATTAAAACGTTACTGTGTGCAAAACCCCTTAGGGCAGGGTTTTACTGTGATGCAATCATTTCTCATTACACCTTATGAATTATATTCCTAATCAACATGAGACTTTTGCAGTGCCATAAAATGGAGGAATATAATTCCGGGTGCTAGAAATCTGCTATTACTATCCACAGCACTCTAAAGTCCTATGGTTGCTGGTGTGTGCTCCAGGCATGGCTATATGGTCTCCTCTGGGTCTCCCAGTAGGGACTTCAAACTCAAGACAAAAGAGGTGGTATTAAACTACCATCTATACTCCTAAATAGGGCTGGTCACTGGCAGCCCCAGAGTGGCAATGACCAGCTTACTCCCTGCCTTGCTGTGCAGAGCGGAGAGGCAGGATTGCTGCACAGGTGCACTCTTTCAGCCTGAGCAGGAGGGAAGGTTTCCATTCCCACCCTGACTTGCCAAGTCAGTGTCAGTCACTCAGCTGCTGTCTCTTGAAGAATAAATATCCCAGAGACTCCTGAATGTCAATGGTGTGCACAGTATTTATTCAGAGATGTTACCACCATGCAGGGAAACTCTTATTTGATTAATTTAGTCCTTTGATCTAATTCTACTTACAAAACGCTATTGCTAGTGGGAAAAGCAATTATTAACGTTTTATAGCACTCTGTTTAAATTTTCATAGGGATTTCTTTTTCTGTTGGAAATCACATTGACTTTTTCTGCTAATGTGATTCTGCATTCTTCCTTGCAATATTTCCAAAGACTAAGAAGAAGTCTGCTAGAAACCTAATGCTTCAGAAGGCAGCCTAAAGAAACAAAAACCAAAGCATGAGCCTGAGTAAGGTATAGACTAAGAAACAACTCCATCAGGGGCTCGACAAGTCCAGTTACATGCTTGTAACAGAGAGCAAAGCACCAGCTTCAGTGCTCCTGTGGCTGTCTGTCTTCCTACATCCTCTGTCAGAGTAAGAGTCACAGCTGCACTCCCAGCTTCCCCAGCAGCCCACCTCAGTGGTCACAAAGGGCAGAATGAGGAGCCTCCACTGCAAAGCGATGGCTTTCCTCTTACATATGAGTGTCCAAACACAACCTCAGAGCTGGAGGGCTGCTCCAGACTCGGCACTGCCTAATGCTGCCTGTGCTGAGGCTGAATTCTTTGGCTCCAGTCCAACCCTTGCATAGTAGTCAAATATAACAAGAAACAACACGAGTTAGCTGGTCTTGCAGTGCTCGTTTGAAGGCTCCTGTGCTTGAAGTTGTGCATGCATCCTCACTGCATACTTTTATAATTACTGTCTCCTGCTTGGTGGCCGCCTTGACACTCACTGTTTACTTTCAAAAAAGCACCATTCAAATGAGGAAACCCATTTGGCCGTCAGTCTTCCAGACAAAATGCGCTACAGGAGCCTAAGCTTTGACACAAGAGTGCTAATTAATATTTCAGCCTCAGTCTACAGACTGTTTCTGGAATAGTTAATAGAGCAACAATGAACTTCATGCTAATGCATCTCATAAAAGCACTTAAAAATAAAAGCTTCCCCGTGTGTTCTACAAAAGGTTGTGGGGAGCTCCAGCACAAACCTGAAATCTCTGCCTGCCCGTGAGATGGAAACCCAACCCCATGTACCCATGTCATGATTGATCCATGCAGAAATGGTGATTCCTTCATAAAACCACAGCTGGAATTAGTGATTTTTTATCTGAATCAGAAATGCCCACACTTACATCTATAGTGCAATACTTACGCATCACATCTAAGATGAAAACTGGCGATTGCATGGATACTGAAATTTTCTGGAAGATGAGGAATCTTTACTTAAAGGCTTATTAATGCAGCATGGCGCTGCTGACACCTGTGCAGTATTAGTGTAACTGACAAAGCTCAAGGATGCATACCTTTCTATTTATGCATCCACAGGCAGAACTGTAGCACTTCATTTTCTGTTCATTGATTTTTATGTCTCTCTGCCAACTCTTCTCCCTGAAACTACATTTGGTGTGAAAGTATTTGCAGGAATAAAATACCCAAGGGCTACCCATATATACCAAAGTATCACAGGCAGTACTTGAGGTCTGCTTCCGTTTCAGAGTGGGGTGCTGTAAGCACTGGAAGAGAACAGCATGGTGTCCTCTAGAAATGCTAAAATAGATCTGATAACAAGCTAACCACTTAGGATCAGCCTCTTAGAGCAAAACAACAGTGTGTGTTTCTATGCATAGCACCTTGGTCTTAGAGCATTACTAGGCATGATGCTACACTATAGGCAGCTGGGTAGTTGACAGTAAACTGAGGTGAACAGCACTTTCCCACTTACATTCCCACATATATATATTTATAACAGGACTGCTTACTCACATCCTATAATGCACCCCTCCTAATTAACTGTGAGATAGATCCATGATGTTGTACCTGGCGCAGAGTTCTTTGGGCTTGGACTGAACCTGCAGTTCTCATACAGTAATCAGCCACTTGATCTTCCTGCCATGACCCATTTCCCTTTTATTGTTAGTTGCACTTATCTTGTTATATCACATCTAAAATTAAATGGCAACTTGATGGCTTCTCTTCATTTGAAAGGTCTGTGCTGTGAGAACAACACAGCTTCCTAAACCACTGGAGGAGCACAGTTGTTATAAACATTAGTGACATGTAGCTGGAAAAAGCTGGAAGCTCATTTTCAAGTCACAGAAAAAAAAAATCAGGCATCTGCTTTTAACTTGTTGATCTCTGGATTCCCTTCTATAATTTTGCAGGTAGAAGAATCGTTTAGTTTGCTGGATTATGGTCAAAATCCAATATGCCATATTTGCAATATATCCTATACAGGATATCACAGTCCTATCCACAAAACTTATCCCTATCCTGTCCACACATCTTACATTTCTTACCTGTATCTGCCTTTACAGGTGCCTGCACAGCAGCTCATATGTTAACAGCAGGCAACTCCTCCTTTCTCTTATTTAGAAAGAAAAATAGTCATATGCAGGGAACCCAAAGCTGTGTTTATGATGAGGCTTTCAATGCATACGTTTTGACTCCCATCTCTGGGACTGGGACTTTTAAAAGCATAAATTCACTGCATGCTGTTTAGGAAAAATGCTTTCTGTTTGAGAGCTGAGCTGGGATTACTACAGGCTGCAAACTCATTTATACGGGACATGGAACAGTAGGGTCTCCAGAGCAGCCAGAAATGCTTTCTCCTGGCTCAGCGGTACTTTGCCTGTCTTCCTGAGGCTGTGACGGGGCATCAAGGCTCTGCAGCTCATCTGGAGCTGCCAGGAATTGGACTGGGGCAAAAGGAAAATAGTTCATGAGAGATTTTGACATTGCCAGGAAGTGAGATTGAGACGGAGAATAGCTGAGCAGCGTTACAACAGGGGATTGTTTTGTTGGAGAGCCTGATACTTACGTGTTCTGGAGGCAAGTCAGCTGCTATGTCAACTGCTGATAGGGAGTTTTAAAAATTAATATTGCTAAGTAAGGCTTCTTCTTATGCATGAAAGACAGGCTTATAGACAGCCTTGATAAACTTCAAACCAGAAGAGGCTTCTTAACAGTACATTATATCTTTTTCTTCTGTTCTGTTATCCCCATTCCAGCATCAGAGGACTGTAAATTTGCATTTTAAGACCCACATGTTCAGTGGACAGTACTGATATAAAAAGTATCTCCTGATTACAAAGCATTAGCAGCATGGCCCAACCACAGAAGGCAGCTCTACTACAAGTAGAGGATTAGAAATCATACGCAGGTAAGAAGTAATTGCCCCACCAGCCACCCAGGCAAACTTACAGCAGTATGGACACATGCGAAAAGCCAAGAAGATGGTCATGGTGAGAAAGCTGAAGTAATTTCTCTCATCAGTCCTCCAGTAGAGAGGCTCAGGGATGTTAAATCACCAAAATGAATGGTAACAGATTTGAAAAAGGCTCTTCCAAGATCCTCTGTCAAGAGATCATAAAGCTCAACTATCAGGGATAAAAAGGAAAAGGCCACTTGTGGCTTAATGGCTGCTTAAAGACAGGAAACAAAAGTAGTAATAAATATTCTGTGTTCATAGTGGGGTGAGGTTCCCAGTGGACTCCCACAGAGTTTAGCACTGGAAAATGTTTTGTCCACTATCCATACATGATTTTTACAAAGAGACTCACTAGTGAGGTGGCAGAATGTAATGACGATACCAAATTAGTCTGGCAGTCAAAACAGAAATTGGGTGGAAACACTGAAGGTTCTTACAATATTGACTGTGAAGGCATTAAAACTGTAGCTTTTGAGTGCTGATAAATATACCAAAGAAGAAACACCCTGAAGGGGCACAGTGATGACATTTAATGGAGCTATTACCACTTGTATTAATCCAAGTGCTCAGGAGGAACAAAAAAAAAGCAGAGATTTTAAAACATTTTAGAAAAGTAATAGAGAACAAATCAACAAACATCATTATCCACACCACTTGGTAATGTTGCTCTTTTCTGACAGTGGATGAAGCTGGGAACCCCTGTCTAAATTGGAGTGTCATCAATTTGATAGGTGGACCACTCGGTGGACAAAGAACTGTCTGGATGGTCGCACTCAAAGAGTTGTGGTCAATGGCTCAGTGTCCGGCTGGAGAATAGTAACGAGCGGTGTCCCTCAGGGATCGGTGCTGGGACCGCTCTTGTTTAATATCTTTGTCGCTGACATGGACAATGGTGTGTGCCCTCAGCAAGTTTGCCGATGACACCAAGCTCTGTGGTTCTGTTGAGAGGTTAGAGGGAAGGAATGCCATCCAGAGGGACCTTGACATGCTTGTGAGGTGGGCTGATGCCAACCTCATGAAGTTTAACCATGACAAGTACAAGGTCCTACACTTGGGTCGGAGCAATCCCAGGCACAGCTACAGGATGGGCAAAAGGAAATTCAGTGCAGCCCTGCGGAGAAGGACTTGGGGGTGTCAGTCAATGAGAAAATGAACATGAGCCAGCAGTGTGCACTTACAGGCCAGAAAGCCAACCATATTCTGGGCTGCATCAAAAGAAGTGTGACCAGCAGGTCAAAGGAGATGATCCTGCCCCTCTACTCTGCTCTCGTGAGACCTCACTTGGAGTACTGTGTGCAGTTCTGGTGTCCTCAACATAAAAAGGACATGGAACTGTTGGAACAAGTCCAGAGGAGGGCCATGAGGATGATCAGGGGACTGGAGCACCTCTTGCATGAAGAGAGGCTGAGAAAGTTGGGGCTGTTCAGCCTGGAAAAGAGAAGGCTGCATGGAGACCTCATAGCAGCCTTCCAGTATCTGAAGGGGGTCTATAAGGATGTTGGGAAGGGACTCTCCATTAGGGACTGTAGTGATAGGACAAGGGGTAATGGGTTCAAACTTAAACAGGGGAAGTTTAGATTGTATATAGGGAAGAAATTCTTTATTGTGAGGGTGGTGAAGCACTGGAATGGGTTGCCCAGGGAGGTTGTGAATGCTCCATCCCTGGCAGTGTTCAAGAGCAGGTTGGATGAAGCCTTGGGTGATATGGTTTAGTGTGAGGTGTCCTTGCCCATGGCAGGGGGGTTGGAACTAGATGATCTTAAGGTCCTTTCCAACCCTAACTATTCTATGATTCTATGATTCTATGAAATTATCATGGGGCAGGTTCAAAACAAATGAACATACATATTTCTTCTTATTTGCATAGCTGACCCTTGGAAATCATTGTGAAAGGATGATGTGGCTGCCAGAATTTAGAAGAGTTAAAAAATCCCGAAAAGGTAAATTTATGGAAGAAAAATCTTGCAAGGACCATTAAGCACACAATTGCAACTTGTGGTTTAGGACCTCCCTGAACCACACAAATGCAGGTAGGATACATAGTGCATACAGCATCCCCACATGCTTAAACCAGTGTTATATTTTTACCCAAATAGTTGTGTCTGCCCACTGGCCAACACGATACTGGATGGATGGAGCTGTAGTCTGATCAGCCTATATTCTGATGTGAGCTAATGAGGCTGCACTCACCCTGTGGACTATGTAAAAGTGGGATCATAACAGCACCACTAGTGCATAAATGCATCAAAATAGCTGCTCCTGTGGTCTGTGGCTGGAGCCTAAGGAACAGCCAGTACTTCCCTGGGCACAACCCCTCCATGCCCTCCTGTCACATTTGCTGGGAGTGTAAGCCAGTGGTCTGCTGGCCACAGTGATGGGCTCAGAGGAAGTAACCTTCCTGTCCTTTCTTCTCTCCCAGAAGGGACCAGGCACTCCTAGCCAGTGGGTACAGTCACTGGAAGGGGTTGGTTTTGTTGTCCAGTGTGTCACTGCTAATTTAGGCAGGATGGTCTTACCCCTGTTCACTTTCAAACATCACATTTTTTGTCAGTCAGTCAAACCACACCAGCATATGAATATAGACTCCACTGGCCTTAGATGAACTCTTCACAAGCCAAGAATAGCCAGTATCCTGCAGTGTGAAGTCCCTAAAGACAGTGGTTCTCAACGGTAAATTTAGAAAAGAAGAAAAAAAATAAACAAAAAGTTGGATAATAAGTATAATAAATACAGTTCAAAAAAGAGATCAAAAGAGAGGAAGACATTTCAGGTGGCAGAACTCCTCTGCCAAAGCATTCAGTGAGTATTATGACAGGAATGAGCTAAAAGTATTTCCCATACCCTTAGTGCAACTCCAGCTGCTAAATCTATACCCAAGTTCCTAAAATTAAACCACAGGAAGAGTGTAAATATATTTAAGTAGTGGTGGGCTAACACACATCCTAATCTCCCAGTCTCACTAACAAAGTGTTTGGATAACACAGTGATAACATAAGAAAGTGTTTAGATAAACTTAGTTTCCTATGTTATCCAAACACATTGTAAGTCCCTACACAGCCCTACTGCTGGTGTCACTCTGAACCGCATGCAAACATTCCCATCTCAGCTGAAGGTTCATGCCTTCACAGTCTTCATATGAGGGTTTCACTATTTATTTTCTTTTCAACAGGACTCCAGTACCATAGTGATGAAATGGGCAAAAAGGGAAATATACAGGTTTTGATCTGGTTTTGAGAGAGGGTTTTTTCATCTGTTTCATGCCAAGGTTGGATTTTGCAGAAATAAAAAAAAAAAACAAAACAAAACAAAAGCCAAAAAGACACAACAGAATAGCTCTTGGCAACACTATTTCAAACAGCAGCATGGGACTGGTGCATGGGAACATGACATTATCCAGGCTCCTTGAAGTCAATGAATATTCATTGCATTATTTCAGTCTCTAGTCTAGTGAGGCAAATGGACATGATGGTTAGGGCACAGGACAACCTGGCCATGACTTGCTGTAAGACTTCAGGGAAGTTGTATAACCTGTCTCTTTTACCAGCTTACTGGCTGATAACATTAATCATTGCCTTGCTTAACTATTTTGGTACTCACATGTAAAAAAAGAAAAAATCATTTTATAGGCAGATTCATTCTCCTTACAAGCAATATCAGTCCACTGGAAGTAAGCTAAAGCCTACTGTAACTTCATGTACCAAGGAGAAAATAAATACCCTCTGAAATGGTCCTACACCTGTAGTGGGTTCCTTCAGATGAGACACATTGCCTGAACTTGCAGAACACCACAGATTTCCCAATATGTTTTTAAATGCATGTTATTGGATCTTATAAATACTGCGTAACAAGGATGTAGTTCTACAGAGCAGTATGCACTAACTGATAACCTGGGTCTTGACTCCAGAGCTGACTGCAGCTTGATACGCTGCAGGAAGTACTCTGCAGGATCCATTTTATTCACTGACAGTTAAAATGTCTCATTTTTTTTTTTAATACAGTCCCCAAGCCATCATTGCCAAGACAGCCACTATGTACAGCAAAGCCATCCCTTTCCTGCTTACTCTTCCTGGAGCCTCAGGAAAGCTGGGGTTCTGGCTGATGGCACAGTGAAAGTTTAGGCTATGGTAGAGTGGCAAGTGTTCCTGGGAGGGATGCCCTCTGCAGAAGCTGGTGACCCTTTCCGCCTCTACCTCTCCCATCTCTTTGTCAAGCAAACTGAATTAAGCCTCATTGCATCCAGCATCCCTGGTACAGTGCAGGACTATCTGGCCTTACAACTGGCAATCCCATGCTGTTGCTGCAAGGGCAAGTGATGGCACTGAGTCCAGCATAGAGCTGAGGTCCATCTCCATAGCATCTGGGTATGTGCTGCCCTTGACCTGGGGAGCAGGGTGCACATGACATTTTCTTCTCCAGATACCACAAGCCTGGGCATCCCAGAACCACAGCAAAGGTCTGGCAGAGAAAATGGTATGGATAGGCAGTATATTTGGTCACTAGCCCAGCTTTAAGGCTGACCTACCATGTCACTGCAAGTGCGAAAGATAACACTTGCACACTTAGCTGGCTGCATAATTTCAGCTGTACTGGTGCCTAATTAGCAACCTCAGAAGTAAAGAAGGCAGAATATGGGACTTGCATGTATCATCCCTCACACAAAGCCAGAATTTAGCATAAACTACATCAATTGCTTCATACAGTACATTAGTTGCCCTGTGTGTCTAAAACAGAATGCATGATGCCCATAGTTTTTAATCCCAAATTATTACTCTTTCATATCAGAAGATTTAGTAGTATCAATTACTTTTCTTTTTTTCCTAAAAAACCCAAAACAAAACCAAACAACAAACCCAACCAAAACCAAGCACAATAATAACACAATAATCCCTGGCAGACATTCCACAATAAACCAGCAGTGGAACTGTTTACAGTATAAACAGATATTCATGAAGTGGACAAGTCCCTTACTAGAATTTTCTGTCTCCCAGCAATCAACTCTCTGTGACAACTGAAGCTTTCAATTTCTATTCCTTCCTTGCACTCTTTTTATTTTCCCCACTCTCAGTCTGCACTGCACTATAGAGACACTGCAGAGCTTTGTGTCTCAGTGGAAAAAGTCATTTTGGTCAAGAAGCTGCAGGTGGATTTTTTTTAGAGTGGAAGCCTGCTGCCGAACAGAAGGAGCGATGCAGAGGAGAGGGCTTCCCCTAGCTCCCTTGCTAGTCCCCTCACTGCTTCTCCTGTGAAAGAGCAGGCAGGCTGCTCCTCTCCTACACAGCCTGCCTCTGGAAAATGCTTCCAGTGAGCAAGAAAGACCCACAAGAGCCCAGAAACTGCAGCAATGCAGGCAGGGTGAATTATTCCCCAGCTGATGTTCCCTCCTCCTCACCGCCCCCCATATTAGCTGTACTGCTTCAGAGCGTATTCTCTTTCTTCACCACTCCCCTCTCTAGCTCTGTACACCAAGCACTTCTTCCTCCCTCCTCCAGCAATCACTTACCAAGACTTCTTCTCTTCTGTTGATTTCCCTTCTGCTCGAAATAGGCAGACCAAGAGAGTTGGCTGATAAGATCCATACCAGCCATGAATTTTTTTACTCTCTCAATTCCAGTGTGATGAATATATTGTCATCTACCTGCTGTTTATTCTGGCATCCTATCACATCCCTCTACCAGGCTTCCTCCCTGTCCCACTTTCTGAATATACAGGTCTCTTTCAAATCAACCCCACGGTGTTCCTCATTTGTTGTTGTCTGGTTAAGGTGTTGCTCCATGTTTATGGAATGTAGTTTTACTGGAAAAATTCCTTGGCCAAAACCTTCAAAAGGAACTACTCATCTTGGGTCTATTTTCCATGACCCTTGCAAAGCTCTGACTTTCTGGGAGTGCTGGTTTCCTCAGTCTGACTGTAATACCTCTTTGAAATATCTCAAGTTGGCCAACTAAAAATTGCAGAACCGAAATTGCACCTGACCTTTGAAAAAGGTTGGTCCTGTTTATGTTTGTCGATTTTTTTTCCCTCTCTTTCAGTTATATTTCAACAGGTAAGTGCTGTTCTCAACTACATGGACATGAAAATTAAGGCAAAACTGGGTCCTTTAAAAAGAGTTTCCAAACCGTGCTGCTTTGTAGTTCTTTTACTCCACACCAGAATTCAGTGATTACCCTGTAAGTACTCAGGATTTGCACTTGTGTAGCTGAGATCAGAACTGGCTTTAAAGTACTTTGTGTGTACTCTGTACTTGGATTGTAAGAGAATAAACCAGAGATTCATGTATTTCAGTCTTCTGCTTTTCCTTCTTTTATGTCCTGGGGAACTTATGACATGTAATATACTCACTGGTTCCTAATATGTTACCAAACATAATAGCTTGGATGATAAATTAAAACCAAATGGGAGTCCTGAAGGTTTTGCTTTTAAACCACCAGTAAGCCCATACTGCTGTAAAAATAAACTTTGTTCCCCCTTTGCTCAGACCAGTGACAGTTCACGTGACAGGGAGGCAACTCTGGCCGCGACACCTGCAGATGATTTGAAAATAGCTTTTTAAAATAGCAATTGTGATGTGAAGGATTACATGTCTCCAGAAGATTACAAACGGGAAACAGACTCTGTGTCTCACCAACTTAGGTGCAGCTCAGCTAGGAAGTGCACAGTCACGTTGTAAACCTCCCTCTTACTTTGATCCCAATTGGCAGCCTTGTTTATTAACAACATCAGCAAAGAACTTTTTACTGAAACCTGGAAGCTAAAAGGTCATACCATAAACTTGTCCTGTACTTATACTCTTTCCTAAGTATCCACTAGCAGTTGTTTTGAAAACAGGATACCTGAGGCTTACGGACTTTTGCTCTGACTGAGGACACTGCATGGAGTACAATAAACATTCACATGTCCGATAACTAACTAGTAGTCTGAAAAATGAACCTCTAAACACACTTTAAAACATGCAGTACGAAGTCTGCATGGCTGCTCTCTTTGTTGCTTAGCAAAACCAGTCAGGGATCACCAATAAAATCACACAGATTTTATTACAATAAATTTGTTATGTCTTCTAAAATCATGTAATTCACAATCTGCATCCCCAGAATAAACTGAAAATGGAGAAATACATTTATGCAAGGTTTATGTACGCTGGCTGGTTACTTTCAGAACATATAATTTAAGTATGTGTTCAAGTGCCACTGAAGTCACAGGTGCCTTGTCAGCTCAATCTACTGCTTTGCTTACTTGAGCAGGTATGTTAAAACCAAGACAGAAATGCTATAAGCAGCAATCTCTAAAATAAAACTTATGCAATGTTAGTGACTCACTGATTTCCATATCAAATGCACTCAGGTGGCAGCTGAAGAGATGGCTTTCCCTCCCCCCCATCACTGATGCAGGCAAGTCTTTGGTGCTGTCACTTGGCTAGGATTATGGAAAGAAAAAAGCACCACCAGAGGGCAATTAATCCCTCTTGTCTCACACACCTATTTCAGGATGACAGGACTTGCTTTCAGAGGTACCTATTTCTGTCTTGACTGTAAAGGACCTTGTGTGACTAGCCCAATCCTTTTAGTAGGCATCCCCACTAGACTCACTGTTTTCAAGTCACAGAAGATCTTTCCACCCTGCACATTATCTATAACATGAATCAAGACAGTATGGATAGAGCATAACATAGTGCCTGTACTCTGGTGACTTATCCTAAGTGGAAAATAAATTGAGATTTCTTTTCTCAAGTATTTCTGTCAGCTTAGCTGACTTAGCTGCTACATTCTCATTTTGGGAACCAGCCTTGATCTGGAGATCAGGTTGAAACTGTGCTTCCTCAATGGGGATGACAGGTACCTCAGGAAAGCCAGGGAAATGCTGACATGGGTTACATTCACACCTTCATCAGAAGCCAAGTCTTAGGATGCTGTCACTGGGATAGGTGGTCTTGTCTTTACCATTTCACTAGCAGGGTCTGTACAGAGAAAGACTGAAAACTCCTATGTGCTAAGGAATTCAGGGAAGAATTTAACATTAATTTTACAAGAACTAATGTATTCCACAACTTCCTACTGATTAGTTCCTACTTATTATGTTATTGCTGACTGTTTCATCCCTTAAAATAAGTGTGGAAATGTATGTTTTGCTTAGGCATCTGCTGGCAAAACTAATTGACAGACAAGACTCCCGGTGCAAAACAATGCCCTCTACCAAAGAAAGAAGTCATTAAATGAGAGCATCCATAAATAGAAAGGGTTGTAAAAACAAATAGGGGAAAGCATCTGGTTTGCAACATCTTTGCACAATTTGCAGTAGCTAAATCTGGACCCAATTAATGACCTGTTTATTTTCCAAAATTTTAATAAAATGCCTTGGCAAAAACTTAATCTGTCTCTGGAGAATGTCTTTCTTACTTCCATATGTCTCCTGATCTATCACAGCAATAAACTCCCTCCCAGTTTCAAGATCTTTAATAATTGCACCAACCTGATGCTTTCCATAAAAGAAGAGATAATGGTTCCAGTCCTCTAAAAGTCATGGTCCTCCCTTAAGAGAAAGCAACACAGGGTGAAAGAGTGAGTGCCCTGTGCTATAGCCCCTATTGTGACCTAGAATCTAGAGAATTAAGAGTCCCTACCTACAATTCATCCGAGCTGTTTTATAATCCCTCTGAATTTGATTGTTTCTTTAAAATGCTGCCATGACACAATTAATGTATACGCCTTGGCTTTGTAAGACTTGTCCTGCTGTCCTTGTTGTTTAGGGTGCCTTCAAAAGAAACAGCTTAAGCCATTTTGTAATTACTCATGTTTATGGTTTTGAATAAAACATAACAGATGTTTCAGAGTCAGTTTTATTTGACAGTGTCTTGTGTAACCTAAATTCTGAATATATTTGATCTCTATTTGAATCAGATTAGGCACAGTATCCTCTATTTTATATTCTGGAAATACGGATGTTCTGGTACCTTCACATTTCTGATGAATTCACTAACAAACACACTGATTTCATAGATAACATTTTTTAAAAGATTGTGCTGTTGGTTCAGAGGCTAAATGTAACAAAACAGATGAGTCCACGTGAGCTGAACACTTAACCATTTAAATTTACAAAGTATTTAAGTGCTCTCCTGAATTACGGCCATAATAAAATTATTGGTTTTGTTCTGAAATAAAAGCAGTTGGAGCTGTTAGGGACATATAAAGAGAGAACAACTGGAATTACCAAAATACTAATTTGCCAAGCTGATGTAAAACTATATCGTTGTGATTCTCTATGAACTAATTCTTTATTTTAAGGAGTGATGGAGTGAGCCAAATCAGGATGACAAAAGCTGTTCTTGCATCAGAAGGTCATTACTCCAGAGGAGTATTTCTGCTGATTTTGGCGATTTTGCTCTTTATTTTCCTTGATGTAACTGGCAGACAAAAAAAGGCCCAAATCTTTAACTGATAACAAAGCCGTAAGAGCTCTCCCTCCCCAGGTAGGAAACTGGGCAAAACCCCCAGCAGCTCACCATGTGACAGAAATTTAGGTAGAGGTTCAATGTACATATGTTTGGTTATACATGTTAATGGCAATTACCAACATTTTGAAAGCTGATGGTGACTTTTTGGCTATATAATTTCCCAGCCTGTTCAGTGGTAGGTAGCTGAAGGGCTCAACAGTGTCATGGGGCTTTGAAAATCTCAACTGAGAAAAATAAGAGAAGACATGGTAAAGGTGGATGAATAAATAAGTAATGCAGAAAAGAGGAATCAGTTGTCATATAATGCCAGAATCACAGTGACATTCAGTAAAAGGCTACAAATTAAAGTTTAAAAATTGAAGGGAAGTAACGTGTGTGGGAGATTTAAATGCAGTGTAACTGAAAATAGCACATAGTTGACAAGGCAAGTGGCTCTGGTGCCTGCATGCTCGCAGGGACTAGGATGTCCCCTGAACCAAGGGACCTGCAGGGAAGTTGAGAGAGCTTCCAGGAGCCCACAGCTTGTGCCACAGTGGTTGACAGGACCTGGGCAGGGCCAGGACCAGGGCATGGCATGGCAGCTGGTGCAGGAAGGGCACTGAAGACCTGCCAACTCAATTGAGGAGCAGTGGTGTCCATCCAGACATAAAGCATAAAGCACAAAACCACAGTGTCTCTAAGCTCTGCACCCACCACAACAGACACAGCTGCTTGGACAGAGCTCAGGTGGGAACACGCTGTCATCCCCAGTGTCAGGCTGTGGGCTGTGCCTTACTCTTAGGCCAGTACTGGAAGGCATTAAAGAGGCAGGTAAAGAGGCTCCTCTGCTTATTGAGGAGGTAGAGTAGTATCAGGGACTGTGACAAACAGACTGCTGGAATCGTACCCTGCCTTCCTTGAGACAGGCCCAACAGGACTCAAGATATGAAGGACTCCAGAACTCTGCCTGGCTGAATACAAGGATTTAAGGGATAGGGGACAATGGTGACAAGCTCCTGTCCAAGGCACGTGCTTCTCCTCTGCAACCACCCCAACCTGCCCATGTTCACTCGCGTGACGGATGTGAGGCTCTGCAAGTGGAACCCACTTCTTAGGGAAGCCAGCTGCCTCCCTTGGGCCTGCGTTAAAGAAGTGCAGAGAAAGCTTCCTACTCTGCTACTGCCCTCAGGCTATTATCTATTATTGATTTCTCAAGCAGGCAGCAATGAAGTTGCAACAAGAAGCCCAAGCTTGTAGCAAGGTGAGCGTCTGTCTCTTCTCCTAAGTGACAAGTGATAGGACAAGAGGAAATGGCCTCAAGTTACTCGAGGGAAGGTTTAGATTAGACATTAGGGAAAATTTATGCACCAGAAGGGTAGTCAAGCACTGGAACAGGCTGCCCAGGGAAGTAGTGGAGTCACCATCCCTGGAGGTATTTAACAGACATGTAGATGTGGACATGGTTTAGTGGTGGACTTGGCAGAGTCAGGTTGTTAGACTCAATGATCTTAAAGGTCTTTTCCAACATAAATGAATCTATGATTCTATAACTTTATAACTCAAAACATTTACTGCATAAAGGCATAACTATTCTCTCTTAAGAACGCTCCTTCCTAAATTTCAAAGGCGTATGATATGCATACTCAGCACACAGTATTTTAAAGTCACTCATGACTCTATTGGTTTGTGCCTTGAGACAGACAGATAGTTCTATATTTGTTTCTGAAGTAGCATTTGCAAGTTGGGATTGCTGCAAAATATTTGCTAAAAAAGACTGTGAATAGTTCACAGATTTGTCAGAATCCATCTGTTTGAGTCTATTAATGGGTGCATTCCCAGCTGTGGTCTTCCAACATCATAAATAAAAAGTTTCTTTCTTACTACAAATCCAATGGCTGAAATCTCCCTGCAAAATTGATTTATTTAAATAAAATCTGTCCTTATGCTAAAGAGACCTCTTAAAATGAGCAGGACCATGACATGCCAATGGCATATTCTTTCAGCAGTTAACTGACACATAAATGACTCACAGTCTCAAATAATTTACTACAGCTTTATCTGGATAAACTATGAATCTGTGTCATTCAGATCAGGATGAATGGGACAGGTGTCTGGAAGGAGAGGTGCATTTACCAGAGGAATGAGAGGCACATTGAAAACAGCATGAAAGTTGGGACAAATGCTTAGGTCCTCCTCCCTTCATGCAGTGAACCTAAAATAAAATTACACAAGTGCAATGCACTTTAGGGAAGTTTAAGCTATGAGCCAATGGCAGGAGATTCCTAAATCTTTAGTAACCCCTTTTTTTGTAATGCTAAGTGTAATTATTCAGTATTTTGACTGAGAAGTGTAATTTGTAACACTGGTTTTGACTTAACGTTTTCAACATTCCCTCAGGCTATCCCCTTCCTGAAGCTGACAGTTACCATGAATTTCTTATTGAATATCAGGAACAGAAGCCCAAATACAAAGACATTTCAAGCTACTCTTAGCTCAGATTCAGAGAGAGCTACATATGATACAAGGTACATTCGAACTATGCTTCTGTCCTGAAGGTAATTTCCCTTTAAATTCTTTCTAAAACAAAACCAATACTCCAGTTCTGTTTGGTTGGTTTGTTTAGGGGTTTTCTTTAAATGTTTCTATATTAAATGACCTATGAAGATTCAGTGTCTTCTGCATCATTACGGCCTGGGGCATGAATCCCTCCTCCCCAGGAAACATGCTGTTTGTCTTCTCAGAGCACCAGTGCCATTAATTTAGCTTGAGCAATGGAAGAAACTGATTATCCCTACATTATTTTACATCTGTTACAAGTAAAATTTGCAAAGTAAGCAAAGCTGTCTTGGAGGTAGTGAACTCATCTTGCTGCTAAAGGAATAGTTGTGGTTTAAACAATTATTAGCTAAGCATAACTAGTAGTGTTTTTGAAATCAAATTCTTACAGTTTAAAGAAACATGATGATTATGAGTTTTGGTGCCTCCTCTTCCACTGTACCATGGAATGTTGATGGATCTGTAGAAATCATTTCTGGACACAAAAACTATTTTATGTACTTAAAGAGTTCAACAGCAACAGAGGAAAAAAAGCAGTATCTCAATGAAAGTAATCACTGAACTACAATTCACTCTGATGACTACATGCAGCAGAGTATGTTCTAGTTTTCATTAGCGTGCTAGCTGGAACCATCTTGGATTTTTAATTCACATGGATTTTGGTCTATTTCTACACTGCTAAGCATAGTAATTGCTGGAAGTAATTTCAGGGGTCTATGCCAAAGAACTCTAAGGACACACTGCTCCAGACTAGCATCATGCAGGTGAAAGAGGCCTTATCTCTACTGCATAGTTTTGGTCTTCGTGTGATTAACTTGGGAGCCAAGCAGAGTTTTAGGCATGTTTTTTTTGCTTTAAGTGACTCAAATAATTTAAGAGCTGTGTCACAGTCACTCAATCTGGGGGGTTTATGGCATTAAACTGGGGGCATGTATTGCACACCTCTGCATGTAGCACTGGGGTATACGGAAGTGATTTAGTTCAGTGAACTGAATACAACTTGCATAAACTCTACTGTAATTATGTCTAAGTCCTGATGCAAAAGTACAGAAAACAAGACTTCTGGATGGCACTCTATACTTGAGGGGCCTAGTATGCCTTACATATTGCACTGTATTAATAAAACCAGTTAGTGTGTCTAGTATTCTGCAATTCACATTGACTACCATACTAATTTGTATTACTGTATGTAAATTACTGCCCTCTACTGGAATGACAGGCAGAGTATTTCACATGGAATCGATTATTTTGTAAATTAATTAAATTGATTTTTTGGAGTTTGGGTTTTTATGGAACCAAGTTCCATGGGCTGCAGATGTTCCTGATCCCTTCTTGCACCACAGCTACTTACTGCACTCATATCTGTGTGCATTCAGTCTTATCTGCAGTATAAGATGCACCAGGATGGTCTGACTGTAAAAATATTTTAATTTTTGAACTGTAAACAGGATGTGCAAAGGAGCTATAGAAATGCAGTATTCTTGTGGATGCTCTAATAAGGAACCTTCTACACTGTCATATTTTTAATTTTAAGCCTGTAATAACCAAAAGAACTATGACAAATTCTTTATTAATTGAAAATAATATTCCCCAAACTATTTTTTCAAGAATCATAAGACAGGAATCACTTCTTTAAAATCATGATGCTGGCTTAAAACTATGACATTTTAAAAAACAAATTGTTCTGTTTTCTGTCTTTTCAGACTCTGAAGTTCACATTTTCAAGCTTTTCTTTTCAAATTTGCTATTAAAATATGCTCCAGTTGAAGTGAAAGCTAGGGTTCTCAATGAATTGTGACCAAGGATATGATTTCTAAAGGAAAGCTGCACAGAAACTGGCCATGCTGTGAGAGAAAACCAGAAGAAACCAGAAAGAGCAAGACAGGACATTTGTCTCACAAGAAATTCTGCAAGAAATACAGAATACAAAAAGACAAGTCAAACCACTGCTGTGAAATAAGGCCATTGCCTGTCAAGTATTTCACAAGTCAAATTGCAAAGTCATCTAAGTTCTGAGAATCCTTAAAAATATACCAATATGGGACATTTTTAAGAGTTTATTTTATTCAAACAAATAGAGGTAACACAAAATTCAGAATTGAGACTTCACTGCTTTCTGAAACTAAACACATCCTACTGTAGCTGTGGAAGCAGAAGAATGGAAGTCCAGTCTCCACGGCCTTACTGAGTCCAGAAATTTCCTATGTTTAGGAATTTGCTGGCCAGCAACCAACAGGACTGTATTGATGGGAATTACTATGGTGTTCACTTAGCAGATAAAAGTTTATTGTGGATATAAATTTTCTATAGAAATGTTCTGGCATAATTATTATTATAAATAAAGTCATTTCTGTGGGAATATGGGAAGTGGTCTGTAGGATTACAGTCATATGCATAAATACAAAACACTTAATAGCAAATAACTGAGAAGATACATAATTTATTATGCCATGACTGGTATTAAGAAGCAATCTTGGAATAGAAAAATGTCGTTACAGTTTAAAAAAAATAAGTTAATTATTCGTAGCAGTTTATATGAGCTACTACATATTACAGAAAAAATGAGTACCAATAAACACATCTATCTAAACATACAGCAACATAAACAATATTGCATTATATATACTGCTCCTGGAAAAACAGGACTGTGATTTGTTTCAATATTGTGGTCTGTAATCATCAGCAATTATTACAGTGCTTACAGGAATCCTCTATAAAGGCATGGTGTAGCATACTGAGGTATCAGCCTTCTAGGCATACAGGAAACATCTACAAGTGGAATGAACTGAGGCGATGTGCATGTACAGAGAAATAAGCAGAAATATTTGTCTACTAAAAACTGAAAAAACCTTGTGGACACCCAAGGAACCATGCAGTCCACAGCAAAATTAAAATAAAATAAAGTTGTACCATAAAAAGGACCGACATCATAACTCTCTAGGAAAAAAAAGTGCGTTTTCTAAAGATTAATGTGTCATTTAAATCAAGGAACAGCCAAGCTCCAGAAGGAGACAGAACTATCAAGAATCTTTTCTAAACATCTATCAAATAGGAACTGATTGATTCAAATGGTATCCAGTTCTATTACGAACACTGATTCCCCATTTTATCAGAAGAGTTTTGTATCTCAAAATGTTAGGGAACTAAGTAATCAAAATTGAATTTCTCTTAGGAAAATAATCTTTGATACAGTTCTCTGATGGAAGCAGGACTTCATCAAGTACAGAACTGATGTATTAAACGTAAACCCAGAAGATGAAAGTTGTCGCCTGTTGCTCCTCCACAGTCACTCCAAATCTTACTCAGCAAATGGCAGTGGAGCCATGAGAGCGGGTATGAGAAAAATCACAGCTTTCTCTGGACTTTGAGACAGTGGGGAGTCCTCCATCACCCCCCTCCACAGTCTCATGCTGGTACAGAAATACTTAGCAGGTCAAGCATATTAGTATTTTTGTAATTGTATTTCTGGAATTAACTTCTTGTTGTTGAGGGTCATGAGAACCCAGCAGCAGCAGAACTAACAATGGCAGTATTCTGCCACCATTGCCCCCTTTTCAGATTGAAACCACTGGCCTTAAGGGAGCATTTAGGGAAGAGAATGAAAATTACAGAATACTAACATAACCTGCATGCAAAGAAATGCATCTGTATTTTTTAAAGAAATTCACCTAAAACCCGCTCCTAATATTTATATAGAATATGTAGCACAATTAATGTAATTTATGAGATCAATTACTACTTTTTTGGCTATTACATTATATTTAAGACTTATAGAAGAGCAGAAAATTTCTTGGCATGCCTGACCAAACGAATCACTCATAAGTCACTTTCTTTCTTCCCTGAAGCAGTCCATCCTGAATAAAGAACATCTTTCATAACTTTTTTCCTTGACAAAGGACAGTCTTTTCTCATTGATGGGGTCGGGTCAGAGAGGAATTTACACATATACATCTTATCAACATACATGAGAATCAGCATCTTGTACTCTCCAGTGCACTTGTGGGGAAACAGACTGCAGTATCTCTGCTTTGCTTTCTGAGACTGTATGTGTGTATTTTAAAACAGAACATAAAAGTATGCCCACCGAACTGGCCACAATACCAGATTTTTCACATACACATCTCCCATGCTCCTTAATGAAAACTGACCTGGCAAAATAATTTTATAAAAGAATTCCACCATTTTCTTGAATGGCTTTAATTAGATTAACCTGCTGCATTTGCACTGTACAAATAGTTCTTAATTAAGAAGAAATTTCAGCAACAGAATAATAACAACATGCAGTAGATGCAACGTTGGCCCCATACCAAGGCTCCTGCCTTTGCTCAGGGGTTCTCTGAGGACCCATGAGCCTCTTACACGTTTTTTCTGGGCTCTCCTAACACTGACCTCAGGATACATCACACCAGAAATAATGACTTCTGCTTTGTAGAGCACAATTTTACAAAGGCAAGTTCTTAGAAATGTTTCATTCTAACTGAAAAACTAAAAAATGTGAGGCACCTATAGATTTGTATCTTCTCTGATTAGGCTCCAGAAATATAGCTGCTCTTGTCTTCATGCATACACAACAAAACTGCTAAAACTCATATAGTTCCAGCTGTGATCACTAGTTTTTTAGACTCACTTTTATCTTTCGTATTCTCCACTGATCAAAAGATCAGCTGGTGCCAGGAAGCACCATGCCACCAGAGGTGCAGTTACAAACTTAGGCTTGCTGATTTGCATCCAATAAAGCCACAATAATCTATAAACCAACCAAAAGTAACTTTTGAGTAGGGGCATTGCCTTGATGTCTTTGCCAAATGATGAATGTGGCAACTACTTTGTGCTGGACAAATTATTCTCAATTTTTTAACCCAGTTCAGCTAGTGTTCAGTTTAATCTCTGACATAAATGCATTTCAGTCACGTTTAGAGACACAGAATCATAGAATGGTTTGGGTTAGAAAGGAGTTTAAAGATCACCTAGCTCCAACACCCCTGCCATGGGCAGGGCCACCTCACACTAGATCAGGTTGCTCAGATCCCCATCCAACCTGCACTTGAACACTGCTAGAGATGGGGCAGCCACCGCTTCCCTGGGCAACCTGTTCCAGTGCCTCACCACCCTCACAGTAAAGAACTTCTTCCTTACATCTAATCTAAATCTCCCTGGTTTAAGTTTGAACACATTACTCCTTGTCCTGTCACTACATTTTCATGCTGGTTGACTGAGAAACTAATGTTTCATCCTTTGAAACAAAAATTTGTAACCTCACAGCAAAAATTCTTTCTAGCATCAATGCCTGAAAAATTTGTCCAAACATGGCCAAATTATAAAACTTTGAAACGTCAGTCTGAACAAACCACTGGAGACTTGGTGAAAAGCTTGCCCCCAGATTCCATTTACCTGAAGCAGAGCCAAGACCCCCCCCCCCCCCCCGAAAGATGGGAGCATCTGAGATCCTTCCCCAAAACCACCTCTAGCAGTTGCTTTTGGAGAGACCTAGAGCTAAGCAGGAGCTTGGGCAGTGCTCTTGGGTATCCAGTCCTGTGTTGCCATCACATTCAGCCAATAGAGAAGACATCAATGAAAAGTGCAATTGTACCTGAAGAGGTAGAGGAAATCAAATAGGGATATAACCTCTCCAAGAACATAGAATATACAAAGTATTTTGAGACATGAAGTTCAGGTGAGAAGAAATCTGGAAAAAAGGCTAAGGATGTACTCTGCAGAAACAGCAGTGGCAGCCTTACAGAGCAGAAATCTGTGTGGATTGCTAAACCACAGCTGAAACCTAAACCTAGGAAAATAAAGGCAAAGCTTTTTACTGTTAGAATAATGCTAGGATCACAAAGGCAAGTTTTCAAGCTTCACGAAGTCTCAGAATTGAAGTCACCTGTTTAATCACCCCTCCTCCCATTAGGCAGCAGGACAAAGTCTTAACCTCACATGCACTTCCCAAGGATCCCCTCTGATGATGGACAGTGGTCACATAGCAGGGTCATGTACCCAGCTAAGCCAGCTGCTGCAAGGCTGCTGCTGCTGCACCTCTTGCAGAAGCATCAGAGAAGGGTGGGAGACAGCATACAGGGGAAAAAAAAATGTGTTTCTGAGACTATGCCAAGTAAACGGTGCCCTCTGCAGTTCCATCCCTCTGTCTGGTTTTCACCAAGTCAGTTGAAACAAAATCTGACCAGAATGTCAGAAATTACCGGCTACTCATTCCCTGGGTGCAGTACAATTAGATCCTGAGGACTGATTCGCATAAGTGCTGCACAATAGGAACCACTGAGAGCTGTAATCTGGATATTAAAGTAGGAAATTCAAGTTCTAACTCTCACAGTTATTGATAAATTTGAGTTCAATCTCATTGCACCTCTGTTTCCTGTCTGTAAAATTAGAACAACGTAACCTTACAGCTTCCATGAATACAATTAAAACTTTAATAGTATGAAGTATGCAAGACTTACTGCTCCTAAGCACCATGTTCATGAGCACTTGAGGGAATTTTTAATTGTGTGCTCAGTCTAGGATTTGAGCAGGCTCTAGGCTAAAAGATTTACCGACGGGGATCATGTCATTAAAAGACAATATGACACTGCAAGGAGGCAGCCACCTATGGTGCTTCCTGACTCTAAGTACTGAATTTCAAAACTTAAATATATATTTTTAGGGTGGGTTTTTTATTATTTTACTGTAACTGAAAGAATGTCAGATAGAGGGTGACATTTTTCTCCTACATACAATGTGTGGAACAACTACAACCTGTTGAGTTTTACTGTAACAGGTGATCATGATTTGAGCAAGAACCTCAGAACCACCTTAGGGTCACCCCTTCTGAAGAGTCTGTTAAATACGCAAGTCAAATTGCTAAAGCTAAGGCTGCCATTTGTGCCATTGTAGCAGGTACACTAACTGTTTGAAAAACAAATCCTGGTCCCAGAATCAGAGTGTCACTACAAGCTGCTGGGTACCACAGATGTGGGCTGAATAAGAGGAGCATAGTGGGAGCCAGGCTGCTGCTCATCACCTCTACTGTAAAGGGCAAGAGAGGGAGGGGGGGAAGAAGCACACTGCAGCAGTCTTTTTATGTACCGCTTACTTTCCACAGTAAACCAGCCACACTGTCTGCCTCTTGGCTGAGCCAAGGCTCAGCACTGTCCTTGTTCCAGCCAAGGTTCAGCTCCTTGCTGCAGCTCACACACCCACTGCCCAATCATGTACTGCTGCCCTCTGCTCCACAGCACAGACATCAGGGCAAAAAAAACTCCTAAAGAGCACTGAGGAAAGCCCTGAGCAACCTGCCTGCTCCTAGTACCCTGTCCTGCTATGAGCTGGAGGCTGGACAAGAGACCTCCCAGCGTTTCATCCAATCCCAACAGTTACATTTGTGAATTAAACTGTCTTGTGCTTACTTTCTTTGAAGAGATGTGTTGGGCAACTGGTGTCTGAAACCTTTACGAACAAATGAAAACGTAAAGTAGACTAAAAGTGTAACTACATTAGTGCCTGCAGAGCCATCATCACAACGATGATTTAATCATAGGTCTTTATTTGGCTTGATGATTGCAATATGACAGCACACTGATAGTTAAAACTAAGTTTTGTTTTGGTCATTGCTTTTAAATACTAGTTACTAGCTACATTGCTGCTCTGACCGTCACTCCTGGACGAACTTCAATGTCAACTTTGACAAAATAAAACAAAAGGAATTTGTACAACTATCTGCCTGATTAGGATTGGATCCATTGTGATAGAGAAAAAGATGGTCTGGCCACCATAAGATAATGACACATTTGGATCACCTTAAATTCCCTGTCTTATTATTAACAAAAACTGGAAAGAGTCATAGGAATATGCACTGCAGCTACAGGGGTCAGAGGGATAAATATAAAAATGTGGACAAAAATGTTAGAGACATAAAAGCATCTGAACAAGACAACATCTCTAGAATCAATAGACATTATTTGTACACATTGTGTTGTGTCTTCAAATAATTCATTTAATTAAAGGGCATGTGTATCAGTGTCCCACCAGTATATTATGAATAACACATTATGGCAATGCATAAATGAGGACATTAGCATTCTACTCACCCTAAATAAAAAGTTTGACTCCATCAAATTTAATACACAGTTGCTTAAGAAGTTGGCTACAGCTTCATGGCAGCCTGCCCAGGTCCTTTGCTCAATCAAGCAATACTTGTCTTTGACCAAAAAAGAAAAAAATTGCCAACAGTATCCTTGCTGAAATATCTGCTGGCATCTGCTACTAATATAGGGAAAAGTAGGGAACATGTAAAGACAGATTAATATTTGGAGTAACCATAAAACTAGAAAATTAGCTGGTTTAGTAATTCATTATTGAAGTTACCCACTTTATTTTCAAAAAAATTACCACGCAACTTTTATCTGTTATTTTAATTGTATGTACATAAAAGCTATTATGCTGTAGACATTTTAAAGACCTGCATCATACGCTATTTACCTCTGTATTATACAATGCCAGTATGTCACCGTGCCCTAGGCAAGGTCGCCATACTCCCAACAATGCTGTAGGATGTGGCAGAGGAATCCATCTTTACAAATTAGCCTTCATTATACATGATTCTGCTCATAAATCTTGAAGTATTGTTTTCTAGTATAATAACTCTACCATGTACTTTCATGTATCCTCTAGATCTCTTAAATCATAAAGTATTTTACAAATACAATTTGGCTGTATGTTTGCATGCATAAAGCAAATTGCTGCAATAGCAGTGCTCTAAATGTGACCTATCCAACTGGAGCACCTGCCCTGCTCTGTGTCCCTCTGGTCTCCTCCTGGGGATGGTAAGACTGCAGGAGCCCAGTTTTCCAGGGAAGTGAGATGACTTAAAACTGTAAAAGTGCCTGAAATGAACCAATCCATTTTATTTTTGCAGTTGTGGTCCTCCTCAGACGCAAACACTACGAGGAAGAGTCCTGGACTTCAAGTGACTTAAGAAACTGACAAGATAAGCAGGTGAGTCGGCTTATCAGAGGCAAAGTCAACCCTCCTCATTTCTGAGACGCTCAGAAGAAGCCTCCGATCTGGAGCTACCTCCAGGTTTAGCCCTGAGCCCGACTGCTTATGGCACCATCCTCACCGTGCCCGCCAGGACCCGGGCAGGTGCTGCGGCTGAGGGTCCGACCTGCCTGCACCCCGGCTCTTGCCCGCAGACAGAGCTGCCCAGCGACTGGCAACTGCATCCGCGGCTGCAGCTGAGGCGGTGCCGGAGCGCTCCTCGTCCCACCCGGGCTGAAGCCCCGAGGTCTCCGGCTCCGGCGCGGCGGCAGGTGCCCCCCAAGCGCCCCGGCGGTTCCCCGGGGAGTCCCCTCGCACGGGAACCCGCCGCACTGCCGGGGCCGGGACGTCCCTCGGGTCTCCCCTGAGGCGGCCGCGGGCAGGTAGCGGCAGCCGCGGCGCGGCGGGACTGACCTGCGAGGCGCCGCTCCCGGACATTCCTCCACAGCAAGTCCCAGGCTTTGGCGGTGGAGTCCCGCAGCTGCTCGCTCAGCGACCTCCGGAGCTGCGCCTTGGCAGGGCGGCGGTGGCTGCTCATCCTCGGCGGCTCAGCATGCTGCCCCAGGCAGCCCCGCTCAGCGCCCGCAGCAGCTCCCCTCGCCGGGGACGGGCGGCGGTGGCCACATGGGGCCGCGGGGCAGCCCCGCCGCGCCGCAGCCCGCGTCAGGCGGGTGGCACCTTCACCTGAGCGCCGCCCGGCACACCGCCCGCCGCGGACCCCGGGGCAGCACCGCCGCCGCCAGCTCTCCCCAGCGCGGCGTCCCGGGCCCGGCGCCTCGCCGCCCTCCGCCCTCCTCCCCCCCCCGCGCCTCAGTCTCCGCGGGGCGGGGAAGGTGTCCCGGGGTCTGGCCCAGCTCCTGCCCCACAGGCGAGGCGGGTCGGCGGCCCCACCGGAGGGTCTGCACAGCAGCTGCTCGTGAGGAAATGGCCGTCTCCGCCCCTCGGCCTGGCCGGGACCCCGCGCACCTCGGGCCCAAGCACTAAGGAGGGCCCCGGTCACGTCGGGCCGAGCGGCCCCGCTCCTGCGCGTGATGACCCTGCTTGTGCCCCTAGCCCTTCACTTAGGTTCTGCCCGGGCCAGCGTCGCCCGGCCGCTCCGCTGTCAGCGCCCAGCCCCGGCCTGCCCTCGCGCCCACCCCGCTGCCAACCTCAGCCTCCGCGCTCCCTGGACAGCGACCGGGAGCCGCCAGCCCGGCCCCACCGCGGAGCTCCGCGGGAGCCTCTCCGCAAAGCGCCGGATCGGCCGCTCCAGGGTGAGGTCCCACCTCGAGGTAGAAAACCTGTCCCGCAGCGGGCGGCCTTATTCTCGGGGATGTAATAGGTGCTTCACCTATGCCACGACTTTTACAGAAAGAAAACTGTGTTTCCCGAAGTCTCTGTTTGTCAGCTCTCAACTCAAGCTCAAGCCACAATCCTTGCAACACAGCCTCTTCCCACCTTTTTCCCACTTGTTCTGCATTCCAGCCACTTGCCTCCCACTCCCTCCTTTTTCATCCCTTCCACCCCCTGCATCATCTTCTCTAACAAGCTCTTGCACTCCTAAAAGGTTTCAAAACTGAACCCTGGCAGCCATTTTTTGCACACATTCATAGACTAAAAGGAATCCCAATTCTTCCATCCGTATGAGCCAGACAGCAACATGAGGACCTTTTTTTTTCCCATTTAGAAAACCAGTTTTGGGTTTCTGCTTCCTCTGTGATGTGGGAAATACTGCTGTAAGAGTAGTACCTTCCCTCCATGGGCCACCAGTGGAGTGCATGGTTCCCAGCATGACTGGCAGTAGTCTGATAGCTGAGAAGGACAACAGGAGCTTCATTTCATTTAGTCACAAACCATTACCTAATGATTACTCTTTCTGCAGAGTATTTGTGTTGTGCAATGAAAAGGCTGATGTTCCTGAAAGTGAGTGCCATGCACTGAAACAGCTGAACACCCTGGTGAAGCAGTCACATTATACATTATTTATACCCGTCTTGTTTAAATTAAAACTGTAACTGCAATGTCAGTAATACCCATAGAAGTGAAGAGCAAACAAACAGATGTATTCCATGTTACCACTCAGTTTGAACAACATCTTCTGGTTACTCTCAATTGTGAATTTGTTTTCAATTTTCTCTGTTCTTAAAAGGTTTGTCTTAAACTACTTTATCTGATCCAGTGGAGACAATGTGCTTGGCCAGAACTTGTGAAGATGATGTATATTATTTTTTTCCCTACGGTTCCAACTACAGTGTCCTCCAAATGACTGGACAAACTCCTGTGAGAAAACAGATACTTTCCAGGGACGGATGCATCCAAGATCTGGAAGCATAATTATATAAATACTCCCACATCCCATGATCCAGTGCACACACCTGCTGATGCTAATGGGAGAAGAGAGGATTACAGTTCCTACAATCAGCTTCTCTTCCCCTAAATCTGCCTCTGACCTCTGCCTCACTTTATTTAATTCCCTGTCAACACAGCCATTACTGGTACATCAGACCTATGATGCCTGTTTTCTGCCATGCACTCCTATCCGCTAGGAACCAGGTAGAGATGAGAAATTAATTTCTGACATTGTGCTCAGCTGCCCTATAAAGTTCATTAGTGACACACGGTTTAAAGGTTAAATCATAAAATCAGTTTTGAAGATTTTGTATCATACTGCTGTGTCACTACCCACAAACAACAGGCCATGTCAGTTGGTACTGTAACCTTCGACAGTGCTCTTCTGGCAGCCACGCTTGAATGTGCCTTTTTACTGTGTCCAGCCTGTCTGGAAGATAGATCTTCCTTTCTTCAGTTGCTTTCTGTGATGGCCAGAATGTGATACAACAAAAGATATTCTGTTCCCTTCTATACCATTTCTGGAAATGTTACTTTATCAAAAATGCCCCTAGAAATCCAGGTTTACTGAAAGCAGTTAATTCACAATGAGATGCTAACAACTGCTAATACCATGTTATCTCATCACAGGTTATTAAGATAAACTCAAGAGATCTGGCTGTATTTCATAATCAGCAGCAGAACTGAATTGGCAAGCCTAGACCAAACTCTGTGGCAGGTACTTACAAAAGTCTCACTAATTTCAAGTACTTTATTGTGGAAAACTCAATCCAGCAGCAAGATCAGATGCTGTACTTTTCTCCTCAAAGAAAGCAGTGCTCTTGAGTAGTGAAAAAGTAACTCATGCAGCAACTGGCCTATTCCTATTTTATGCCTTTAATCATAGTCAGCTGTTCAGAAATCGAGTTACCAACACAGGTATTTTTGATGTATTACACTTAGTAGTAGTAGTTACTGCTGCTACAGGAGCTGTTCTACACAACCTGCTTGAAGAAAGGTATGTGTTAGGGATCATTTGTAGGTCAAAGATGTTTCACTTCCTTTTAGGATGTTAGAAAGCGTGACTAAATGGTAAAATTATGCTCTCCCTCCACGCATTTTCATCCGTTGGTTAAGTGCATAAGTACCCAACAGATCACTGCTTTTTTCTACAGCTTGAAACATTTTGACATCCTGAACAAGATGGATAAAATTTCTGGGGGAAAGAAAAGCACATTTTACACAGAAACTGTGGAAACAGAGATTTTCCTGCTTATACTAGTCTTCACAAAATGGTTCTGCTTACAATAATTGCAGTGGAAACACTATATGATGAACAGAAAAGGGAAAATTCCCAGTTACACTAAAAGAAGCTGAACTATGATATTTGTCTTTTCCCATAACATTGACAGGAATGAAAATGGTATTTGTTTGTCTTAAAATCTTGCAAACATGTAAAATATTGAGGGAAAATCCAAGCTAATTACACCCATGTTCTTATGCCACCGGGGCACAGAAGTCTGATGTCCCAATTATATATTTAGCAATTTATAGTTCTTCCTAATCACCATGGTAATTAAACACCAAGTTAATTGATACTACATAGTAATCTGGCTTCTAATTAGCAGTGGGGTTTTAATTTGTTATAGATACCATTATACAGTCTGATCTAGTCCTAATAAAGTCACTGTAAAAACTCCCATGCATCTGGTAAAAAGAGAATCGGGCCTAAGAAAATAAGAAAGTGACTATGTCTTGGTTTGCCATTTGCAAAGGCTATGATGAAAGTACAATTTCTTTTTCCTCCCTCTAGGCTTTAATTACACTTAATCAGTATTTTTTTGTTAGTTTAACCAGTTCATAATATTTGTCTGCTTGTAGAAGAACAAAACTGGATATGTCTTGCAGAGCAAAATGTGAGGAGAGTACATCCTTGGTTACTGTGTGCTGTTTAATGAACACTTGTATCTCTTAAAGACCAGTAATAAGAAAAAGGAAATCATAGAATCATAGGATAGTTAGGATTGGAAAGGACCTCAAGATCATCTAGTTCCAACCCCCCTGCCATGGGCAGGGACACCTCACAATAAACCATGCCACCCAAGGCTTCATCCAACCTGGTCTTGAACACTGCCAGGGATGGAGCATTCACTACCTCCCTGGGCAACCCATTCCAGTGCCTCACCACCCTCACAGTAAAGAATTTCTTCCTTATATCCAGTCTAAACCTCTGCTGTTTAAGTTTCAACCCGTTACCCCTTGTCCTATCACTACAGTCCTTAATGAATAGTCACTCACCAGCATCCCTGTCAATTAGTACTGCAACATCACTGATGCAGTCTGATGCTAATCAGGGCATTACCAAATTTTATAATACATCCAATTCTTCAGGAATGGACTCCGAATTAATGACGCTTCTCAAAGTTTGTTATTCTCAAAATGGCATTTCTGTGCTTTTTTAGCTTCGAGTATTAGCTCAGGCAGCCTAGATACAAATCCATCAAGTAATATTTATAACTTTGGTAATGATCTTTATCTTTTTGGGGGTCCTAGAGCTCTGGAATTTGTTTTCTATCACAGGCTAAATGTCCTGAGTGTGATGTTGCAAGTCTGGGTTACCACTGGAAAGGAAGACAAAATTTGAGGTTTTCCATTGCTTGTTTTCCTAATAGCAGACTGCAGTTAACTGCATACTAATTCTGCAGTGGAAGTTATATGAAAAGCACCAAGGGCATATGAGTAGGTGTCCTCTTTGACATCTAAGTAAACAAACAAACATTTTGGATAGAGAAAAATAAGAATCATTGTGAACGAGGACAAAATGTTCCAGCTTGTTCCCTGGCACTTTTCTCCTTGCTTGTTATTTATATATGCAAATTATCATCATTTTAAGGTAGCTTTAATGAGGATCAATTATAAAGCAGTTTCATTCTTTCCCAGATTATCAAGAGTTTGGCACCTATCTGTTCATCCTTCTCCATTTCAGCTTTCTGAAGTGCTGGGAAAGGATGGCTCCGCACTTTGCCAGCAGCAGAGCACTGCTGGCTTTCATTAGTCAGGGCCAAATTCTTTCACTTTTGTTCACAGTGATTAATGCTGAAGTAAACGGGACTTCTTGCGGTATTCACTGTGAAAAGGCTTTAAGTATGCTCAGATATAGACTACAGTAACAATGTATCTGCTGTTTGACTGTGCTCCCTCTCCTTTGCTAAAACTGGCATGGAGGGGGTGGTGGGGAATTAAGCTTTTCTTCTGTTCGTACAGAGGATGACAATTTATTATTATTCTTATTAATAAACTGCATTATCAAAGCACTTAAAACCAGAAACTGGATGGAACAAAAGTACAATGTTTGCCCTCAGGAGATTACAAACTAAATATTAAACAAGGCACCAGTGGAGAGAAGAGCTAATGGGGTAGGAAGGGTGGAGTACAAGAGAACAATAAAGCAATACTGGCCAGCACAACAATTACTGGTGTTAGCACACCATAATTATTTTTTGGAGGGACTGATGCAAAGTGAGTTAGCAAGAGGGTCTCCAAGGAAGTTAATGTGGTATCTTTATATATATTCAGAGGACCAACTCCCAAGCATGAGGGGCACTTGTAGAGAAAGTGTGCAAATGTAGGTTTGAAAATGTATTGAGTAAACAATGAAAGTTGGTATCCCATACAGACAGACTGTGGGGATCCAGCTTTTAATACTGAACAAATGGGAAGGGTCCTCAGCCTTAAGCCAAGTAGCCTCCACCTGATACAACATAAAGGCAGGATGACCTTCAGCAAATAGTAAGAGCAGTGAACTGCCAGAGTATTTGCATTTGGGATGCACTGAAGTGGACCAGATTATGTCTATCAAGGAAAAGTATGTTAGAACAAAGATGAGATGGTAAACATGGGATGAAAGTTTTTCATACAGCAACCACGAATTTTCACCTAGAAAATTCCTTCTGACAAAAAATAATTCCATACAGAATGAAGATTAAAGAAATACCAGTTTTTCTGGAAAATAACTGCCACTTTCCTGGTTTTACCATGGAGCAGGATTTTCACATTCTGGCTAACCTTAACTTGGACTTTACTCTTCATCTCACATCCTGGTTGTATCTAGCTCTTATAGAATATTTTTTAATAATCCCCCTACTTCTCCCATCTAGTCTCCTTAACTCAGCCTAAGTTGTGACAGGAGAATTATGAACTCCAGGTGAAGGCCTGTGTGACAGGTAGAGGATGCTCTGTTTTGTAAGAATGATGAAAAAGGGAACCAGGAGGTAAGTGAACACAATAATCATTGAATGGATCATTGTCAGAGTGAACAGAGCACTTCTACTGAACAGTAGACAAGAAAGCTGGTACCTCAGCTGAAATTCTGAAGAACTGCAGCCACAAAAGCCCTTGCACATTTCTCAGCAGAGAAGAATGGAGAAAATAAACCAAGTGCCAATAAACTTCACTTCCTTTAGTTTATAAAATGCTCTGTGGACATCTTTATAACATAGTATGTTGCAGATATAAAAGCCTGGGCTGGGCAAAGCCAGTCCCTATAGAAACAGCCAATTCTTCAATTATTAGACAACTATGTGTGTAGATACAGTGTTTTTTTACTGGAGCAGAACTTGAAATTTTTAGGCAATAAATGCCCCTGAAAAAGTGAGCAGCTATGCTGAAGCACGAAATGTCTCAGTATAGATTATTGACTCTGTTCCTCTCATTGCAGCTTCTGGTGACTAATTTTTCCCCTGCTTTTTAGGAGCTTGACAAAAATACATTATTCTAAACTACATCTTTCTTTGCTCTCAGAGTGCTCATTTCCTTAATATTGTACTGGGGCCTTGTGTAAACCAGGATCTTTTTTTTTTCCCCAAACTTCCAACTGTTATTACCATCACAGTAGAAATAATTGGAACATTTGTGTAAAAAAGCCTTGCAGCAGTCAGTGGCAATTTAGCACACACCATATCTGGATATTGGTTCAGGGACCTGGGAGCTTGTTGGTTTTTTATAACTCCTGGATTACAAAAGAAAACATGATCAATCTTGACAACAGGGCCTAACAACAATGCAATGGAATTTTCTGCAAACCAATTTATTTGTAAGAGTAAGAATTTTTTTTCAGATACACAAATACTCTTGTACACACACACTTCCCTAATAATCCAGGCTACTGCCTGTTGGGAGCATATTGCCAAGTAACAATATATTGCAACCTATGGATTTTTACAGAATTGCCTTCATTACTGGTCAAACAGCTACTATTTTAACTTATTTAACAGATTTTTAAAATATATATTTAATAGAATTGAAATGTAACACTACTAATGTTTTTGGACAGGAAATAAAGAATGTTGTGGCCAGCTGCAACGGGACAGAATTTCAGGTAGGCAGGTTATAATGATCAGAATCAAAAGCTGGCATAGGCCCAAGCCGACCCTTATTAACCTAAGCAGTTCTACAAAATCTGGAATCATTAAGTCTGATTTTAAGTTTCTTGTTGCTTCTACAGTGAAGAAACTATTCACAGTATTGTCTGAGTCTCACATGAAGCAAAGGCTGGTGACTATTTTGATTGTAAGCAGCATTTCCCACAGCCCTGTTGGGAAGGTTTCCCAGCCGCTCAGAGCCTGCCTAAGCCCACTCCATCACCCAGCTCTGGAACTATGTTCCAGTGGACTAAGCGATACGGCCATTCCTGCGACTATAAAGGAGCTTAAGCTCAGGAAGAATGCCTGTTTCATGACATTTAACATATCTGGGTATTCCCACTGAGAAGCAGGATATTCATGCTGTGAAGAAGGGGCTGGACTAGGTGGATCTGCAGCTCTTTCTATCCAAAAATGTCCCTGTTTCTGTGAGAACATTTTGGTAGTGTCAGGCAGCACCTGTATTCCATTAACTCCAAAAGCATTTCAGTGTTTACAGTAACCAGGAAATGTCGATGTCTGTGTTATATTAACAAGTCAGCAGTAACAACTCCAGTTTCAGTTTTTAGAGCTACATGGAGAACAGTTTACTGTGAACTGCTGAGAGTTTTACTTCTCTTGCTTGAAACATGAACAGGCCTGTAGTACATCCCTTGAAACCCTTACAGAAAGTGCTGGAGAAAAATATTATCAAAAGAAGACTGCTGCAGTATTGTCTTCATATAATCAGGTAGGCAAAAGCGTAGCTGTGAACTGCAAGTCTGAAAAATACCCGTGACACCAAATTTGTATCTTCTTTACATTAGTTTTCCTTACACCTTCCCTGCCTTTTGCATGTACATCGAAGGGGTTTACATAATTGTATAATTCCATTCAAGGTTCAGTACCTTGGAAACAAAGCAATGTTATGTTTTTGTGTGGACTATACTACATAAAGGCACAGAGAGGTAAGCAATAAGGTGTTACTGCATAGTAGACTTTATGAGAGCACTGATGCGCTGCTGTGTAATTATAATCTCTGTAAAAGAATCCGATTGTGACACATTAAATAGTCCAACATGCAAAGTATAACTTATTGTGGTCTTTCAAAGAGACTCTGACTTCTGAATGCAAGAGGTAAAAAATCTGTTATGCACCCATTTACTTCTCACAGAACTGAATTTTGATAGTGACATTAAATTACTATTATATAAATAGTAACATCAAACACCATGGGGGAAAGCTAGAAAATACTAAGATGTTTTTCTTCTCTCTTTTGAAAGTAGTACTTGGTAAAGCAATTTAATTTCCAAGAAATGCAATAGCAAGGAATACTCTACAGTTGACCCAGCATACCAAAGGCAGAGAGAGCTTAAGGAGGTGTTTCCCCATCACCTGCTGCTGTGTACAGTGATGTGACCAGAATGACTAGAGAGGTCACAGCCACTGCTTTCTACTGATAATGCCACCACTTGCTTTCCAGAGAAAGACATCTTTTTTATTTAGTATTACTTGAAAAGTTGATTCTAGAAAGAACAGAACAGGCTTCACCTCCCTTGTGTACTCCCTTGGAACACTCTATTCTAGATGGCCCAACTCCCCCTCTTGTTATTAACAGACGCATTTTTGAGACTCTGCAAACACAGTTCCCTTTGACTTCACTTAAGTGCCATGCAAATGAAGGAGAAGGCAAGAAAAAGTTATTTCGCTTGTATGTCTTGCTGGTTCCAAAGTAATTTCAGTGTGGCAATGGTTTCTAGTGAAATAAATTCTTATGGAACACCTTTGTGGTGCTGCAGGTACAGATGTTGCTCATGTTATTATTTATACTCTGTCACACAGGCTCACTTCAACAGCCTTTTGTCATTTTGTGCTGACATAAATCTATTCAGTAGCAATTATCAAAGATTGTTCTACATTTCAGAGAGTTTTTTTTAACCTCTCTGAATTTACATTACAAAATTTTGTAATTCACATTACAAAAACCCATGTAAATTGGTCAGAGAGTAGGTGCTAAAGGAATTATAACTCATCACGATCTTATTCAGTTAGTTTTTTCTCCATTTACCTGAGAGAGAATACTTATTCTAAGTAATCCTTCATGTTGATTTCATAAAAGTTATCAGATATTCAGAGATCAGGCCCTAAAAATACTTTAGTGAATGTCACTGCTAAAAGTGAAAGAAGTGTACTAAGTAAATACGAAAACCTACTTTTCTTATTCCTCAGATTGGAAGCTATTCCCAATTTGTATTCTGAAATGTTGCTGAATGGTTTTGTAATGGTCTGAAGTGGTTCACTGCTATCAGTCAAGTCAGAAAAAAATACCATTTCATCTGGAAAACATTCTCTTCCTTTAAAGATGAGGATATTATCCTATATAGATTTGGATTTATCCACCTCCCCCCATCCTATAGCTCATCTCATATCATATCTGGGCAGTATAAATGCAAAATGGGTTCTATACAGTACTAGAAAGTAACAGTAGGGTCTTATTCTGCTTTGTACAGGTATAAATTACTTTTTTAATGCAGAATTGATGAAATGCAAGGTCTCTTCATCAGGGACAGCCTCCCTTCCTACAAGAACTGCTCTAATCATTCTTAAAAAAAACAAACCAAACCAAAAAATAACCCACCACCATATAGACCAAAGACAGGGACAATCTCACATTAATGGTGAAATTCTTGACTTGCTGAAGTAATCACAAAAATATCCATATGCTTCACTGAAAAATTTCACATACTGTGGGTACTTCCCTTTCCCTGTTTCTTCTTAGGAAAATGTGAGCATAAAGCCCTCTGTTTCTTGCTGATTTGATGATCCTCATTAACTGGGGAAACAGGTTCCAGCACATGAGGGGGCTACTTATTTTGACTCCTGCATTTACTGGATATCCCCATGACTTAAAGGTAACTGGGAGTACAGTGCTGCAACATTTTTTCATTAGATAAATAAAATGATTGTATCTTCTATGCATATACTTCACTGACTTCTCTGACTTCTTCTTTTTTGTAGTCAGTTTTATAATGTTGACAATGCTGGACATCCCTGTGATATAATTCCCTGAATTTATACAACGACATTATAATAATACCAACACTGTTCTTTGTGGTCCATATGAATTAGCATTTTATTTGCTTTCACAACTAGCACTGCAAATTGAACAGCTGCTTTCACTGAGCTGTTTTAATTAAGCTGTCCATAATGTTGCCTGGGTATTTTTCTGAACTGGTAACACTTCATTAAGTATGCAATATCAGTGAACGCTTCAGATCATTCCTGAGCATTACCTCACACTTAAGGAAATTGAAATCCCACCTGCTTTGAGGATATCAGACCACCTCACTTTGATGATTTGAATTTGGTTCTCAGAAATCTTTCTAATCTTTAGTACCCCAGGAAATCTTGAGTTTGCTACAGATTTTGCCATCTGTTCATTCACTTGTCAAGATAATGAAGCTTTAAATGATACTTGTCCCAGTAAAAGTCTTCTAGGCAACCTATTATTAGCCTCTCTTCATTCTGAAAACTGACAAGTTTAATTTGGATGTCTTTGGATCTTTTATAAAGTTTATGTGCTATGACCAAAATTTCCTTCCCACACTGATTTCTCACGTTCTTTCTTCTCTTTTTTTAAGACTGCTGGAATATTAGTTTGGAAAACCTAGATAAATTTTATCTCTTCCTGTTTTTCTGTGAAAAAGCTGTTTCTCTTTTCTTTTACAAAGCAACACTGGTTCCTACATATGTATTCTCCTCTGGGCATACTGTAGTTTGCTTCGGGTTTTTTTTCAGAGACATATATGATAATTAATATGGGAAGCTGTAATTATTTTTGCTGCCCTCAATGACTTCATCTTTAAATATGGGTATCATTCTAGTGGCCTTGGACAGCTGAACTGATGAGTGTATTCCAACACTTCCATTTTTATCTCGATTTCTGAAACTGCTTCTTGTTTGCAAAGATGACTACAGAATGCACTCATATCCAGGCACTAAATCTGGAAATACTTTGCCCAGGCACAAAAGAGTCATGATTTTAAAAACTATGTCCCTAAATCTTACACCCTAATTCCCTGTGTGATTTTCAGAAGTGCTTACCACTCATCAGCCACTTCTGAAATCCTTTCTGAAAATCAGGTGATTTATTTAAAGGCATAAACAGGTATCTGGAAGTTCAGTTTTTGGTCTTCAGCTTTTAAACCTTGCTTCTTAATACCAAGAAAGATTCTTAGTCTTCAGCCAGACAAAGAGACACAACCCATGGGGATGTCATGATAGATCATGATAGGTCCATTAACCAGCAGAAGGAAAAGCAAGAAATTGTTTTGATTGCAAGGGTAGAGAGGGAGTGTTATGCATGGCTTTAGAGAGCTCGCAGAACCACGAGGGGGACTTGATCCAGCTGGAGAAGATGTCACACTCTGAAAATGCTTCTCTCCTGTCATTGACAGAACAAGTACTTAGAAAGCCACCTTAGACTGTACGTAAAGCTGTAGGTATCAATTCCATCTCATGTTTCCTGTTTCTGTGGAATTTTAATAGAATTTCAGAAGTTAGCCACTGCAGGATCAACTGAAAAATCTCAGTTTAAGTATGTTTTGGTTTCATTCTAGTAATTTTTAAAGTCTCTAATAGATTTAAAAGCACAATCCTCACGTTTTTCAATGGAATTTGTGTTTGGAAATCCTATGACTTATTTCTCCTTTTGTTCTTTTTTAACATGGGCTGTGTTTTGATGTGGAGACACTGGAATTGTTTTTCTGTTCAGCAACAACTTTTCTCTTGCAGCACCAGCTGTAAAACATGAACACCTTGTTGTATCACACTCCAGAAATTTGAAATGGGAATCTTGCCAAAGCTTAGGGCTTCCTTTTTGTTTTGACTGTCGCAAGTCTCTTGCCTCTGTTAGCATCACATTCCTACCACTTGTGCTTTGCAGACACCTATGGCCAAACTTATTCACAGTGTAACTCTAGTGAAATCAATGGAGCTGCAACAGAAGAGAATTTGTCTCAGTATGTCTGTGAATTAACCAGTCATTTAAGCTGGAGAGTGACATTGATAAGCAATAACAGCACAGGAGTGGTGAAAGGAAGATATCTCCTAGTTAGTTTTGGACAGTTGACACTAACTCCATTGTCAGATAAGTCTTACTGACTGTGGGAAAAGCTGAGTGGGAAAAGTCACACTCGCCGCCTGCTAACTGTAGGAGGAAAACAGATCTGGAATGCAGAGGAAATCTTGACATTATCTGTTCCCCCAACCCTACCAGCCAGGCAATCAAAATAACTAGCTGAGTATCAGCTGCTCTGTTCCAGGCCCAAACAAATGTGCCTCTTGACAAAGCTTTTGCTCACGGGAGAGGAGGCAACGAGAAGGAAAGGGTCTAAAGTGGGTGTGGGGGAGTGTTTCCTGTCAAAAACCAGGAGCTGCTTTTCTGTAACATCTAAAAGGATAATGATGAAATAAGCCTAGGGCTGTAAGCAAAGGTGGCTTTGTTTCCAGAGGACAGCAACGCATACTCGACAATCCCGCAGCCCTATACAACAGAACTCCAGTACTTCCATCACTTCACTTGGCCTCTGTTGACGTTGTCAAGGACAGTATGCCCCAGGCTCCAGTAAAAGAAGGATCAAACCCAGTGGAACAAAACCACTGGAAAGGACTTTTCTGTGCCCATCCTAATTGTGTTGTGTAAGAATAAAGTGAAGCCATTGCAAATGAACACTTTAAGATTAAAGTTATATCCACCCCAGGGACATAAGATCATAAGACACAGGGTCTATCAAGACCTAAGGAAGCACAATATACTATAATTACATCAGTGTTCCATGGACACATCACAGCAAGTGAGAAGCACCCTCACATATTTCTATATGTACACACTTACCTATGTGCAGCTTAATACTCTGGATATCAACCCTATATAGTACTGCTTGAAAAATTCCATGATATGGAGCTTTTGAAGAGAAGCACAGCAACAAAAGCAACAAATAAAAAGGTGTATTTGAAATTACATTACTGAATATTCTGAGTTCTCCAATACATCATCCAGCCATTGACTGTGCTGCACTAGTTCTGTCTGTCTTATAAATAGGTGAAAACATACAGCAGAAGTTTAGTTTAACTTTGGAAACTCTCACTTTTGTAACCAAATGAGAGTCCAGAGAGCTGTAAACTGAAGGTTCTAACATATTGGTGAGCCAACAAGAAAAGAGTGTGAAAAGCAAAGCTAACTTTATGTGCTATATGTTTATAAAACAAAAAGGTGACAACATCTTCAGTCTGCTAGTGATGTCTGAGTGCCTATGACCCTGTGCATGCTTTGCCTACTAAAAGACCATGGAAATCGAAGCCAGGGGCTTCTCTTCATGGATCATAGAATCATAGAATAGTTAGGATTGGAAAGGACCTCAAGATCATCTAGTTCCAACCCCCCCTGCCATGGGCAGGATGTCTGGCATAGATAGACAAGTAATGCAGGGAAAAGCTGTAAGGAAGACCAGTTGGGTTTACAACATCCCCAGTCTGTGGGATGTTGTAATTATTCCTTTCTATATTCCCTCTCCACTGCTTTGGGAATCAGGCACAGAAGAAATAGTTCCCTGAGTGTCTCTTCCTATTGTTGCACCTCAGATCCTTCTGTCTTTGGCAGCAGTGGACCACCAACACCCTGGACCTTAGCTTTTCTATACCAAGAAGCCTTGACCTGCTGCTGGCTGAGACTATATTAAGATCTCGGTTGAGTGGTCTGGTGTGCATGAGTAGATATGGATGCTCTCCATACAACCACAGCACTAACCTGAGTTCCTTCTGGTGGCAAACTCAGCATAGGCAAAGGACAGAGCAAAGAGCAGCCAGCAGGATGGGGACCGACATTTGAGCACCAATCAGCTCATGGACCAACACACATGAAAATAAGCTCTTGACAAATGATTTGAATGTTGAATTAGAAAAAAAATGTAAATGTTTTAACTTTTGTACAAAAAAACACTGATTGTAATCTTAGGCTGTAAGGTTTGTGAGGGAAGAACTCCCATTCTGCCTGTATGGTGCTCAGAAGGACACTACTCCAGGACTGAGGCCCATTGTTACTACCTCAGTACCAACAATTTAAAAATATTAAATAGCAGTCCAAGTAAACTGTAGTTTTAAGACCTTGCTAAAAGAACTATATATATTTTATGAAATATGATGTTACTGAGCTTCTCATTTCCTCAGCTACATAGAGGAATTGTTTGATTCTGAAATGCTGCAAAAGGTGGAGATTTATTTTTTTTTTCTTTACAGATATAAATAATTTTCTATGCAGGTATAAATGCATCATTAAGAGACTGATCCTAACCCCACCAAGTGGCTGGTGACTGCAGCTGACACAAGTTCTACAAAGGAAGAATCCTTAATATTCTACAGGATAAACCTGCGAGACTCGATGCTAGAATCAGTTATCTTCTCAGAATTAAAGACATTTAAAAGGAAATCAACAAATATGGAATTGAAAACCATTCAACCTATCTAATATCTTCAGTCTTATTTATGGACGGGCATTTTCCTGACTTTTATAAATAAGCTTTTCTCACAAGGAAGTGTTATCTTAGTGTGAATTACATAATACATGCAATCATATATTTTAGTAAGGATATATCTTTAGACCTCCAGTAAGCTAAGAATTCCAGAAAATGAAAGTTATTAGTAAGCCATAGAAAATGATAACTGAAAGGGCTCATGTAATAATAATAAAAGAATATACACACACACACACACATATATATATGTTATCACCAGTTGTAGTTTGTGGAATTAATTAATTTTTCCTCAACTTTGCTTAAAATAAAGTTAGCATTTCCTTTTATATTTCCACATAGAAGTCATCCAAACCAAACTGCAAACATTGCACACTTCACAGTCGTTTGTTCCTATTTAAAAAATTTGCAGCTCATACTGAAAAACTGCATGGTGATCATCGGGCAGACCTATGCTGTGCACAGAGTGCACCAGGCAGCTTCTTAACTGCTCAGTACACTGCTTAACTTTAAACCATCACTGAATCGATGTGTATGCCAACTGTGACGTAAACCCATTAGTTTTCAGGAGAATTACATCAGGGAAAAAGTTGTCCTCTTGCTTTAGAACAAATTGTCCTGAGATACCCAATAGCCTTGGAAATCAAGCAATATGCCAGGGTAGGTATGTACCTAATATAAACAAATTTCAAACAAAAGCTTAAAGCCATTACCTTCTTAGACCCCACGTCAAAAGCCAACACTTCACCAAGGCCAGAACAGCAGTTTCAGATCCACTTCAGATCCCACTGTACCCATCTTTTCCTACTTTACTTGGCTCTTGTCAGCCCACACCAAGAATTTTGTGTTCAGTTTTGGTCCCTGCTATGATCCCCACTAAGATGTGGGCAGGCTGGGGAGGGTCCAGAGGAAGGCCACAGAGATGATCAAGGGGCTGGGAAGCCCGCTGTAGGAAGAAAGGCTGAGAACTGGGCTTGATTAGCTTTGAGAAAAGGCAGCTCACGGGAGACCTTACCACCATGTTCCAATATTTAAAGGGTGGTTGCAAAGAAGACGGAGAGTACCTTTTTACAGGAAGTCACATGGAAAAGATGAGGGGTAATAGACACAAATTACTCCTGGGGAGAGCCCCACTGGACAAAGGAGGAAAATTTTTCACAATGAGAACAACCAGCCATTGGAATAACTCCCCAGGGAAGTGGTGAATTCCCCATCATTCGATACTTCTGAGATTTGGCTGGACAGAGTGCTGGGACATTCTAGTTTAGGTCATGCTTTTCCTAGAAAGGTTGGAGCAGATGATCCTTGAGATCCCTTCTAACTTGGTATTCTATGGTTCTGTGACTTAATAATACCCAACTCTAATGCAGCCTTCTGGCTGTCTGTTTTCTTGCATTTGCCTTTCTTACTGCTCTGCCCTCATGAAGACACAGAGACAAAATCACAACAGACAAATGCCATTACATGCAATGGAATTATACATGGGATGGCTTGCATGCCTATGAAGCTCTGGCCTCCTCCTGTTGCCGCATTTCAGCTGTGGCTTGACAGCATGGTGGAAATTACTAATTTGTTTTCTCCTTGTGCTGAGTGCTCAATAAATACCAGCATCTCTATGTGCATTTCTGTCATAGCAACTTGCTGGCCTGGATGGAATCTAATACAGACAACAGGAAGAGCAGAGAGTGGATAGTTTTCACTTGAAAAGCTTGCTAAAGCAACTCTCCTGTTTCTTAGGAAGGTGCCCCTGTAGTTGACATTAACACTACACAGCTCTTTGTCCTCCTCTAGTGGTCCCATTATATTTTGGGAGAAGCTTATGTAGTGATTACTTCTTTGAAGTTAATGTGGTTATTACTCACCTGCAACATGTTGAGATCCTGCATTCAACTCTAATATGAGCAGCAGTAAAACGTTTCATCTCTCTGGTGCTCATGGAAATGGAAACTGGTATCTCTGGCCATAGCCAGTCACAGCTACAAAGATCCTGTGTCTTTTTGTCATCTCCTCTGTGCAGAGGTTGCACCATGGCAGGTTATTCAGCAGCATGAAACAGTGGCATGGTCTGACTGATTCCAACAAAAGGTCTTATGTTGCAAAAGGTCAGAAGTTGGTTGCTTTGTTCAATAGCTTTATTGCCCCAAATAACTTAGATTAAACATATGTTCCAGCCAGAAGCATTTCTCTGTGTTTGCCTGCCTGACTTGCAAAAAAAGAAACAGAGTAGAATCGATCTTGTGTCCTGAGCTTTTCAGAGAGGAGCTACATGTCACTCCAGTACAGCACAAAACCTTAATCGTTGGGAATTGATCCTAAATGGTTAAATAGAAGAAAAAAAAAAAAAGAACCTAGAGAACTGTTACATGAGGGAAATGTTTTCGAATGAGAAACACTAAAATTGCAGGAACTGCTACCCATTAGAAATAGTTTCTGTGCAAACAAAGGACTCCTACAATGTTGTTCTTTCTTCCATGTGCGTGTGTCAGAGCTGTAATGCTTAGTTAGAATGATACAAAACTAAAGATTCATTTTGGTACTTATGAACTTTAAAATGTCTAATCTTCAAACATTTGAAGTTAAACCTTGCCCAGGAAATAAAATACAAGGACATATCTTGCACAGTAGCTACCAGAGAGGTCTAAAGGAAAGGTGTAATTGAAACACAAAACAGGTATACTAGATTTTTTTATAATTCAGTGAAATTTTTCCAGGCATTTGTTACTTTTGTAATAACATTAAATGCCAAAATGTAGCCTCTGACATAACTCTTGGAAAATGCCAGCTTAAAGAAAGTTGTTTGCTCAGATTCAATGGAGCTGAATATGGCTGCTGTTTGCAACCTTTGCAAGACATTTGTTCAGTCACAGAAGAAAAACACTTGACAATCCTAATGGCTGACCTTAGTTACTGGAAACCAACACCCCCTAATTCCAACAAAGGCAAAACTTTAAAGCAATTTATCAATTTGCATCAGATTGCCATTTACAGCAAGGTTCCTGTCATGTCTTAAGAGTAGTTACAAACCCAAGCTCATCTATCAGCCCTTTAGTGCTCAGCTCTAAGCTCTCAAAAAGGAGGTAGGAAAAATGTTTATAATACCTTCATTCTGAAGCCACCTATATTTTGTACAGTTATTGACTAGATACTATTTTTAACATTAATCAGCTCTTGACTTTTCAATATTTTTCTTTCTTATTAAAAATGTTGATGGAAAATCAAAGTTACAGAAAGAACTACTGAGCAGGGAAATGAAGGGAGATATTTAGAATGACATTGAATATTACTATGTGTCTAAAGTGCCTTTATACATTACTGCTTCATGATTTCTAAAGCATCTTATATAAAATTCAGAGTATTTCTTAACAGATCAAGCTTTTGTCTGTAATTCACATACTAAAACAGTAAACATATACGGTTTTTAATCTTCACTTCTGTTGTTTGTTGTTTGGTTTTGTTTTTCTTGGGGGTTGTTGTTTTTGGTTGGGTCTTCTTTTTAGAAACAGCCATATCCTGAGATATACATAGTAAGGGTTCTCGTTTTCCTCTTGCTTTTCAAAGCCGAGGATCACAGTTTGCCCTCAGCTGCTCCAATACATCAGTAGAAGTTGAGTAGTGAAAATTTGCCTTTCAGAAGAACAAAGAATGGGTTTGTTCTATCATTTCTGATTATGAAAGGAACATGTAGGCAGGAAGTGGCAATCTCAGTGCCTCATTTTGGGAGCCAAACTGGCACTGTACACAAGTTAGAACAAGAGACAAATGAAGCACTCTGAAGAAGCACTGAATGCAGAACTCTGAAGCACTAAATGCAGAAAAAGCACCAAGTCTTTCTACTTCTAATTTGAGCAGGCCAAGACCACCAAATAGTTGGGTTTATCCACTAGTTTACTTCCACTGTACCACTGCTGAGGAAAGCAGCCTGCTCCTTTTTCAGTGCAAAGTAAGCATCTCTGCTTTGTGTTGGACACATGTCTAAGGGATCACACTCTGCTTTCTAGTAAATGTATGGGATCATTGGATGAGGATGTTTTATTTTCCCCAGTTATTTAAGGTCAGGTTCTCATCTTGGGTAAACTTTTGTAGCTGGAGTAATGACAGCATGAGACCTCTGCTAGGTCTTGGGAGGGGCTGCCAAATGCTGCTGCTTCTCTTCCCTGCAGACGATGGGACAAGGGGGCTCATGCCTCAGCTCCACCTCCAGTGCACTTGCCAGGCATCTGAGGCATGTGAAAGGTTGAAAGAGATCACCTTCTCCATCTCCCCATGAGCAAGAGGAAAATCCCAGTACAGGTTATGGTTCTCTGAGCCACATCTATTTGCCTGTTTACAGCACGATTAACTCATAACTCCTACCCAGGGACTGCAGCAAAGGTAAAATATAAACATGAGCATAAAACTTTCTACAACCAAGGAAACATAAAAATATGTAACCAGTGGGAACAACTGTACGTGGGTTTGATCTGGTGGTGAATCAAGCACCTGCAGTTTCTAACAAGATGAAGTTGCACCTCCCTCTCAGTTCCCAGAATCGTTCGCTTTGTTGGCAGTTGGTCATATACAGCTACTATATAGCACAGTGCTAGTTTCTTACACTACGGAGACCTCTCCTTGAAGTCAATGAGCATTGTGCCTGGACAAACACTGCAGAATCAGGCTATTCATTAAAGCCCTGGGACCACAACTACCTCTGACTTTTGTAATGTATCAGCCAAGGATGCACAATTATCCATGCAGTACTTCTAAAATGGCCAAGGTCACATGAGGATTTTATTGAATTACTGCAGTGCACCATCTTCCTTGCCAGCCCATTGCTATCTGCTCCAGACTACATTACAATGCATCAGCAAATACACAAGCACGCTACTATATTTAGTGTTTCATACATACCACTAAAATACAGGATGTGTCAGCTTTTAATCTGATTTCAGAATTTTGTCAGCAAAGTAAAAGCTCGTTTCCCTTCCTAGTGATGAAGTGTGCTCTGTATTAGTCATCTTGAGCTATGTGGTGATAACTTTAAAATACATTAGGCAGCTAGAACACTCAAGCTGAATAGGATGATTTTTACTAAGAGATATACTGGAATATATTAAGGATGTATAGCACTAGTCACCTAGGCATTAATAGTGACTGCTGCAGGCTGTATAAAACCCAGCAGCAATCTGACAGAGAAGCAGCTAACCAAGGTGTTCTCTGAGGTACCACAGTAAACAATTAGGACCACCTGGGTTATTAATCCAGAACAGAGATAGGTGGTGCAGATGGGGTTTGGTGTTATGTACCTGGCAATATGAGAAAAGCATTAATGATGATGACTTGAACACAGTGGTACACTGCATGGCAATAGTAATGGGGCAGTCTTGTTAATGACATCATTTATCAATGACAGCAGAACCATGGTTTAATGGTTGGAACCACAGTTACCATCAGGATAGCCATGTTCATTCTCAAATGATTCAGTGGATGAAGCAGGTGTTTTCACACATCTTGGTGAAGACACAGAATAGGATATTTTTACATATTCAGAAAACTTGCTTACTCATGCCATCACATACAAGCAGTACAAGTGTGAATTGTCTTCCTGTCTACTGCTTCTACAGAAAGCCAACAGACAACTTGCTAACCAACAGACCTAGGCTAAGTCTGCCTACATGAAAACATGGACTCTTGCAAGTATTCCTTGCGGTTTGCTAACTAAATCTTAACGACTGTGGATGACACCACATTTGCAACCTAGGTCTACCTCTTAATAACACTGTTTTTACTTAGTGGTGTGCAATTATACAAATATATAAATTTCCAAGACTTTGTGGAACCCCACTTCAGCCCAACCCAGGGCTTTCTATCCCAGCCCCATGATGCTGCACCAGGGCTGCTCTCCAGCTCTGCCACAGCCCTGCTCAGCCATGGGACCCAACCTGCAGACTGACATCATCCTTTGTCCATCCCTTTTCCCAGGGCCTTGTCTGGCTGTCCTAGAGCTGTGTCTGACCTGTTCCTGTGTCTGTCCCTGCTCCTCAAGGAGCCATCAGCTCATGCTGCACCCTGACACTATTAAAGAAAATAGCAGCATAAATTCACACCTCTAGAGTCACATCTTATCATTATTTAACATTGCTCCCAATGCCTCATTTTTAAAGGGTCAGAACTTCATTATTTCCAGTGCATGCACTGTTAAAACGACCAGTGTTATTACCTCTGGAAATAATAGTACTAGGCCTGGCTAGCAGGCAGCAAAACTGCCAGCTATAGTGGTTCTTCAGAGGAGGTTCCCTGGGGTGGCTGAATGGTCTGTGCAGCTACAGCTTTTCCTAGGACACATTTCAGCATCCTGCTTAATATACTGTAAGACACCCACTGCAAATCCAGAGAATGGAAGCCCCAAAATATTGCATTTTTTTGTTTTAAAAGGTTTTAAAAAAGTAAAATAAAATGGAAGCAAGAGAGAGAACAACAGTCCAAAGGGCAGGGTTATCTCCTTCACACATAAATACAGTTTACATGGAGAATGACTAGAAGCCAAGGACAGCCCAGCCCTGGGGAAAGAGCTGCAGGATCCCCCCACCCTGGCTGCTCAGAGCTGCCCTGAGATGGGATGGGATCAGAGGGGTCATCTCCATCTGAAACTGCCAATTCTGTATGGTGGGAGGGCAAGGTGCTGCCCCACTATAAACCACTGCTACTCTGGGAAATGATTTTTCCAGTTTTTGAGAGCTCTAGCTTGAGAGAGATGTCCCAAGAAAGAGGTCAGAGGAAGAAATGAAGATTGCAAAGCAATAAGAAGTGCTAATGTAAGAGGAAAATGGTGCAGAAGATGAACTCCAGCAGAAGAGTGCTGTGCTCTGTGTGTGGCCAGTATGAGCAGGATGGTTTTTCTTCTCACTCAAGAAATTCCAAAACAGAAAAAAATTGTCATTCAGAAAACAGAGAAATAACAGAAAAGTTTAGGAACTACAAAACTGGAAAGAACCCTGTCCCGCAGTCCAAGACAAGGATTTGGCTTTTATTGTAACTTAAATCACATTTTCTCTCTTTTTTTTTTCTTTTTTTTTTTTCTTTTTTTTTTTAATGCCTTAACATAACAAACTTCTCACTTTGAAAACTGTTTAGATCATCACATGTCAAGACATGCACACCTATTTTACAGAAATTATTTGAAATAGAAACTACAGGATGTTAACCTTTCCTGTAAAATGGTTCGAAGAAATAAGCATTTTCTGACAAAAGCATTTTAATGATAAATTTATTGCCACCTCTATCATGTGCTAGATTTCCATGATTGAAATTCCACCTCAGTGACCAAACTGTGTCAGAAAATGACCTGCCATTCTTTAATGCCTGTAGTTATCTTACTTTCAACCACCATGTTCTACTGTAAAAATAGGTGCTAAATTTAATCTCTTTTAATGACAGTGGTAATGTTATCATAAAAGTCAAGCAATTAAAAAATTAATCATAATAAAAAACTGGAGCACTGATAAAATAATCCGTTTCTTTATAAAGCAAGCCTTTGGTGTCACAGAGCGGTTTTGATCCAAGCAATTAAAACAATAAAAAAAATTGCTAAATTAATCTCAGAATTGATGGAGTTTGTTTAGCTTTGTAAAAGCACAGGCATATGTTTTATTGGCAAATAACATCATGGAATAAATCCACATACAATTCATAAAGCATAAAAAGTTGATGTGCACAGAACTTGAATGAAAATACTTGTATTTCCACTGTGCTCCACAGCTTCATGTTTTATTGACCCAAGTACATGAGGCTGAAATCGTCTATGGAGATAGGCGTTTTCTAGGCCACGGTTTCTGGCATTTTGCTAAGTCAGCACGTTTGCCAGCAGAGCCATTGAATCAGTGACACTGGCTGCAAAAGGCTTAGTTCATCTGTTTCTAACCAAATTAAGGTGGCCCTTGGAAAGAACCGAGGATGCAATTCAGAGCAGAGACAGATGCTACTCTGACCAAGATGAAACCACTGAGTTAGCAAACTGGCTTAAACTAGTCCTTCAGGCCAAAAAGGAAAAAAAAAAGATGCAAAGTCATCTAGGGACAGAGCGATAATTACAATAATGATATCCCAATGCTTTAATTTTAATTGACACAAACTGCATAGATATTGATTAACAAAACAGAAAAAACAGCTGGAAATGAGTGACTCCGGAGGTCAGTTGTTTTATGACTGAAATATTTCTAGCTGGCAAAGGCTTTTGTGGGAATGAGTATTCACTTAGACTTTGGGGACATTTCTTATTGCAAAACTATGGAGCTGTTATTAAATTCCAGTAACCCACATTCTGGGAAGCAGTTTCTTTTCTCTGTATTTCTTAATTGTGCTTCATTACAATTTAATAAGGACATTTACCCTCAATTAAGCAAATCATCCAAGCAGTTGCTTATGCCTGGTTGCAATGAACTGGTTTTGTCAAATGTGGATTTAATTGTGTGTTAAGTATCTTGCTGAATCAGGATCTCTCTGTGTGTATCTGTCTATCCAAACCTTTCCTTAGCTTCTGGCATGATAATGTGAGATTCAGGGAATCCATGTTTTTAACTCCTCTTCCTGTTCTGATCGACTCGCCTCACATGCACCAGTGCCATGGCAAGCACTTTAATCCTACTCCAACACCAACAACAAATATTTGGTTTTATCCCTGATATTTCATAACTCACCTTGCAAAGTATAAGTCAAAAGTTGTTGAATTATCAGCTTTCCTACGAACCATCTATGCTCTACACCACATTATGAACAACAGCATGCAAGTGATTGTAGCAACTACACTGACTAGTAGCAGAGATTCCTATGGGTCCTCTGTCAATGCATGAGTGTCTACACAAGCCACCAGGAAATTCCAAGAAGTAATACAGTGTCCTACCTGCTTTCTCCTTACACAGCTTCTGAAACAGCACCTGTAAGAAAAAAAAAATTCTTTAATAATAAAACTTTTCTTTTTCCTTTTAAATAAGTCCCACATTTCAGAATGACAATATGTATCATTATTAATCATCAGAACCTTACACAAGGCAAAAAAATACAGAGCTCATCAATAAAAATAACTGCTTTTTTTGCTAAGGACAACCTGGTGCCCATTTCCAAGCCAGGTTAATCTGTTTTACATAGAGTGAGCTAAGGAATGGTCTCTGCCCCAAGCAGGGTATGTCCTGAAGGGATTTGAGGTCCAGCACACTGGAGCATGCCTGAGTATGTCTCACAGTGCTGGTGGAGCTTAGGGAGCACACAGGCCACCAGCAAGATGTGTGGGCACCTGTACTGACAAATGGGAAACAGAGGACACTGTGGCTATAGCTACTTAGAGTGGCAGAGTGATGGTTCTTGTCCATCTGTGACCTGGAGAGGGTGCCTCTGCCTGAGGGACATGGCCAAACTGGCTTGTCCTGTTGTTTTCTCCATGATTTTCATCTCCCTGCTTCGAATTTGCCACACTATCTGAAACTGGTACCATTAACACTATATTCGGATACTCCTCTTGATCCATATTCTCTTTAATAAGTTTCAGTACCCAAATGAGGATGCTGTTGCCAGTGATTAAGTGCATATCAGCCACTCTCCTTTCATATGCTGGATCTATCAACTTTCCCAGCAATGCAGCCTGTAAATGAAATCAGCATAATGGGTGAAACGGCACCTAATTATTATTTTATTTTAATTAAACAGAAGGCTAAACTGATTCTTCCAGATACCAGTGAACTCACAGGTGTGAAGTGCCCAGTCTGCAGCCAGCTGAAAAGGCAGACGCTTCTGTGCCTTGCAGTGACACACTCCCTGTTCTCGTTATCTGCTTGTCCCCATATGGACAACCATCTGCACCTTTCCATCAGATACACCAAGCGCTCTGTTATCTCTTCAGCCAATACTGCCTCTGCAGCCTTAATAAGAAACTGTCTATAAAAACACAGTTTTTATTTACCTTTTATTTAGTGGAGAATTTTACTGAGATACTGGAAAATTCTTCCTCTGAGCACAGAACTGAACTGGTTAAGCATCTTTCTTAATAACAGGACAAACACAGCTTGATTTCAGATGCTTTTCCTTCTGCAAGGTCATCTCATAGTAAAAAAGCCTCTTGCTCCATTTGAATGTCTGCCTGAGCAGCATCTGAAGTTAGCCTGCCTTTAGCCAGCAAAGACCAAGCAAGGTGATCACTTCTAGATGGGAAAATAATGAGTGGCAGAATCCAGAAGAGGTTTTATTAATGCAATTTGTAGCTTTGCTTTAGTTCCAAGTTGAGGCCAGCTCTGGCTCCTGCACACTGCTTGCCTGGACTGAACTGTTTTGTATAGATTTCATCCAGGCTCCCTTTTGATTTTTAGCTCAGCGATGGTGAAATACCTGCAGAAGCTGGAGCTGAGCCCCCGTCCCCAGTGAGGGCCCACTGGTGCCAGGCTCTGTGCTACCTGCATAGACCCTCATGCCAGAACTCTTCTGCTTGTGCTCTTACAGAAGCTGGAAAATTCATCTCCCCCTCGGTCTTCTACAGCCCAGAAAGGGAGAACGTGCTTCTGATTCCTGTCTGGCTGAACAGGAAATTCATCTTATTTCCTAAGATGTTCTACATGGGCCCATTCTGCAAAGATTAAGGAGCAGAACTACAGCACTACAAACCAAAACTTCTCTAGCAGCATCACTTACAAGTCAGTGCCAAGCCCTCAAGAGCAGGCTTTAGCAGAAGCATCTCACTTCCATAGAGTGTGAAAGTCAGACACAGGCTGTGTCGGTTGGAAAGGAACACGCAGGTCCCACATCAGTGTGCTAGGTTTCTGGGATGCTTTTCTGAGTGAGGCAACATCACTGTCTCTCCAGTGTGCAGCCAACCATGCTGTTCTCAATCACCCTGCTGGGGACAGGCACCAGATTTTTAGCATCATGACTCTGGCATAAACACAGTGAAGGCGGGTGCCTAAATTGCCATACTGAATCTTGGGATAAGCACTTCTTGAGGAATACATTAATGATATGTGAATTGAAATAAACACGTCAATCCTACATGGATAGCCAGTTTCTGTGTTCTTGTACAGCCAGAAGGGCACCAGCTATTAAAATCAAACCCAGGCTATGTTAACTTCCAAAATCTTTTTAGGATGCCACACAAAAAGGCTGCAAATTGTTGCTGGAATGATCCCAAATGGAACCAGAAGGCTGCCAACTAAAAGTGATTTATGGAAATAATAATGATAATGCACTATATAACTGATTGTATAACAAAATACATTTATTGGAGGACTAACATCCCATCTGAGTAGCATGGCGCAATCTAATCAAATATATAGAAACCATGGACCAAAAGAGTACAACTCTAGCCAAAAGGCTGTTGCAGCACCTGCTGCTATGAATAATAAAGAAATCATTTGCTCACAACTCCAGCTGTAGCAATTTTGCAAGTGGAAGCGTCAAACAGAAGCCAAAACCAAACACATTCTGCTGATAGAACCATGTGTTATTTGCTGAAGCATGTAAACCAGCATTCAGGAACCAGAAATTTATGAAGACACTGCGTCCACTTCTCCCTCTTCATCAGTCCTGCGTTTCTGCAAGGCCATTCCATGTTCATCTACATGAGCAAAGGTACCCAAGAAACCTGCCTGTGCCACACCACCCTTTGCTTTATGATCAGAACAGAAGGAGACGATCTGGTGAATCAGGCAAGCCTACCCTCACCACTGGTGTGACCTGCAGTGAAGTGAAGCTCAGAGGGCTCACCTACACTGCTGAAGAGAAGATAGCCTGTGACGAGGCTGAAGGTTCATCCATCTGACTCACCAGCTCTGCCTTTGTTATGAACTGTACTGAAGAGCTCTGCTTGAGCAAGCCAACTACTGGGAAGCATTCCCTTAGCAGTGAGGACAAGGGAACACCCAGTTCCAGCTGGCCTTGACAAGGGACTGGTCCCTGGCCCATATTTATATTGTCTTATAAACATCGCCTCTGAATCCACAGTATTAAATTTATAGGTCCTGTAGAAATGCACAAGATCTCCGGAGGAGTTTAGAAATCATTACCTGAATCTGAACCTTGCAGAGCAAGATGAAAATAATGTTTCTGTTCAGCAGATACCTAAAACAGAGACACCTTTAAGCATGTCAGCGATCCCATTAAAGCCACCTTTCACCTACAGAGCCACACATCTGAAAAAGTGTATTTGTGGCACAGAGCGAAGGGAGGGAAGAAAGGCTATTCCTCCTCAGGAGGAATGGAAATATAGTACATTTATAAAGAATCTGAAAGATATTTGTGAAAGGCATTCTCTGTGGAAACAAATTACTAAATAAACTCCTTGGATTAAGTGGAAGTGAAGGTAGAAGCAAAACACCAGCATTATAAACTCAACAAGCAAAATAAACACCCTCATCAAAAAATAGTTTCTCATCAAAAAATTGTTTCTCTCATGCGTACATAATCTTTCATGGTTATAAGTGATCAGGGCATGGAACTCATCAAACAACTGGATTAAATGATATAATCGTGTCCCAGTAAGCTTATTGTCACATAAAAGCTTTTTTTCTGACACAGAAGATGAATGCAAAATGGTTGACTTGAGGAACTTCAAAACCTTTTTAATTTGCAACAGCACAGAGATTATACAATGCCAGCCAATTCCATCATATCATATACCATTTCAAAGACAAACCCCCACCATTTTGTATCCAAGTCTTTTGCTTCCATCTTCTTCATCAACTTCTATTAGTTATTAGCTATTTCATGCTCTAATTTCAAATATGCCCAAATCTGCCACTGATATTTTAGAGTATCTGTTAAACTATAATCATTCATTCTCAGGAAATCACACTCTCTCTCCTCCCAGAAAAAGTGTCCAGCAGGCAAATAACTCTTTTGGATGCTTAATAAAAAGCCAGAGGATTTATTCAACATAGATACAGTATCAAAAATATCACTGCTATCAAATAAACTGTGGCATTTTGACAGGACTGCTTGACATCTGCTGTTAATAAAAAAGGCTTTGGATTTTACAGTGAGCAACCAGCAGCACCACTCTGAAACACACTTCCTTCAGAGGAAAAAAGGATAAATCTGTACAACTTCTTACTGGTTAACTGATACAGAAGGAAAGCCCTCTGAGCTGGAAAAGGTCCCACAAAGTATGAAGACTGAGAATCCTGCTGGTTCATCATTCTAGATATTTAATAACCTACTAGGCTTTAATTAAACTGACATATAGACAGTTCTAAAGGAGGAAAGCAGCAATCCACATGCAAAACTCAGTCATCTGATTAGCAGGTTTATTACATCCTTTCAGACAGATGTTGACAGAAGGAAAGAAAATCCTAGTTACTACTTCAAAATAAAATGCTACATCCCAAAAGAGCAAGTAATAATAATAATATTATGACACTCAGCAACATCAGCCTTAACTTGAAGTTGCCCAGCCCCAGCAATGACATATTTACTCTGGATTACACTTGCAAGCTCCTTAAAGAGTTAGTCAGCTGAGAATAATGGCAATATTGAAGTTATCCCGTAGAAAATGCTGTGAAGACAATTGTGTCAGAAATCAGAGTTCTCTCAGAGATTTGGCACCAATATTGGAACAGGCTTGAAACTTCTGCTGGACTTAGGTGCTTCTGTTGTATTCCAAAGGCTGACAACAGGGTTCATAATTGTCCTTCAAAATAACTGCTGTTATGGAAGTGTTTTTAGAGTCCATGCTTAACATACAGCCTCAGTGTTATTACAGAAGTCAACTGGGGCATGGAAGACACAACATGTTTTGCCAGGTTAGACAGTAGTAAGAAGGGTAAAGTCACAATTTCTTCCACTGAAGCTAAGCTATCATGCTGCAAACTATTTGTGACTGATGGGTTCAAAGAAAGAAGAAAGAAGACTGATGGGTTCAAAGAAAGCTCCCTGCTCTGCAGCTGAGCAAGTCCTCTTGCTCATTTACAAGAAGTGTGGCTAGCGGGTTGAGGGAGGTGATTCTTCCCATCTGTTCTGTTCTTGTGAGAGACTCCACCTGGAGTACTTTGTACAGCTCTAGGACCCCCAAGATGAGAAGGATATGGACCTGTTGGAGCAAGTCCAGAGGACACTGTGAAGATTACCAGATGGTTGAGGTACCTTTCCTATGGAGACTGGTTGAAAGCACTGGGCTTGTTGAATCCAAGAAGAAAAGGCTCTGGGAAGACCTTAGAGTAGCTTCCAGTGACTAAAGGGGACCTACAAGAAACCTGGAGAGGGACTTTTTACAAGGCCATGTATGGATAGGACAAGGGGAATGGCTTTAAACTGAAAGCAGGTAGATTTAGATTAGATATTAGGACAAAATTCTTCATTGTAAGAGCTGTGAGACATTCAAACAGGTTGCCTAGAAAAGCTGAGGCTACCGCATCCCTGGCAATGTTCAAAGCTAGGTTTGCAACAGGGCTTGAAGCAACCTGGTCTACTAGAAGGTGTCCCTATCCATGGCATGGGGGGTTGGAAATAGGTGGTCTTTAAGGTCCCTTCCAACCCAAATCATTCTGTGATTCTATTCTGATCTATGAAGTGGGGAAACTTGGGTCCAGATGCCCTTTTCTAGACTCTTTAATATTTGGAATAAGAAAATACTATTAAGAACTCAGTGTTCTTATGATGTTCACATCATAGTATTTTAAAACAGTGTAAGACATTAAGAATACCCACAGCACTGATCAAAGCAACCTTGTTCCTCACATGAACGTTAGCTTCAGTAGGGGTATCTGCTACTGGACTGGACTGAGCACCCTTCCTAGACCCAAAGCCCAGAGTGCATTTATGAGCCCTTCCTTAATCATCCACACTGTGCAACTGCTCGGTCACCTTTAGCTGCTTCAATTAACCATCTACAAATTTAAATTTAGCATAGTTCAAGAGATCAGAGACTACTTCCAAATGGCAGAATAGAGGTAGATTTTGCTCTAGATCTGTTTCTTGCCACTCTGGAGAGTCCTCCAGCACCACCTCTGCATCCTTAAGCACCACCTCATATTGTGCTTTGTGGCCATTTTTATAAATGAACATTTACAAAATAACATTTATAAAATAAAACTTATGAATGAACATTTACACATTGTTTAAATTTGTAAATTGCAATATTACTTGATGCAAATTGGAAGGATTTTTAAGGCTTCATCCCTTTCCTAGCATAGCTCATTGAGATGTTTGCTGGTACCTAACCTGCGCTCCAGTGTGCTATCAAAACTGACCCAAACCAGTCACAAATAAATCCAGTTCTGCAGAAGCACTGAACACAGTTTCCACAGGCATTTTAAGCCTCTGACACTTCATCTTGTTTTCCTGAGAGCTATATAAAGTTTCAAGGGGTTGTCAAGAAAGGCATATAAACAAAATAAACTGGGTTTATTTGTAGTTGACATAGAGAAAGTCTAATTTAGGCATTCTAATATATTTCTTTGCTTTAAACTAGCAAAATCATACAAATTGTCTTTTTTCTTTTTTTTTTTCCTGGTTTCTCTGAGGATCTGGCATACAGAACCTTTCAATCCTGTGTAAAGAAAAGTGAACGCTAATATTTTATTACGATACTTCTAAAATGACCTGAAGGGATTCAAGCATTCAGAATTCAGAGGATAAAGAAATGTCTTTTGAAAACCATAGACTTAATATGCTAAGTTATATTCTAAAAAGATGAAATACTGTAAATACTGCCTGAAGATATAAAAGCATATTTTATTGTTGTGCACATCTTTAAAGAATATTTAATGAACATATGAAAATTATTTTCCCTATTTTAGTGTTTTAGTTAGCAAAGTAAGACTTGTTTTTAAAATGTATTTTACATTATTCTAAATATTTCTTTCAAATTTTACACCAAGATCAGTGCCGGTTTGAAAAGCATTGACACAGAAAGAAGGATATAGATTTGTAGTACACAGAAGACAACTGAATAAATCTATTTTGCCTATGTACTAATATTAAAAGTCCAAAAAGTAATGTGACATTTCACATGGCTGGAGTTTTGAAACCTTCGATCATATAGAAAATGGGCTGCAGTCTATTTTACAGTGAAAAATTCTGAATGACCCGTTAAAGGAAAAGCATTACACAAAGTGGAACAGGGCAATAATAAAGTCTGTAACAATAAAAACCATTTCAACAATGTTCAACAGGAAACTAGAAGAAAACGAGCTGAAAGACTAATAGTAAATGAACATGCATTTTGGTAACTGTAATTTATCGTACTTAACTAAAAAAAACCCCTCACATTATGTTAACAGACCAGGGAGATTTTTACTTCTAGCAGCTGCTAATATGATTTCAAAATGTCAAGCAATTATGGCTCTCCTGGTTATAACCCAAATTTGTATTGAGGAGGATTTGGTTCCAACACCTGAGGAGCAGCCACCTGCAGTGAGTATCAAGCTGTGCCTCTGCAGTATTTGATATGATATCAAATCAGTCCAGTTGCCCATTTTGCCATCAGACTGGAAGATGCCATGCATCCCTTTGCTCAGCTGGGCATGCCTATTCATCCTGCACCAGTACTGGCACTCATCTTGACAAATGGAAAAGGAAAGCAGCAGAACATTAATTTTATCCCCAAAAAGTTTTTGCTGTGTGATTTGTTGCTTTCATCACAAGATCTCCTTTACAGCTACCATTTCCTTTGTCTGTCGTTGCTCTGATGCAAGAGCTCTGCTTAATATTCTCTAATATCATGTTCCTTTCCTGTCACCATTCTGCATTACCTTTGCTTCTCTTATGAATTCCTTTATGGGATAACATGCCACTTTTTGCTATTCTGCAAGGATCTTTGCAGGTGGATTTTAACCTCCATCCATCATAGCTCTGGCTCTGCCCCCACAGGAAAAATGCAAATGTTACAGGCTACCTGAAGCAGCTAACTCTCTGGTCTTCTAAATTCCATTATAAATTTCTTAAATTTTCAGGGATTCTAAATTATGTCCACGTTGTAACCATAATAAGCTGTGACAAGGGCTTCCCTGTTTTCACTATCTTGCCACTATCAGCTGGATATACCTGAGAGACAGAATACAGACATCAAGCTGCAGAAATGGATGCCCCTTGTGTGTTCAAGGTGATCAGGGCAGACAAACTGCTCTGGTCCCACCCAGTAAAATGTGGTGATATATTCTCACCCCTATCACTTATACAAATTCTCCATAACACTTCCTACTTTTGCACTTTTAAAATAGACAGTCAGTATTTTTAAATCTAATCAAAATCTAACCTGACAGTTTGGTACTGTGCTCTTGCACAGCCAAGAGCAAAGCAAGTGCAGCCAAGGAAACAAGTTAAAGGACACATATCTAAGTTTGGTCTTCATGATGTCCTGAATATTCAGTTCACCCTGCCCAACTCCCAGTATCCACCCTCTACAATCACTTCCTTACAGGACATAGTTTTGTCATGTTTCAGCAAATCTGGCTCTGTTAAAAAGAATCCTATCCTTTTTGTGATGCTTTTACCTTTGGCAAGTCCCAGGAGCTCTTAGTCCTTTTGAACTCTGGGCTCTGCAGCAGGACTAACATCAACATGCTCAGAACTGTGAAAATATCAATTAACAGTTGTCCATTAAGATAAGGAGTTATGCTCCTGTACAAACAAAGACATGACTAAAACCTGGAGATAACATACTTGTCACAACACATGTGTGTGGGTCAGGTGGAAATGTGATGGGGTGGAGGTGGGAGGAAGACAAAAAGAAGAGCAGTGTCTGCCAAATGGTTATGGACAAAAGTGAGAAGCTAGAGCAATCCCTGTTTTTTACAATCCTAGAACAATACAGTGAGTCATATATTGCTACCATTTCTACCCTCTTGAGTAGGAAGAAGTGCGATGTCTATTTTAAAGATAAAATGAAGTGGGAAAAGGTACAAGAGGCCATGCAGCAACAAAGAGGGGCATGAAAGCTGGGAACTCTGCTATCCTGCTATGGGAAATTAGTGACTTCTAAAGCAAACAGTGGTTAACAACAATCCATGGCAGAACATGAGAACCAAGCTCTAGAGCTGTGGTGTTATTTTAGCTTGGCCCAGAGTAGTACTTAGCTGAGAATGAACTTCATACTGCCATTAGCAGCAGTTTGTTTGTTTTCAGTATTGAGTGTCCACAGAACGCTGTTTCATGACAGCCAGGCTCTAAGTGGTTATCAGGTACTCTCCTTCACGGTCAATAAAACTAATTATTATAATACAAAGTCAACCAAAAATGCTCTTTTCCCAGTAAGCTGATGTATTAGCAATCAGTTAAAATCTTGGTCACCATTTTATGCTTTTTGAGGAGCACCAAAACAATAGAGGTTTGTTTAGTGGTCAGTTTTCAGTAAAAGATAAAGCAGGGATAAGTGAAGAATAAAGTATTTAAAATTTCATTTCATAAGTGACCACTTGACTGCAAATTCTGGTGTAGCCTGTAAGAAAATGAACACTTAACTCAGCGGTGACGTATATCAGCTTATACTGTTTATTTTCAAAGTGAACTCTACAACCTGTATAAATACAGGACAGTGTGATGGTTGCAAAGTTAATATTTTCATAGAAAAGTATACATTTAACATTGCAGTAGGGTTCACTGTCTCTTCTGCTGTCAGCAAATGCCCAGGTGCAATTCACATAACTACCACATAAGCACCTAAACAACTTTGAAGTTCTGTGCCCAGTAATCTGCCTTACATTTTGCCTTACCTGCCAAGATTATGCAGAACAGTATGTCCATAGTGAGAATAGCGGTGTGAATTTATGCTGTGTTAGAATTGAGAATCCCTTCTGCACATGAACTAAGAACATGAGACCTGTAATGCAGCAAAGGACCAACACACACATATGGTTTGAAATGATTTAGACTAGGCATGCCTGATGTTAAGTGTATGCTTAAATGCAATTATTTTTATACACTAACTGTGCTGTTGGGCTGCATCTCAGTCTGGAGAAACTGGAGCTGGAAGCCTCCATTACCACACAAACATAATGCATGAATCAGAATCACCCTTTCTTCACCTCCACAGATAAGTATACACACACATATATATGTATTTGCCTCTGATTAACCCACTTTTCTATTTTTTTTCCTTTAAAAATGGCTGAGGTTCTGAGACAGTAGATATCTGTATACCTCTACACTAAAGGTGCTGCTGACTTAATCTGTGATGTCCAGCAAGTCAGTGCAGCATTGAGTGAATAAAGGAATGGATGTTTTTCAGCTAGTCATAGGCATCTCCACTCCTACGGTGATGAGGATTACTGCTGCCAAGACCAAACACTTAAACAGTTTCATCCCTAACTTCTGCATCTGTATCACTACTAATACACATGTCCAAAGTCTAACTGAAAGCCAGAAGTAAGGGATGTTAAGAGTATCCACAACCATAACCGTATTTTATAATTTATAATTTCTTGCATACAGATATCATAAAATGCCAATACAGAAGCATTAACATCTTGAATTTTCTGCATCATGCCATGTTTAAAATTATGGTTAAAAATCATAACATAATACTTAGTTGTCTGCATGCATCCTTCACTTGCATCAGAAGAGAGATTTGAGATTTGTTAGGGACTGGCTTCAGTTCTCTTCGCCACCTGCTTGCACACTCCTGCATAGCCTAAAGCAGCTTCACACTCATTTAAATATATGTACTACTGACTCAAGCTATTTTAAAGCAAAAAAACTACATACTTTACTTCTTGACAGAGAATAAAATAACTATATTCCCACAAAGGGGTTTTAAAACTGGCATGTATTATTTTTCAGCTGTCATGGACAGCCAAACCAAAGATACAGAGCTATCTCTATACGCCCATATGATGAACTGATTTTATGCTTCTCTGCAACGAAGACAAACATTTCATTTCCCTTTTCTTAAATTTTGGTAGCTAAGCAGTATGACCTTCCTAAAAATATCCAAGGATCTTTCAGTGGAAAGGTCCACAATCTTCTCACAGTGTCACTGCTCTCGGTAGGTCTGTACAATCTCTGACCTGAATTTAAGATTAGCTAATTTAAGGAAAAGTGGTGCTAGGCAAGTTTCAGACAATAAGTATAAATATTTAATAAAACTGTCTAATATTTATGACAATATTTGTTGCATAGTTTGTATATCACCATGTTATACCACATGCATATCATGCAGTACAAGTAAATGCTGACGGAAATAATGAAGATTTTTCTGTCACCTTGCATATCTTGTTGTCCTTAATCACTGTGAGACAAATATCATCCTTCTTTGTTTTCCGTTTCATAATTCAAGTTAACGGCCACTGCTTGAAATTTGCTTTTACAGATAGATTTAAGGCACTACTCATCTTTTGAAAAGCAGTGTTTTGACAAAAAAGCACCATTGCTTCAGCTGGTCTTAAATCAAGTTAGGTCTGATTTATATGAACTGAAAGTCAGGTCCAACAAGAATAAACTTTTAAAGTTAAAATTACTGCTGTCAACTCTGAAAATGGAAAAACCCCAGTGTAAAGGATGCACCTACGGACTCACATCAGTCCTTTGTATAGTTTTACTAACTCACCGTAAGGACTAAAAATAACGCTAACTCACAACAAAACATCTCCACTCAGGAAGTGGCTATTGCTATTCTGTTTTCAAAAAGATTTCTTAATTGGCATATTCTAATGTTTCAGGAAAAATTAGAATGTGAAACATTCAAAAAGGGCCTCTCAGTGGTCAAAATCTATTAATAAATGGAAGAAAGGAATTTTACCTCTCACCGTCTTATGCTCTTTGGCAGGGCTTCTGGATTACTGTAAAAATGCCTATCTGTCAACAACTATGGTAGTACCAGCTGCTGGCAAGCTGGATACTTAGATGCCTCTCTACTGTTACAGCTTGAATTCTGTTTCAGCATGGAGACGTACATTTGATTAGCAATGGTTTTGTGTTATTACTGGGAGGGATGTTTGTGGGTTGCACAAAGCTTCATGGTTGTAAGATCACTAGGTCTCCACTCCTTGCACATCTCCATGCTGCACAGAGAACAATAGCTGTCAGTGGCACCTGGACAGATGGATGGGGCAACAGCTGCAGGACTTTCCACCAGAAACTCCCATCTGTATGGAGAACAGTTTGGGTGCAGCCAAGGTAGCCACAGTTCTGGACACAAGCATGTGAAACAACCACGAGTGCAAGTGTTTAAATTGCCTGAGCATTAGTATGCTTTTATAGTACATGGTGCAAAACAGCTGGCATGAAGTCATGCTTCCCTTTACCACTTAAACCAAGTGGAAGAAGATGTAGGTAGCTCTTCAAAGAATAAATAAGAAAGAGTATAAAACCACAAAAAAAAAGGACAAATGAAAGAATAAAAATGTAACACACCCAATTTTATTTGTTACAGGACTTAATGTCTTTCCAAGAAAAGGCCTGGAGGACAGCTCTGCCAGCATGAGTGGCAGACAGCAGAAGCATTAGCAGTGCATGATCAGTAGCTGTTTAGCCACAGAAGCATGTAGCTTCATGCAGTTGAGTTTTCAAAGGCCACTGGTCATTTGACAGCTGACAGAAAAAGTCTTGGGGTCCTTCTCCCAGGATTAGCTGTACCTCAGGACTGGTGGCTAGGTCTTGACTTAATCTAGGACCTATCACACTCATGAGAGCTTGGAGAAGACCATGAGATATGTAGGGCCTTATGAGCTGCTAGATTTACACTGTGAATTAATTATAGAATGTCCACAATTTTGATCTGCTTATTATGTAAGCGCAAATGTTTCATCCCTTACAGCAATAGCTGTGGCTTAATGGTCAAGTGTGTTTTCACATTCAGGGCCCTCCAGTATTTTCAGGCTGTCTTAAAAATGACTGTCACTAGAAGTACCTGTTAATGTCTTACTGCTGATGAAAAGAAGAAACGTTCAATTATAATATTAATTTAAATAGCTAAGTGTTTACACTAAACCAAATACAACAGCATAAAATCAGAACTGAGGATGTACTTTGTGACGGCATATTTTAGCTCATCAAGCCATGCACTGTGCCAAGCCTATTTACCGTGTATGTGATTAAAGAATGAGAATATGTAATTCTGGGCAGATGATTTAAGATGGGAGGAGAGGTCTTACCTAGAAATTAATCTGACTGTAAATTTAAAGAATTATCATTATTTCACTGACTTTTTTATATTTCAGAATTTTAGTATCCCTTTAGTCTGAATGCATAGATACGCAAGCCCAATCAGGCAGCAAACACAGGTTCTTTATAGAAAATAGTCTGATTTCTTGCGGCATTTTCTCTATACTACATATTGCAAATATTCACCTTCATTCTACACTAAATCTAATTTAATTCAAATCTAATCTTAGGCAAGCCTAAATTCATTCTTAACTAAAATATATTCTAGCAAGAATACTTTCATTTTAATAGTCAGTCAGACAAATGGCAATTCAAGGATTACTTTTATCTTAAACAGTTCTGGAGAAAAGAAAGAGTCTCAAATTACTTTCTATACAAGCATTGTTCCACATTTGGTACCAGAATGTACCCACCTCTCTTATCTCCAAAAGTATTAGAGGTTTTGATCCTGTGTTCTGATTTTGCAGTACCATACCTGACAACTTTTGATAGTGGTTTTAAGTACCTATTGAGAGGTCTTTTCATATGATTCATATAATTCAAGACAGCAACATGAGAATGGAGCAACTTACCATTAATGTTGTAATACTTTATTATTTACATTACAAAACACCCCACATTCAGTATGCAACCAAAAATAAGATCTCCTTTTTTATAGGAACTTACAAGATCTGAAAAACTATGTGAAAAAACATGCATAAGTATAGGATGAAAACATGATCCTTGCACCATAGACCTTACAGCCCAGCCCAGACTTTCATTCTAGATGCTACAGCTAAGAAGACATCTGACCAAGCAGCTGTGAAGTGAACAGCCATTAGTCAGTTGGGTGCCTGTTCTCAGAAGTGTAATCCAGGCTTGGTTGCTTGGATCTCAAGTGGATGGAGGATAAAATGCATAGACAGGCACATGATTTCCAGAATGGATGAGAAGCTCAGAAACCCCAGAGCTCAGCATTTCATACCTGCTTTCTATGCCAAGATAGAGTACGTACGGATGGCTCTCAAGAACTGTGGCTTTCACCATATAGGATGCTCAGGTGCCCACTAGAGATGCTCACAATTTCTGAACCAGTGACAGTGGATAATGTATGCAAAACAAGAGGCGGTCTTCTACCTGCCACTATGTCTGCCTCTAACAATGTTTGTAATTAAGAATAGAAACCTGCCATTTTGCATATAGAAGGAAATATGTATTTACAGGTGATTTCAACATGGCACTGATTTTCCAAGATACTCTGTTTCAGCAGCCACTCTAGATCATAATGCACAAGACTATGAAAAAAAAACCCAACCCAAACCCAAAACAAAAAATTGTAATGAATTCCTGGCAAGTTTTACATTCCCCTTTAAAAAAATAACATAGACCCTCCCTTCCTCCCTTCCCTCCAGCAAATACCATTCATGTTTAAGATTAGATTATTCTTCTCTTGATTCCTCTTTAGCTGCCAGCGTGTGACTCATTGTCAGATTGATTTAATTACAATTACAGACCTTGTTCTTCTGGTGTTACAAGTAAAAGCTAGGAAACATAAAGGAAAAGGTCAATACAGAAAGACTCTACAAGACAGGAGATGTTAAATAGTGCCACTAGTGATTACTGTTGATTTCAACTGACTGGTTGTTGCCTAATATAAGATCATTTTACAGTAATACAACAATATATCAGTTACAATTCTCAAATATCTGCCTGAAAGGTTGGTTTTGTTTCTGTACCATGCATTACAGTTTTTAGTGCCTGAGCACAAGAGTGAAACAAAAATATAATAGTTTAATAAAAGGGGCACTGCTTAGTTACTGTTAGCAAAGTAATACATGTCAGCTACCCACATAACACACGTGTTATTTTGAAAGATTTATATATTTGATAATAGGGATAACTTAACATTGACTGTCCTCTAAGGCATTAACAAAGTGGGAATGTTTTTTCAAAAGATGTTTGCAACGTTACATTTTTAATATTATTCTAAAGATACTATAATGTAAGTATACTGATTACTTAAAAAGCAAGGCATATTGAACATACTTTGTAGTGTCTAAGCAATGGACATAGTTTATGACTTTTAATTTCTACACTTTGAAGGTAAAATTATACCAAGAAAGGGTGAAACTCTTTTCCTGAGGAAACATATCAGTTGTTTGCCTTTAAGTTGTAAATTTGTTTCTAAGATCCGAAGAGAAAGGTCGAGTCTATGGATCTTGCATTGTCAGAAATCTTATTTACTATCAGCAACCACGAGTATTTAACTTGTACCTTACTGTAATAACTATAACAGTTTTGTATTTTTGCATACTTCTCATTTTCAGGGAGAACCTAGAGACGAGGTATTTAACTGCACTATCTTCATCACTGCCTTTGTCTAACAGCCTACATTACGCAGCTAAATATCTTACCCCTGAGAGTCTCCTCAATTTGTTTTGAGATGCTGACGTGGTTGTAATAAAAAGCACAGCTACCTTAATGGTTTTGCAGTGGAAACAATTAGTAAACCCTACTGGTCTGGCATTTCAGAATCAGTTAGCTCTGCTGGAGAAGCTCTACAAACCCAATACTGATGAAATAACACGTTAGAAGACATTATTAATGCCAGAAAAGAAATAAATATAATTGGAATTAACTAAAAAGGTTAAATTGTTAGGGCTATTTACTGATTTAATTTATTCACTATGTTTCATTCTGGGGGGAAAAAAGTAAAGCTTATAATTGCAGATAAGATTTTGCCTATTTTATTTTTGAGAAAATATATTAGGTGTAACAAGTAACATTGTGAGTATAATTTTAAAGGGGTCTAGGAACATAAAGTGCAGGTCACCTGAAAATCTGTACTGCATCTCCTGGTATCCTTAAGTCTTATCCACAGGGACATGTGTGTTAGGGAACATGAGCTTCCTCAGCAGTGGCTAAGGCAGTTCCAAAAAAGAGACTCAGTTCAAGAACAGAATAGGATAAATGATAATGAGGAGTCAAGACAAAATCACAATTTCCATTGCAACATTTTTGTCAGAAATTATAAAAAAATCAAATAATTTAAGGTAGGGAAACAAAACAAAACAAAAAAAAAAAAAAACAAAAAAATGTTACAGCCTCATATGAGGTGTGAACACTATAAAAGAGTATTTGAAAGTAGATGTCAACAGCCAAAGCTGCTGATGCCAAGTTGCTTTCTTCAGTCTAAATACATCTCAGTGAAAAACCTATGTTTGGTATCAAAGCTACCTCCAAGGAGACAGTAGTTTTTCAAAATACGTCTATTATCCAACAGGCTGAAACTTAGGATTTGATTTATATGGCAGAGCTTGCTCGCCCTTATAAACCTATTTACTAAATGCTCAGCAGATGAATTATAGAGGAAGTGATGGCAAAGATGTTGAGAAATAAGAGATGATGCCTTGCAATGCAAAATAATATGGTACAGGCTGGTTAGTGACCTATACATACTGACATTCGCTCTCATTTGGCTGTGATGTACCACCTACAGGTCACTGGCCCCTGCTACTCAGATACGATGCCCTTGAGACCCTGCCCTCCTCACAGATACTCCCACTCATCCTCTCTGTCCCCCCAAGATTTCCTGTTGGAAGGGTTCTCATGAACACCTCCATTGCTGCTGCTTCTGAAAAGGCAGTGAGTTACCCAAGAACTACCATTAAAAACATTTCAGCTAATGCAGCTGAAACAAGTTAAAGAATCTTAAATGAGCAGCTTGAAAGTGAGACCTGTGGGAGTAGTAACTGGCCAGGCGGTGAAGTGCAGGAGGATACTGAAACATTTGCAGCCGAAATAGCTATAACAAGAAGAGAGGGTGTTTATTTCCCAAAGAAATAGTGCAGTGTGCCACTCTGATAGCTCAATGATATTTTGCCTTCTGGCTTGCTCTTGCCAAAAGAAGCTGGTAAGATGTTAGGATATACACACAGCGGGAAGGAGAATGACACTGATAACAGTGAGATGTCTTTCTGTGAATTAGTATGCAGTGTCACTTAGGACATCATAGAAGCATTGGCCCATGCACAATCACAAACCTGGAAAGGATTCACAGAAGGACCACTCAGAGTTGTCAAAAACTATAGAGGAAGCATGAAAAGAAAGGGATGGTTCCTCCTAGGATGGAAGTTAACAGCATGGGAGATTTTCAAAAGTGCATAAATAATAAAAGGTATATCAAGGACTCTGCCTTCATTTGTAACTCCAGAACAAGAACATGTAAAACTATTGATTTTTTAAAATGGGAACAAGAAACAGATTTTTCACAGAACACAAGATTATACCAAAGCATAAATTTCTACAGGAGGTTTTGAGAGCAAGAGCTTGGCAACAGGCAAAAGAATTCAGACATATTTTGGATATCAGAAATATCCAGATCAACTGTTTTTCAATCCACTGCATTCTGGAAATTTAATGAGACTTGAATAAATCTATTTCCACATGGGACCAAAGTTCTTAGGGTTGAGGATGAGAACCATACTGTTAGCAGCACATTCCATGTAAGCCTACTAATCAGGCTTTCTCAGTATTGATGTCCTTCTTTGAAATTTCTGCTTATGACTAGCCTGAAAAAAGGCACTGTGGATGCAATCCAAATGTCCTATGCTTCCCAAAATGTCTAGCAAATATTCAAAGAGTTAAATGTAACACTAAAAGATACTTTAAAGTTATCATTAATTATAAGTAGGTTTTAAAGTAATAAATAACAGCCATGAGTGAAGCACTTTAATTTTCTTTGCTTTCGTTTTTCATTTCTTTACTTTCCTTCGTAAAAAACTCTTGATAATCTGGGCTGTGCAACACAATCCACTCATCAAATTAATTACAGTATAAATTTCTACTCAATTTGCTTAACTAAGCATTAGTTGGAAACTTCTTGGGAAACCACTACCATCAGAGTGAAAACCTTCCTTTATATAAATCATTTGAAAGAATATTAAGAAAGGGAAGAAATCCATTGAAATTTAGCTCTTAGAAAGCTGATGAATAAGCTAATCTGTCACTGAGTGGCTCAATGTTCAATTGTTTAAAAATGGCATAGGAACAAAACCGCAGGAGAATGTCATTATTCTGAGCTATGTTCTTTTTTTAATTAGTCCTAATGCTGTTTAAAAAACTTTCATTCTCTTTCTTGTGTATCTTTGATCTGCACACATAAATATGCAAAATATAGAAAATAAGTACCACAAGCAAGTTTCAGAGTTAAATCTTGCACCTTAAATTGGACTCATAGTACTGAGGAAATTACGGAATTTAGTTCCTTTTAGGATATAAGTTAAATATGTAAATTTTATTCATCAGAAACAATGGCACAGTGCACATACATATGAAATCCACCAGAAATAAGGGAAGGTCACTGGGCTAATCACTTTGGCTTATTTCCTTTTGCTGCACTCCCATCTGCCTATTTTCTCTGCTCTTTGCATTTAAAGGGAACAATTTGAATGCAGTTAGGCCAAACAGCTTCTCTTAAAGCAAACTAAATAATGCCATGGGTTTTGTCACTGATGAGAAAGCCTACACTACTGAATCATCATCACAGGGATGGACCTTTGCATTCAGGCAGTGTCATATGCAGAACAGGTGTCTGTACAGAGGAACAGGTCACCTCATGCCTACACAGAATTAGAATTAGCAAAGCTGCTGATCAAACTAATAGAAACAGAACAGCATATTTCAAGAACACAGTTACTTGGAAGCATATTCTTTCCATATAATTTTGTGCAAATAGATTCATTTCATATTAAAATGTAGTACTTTGCTCCCAGGCCAGCACAACACATGTTAGTTATTCATCAAAGATTTTGGTAAAGGAATTTTATCAGTAGTTGAGTACAATTGTTTGGAGTTAAGAAAAAAACCTTAAGTACAGAAATCAAATCAAGTCCTACAGCAAGTACTCTGTTCTGGTATCAGTGATGCCAACTTTTGAAAAGGAATATGTAAAATTGCTCCAGGATGGAAATGAAGCCAACACTGACTGCATAAACAGGCAAACCTAACTCCTTAGAACAGATCACAAGACCTAGGAACATGCCAATCCTGCAAGTAAATTCCTGCAACTGCTCCTACATCAGTTAGGGGTGACTGGGGCACATGGTCAACAACACTTGGTATGAGCAACGAGGAACCCAAGCAAGAGTCTGAAGTCTCAAGAGATTCTGAATTACTGTTTTTTTCCCAAAACTCACCTCACCAACCTGTTTTATTATTTGGGATGGGTAAAGTATGAATAAAAATCTAAGAGAGCTTTAACAAGGACTGAATACAGAACAAAGAAGAGATTATGTAGGCAGACTTACTGGAAAGGGAAAATAAAAAATATAGAGCAAAGTCTCTTAAAAAGAACTGCATTTACATTTATGGGCCCCACTCAGAAATCACACCCCAGCCCTGATGGAAACATCCTTCCAGCTACTTCCTGTGTTTGGCAGATAAGACACAGAGGGAAACAGTTTGGTGCAATTGCCAGCCTGAATTTTATGGGACCATGCCAGGCTACCCTAATCACATTCATACTGCCTTGCTTTAGCTTTCTGAGGTCTCTAAGAAGCAGAAGGTTTGCGTGCAAGGTGGTCTGATGAAAACTGAAGGAACAGACAGCTTGGAAACAGACTGGCTCTGAAGCAGAAGAGCTGGTATTCCCTGTTATTTCTCATAGATCCAAGGCAAACTTGGGATGTCATCTTAGATTTTCCACCAGGCTCCAGCTAGTCTGAGACAATTTAGCTCACCTGCTTACACTTTCAGAGCTCTCCTGAGATAATCTGATTGCTGCAAACTAAGTAGCTGGTGCTGGATACAACTTTTGAACACATGCACTAGTGTTACTTCTACCATTAGTGGGGTGAGGAAGAGCGCAGCAGGTACTTTCAGAGGCATTTCACAGCTCACACAGCTACATGTATGTTTCCTCCAAACAGACAATCAATTTTTCTGAAGGCTGTCGTGGTGGGTTCTCCATCGCTTTTCCTCACTGGTGACTGAAACAGAGACGTGTACTTCACCTCTTTTATAATTCTGAAATTATAAGAGATCTATCCCATTTGAGCAGTACAATACCAGATGAGGCAGAAGAGAACAGCCTGTCTCTTCCAGAAGATGGGAAGAGGAAAGAAAGATACTGCAAAGAAATAGATTTTTCATCTTTCCAGCACCTTCAATGCTGGAAACCAAAAATGGGGTAAAGAAATGTGGGCAAAATGTTTGTGGCAATGGTAGCTCCATTAGCTTCTTGGACAGTCTTGTCCAGAAGACAAGAGTGTACATTCCATATTAGAGAAAATTCATATGCTAAACTAATCTCATAGAGCAGGCTGTGAGGATGTGGACATTGAGCTTGTCTCAAACACCACTGACTCACCATAGTGTGAGTAAGAGACAAGAAACTGATCTTGTCTCAGCCATCATTTGCATTTGATGATGGGAGGCCTTGAGCATAAATGAATTGAATAACAAAGATGTCGGCTATCAATACTGCATAGATAGGATTGTTCCGAAGCTGATGAGCCTCCACAGGAGGGTGAAAAGATAACTTGAGGATGAGCTGACTCAGAAAATGGAGCTGAAAGGCAGACACCCTTTCTTTCTTTCTCTCTCTCCTCTCTTCTCTTTTTTCATAGAGTATGGACTAGATCTAAGTAAAAATGTGTGGCATGGGACTTGTTGATTCAGTTAAGGTAATCATTGTTGACGTATTATATCTAACCACATGCCTTGTGATTTGTATTAATAAATCATAAAACTGATTGGTTGGAGTTATTTCACCTTAATTCAATACAAGGGTATCATGAAATTGGTCACTAGTCCCAAGGGGAAGAGGTCATCCTAAATGATTCTTTTCGGGTCACAACACAGTCCTATTTTTGTAGTCCTTCTTTAAACAAAAGGAAAATATTATACTATTATGTTATAGTGTGTCATGTATCCAGGACAGCCAGCAAGGCAAATGTGAAAGAGACGTTTTTCATTCTGGAAGATATTAATGGAGAAATTATCCATTCTCTTCAGAGCCATGCAGTTTCACAGGGTATGAATCCTGTCCCAGACAGTGTGGTATGGGAATGTGCTATTTTCTGATGGAGAAATGCTAACGAGCACAGCCTTTTATCCAAAACATCTACATGTCTGGAGTTCCTGCCAATTTGTTTGTTTGTTTATTAAGAAATAAGATTGCTCCTCATGCTGAGAAGTTACAGCAGCAATTGGAGAGGCTGCTGTAGAGGGGAACAAAGAGAAAATACGAGTCATATTTGGCAGTATGTCATTATACATAAGAGAAGCTGCACTTATGCCAGTGCTTGCTAAAGCAAATGAACTAACAAAAATACAGTCTTATCCATCAGTATCACTGTACAGGTCAGAGTAGGCAGATGCAGCATATCAATTTGACATGGGATGCTGTCCCAGAAGACCTCATGAGAGCCTTCATGGAATGATTCCAGTAACTCTAGAAAGGCCCCAGGCTATTTGAACTGAACAGCAGATGTTGGGATAGACGATATTCCTCTCAGGTACAGTATGGATTGACTTTGCTGAAAATGCTACTAGATGTCAAAAGAGAGAAAGAGTAAAAAAAGGCTCCCCTTTCCCTGCTTCCTGAGGCTACAGTAGGGGAGCTGGGGTGCAGGTCTGCAATCAGAAGCATCTTTCCCTTTGACCATGAAGGATTCAGTCACAACCTGGAACACAATTCAGTCTATGTCTAGAGTCACAGCCTCAGAACTGGGGCAGAAAAAAAAAGGATCTACTTAGGAGAAAACTAGTGCTCCCTCTGGTGCTCCTTTTCTTTCCCTGGTACAAAGCCTGAACATTTAGAGAGGTTGCACATGTCAATAAAAAAGTACTTTTACCAAAAGAAAACCCATCAAACCCATGAAAATACCACAAAACTTAACTGCACAAAACTCAGCACAGAAAGACATAAAAGTGACCAACATCATGGTTTCCTCATAATAAGACAAAATAGATCTGAGGTCAACAAACCATCACCAACAAAAAAAGATACCATAAATGAAGAAGACCCAACCTAAAGACAGGTGAGATACAAAATACAGAGCATAAAGCTCTTTGATTTTGGTAGTTCTATATAAAAATAAGAGTTACAGCACTAAACCTTAATTTGGTACGGACAGTAGGTTTCCCAACCTGAACAGGTGGGATCTGCAGCAGACAGAGAGTGAGGGGCAGGGCTTCTCTGTGGAAAGGCACATTCTCTAGGAAGTGAGGAAAGGAATACAAAGAGGGATATTAATTTGGAAGGGATTCACTAGGACATAAAGCTATCTTATTTCTGTTTCAGAGCCCCTTGATAGAAATATGTATACAGCTGTTGTGTACCATATATGAGTAAAATAGGTAGCATCAATCCTACCATGCAAACACAGCAAATTTGACAGTCTTGGGGATGGATTAGACTGAGGCAGGCTGCAGAGCTGATTCATGTAGTCACAGCAAGGCAGAAGAAGAGCAGTTGTGAACTTTATGTCCAGCATCAGGTCACACACTCTGCAGTCAGTGCTACTGAGTAGCAGTAAGACAGCACAGGCTGCCAGAAACCCTGGTCAGCCTCAGCTGATCTCATTCCGCTGGGTCTGAAGTCATGGCCAGAAAAACTGCCAGACTTACACTGGGCCTTGGGCAGTCTGGAGGCTGTGTTACTGTTGTCACTGGTAGCATTTATCACTGCTGATGGTCACAGAGAAACCAAGCTCAGGGCTTTCAGCTCAATGTGTTCAAGTTCTGCTTATATTTAGTTCTCTCAATGGCTATCTCAAAAAAAATCTATGTTTAATTTAACTACATAAAGCAAATTTAGTTTCCTGGATGTATTATTAACTGATCTGTGTATCCACATGTATTAATGTCATCAGTGGCACGTTTAGCAACCATACTTCCCTTACATCTATGTGCACATGTACATATGGATGTATAAATGAGAAACATTTATACCTTCTGGCCTTCCTTCCAGTTATGTAACTGTTATGTATTCAGCTATTACCCCCCTAAAACTGTTCTTCTGATCGTAGCTCACTTACAGTTTGCTCCATCTTGTTTTCATTATGCTATAAAATTAAGACAGTGGAGGAGGGGGCTGCAAGAAAACCATTTGTTCAATGAAGAACCCCACAAAATTGCGAAGATGTTTTATTGAGCTCTTATGGTAGGAGCTATGCTCTTCTGATAACAAAGGAAGTGTTCTCTCTCTCCTAACGGAATGCAATTCTATTTTTAAGCACACACATAGATATCAAAAATAGATGCTGGATTTCATATTAATATAAATCCAATTAACTGTTGAACTATGTCATAAATACAGTTCTGCTTTTATGAGTGTCAGATCTTTTGCTGATTGAGTGCCAAAATCTCTTCTCAACCATTTCATTTCCAAGACAAATTGTCAGTATCCCCAGTGGCATGTACTAAGATGAGCAGGATCTTCATGGGATTACCAGCTGCTCTTCACATTTACATCTTTTGCCAAGAGAATCTTTCATACTGTTTTTTTTTTAAGCACTGAATTACATGAAAAAACCTCTGTAATGACCAGGCCTTGGCTCACCTTGTTGTCCTGTGGAAATACTATTAAAGCATAATTCTGTGGGCTGGAAAAGCATATATGACAATAGAAGTGTATTCCCTGAAGTATTTGGCTCCTCCCACAAGGAACAGCAGGCTCTGTACAGGGCCATACCTCCCTAACAGATTTACCAGTATTGCTATTAGTATTATCGTATTTACTATAGCCAAATCTATTGTGTGAAGTACTTCTCATTTGACATATAAAAAATGTCCTATATTGAAGAAAGCTTTCCTTGTAAGTGTAAAAGAGACTTGAGACAACAGCATGTAAACACGAGAGAACACAGAATCACCACAACCATACTGGCCTGGTGAACTACTGTGTGCAGTGCACAAATGGCTTAACTCCCACCAAGCTTTTCCAGAAACAGAGTTTTATGAATCATAGAATGGTTTGGGTTGGAAGGGACCTTAACGATCACCTAGTTCCAACCCCTGCCATGAGCAGGGACACCTTCCAGGGACAGGGCCTTGAACATGTGCAGGGATGGGGCATTCACAACTTCTTTGGGCAACCTGTTCCACCATCTGAGCTCTGGCTGCTTGCAAAGAAATTCCCTAAAGCATGAGGTCCCAAGTAAGAGAAATCACAAAGGAACTGCCTTAAATCTAGGAATTTGGGATTTGGGAATGGAAAGACAGAAGGTGCGGGAATGTGCTACAAAGAGAACATGGTAAGAAAGGAATAGGTTGTTAAAGAAGTTGGAAGTGAAAATAAAGACCTTATATCTGATACAGTAAAAAAGAGAGGCATAGCTTGAAAATATGGCTGAAACTATGGATGAGGAAAATGGTCTCCACAGTAACATCTGGTAGACCTGAGTGGTAGGACTCCTTTCCCACTCTGAGAAGCTCAGTGGTGCTGCTGAATCCAGAGGGATTACTTTTGTGAATTATCAGTCTCCAATGTCAGATAGAGCTCTGTGAACCTGATAGTGATTCCTGTTGAACTGCAGTCATCTGAAGCATTCAGGACTGGGCAATGCATGTCAAAAAGAGCAGGGACAAGCCAAAAGAAACAAAAAATTATCATGGATCTAGAAAATGTGAACTGCAAGGAAAATTTGAACGGTGGTAGGATTGTCAATTTAGAAAAGAGTGGTCTGAAACATGAGAGCAGTTTTTAAACAAATGTCATAAAGAGAAAGAAAATAATATTTTATCCATATGTGAGGAAGACAACAGAAATTAATTTAACTGGCAAAAAAACTTTACACTGTAATGAATAAATTTTCTAATGTTAACATATAGTGAAGCAGTGGCTGCACAGTGAGATTGTGAGATCTTCATCATCAGAGGTCTTAAAAAACAGAGCACACAAACATCTCTCAGAATTGACATAGATCTACCTGATCCTACATTGTGGACAAGGAAATGTTTACACGAATCCTTTAAAGCCTTTTTTTTTTTCTCTCTCTTATTCTATTAACCTTCAAATAACCAGTTTTAAATAAACTTGTAATACAAAGTATTCTTCATTATTTGATAATACAACAAGATTTATATCATTCTTAAACTTTGTATCTGTAACCTCACTTAAAATACTGTTTTACAAATCCAAATACTGTGCAGTGTCTTTTCAAGTGTCCTTCAATTATTGGAATGGAAATCAGTTAGAGATCTGAGACCTGAATTGTATCATTACTCTTCAGATCTTGTTTTACAATTACTTCACACACAATGGGCAATAGGAGAGGTGATGAAGAACTTTTCAGTGCAGTAAGGTAAGCAGTAAAGGTATATAGTCCCTGGAGCTGTGACAGAAATGGACAGGTAAAGAAAAGATTGTTACCTGGGATCAGTTTTGGCCTGGAGAGTAAAATGAAAAAATGGTAACTCTCCTGCAAGATGAACCACTCTCACAGTAACTGTTGCTGATACAGAAATATTGCCTTTCCTATAAATTAAGCCAAAATACATATATGATCATATTTTAATTTAAAAATAACTTTCAAAAAGCTTAGAGACTACTGGTTCCCAGTATGTTATGTTCCAATATAGATATGGCTACCCTAACACAGACATTAGATATTTCTTGTAATCTTCAAATGCAGCTTTGCATTCAAATTCTGTGGGCACTATAATATTTTCAAGTTTTGTAATGAAGCTTCCTGGACAGTTGGAAGTGATTAACCTTTATGATACTTCAACATTTTAGCATGGTTGAGGGACTACAAAAAGCAAATATCAAAGGACTCAAATTTGGAAAACACTATTCCCATTCATGTCACCAAACTCACTACAGACACTTGAAAAGCCATGATTAAAAATAGCTAGACTAGATGCATGTGTGTCAGGCTGCAAGTGTTCCCAGAGGATAATCGCACAGATGTCCAAACTCACACAACGGAAATTACAAGGCAGGGTGCCTGCCACTAAAGAGACATTTTTCCTTCACACAGAAAATGGGAGACAGTCTTCAGAAAAATGCTGATGCCTTGTTTACACAGATTAAATGTTCAAGTCCCTGAGAGTCCTTATTCTAGCAAGAACTGCGAAATAAATAAAGAGTAACTGAAAAGAAACAATTTTCAAAAAAGCTAAACCAGCATTATTAGAAATATAAATACAAACAAAACACAACTTAGGTCAGTATGATGCTTTTGGTTCCCATGCCAAATCTTCCAAAATCAACATTGTGGTTTGGCTGTATGTTATCAATAACTGCTTGCCACGCATTCATATGACATGACTCATTGACACTCAGCTTCCTTCCTGCACTTCCTTTGGCTCTCAAACATAGCTCTGTATTCAGACTTAATTAGTAATGATGTCACACACCGGCGTCTCACAGCAGCAACAACTCAAACCCAGCACTAATGCAGGCAGAAGCCAAAAAGTAGGTATGGCCACTCAAGCGGGTGCTGTGGTTGGCTTTTGAGAGTCTGCCAGGGAAACACAGAAGAGCATGAAGTTATTGAAATCTGAATTCTACAATAAATATTACTGCTGGATATATTATTTTAAAGTGTTTGAATGACTGAATCTCTCTGCCCGTTTCCAAACGCATGGATACAGCTGAAGAGTCTGTGTTAACAGGCAATGTAGCTCAGGCACCACAACATTTTTACCAGCTGGTTATCTGCACAGTAAAGTCTTCAGCTCTCAAACTTTTTTATTTTAATCAAGAGCACATAACACTTTTTTTTTTTGGTGGTTTTAAGAACCTCAGATTATGTCCCAAATAGAAGCTTTATGTCATTTCTTCGAAAAAACACTGGATACCCAGGAAAGCTTGTTGTGACAGGAGACTATGGTATAGAATGCACATTAGAAACGAGCTGTCTTTGCCAGTCTACAGGTCTCATTATTTTGGCATGCAGGCAATACTGCTTTAAAAAATAATTAAAAAAGCAAGTTACTGTTGAAGATGTCAATGCAAGGCAGTCCCTTAAAGAGGAAAGCTAGGCTATGCTTTCTGAATACTGACTTCCAATCTGATTTCCTGACTGGATGCTGTGGTTTGGAATAACTGTTTATTACAGACATCTTCACCAGAGAAGTACAGCAAACAACAAATATAATATAAAACCAAACAAAAAATGCTGCATCACAATTTCTGTTTCTGGAGACAGCTTTGAACTGACTTTGCTACTGCTAAATGTTTAATACCAAAAGCTTTTTAGGTTCATAGTTCTTCACAAACACTAAGTAAAAATAGATGTCTGCCCTTGAGTCTTAAGCCAACATAAAATATTTACAAGGATGGCATGACAACCAGTATGCTTCACTCTCTGGTAAGAAGTTGGAATTCCCCTGATAAGTGAAGCTTCTGTGAAGTGTTATCACACTATTTATATCAAGTGTTATAAATGAAATTCTTTTGCTGAGGTACATGTATCCAAAGAAAATACAGCCTACTTAAACAATATTTTTACTGTTGATTTTCACACAAATTAACTTTTCTCCACCTGCCAGCAAATTCTTTCCAATTGTTCTGTAATTATTTCTTATTGCTCAGAAGCAGCACATTAACTGCAGAAAGAAATTATTTTCCATTGTGAATAAATTGACTCTATGTCTATAAAACAATTTGCAATGCAGTTAAAACATTAAGGACTCTTTGTTCAGAGTTTTCTGATGGATGATGTGGACCTCGGTGCTGGCCCATAAGCATATTACAGATGAAGCATGGAGATGGAGTGAACAAGCTCTGCCAGTCATGCAAAGCCAACTTGGATGTCTGTGTTCTGTATTCCTACATAAGAATCACATGAGAGCAAGGTGCAGAGACACCACAATGGCTCTGGGTGATGTTAGCCAGATAAAGCCAGATTTGTAATTTAACTCTCAGTCCTGGATCTGTCAGTAAAGCTGGCAATGGAGAAGTAAGGATGAAGGATGGATATGATGGCAATCGTTGGTCAAGAAAGATTATAAAGGAGAGATACAATGAAACCGAGTGAGATTTTTGTGAGGAGGTGAAATTAGCAATATCCTTCATTGAGGGGTCAGTTATCAAAAGTGGTGAATGAATGGTCCAGGTATTTCTAGGGCTGCTGAGTGTTCCCACAGGCACTGTGCTCTGGTCTTGAAGAAGCTCCTGTAGGACTTCTACAGTAGATGGACTTCTACTGACCTCCACGGGAACATATATATATCTCCAGACTTGCAGGACTTTGCACAGTGTCTTGCATTGTGTTCACAACATCATTATCAAATATTCAAGTAGCCACAACTATGCCTGCTTTCCCATTACAAACAAAGCAATTTTAAGTTGTAAACATATGTCTTAAATTATTGGTCCTAACAATGAATCTATAATGTAGCAATGATTTCCAAACACTTGCTTAGAGCCTTAAGAGAACCAGTTAATAACAAGATGTCATGTAACATCAAGATACCCACTCAGAAGCCATGAATCAACCAGAACAAGCCACAGCTCTAACCAACATCTTGTTCTTGAGAGAGAAAAACCCAAACTAACAAAACAAAACAGGAAGACAGTCTTCCAATAAAAGCCATTATGCCGAAAATTCCCCATTCAATCTTTTGGCTTTCAACAAAGTTCATCAAGAGTTCCTTGCATAAGGTGGGCTAAACAGAGAAAATAGATGCCTTCACCTCAGGCATCAGTAACATTCTTCAAAGCTCTTGCAGTTTTGTGCCAAAGCCTGCTGGAGCTCATCATGCTTCTACAGGGACTGAACTGCCTCTAGTAAGCCACTGTGCTTTATGCTTTTCCTATTCTTCCTCTAACAGCCCATGTGCCTACCGCCCAACTATCTCTACCCAGGAACTGAGATTTTGGTCTACTATACACCTTGCTGAAAAGTGGGTTTTGATCTTCACAACATGAGATTCAGGAAATTATTTCTGAATATAAAAAGCAGCATAATAACACATTGGCAAAGTGTCAGGTAAATACGTAGGAATAAAAGGCAAGCGGGGCTCATTCCCACACTGTGCAGCATTATCACCAGGAGAAGTCTGGGGAGAGGAAATGTTGAGAAAGGAAACTCAGAACCAGGGGTCATTAGGGTCATAACTCATATGCAAGACAAAGAAAAGTGTTTACTTTAAAAATTATTTAAAGTGAGATACGCCTGAACACATCATTTCCCCAGGGATAGCTGGCAGTTGTTGGCAAGCACGTAAAAGATCCATGCTCCTGGGATAAAAATTTTCATAGACAAAATGCTACCAATATTGATTAGCATGAGAAAGAGAATCTAATTAATTTTCAAAAGCACATGATTTCTGACAGTTAAAGCTAGTCAGGGCAAGTGGGACCATATGCCAAATGCTAAAATGGACACTGCTGGGGCATCTGGCCCTGTTTCTTAGGATTTGGTTAGAATTCAACAGGAGCAGAATTGCTGAGAAAATACATTATTCTGAGTCATTTCATGCAGGGGAAATAAAGCAAAACCAGAAGAGAGCAGACAAACCCCTAAATTCTAAGCTACCTCTTATTTTTTTGCTCCTTCGTTATCTCTATTCACGGTGCATGAACCGCATTCCATGAAGTTTAAATAATTCAGAAATCAGAATCTGTCTTTTTTTATCCTCAGCTGCAACTCAGTATTGTTCTGGGTCCACCCAGAAAGAAGGCCTATGAGGGATCTTCTCTTCATACATCTTCCCTCAAAGCCCACCAGAAGTTTCAATGAAAGCAAATCTGCCAGGTATGTAGCACAAACCATGCAATAAGTCATTCCTAGCAATCCACACCCCTACTGATACCTAGAGGTGTCTATGAGTCCTCCGTAATTCCTGGATTCCAGCTCTGCTGGCTGTCACTCTAAAACTCAATGTTTTTTGCACCTGAGGAGTTCTGAAAATTGCTTCTCCCAGCCCATCTTCCACATGCGCATCCTGCAGTGGGTGTGGGAGCCAAACATCCTGATGATGATGATATGGTAAATCTAATTGCATAGTAATAGACACCTTAAAGGGAAAGCCAAACTTTCATATGCCTAAGGGGAGTGGTTCAACAAATTTATATGCAGATGGAAGTATATTAAGAGCAAACAGCTAGTCATTGACAGAATAAATATTCCCATAATACGTGTATAACAAGGAATGAAACTATAGCGTGCAAAGCAGATGGCTGATCTGTGCAACTAAATGTGTGGGTCCCAGCAGCACCATGTAGGCTTGCACCTTCTCTTTTTTAAACTCTGGAGAACGGAAATATCAAAGAAGAAAAAAAAAAAAAAAGGGAAAAGGAGAAAGAACAGGCAATTCCAGCAGACTAACTGAACAAGAACAGGATGCCTGTGAATATGCTGTGTTGAAATGCCTACCACAAATGTGTACCTTTCAGTCAAACCAGGGAATTGTTACCTTTAAGAGCCTCAGTGGTGTGCGCCAGCTGAGTTATCTTCTTAGTTGCCAGACTCCTTGCTTTGCAAATGCAGGCTTTGCAGACAGAGCAGGGTATAAACTGGGCAGCTACTGGATGTCAGCCATGTTATTGGGATGCTGAGTCACTAAACTGCAACTACTCTGACTTTACTGGGACATCTGTCAAGAGTACCTTGAATTGCCTTAAGCAGGGTTCAGGACTTTCCTTACTGTAGTAAGTTTGAAGGAGTAAATGTTATTACAAAGAATGCCATCTTGTACTCTGGGATAGGTATGGAGAAGCAAAGCAGGTGCTGATGTGAGCAAACAAGACAGTCTGTACAGCAAAGAGGACAATCTTGTGATTGATGATGCAGGACTGCAGTTTGAAAGATCCAGTTGATCCTTCCAGTAATATGAGAGACCTCATATGGGATGCTGGGCAAATATTCGCATTCTGCCCTTCTGCCTTCCAGCTGCAAAACGAAGAACATGATGTGTCTTTCTCTGATCTAAAAACCTAAATATTGCAATTCACTTATTTGCATGTGGGCATTTTTCTCCTGACACAGAAAGCTGGAGATGCAAAACTTCCAGAAGCAGATGAGACATATCACTGCAGAAATGCCCGTCAGGAAATAGTCATGTTTACAGAATGCTTTCAGATCCCCACCCTACCACATTAATCAGCATTAGAGTTTACAGTTGAAAAGGTCTGATGAGTGCTTTTGTACAATGAAAAGAATATAATGATTCTCAAATAAACCTACAGCTTCAAGAAGCAAAGCAGAGTATTCACTTCACTGTTTTGTCCTTTAATTTCTTTCATAGTGTATTTTCAAAGCTACAGAAAATTTACAGCCTGGTTTGCTGTAAAAATTGTTTTCGGCAAACATTCTCTTCAAATTACTGAATATTTTAGATGTGCCATATGGTACATAATTTTTGTTTCCACATAATGACCCTGAGGCCTTCAGAGCTGGAGAATGTCTGATACCAGTAATTCATTCCAGAGCTAGAGGGACCTGTTTAACATAATTTTTAATATCTTAAACTGATATAAATCTTAGGGGAAAAAAGCCCTCCCACTTTGATAAATGCCATACTCATAGCTGCTATCAAACAACTAACCTCATTGTTCAGTTGCTAATACTGCTAGGTGAAACAAACTTACAGTAATGGTTCTTCTGTGTACTTACATAAATCTTTCTAGAAGAAAATGAAGCTCCTGTGACAGTGCAACCAGGGGATGGATCTACAGACTTCTTTAAGAATGTCTACCATGTACTGTACTTCCTACCAATGCCTACTTGTGTGACACTAGCCCAGAGGATTTTATTTTCAGGGGAGTCTGGACCTCTTCTGGTCCTTACTGAAGGTTTTTAATTTAGTCTGAGCTCATGCATTAAGCTATGGAATTCATCCCTACCATTGATTTTGTGAACCTCAGGTATAGTGAAAAAAAGTTCATCTTGAACTTCAACCACTGTGGGCTGTATCTCAAATTTGCTGGGAATGTGTGGTGTGGTTATCATGCTAGAGGGAAGGGATGCCATCCAGAGAGACCATGACACGCTTGAGAGGTGGGCCAAGGGCAACCTCATGAGGTTTGACATGGTGAAGTGCAAGGTCCTACACCTGGGTCGGGGCAATCCCAGGCACAGCTACAGGTTGGGCAGAGAAAAGATTCAGAGCAGCCCTGTGGAGAAGGACTTGGGGGTGTTGGTTGATGAGAAAAATTATCATGAGCTGACTGCAGTGTGTGCTTGCAGCCCAGAAAGACAACTGTATCCTGGGCTGCATCAAAAGGAGCGTGACCAGTAGGTCGAAGGAGGTGATCCTGCCCCTCTACTCTGCTCTCGTGCAACCTCACTTGGAGTACTGTGTGCAGTTCTGGTGTCCTCAACATAAAAAGGACATGGAACTGTTGGAACAAGTCCAGAGGAGGGCCACGAGGATGATCAAGGGACTGGAGCACCTCCCATATGAAGACAGGCTGAGAAAGTTGGGGCTGTTCAGCCTGGAGAAGAGAAGGCTGAATGGAGACCTCATAGCAGCCTTCCAATATCTGAAGGAGGCCTATAAGGATGCTGGGGTGGGACTCTTCATTAGGGACTGTAGTGGTAGGACAAAGGGCAATGGGTTCAAACTTAAACTAGGGAAGTTTGGCTTGGATATAAGGAAGAAATTCTTTACTGTAAGGGTGGCAAGGCACTGGAATGGGTTGCCCAAAGAAGTGGTAAATGCTCCATCCCTGGTGGTGTTCAAGGCCAGGTTGGACAGAGCCTTGGGCAACACGGTCTAGTGTAAGATATCCCTGCCCATGTCATGGGGGTTGGAACTAGATGATCTTAAGGTCCGTTCCAACCCTAAGCATGCTGTGATATCTCCTTATCAGACAAGATCAGACGTCATGCTTACAGCTGCCATGAATGCACCAGAAGTACCTCCTCTGAGACCACTCCCAAGAAGCACACCCCGACCAGGGATGGAAACTCCTGGGACACCATCACCACAGATACCATGAAAAAGGTTGAATGAGTCCTTCCACAGGCACCTTTGTAAAACTCCCCACTAAAGATCAACCTTCTCTCATGTGCAGTGACTAGACGGAGACGTTGGCCACACACTTTCAAAGGAGCTATAACATTAATATAAATAAGTAAGTAAATAAATAAATAAAAATAATTTTCCTGATGCATTTTGTGTGAAACAATCAACAAAACCCATCATACTCTGCTTTGCCACATCCTAAATGAATGGCACTGCAGGAGGCTGTTGGATAGTAAGTGCGTGAAACACATTCCAGCCAACAGGAAGCAGGCCACAGGTACAATGTAGGCTAGCCAGGACTGTGGGGAGCAGAGAAACATTCTGATTTCCCAAGGGCCACAAGCTATTCTTGCTGATGAGATCACAAGTATATTCAAGCTAAATATCCTAAGAAGCACTCTCAAAAAAAGTGTATATAAAAACTTCCAAAGAGCTTATGACAGAAGGAGGCTCCTAGCATAAGCAAAGCAAACAACTGTGCAAACTTCTGTCAACACAGAACCAGGCAGTCCCAATCCTGGGGTTAATTCCTGCTGTGAAACAAGGACTCAAAGGCAAGTACTTGGTGATGCTTCAAAAAACAACACCCAAAGAAATCAGGCAAGAAGTCACTGAGACTCTGGTACAGTTACAGCTTGGGATTAAAACTCATTATAACCATATACTGCCAAAACTTTCTAGTTTTTTATAGCATCACAAGGGCTGGGACTGGATGAATAAGAGAACTTTAATCACTCAAACCAGGTTCCCTATTAAAAAGGCTTAACTGAAAAGATGGTGTACATTCCTACAGCATTAGACTTCAAGTCTACGTGAGTTGTCTAAGCTCTCACTAAATTCAATCTGCAAACAGACTGAATGACTGGTTGAAAAGCCAGTGCAACACAGAAAACAGTCTAGAAGAAAGAGGATTTGCATCTCTAAATGCTCTGACTGTACAGACCAGAATCACTACTGGTCTAGAAAGACGGTTCTGCCTGACATCAAAGCACAGTTGTGTTAGCATTGCACTGCCTGAACAAGGAATGAAGAATAATTTACAGAGCCAAAGCTATAGACAGACATCTCATTAGGCAGATTATCTGAGCTGAAATTTCAAGACCCTTTGGAAAACTATTTTTATACATGAATCGAGGGCGATTCCATCAGAAAAAAAAAAAAGGCTTTGGATTTAAGACTGCATCCTAAACCGGTTTGTCTGCAGAGGGATGCTGAGCACTGACGGGAGCTGTGCCCTCACCTCGCTGCTGATGCAGAGGGAAGAGTGCCACCTGCTGAGTCACTCGTGATGCTTCCCATAGCTTCTGCCTGTTCTTGCATGTCTCTGTCCCACTGACCACCTCTGATCCTCCTCTGGCCGTAGGGTATTTCAGGTTGCTCCCAGATACCTTGTGCCTGTCATCAACAAACCTTCCTGCTGAGTTGTAATTACTGAGGGGAGAGAGGAGGCATTCAGCCTGGGAAATTAAAAGAGAATAGGATTCCCTTTTCACCTGAACCAGGCCACAGATCTCCTGGGAATCACTGTCTGTCAGTATCTGTGTTTTGATGAATTTTGTATTTCTGTATAGATGAATTTTGTATATCTGTATAGAGATCCCTGTATAGTAGGCAAAACCATGGGTCACATTTGGTCAATTTACACAAACTACAACACATTTCTTAGAACATTCTAGGATCATGTATAGGTATCACATATAGGCAATTCTGATTTTGTACAGGGGTGTAGCCTAGAGTCTTCTTGAGGTCTCTCTCACTATGTGTTGCTTCAGTTCCTCTCTGAGGCTGCACTGTTTCAGTCCAGATTCACAGTCCCAGATGCAAACTCCAGTTTGTTAGCTCATGTTTTAAGACACGCACGTACCTCTGCAAATTTTCAGTTCCGACTTGCAGTGTGCAGGCTAACCCACAATGTTCTCAAGTTTGCTTTAACGGCTCATCTGAGAATCTGCATCAGGGTATTTTGCAATACGAAAGCTTCAGGCACTTTTATTTTCTGAGCACTCTGGTTTTGTATCAAGTGATTAGTCATTGTAATATTTAAACCATATATTGCCAATTTAAAGAAGGTCATAATTATAACACTTGGCTGCTTCAAATAATGTGTGAACTTTCTCCTAATGTGGATCATCAGCAGGCCCCATCTAACAACTAGCAGTTAATCTCAAAATCACTACTTTATCACTCTGTGTTCAGTTCTGGAAATTTGCCAAAACGCAATCTGAATGGTAGCTAAATAGAAACCTGCAAATAATTTTTCTGAAGTTCTACTTCCCTCCAAACAGTAGGAAAGATAGCAGAAAACTTATTTTCTGAAGCTTTTGTATGTTTTCCATGAGTACCAGGTGATTATAGCAGCAAGGCTTCCATGTCTGAACCTTCCCCTGCCCATAACAGAAAAAACTGAAAAAAAAAAAAAAGGAAAATTTAAATACTGGAGAATATCAACACACTTTCTCATTCTTGCTGTGTGTTTTGCTTGAAAGATCTTATTGCTTTATTATTTACTTTCAGTAAAGTCATTCTAAAAAAAAAAAAAAACCCTCCAAACCTCAAAACCACAAACCCAACCCTCAACTCGCCTTATATTCTCAGACCCCACAGCTTCAGGCTTGGATTTGATATGCTTTCCCTTACTGGCAGCGCATTTATGTGACACTGGACTTATTTCTCTATTCTGCAGATATTCTCCAGACCTCAGAAAAATGGAGGGGCAGCTCTATTCTGAGAGCAGCTGGTAAAGTCCAGAGCTCTATGAGAGCAATGATGAAGACTGCTGAGGAGCCAAGCTCTCACACTCTATCTAAGGCATGGAGAATAGAATCCCAGCTTGCACTGGGTTTGTAAGCAACCTTTAAAGGTCATCTAGTCTGCTCTCCCTGCAGTGAGCAGAGACACCTTCAACTATACCAGGTTGTTCAAAGTTCAGTCCAACCCGTGTTTGAGAATTTCCAGTGATGGGGCATCTACCACCTCTCTGGGCAACCTGTGGCAGTGTTTCACCACCTTTATTGTAAAAAAAAAATTCTTCCTTATATCTAGTTTGAATCCACCCTTTTTTAGTTTAAAACTATTATCCCTACTACAAAGGCTTTCTCTTATAAGCCCTCTTACAGCAACCCAGACTCTCATCTGGATGTGCTTCATGATCTGGGTCAACAGGAGACTCAGGCACGGACCACTGCCCCATACTCCCTGACTCCCAAGGGCTACACTCTGGATCAGAGAGTAAGTGCTGTGTAGTGCTGGTCCCTCTCTAAAAGAGCTGAAGACCCGTAGAGGCTTCTGGATAAGCTAAACACAGTTCAGTGAGGCAACAGTGCCCAGGGGACTGGCTGTTAGAACCATACACTTAGGTACCCATGAACATAGAGTTACTGTTAAAAAACTAAAGTCCATCAAAACCATACATAATATATAAAAAGTATTTCTATATACATATATGTATATTTATAAACGCATTAGTTAAGAAAAAAATAGAAAAATGAATTTCAGAAACTAGTAAGAAAAGTCCTGGGAAATGATCTGGTACACCTAAGAGATAAAAAAAAAAATTAAGCTTTCTGAAAAAGCTGCTCAACTTAAGCAGAATCTTGGGCCATCCTGCAGCTACTAATTTTAGAGCACACCATTTACACAAAGGGATGCATAATCCTATTTCAGCAGTGTGAGACTCTCTACATCCCAGAACAAGGGGGTGACAGTTGGGCAATGATGCCTCCTCCCAACAGAAGCACAAGAGAAAGTTGTACCTTGAGAGGGATTATCTCTGTTAGAGAGACGGGATGCATGATTTGCTGCATTCATTTGCATAAAAAATGCTCTCCCTATGCATTGTGCCAGCCTCTGTCACTGGTGCGTTATGGATGGAAGTCCCTTCTTCCCTAGCGTGGGAAACTGGAGAGAGCAGTCTACAAGCTCTCCAGTGTACAAAGAGCCTGGAAGCTTGTATTATGAGAGACCTTTGCACCACTGCTTAAGTGGGACCAGGGGTCCGACTCTACCCAAGCTCCAAAGCACCACACAAGCACTTTGGCAGTCCAGGCAGGACACATTTTTAACTATACATCTCTGGTAATATTTGAATCTCCACTTTCCTCTTGCTGTGAACAACTATTGTAAAAGCCATAGGCTCCAGCTCAATCATGTGCTGTCTGATCAACATGTGAAGTAGCTGAGAAAACTCTGCCTGAATAAGAATGACACAAGTCCCAGAACAGAGGCCAAGATGGTGAAAATAAGTAAGAGATGCACTGGAAGAGAAATTACTTTGATAAAACTAAACACACAGAACATATTCACTCATTTTTGTCACTTCTTGTAACAAATATATCACAGGGCCAGAAAAAAAGAGTAAGCTAAAAACTGACATGGAGACAGACAGATAAGGTATTATCGTACATACCTCCCCAAAAAAACCTCTTCTCAAGAAAGTCCACAAACAAAAAGACAACAGACAGTCTGGTAGGGCCCAGTCCAGCATATGCCTGCCAATCTCACTCATGGGAGCTGGTGCAGTCTACTGCCTGTTCTTTTTTGTGACTGTTACAAAACATAGAAGAAAATTGTACCCGATTAAATTATCTGTGTGTTGCATATAAAAGAACAAGCCCAGCTGCTGGTATAAATATGCAAACAGAAGTAGAGAGAGATAAATTGTTTCCCTTTTGCACTTAACTGAGTAGAAAGTTAACTGTATGGAAGTAAGGTTATCGCTCTTTATATTTGCATATGCATGGTATAAATGGTTCCCAATTGCCTCTTGCAAGCATTTATGGAGATTCTTATTTTGACAGTTTGCATCCCACATCTACTGACAAAGAATCGGGACATTTCAGTCTGTCCTTGAAAAGCAATGCACTTCTGAGGCTGTGTACTAACGCTGAAATGTAAGTCAGCAATTTTCATGGTATGATTAATAAGATTGCAGTATTATGAAATGTGACTGTGTTCCTGCAAACGGTGTTATTACACATACACCATGAAAAACAGCACTTGAGAGTACTGGCACCTTGCATTATAGTTTCTGCAAAAGGATTCGGCTAGAAGAGCTGAAAATTAACATAACAAATGTCATTATAGAATACTTAATATTTCAATTTACATATGATAAAGACATCTATAAAAGCCAAGTAGCATACACAGGCTGAATTTGGGATGTATGTACTAATCAATCCATGCCTTTCTGCAGCTCTCATGTTGTCACTACAGCTGGACCCAGATGACAAATCTCACTGGGACAGTTGTTATGAGACAGAAACTGGGCTGGCTCAGAAAAGTGCTCACTCAACAGATTCTGCTGACAGTCTCTGCTCATGGGGTGTTACTGAAATCACAACCAAGCCCAGCCATGCTGCTGCTACTGTCATCCCTGGTGGACCTGCTGGCTGCCCTTGCAGAGGTAGGTCACTATTTCCCAACTGCTCCTGTGGTTGCTCACTCATTTAAAGCTTTACTTACAACATAAACATTATCAGACTGAACTACATAAATAGCCATGTAAAGTTGAGCAATAAAAATTACCAATTCCAGTCTCCTCCAAATAGAGATTTGAACTTCATACACCTTTCGAACTACGTCAAATGAACTTTACTCCAAAATTAGTTGGAAACTTTAATTTTACTTTATATTGTGTGCAAAAAATGCACATAAATTATCTTGTCCACATCCATCCGAAAATAATTACATACTATAATTTGCAAAGCCATTTTATGAATATAGGGAAATAAGTGCTTTCCTTTCTTACACAGGTAACTCAGTGAGTTTAAAAACAACAAAAAACCCCCCACAACACACTCCCAAAACCACAAAAGCCAAAAACCAAACAAAAACTGCAAAAAATATCCCATAAAGCATGGCCCTTGCCTCCTAATAAACCTTATAAAAACTAAGTTAAAATACTAAATCTGAAAATACTATGTAAAACGGATACCATTAATGTAATTTAAAATTAAATCAGTATTTCTATTAGATTAAGTGATTTAACTGTAACAGTTCAAAGTAATTTTAGTTGCTGTATAGCTACATTAGGATTATCATCTCCAGCTGATGTCAACATTTTTATCAGAAAGAAATAGAATTGAGCAAATAATTATGAAAAAAAAAAATAAGTATTTCACTTTGGAACATGGTGAAATTCACCAAACTATTCAACTAATATCTTTTGGTCAGTTCTGAAACACACCACAATTTGCTCCTAAATGAATCATAATGATGTATTTTATTTCCTTGGAATTGACACTAACATCTCAAAAACCAGGGGCTTTTCAGTCCATTTGGAGTTCATGATTACTACTACTAAGAAATAAAAGAACCCCTTTGCTATCCAACAATCTGTATGCAGAATGGTTATGGTGCAAACTCTTGGAATCTCCTCCCTAAAATACTCTGAGAAAAATTTAAAAGGTACGTGGTAAATTTGAACAAATGTGATGATCTATAGGTGTGCATGCGGAAAACTTTTTGGGTTGTGTGTCTTTGGGATGACTTTGGTTTCTCTGGTCTGCTTTTGTACTAGTGAAATCACACAAAAGACAAAGTAAAAGCCAAACAAAATAATCCCTTTTTAATTCTAATCAGATACATGCAAAAACAAAATCCCAATAAAAAGCAGCAAGAACATTAACTGGTAACAATCCTGGTCCTTCCTCATAAAAAACTCAACCCAAGCATTTGATAATAATGATACCATTTCTTACTATTATACAGAAACACTGCAATGCTGAGTTCCAGTTTAAGATTTCTAAACATTGTTAAAAGGGACCCAGAGCTCAAAATGCCATTTCTAAAATGAAAAGGCAGTAGCCTACGAACTGGCTTTGTGACTTCTTTCTTTGAGGTAATTTTAGACACGAAAATGTGCAGACAAGAATGTGCAACATTTTGTTATTAGCCAGTTCCAATAAACACAATAACTGTATATTATTCACCAACCTTTTGTAATTGAGGGCCTCCTTCTGCCACCCTCAGAGCTGAACCCTGGAGACCGTCAGTCTTTGGCAGCAGTCCTGTACTATGTACTATGCTACTCAGATACTTGATCTGCTCAGTGAGATGGATTTAGTGTTTGCTGTTTTGGTACATTTACATCTTCTTGATTCACAAAGCCTGATCCTGCTTCCACTGATGTTCCACTGATCTGCAGAGATGCGCAGACTGACAATTTATACTCAGAATTTAGGACTGTTTAGAATATGTATGAGATTTTAATCTGCTAGTTTTTCTTTCAGAAATCTTTTAAAGTTTACCCATTCATGTACAAAATACTAATACTGAGAAAAGCTAAAATTTATGCTGAATTTCTCCTTCCCCTGTTCTTTGAACTCAGCATGGTATCATGATTTCAGTGTGATGTGTAAGCACAGTGCTACCTGGTTCACAGACAACTTTGTGTGAAGAAGCTGATGGGAGGAGGGAATAAAGACAAAAGGAAAAAGAGAAGGGGCTATACTGGGCCCTTATGTTTGCAACCTCTCCTTACGGGGAGACTTTGGCCAGAGTGCTGTCAGGTGCACTGGAAACAAAGTGGATGGGAAAGCCTGGAGTATTAGTTATATATATCGAAATATATACCTCTCACTGTTAAAAACGGGGAGAAAGTCATTTTACCCTTCATTCCTTATTAGCCTGTTTTTTTGCTAGAGCTAGTATAGGTTTTTCCTGGGACAGCAAATTCTTCTACCACCAAAAAACTAGTTCATCTTAAAGGAGAGATTCTGTTTTCCAGGAGCACTTGTTCATCTCAGAAATTTCTGCAAGTGTAGAGTCCTCCTGGTCAAGAGTAATCTCCTCACTGTATGGGCAGAGCAGGGACAGAATGGAAAGGTAGCTGTCCTGTTCATATGCAAGAAAGTCCACCATAACAGGGTACAGCTGGAAGCAGAGAGGGTCAGTTTAGCAGACTATTTCACCATGCCTCTGTCCCAGTGGCATACTTGTTATAGTAAGTACTGGAAGCAAGAAGAAAAATCTGCAAAGATGATGTTGCAGGATACCTGCAGCTATACTTACAGAGCTAATCTGCTTACATCATTAATATCAACATTAAAGATACATAGGAAAACAATTCACATGACTAAAAGATAGACTGAAAATTGTTTTTGCAAGAATGGGAACAGTTGGAGATGGCACTCTTTATGAGGGAGGATGGTCTGGTAGCAAAAATACAGATTGCATATAGATTCTGTTCTTGACCATGCTGCAACCAACCAGTATGATGTTAATGAAGTCAGTGAGGACCTGATTTCTACAAGGATTTCTGCATCTCTTATCTACATGAGCTATGCTTCTTTTACAAGCACAGTTGTAGTATCGAGAGAAATCTTCAGCTTGAACAAAGCCGAATAACAGCGTGTCCGTGCCTACCATCTCGTCAAGAAAACGAAGTACTGAACGTTATGTCGCTGTCATTCAAGTACAGACTTCTTAGTTCATCTTCTTGCTCTTTGTGGGTCATACAAAGTGGCATGACAACAGAACAGGCAGAAAGCTCTCTAAGGTAAGAAATCTTTGCTCAGAGGTTGCACAAGTCTTCTTGGAGCTTTACTATCAACTTTATCAATGGGGGGCAAGGCCAGAGTAAAGCATGATCTGTCTAATCTTTACCTAGGGAAACACACCTTACTAGATAACAGACATAACTGCTGCTGTAAATTGCACCATGAACCAATAAATTTATGACTGCATCCAGCAGTAACAGCACGTGAAACTTATTTCCAAGCTAGGTTATATACACTTATCTTCTAATCTCAGATGTAAAATGGAGACTGCACTTACATATTTCAGGGAGAAATAAAGGATCAGCCTAAGGTCTGTAAATACTTTAAGATCCTCAAATTCCAAAATAGTCCCTAGTAGAAATATAAACTGTTATGTGTCGCCACATTACAGCTTCTTTCTGCCCTGGATGTTGGCAGCTATCTGATAAAAGGTTTGTCACACATGCTTGGTAATGGAATCATCTCTGATCCCAGCTAGTCCAAGGGCAGCGATACTGAACAAGTAGCGCATGAGAAACACGATTCTATCCTTCAGCAGTTCTTATTTTTAAATTTCTCTGGTCTCACAAAAAGCCAGAGGGTCAGGCAAGCATCACACTGCCTATAGAGAGATAATGACTGGTATTATTAGTATTACATTTCTAAACAATGTCAGAAGATAATCAGACATTTCTGGAACCTCTGATCTACACTCTGAAACACTGTTTATAGCATCAACCAACATTTCTCAGCAAAGAAAAAAAAAAGAGTATCTTCTTAAAGGAATCAGAAACACCTTTCAGTCATGTGGGTTACAAAGCAGTGCTTTGCTTCCCATTTTCTGAATCAAGTGGCTTAGCAGAAATAAACTATAGTTCCACCAACAGTCTAAGCTAACAGTACTTGGCAGTGATGCTGAAAGAAGCAATTCATCCTGTCTTATCTCCAGCCACTGGTATCCTCTTTTGCACCAATCTACATATTCATGTGGCCAAGCAGTGAAGCAGACTGAGAATCCATTTTAAAACAAGCCCCAACCCTATAAAATTATTAATTTTAGTCCTGTCAGTTTAATATACTATAGCTATTTGTGGAACTAAAGCATAAGAAAACAAAACTATGCTCATCAACTGTAATTAAAACTGTAAAAGCAGGTTTACCACAAATAAAGGAAAAAGTCTACCTTGTTACCAATATATGAAGTTTTACTTCCTCATGGATCCACATCATACTGCAGATGGTACTGTGTTACCGACAAGAGCTAGAGGATATTTGCTGATGGTGTTTTTATACCACCTAGTATTGGACTCATAAGTTAGACCATCAGGGTCTCAAAGTTTCCTCTGCTCAGTGTACTGCCTATCAAATGCTAGACTGTAACCTATATGCCGTGGTAGGGATTTAGCTCACCCAGCTCTAACCACTCAGCCAGTCACTACTTCAAATATCCAACCAACCAACACCAGAACTTTGGGAGCACAAAGCACTTCAACCAGGGGACCTACTTTCAGGCAACTACTTCACAGTGAGACGGATCTTGCTGCTAAGTGCTTTTGTCTTTCCATTAATGGAATCTCTGTGACGTAGACACAGACTTAAGATGCCAGCATCTGTCAGGGGAAACTTTGCTGTTTGTCTCAGGCACCTGACTTCCCTGCCTAAGCTACACATTTCCTTTAATACCCCACAATGTGTTAGTGAACTAACTTTTCAGGGGAAATGAAGAGAGACATATAATTGCCATAAACTCGTGATTTTCACTATTATTCTAGCAATAAGTTGTAATGAGTTCTCTTTTAAAAACATATAAACAGAATACCTTCTGTGACAAGTTTGCCAAAGAAACCTTCATTGTAACTTCTAAGCTGTCAGCCTAGTTGGTACCCATAACAGTGTGCAGCTAATGTCACTGTCTTGTACTGAGAATTGAACAACTGTGTCTTGCGCAATTTTCTGCATATTATTCCTGAATTACAGCATCCCTGCTATTTCTAACATTGGTCTTCGCCACTATATTTGATAATCTCAATAAGTTATGGAGCATTTGCTTCTCTAAATGCCTGGGTATATGAGCTCCTGGTGAGTGGAGACAGATTAAGTTCTTTTTGACCTCCTGACTCATAAAAAATTGGAAGAAAAATGAGCTCATCAAAGTACAATGGGTCTGATTCATCTCCCAAGTTATGTATTATACCACTATGGATCATGGGACTTAAACATATGCAACCTGAATGTGACACAGAAGGAATCAGGCCTTTTGTCATTTGGATCCATCCCCTTTACTGTTATAAATGTAATTTTGGCATACCCTTTAAAAAAACAATATATATTTATATATATGTGAAGTATTTATATTAAGGAATAAGCAGTGAAAATTTGGGTATAGGAGAAGCATGACAGATCACGCAGGCTGCATGCATGCAGACAGACATGACATTATTTGTATTTGCCTAAATTACAGCACACGCACCAAAAGCAGCACTTTGAAGGAAGTAAATGATCTGCTTTCCTGTATAAAATTTGTGAACACCCAGTTTTAACATTTCTCCCTAATTTAAAGCCCTTTAATTTCTAAAGTAATTCTGTGCCTCCAGTAGGTTGCTAGACTAGATGATGGCCTGAACAACAGTAGTACTTTCTGCATTACACTGCTGTTGCTACACAATTACAAAATCATTTGCTATAATACATGGACTATAGTGATGAAGATTCATGGAACTGCTACTTATTGTACTAGTATTCCTGAATTTCAGCAGAAAGAGAAATATAAACTTCAGAAAATCCCCCCTCCCCCCCCCCAAAAAAACTCCACCTTACTTTCTCTGCCTTCTCTCCCACACACTTCTAGCCAAACAACAGTATTACTGCAGCATCACTTCAGAAATATTTACATAGTATTAGTGGGAATGCAGTTAAGCAAAGATAATTGCACATGCCTGAACATTTAGCCAAGGTAAAAAACAAATAAAGCTGGCAAATATCTTTTTAGTGAATTCTACTATCTATTCCAACTACAGGAAGCAACGAATCAGAACTAATTTTTGTGCTTTTGCAGAAATGGAAAAGAGCAAACTTATTTTCTAAGGAAAGGAAATAGCTACTGGAAAGACAACAATGTTTTCAATTAGGAAGCCAGTGGAGCCCACCTTCAAATTTCCGTTTCAGTGAACAGCAATAGGCTCATTTAATGAAATACAGAATTTGTATGATGGCTTGCATATCATTCTTTGGTAGATGAACAGTACGACAATTTTAGAGATACCTTTAATATAACAGATTTTATCAAAATTGTGTGGATAACTTGAAATAAACACCTTATCAGGAGAAAGAAAACTGCTAAGCTGCTGACTTCATGTGTAATTATTGCTAATACCTATTGGCTTTGGGATTGGAGTAATGGAGGGTGGCATATGTGATCTGTGCTTAAGTACAGAATAAACACATGGAGAGTAACACAGGCTAACAGAGAAATGTAAATGTGGCTTTTGGAGGTTGAGTTCTTCGAATGATCATGCAGGTATGGGTGATTTGGCTGACACAATGTACTTCAATTTCAAAAACCTTCTGATGAAGTTACCTATCAGATTCCAACTATGGTGTCAAAGAGGAAAAAACAGAAAAGGCATCAAGCAATAAAAGTGCCTTTTAATTGCTAAAAGTGGAAAAGAAAAAAGTTAGGAATAACTGGTTGTTTCTTTGAAAATAAATACAGTCAAATATACTAACAAACCCAAAACGAACTAAAAAACAACCCCCCCAAAAAAAAACCAGATTTGGATATTTACTAGTTCCTACAAGATTCAGTTTTTCACAGTGCAAGAACTACAGCCAAATTAATAATTCAGCAAGACTAACAACAAGAAGTAGGTAGTTTTTCACATACTCCACAATTAAACTTTAGAGCTCACTGCTACAAGATGCTTTGATGTTCAGAAGAACAAATGAATACAGAAGATACAACTAGTGGTAAAAAAGACCCTTGAGAGCTATTAATCACAGAACTGCAATATAGTGTCTGGCTTCAATGTGCCTGCACGATAAATACTTCAAGGGAAGCTGAGATAAGTTTACTGTCTGCTTATCCTGTTATTACACTTCTTCCCTGAACATATTATGTTGGCCACAGCCAAAGAAAGGATACAGGACTGTACATACCTTTGATTCAATTCAGTGCAGCCATGTTTATATTGTATGATAACCATGAACACCGCTGGCACGCAAGTAACTTAAAACCGAGAGGCAAAATCCATCTGCATTTTGGAACCAAGACATTGATCCTAAAAAAGCTTATATGTAGCTATCAAGAAAGTGAATCAAAGCCTTCTAAGAAAACCCTCTGATAGATTTTAGCAGACTTTAAATGCAAACTACAGCTTTTCACTTTGTGAAGGAAAAGAAACCCAATCAAACCTTCCCAAATAAATACTGCTATTATTAGTTAGAAATAGGGCTTAACTAAACCTCCAGAGCTGAACACTTCTGCTTATAGAGAAGGCTAAGTGGAATCCACCCTGAATTGGGCATAATCAAAAGCCAAATTAAAAACTCTAAGAGACTAATTCTAAAACAAGCATTGAAGAAAAAGATGAAGGAGTGGCTCTGATGCCTGTAATCCATCATGTGTACCTCCAGATGAGACTACTCTTTGGAAGTGCCTGGTTCTTTCCATTGACTATGAAGGCAATCCAAATACCTAGTTCAGCTGTAAAAGTCTTCACTAGTGTTGTCTAAAATGAGTTTACATGAATTCCACAGCCCTGGAGTTTCATTAACTCAAGACTGACTTACCTTTTACTTGTACCTGTTTTGCAAACCAAACTACTCCATGTACTGCAATATCTGAAAAACAAATTACTCTGAAGAAACACAAGGACAATTTTAATGATATATAGCAAATTTTGAGATTACTGAACCTGAGAGTCAGAGAGAGTCATAAATATGCTGCAGCTACTTACATCTGTTTTAGGTCGTGCTCCAGTTGACACTGGGTAAGGCAAACAGTCTAGTTCCTGGTAGTCTGCTCTTCTATTTTTCCAAGATCCCTTTCCTTGATGATCTGCATAAAAGCCTGCCTCCACTTGAACAGGGCACTGTAAGAGAATTTTAAAAACCCTGTAAATAAAGGTAAGTCATAAATATTTTTAATGTGAACTGCAAGATAAAAACATTGGAATTTTATCTTTTTAAAGCTTTTTTTTTTCTCTGATGTGTTGTAAACATTTGGTTTCAATCTTTTTTTCTTAAAACCACCTTCTGCATAATTTTTACATTTTGCTAAGTTACACATCAAGATATTATGTGAAGTGGTTTCCTTAACAGCTGGGATACACCACTGGAGAATTAATAAATAGTGGTACACTTTCCTAAATATGAAAGAACTGAATCACTTCTTCCTTAGAAATTGAATTTTTTTTATTCAAATTGTTTACAACTATCTTTTCACTTTATTTCAGGTTCATCTTTATAATTAAACCAGAGACCCAGCAAATCCCCATTTTCAAATTACAGACTCTGACTTTTCCAAACCCACTTTTCTTTGTTCTCCAAACCTGTCGAGATCTCACTTAATTGCTCCACTCCTGCACTATTTTTTTTAAAGGATGCATGCCCTAACTCTGGGCCCACATGTACCCAACCATACTGGTGGGTACCAAATGCCTGGAAGAGACCAGCTGCATGACATTCCACCACATATCATGGTTTGCCTCAAAAAGATAATAAGGTGTACAAGCAAGGGTCAACCCATGCTGCAACCCAGCAGGATCCATGCTGGGAACAATCAGGGAGTCCCAAGCTGTTGGGTAAAATCAGTGAAAATCAGACCATTTTCTGGCTTTTCCCCCTTCACAAGAGGATGAATTTGCTGCTGGTCTTTAACAGCAACTGCCTAGCTCTCGGTTAGTATATTTTTAGGGATATAAAAGTAGGAGGCTTTGAAAAGCTGACAAAAGAATCAGAATGTGGCCCCAAAAAGTTTGGAGATAATATACTACTGACAAAGAATTAAAAGAATATGTAAGTTAAAGAAGTTTTGTGCAATGAAAATCATATCTCTGATAAAAAATGTGGTAATTATGATAAATTTTTCTGACACTATCCAGGAATGATAAAAGAATAAAACCCAAAAATATGATTCCTACTCTTTGTATTTGCTGTTTTTTCTGTACTGAAACTGAGCACTTGACATCAAATGTCAATGAAGCAGACACATTAAACAACAGGGAAACACACAGTTTACAGCAAGAGAGGTTTATCTCTATTGTGTCATTTACAAAGTACCTCCCTTCTATATTGCTATGAAGGACTTTATTTCATAGGAAAGGTACACATTTCAAAGGAGTAGCACTGTTAATCACAGTTTCCAAAGCCAGCAGTTTTGTTGTTAGTACATTCAGATAGCCCAGCTTTTTGTTCTTAAATCATGTATTTATAGCGCTGGCAACAGACTGTTTCAGAAAATAATTTGATGACAGGTGACTGTTTTTAATATCTTTTCTGGATCAGCCAGTGCTACTGCCCCCTGCTATTTCCCCGTAAAAAACTGACTGGCTTTAACTTGCAGTTTACACAGATGTAAAGACAGGCTACCTCCCACCATTCATTTAAGGTATTACGTTTTAGAGAACACCTTTAATTTATTCACCAAAATACTGCAAGACCCCTTACTCCCACCCAATTAGTTCTGTAACATTTATTCACCCAGTCTGTTTTCACTAGCAAATATTTAGTCATCTTCCCGTGAAACTTCTGTTCAATATAATATTATTAACAACACACACCTTCACAACAGAAAAATTGAAATAATAACAAAATATAAAAGTTACTTCCAGATGAAAAATCAGATGAAAAATCCTTCAGTAGAAAATCAACTGGCTAAACCTAGAGATTATATTACAAAATATATTTCTGAGACACTGCATTTGCCATAAGCAATAAACACTCTGCCATCTGCTACAAATTGCCTACACCCTTAAGAGACAAATTTTCAGGGCAACAGCTCCAACAAACATGGTCAGAGACCTTGGGCCTAAAAGTTGGCTATGAGGACTTCACCCAAAATTCTTTTAAATTACAATTTCTTGCATCAGTTCCAAGTTTACATAATCAAAATAGGATAAAAACATATGAAGAACCCATAAATGGTTCATCCTTTTATAGAAGACAAATTTACACAGTTACTAGTAAACAGATGTCTAAGATAGGTATTCCTCCTATTCAAGTTTCATTATGAGTGACAAGAATAAAATATTTGATATATGTGGAAAAAATTACAAGCTATAACAAGAAATATAGACCAAATGGATGAATTAATAGAAAATACATTACTCATACAACTTGTACCAAAACAAGAATTTGTTAATTTTTTTCCATTGCATCTGTCATTTTAAGGTTTGCAAAATCTGTTTCTTCACAGTAAATTCCCAGAGGATTTTAAGAGGATGCATTTGTCTTCTTTGATTATACAAAGAAGACTAAGGTCAATCTTTATTTGAGGCAAATTATTCTTAAATGTTTAAATTAGGGCAGATGATTCCCTTGTCCTACAAATACCTTTGCAGAGATAGCAAACAGTGTTTTATCATCAGTTCCACAACAGATTGTCCCTCTTTCCTTATGCTGATCTTGTTGAGATCTTTGTGCCAAATGACTTCTCTAGTTTCTGTAGTGGTATTTGCTCTTGGAGATTTATAAGACATTTCCAGTCTGCCAAATAAGGCCACAATAAGAATGTGGCTGATTTGCATTTGCCTGTCCATAGCCATTAAAATAAAGCAAACTTTCCCTCTTTACAGGGGGGAGATGTGACCTGATAAAAAGGACTGTAAATGCTCAAGTAAAGGAAATGGTAATTCTGGCACTGATGTTAGAAGCATTCTTGAAATATTTTTGGACTGATCTGAACAGATGCAACTATTGGTTAGGGAAACCAGTGAGACTGGCTGGAAGGTAGGTTTTATCACCATAGTAAGCAAGCATGAGCAGCTCTGTATCATTAGCACAGGCTTTTGACAGGGGTACGTCCCAGCAAGAGAGCTGCATCCAAAGCCCTGGCCTCCACACTCAGAAGATGTCTTGCCAGTAGGCTTCAGTAAGAGAGGTGCGAGCATCTGGGATGCTGGTGCTGGCGTTCTCTATGCAACCACATTTGACGATGTTGTTCTTAACGTACCAAGAGGCATTTGAAAACATTGTCTATTTTGATTTGTTTTTCTGCTGTCTACATGTTACATGCTCTTCATTGAATGCTCCAATAATGAAGTCAAATGCCCTGTGATGTTCAAGTCATCATGGAAACAGAATGATGACTAGACAAACCATAGCTTTTTTTCTTAGTAGAGAATAGGCACAGCCATAAAATCATAAGCATTTGGATCATTGGTTACCAAAACCAGACTGCTTACAACGGGAAGTGTTTAAACTCTGACGGCTTGGATTTTACCTTCAGGTAGGAAAGCAGACTATACTGTCACAGTACTTTGACTAAAGCCATTGAGCAGTCTCCTACAAGAAGACAGAACACTGTCCATTAATAGACAAGTCAGTGATGAGATCAATTCTGTTGGCCAGAGCTGGTTCTGACTTGCTAATATGTACCATAATAAACAAATAACAGAAAGTCACAGCCACTCTGCAGAATATGAAAATGCATACTAAAAAGCACAACACCTAGATGCAAGTTTCTGAATATGCCACCTTGGCAAAAATGAACATTTACACTGTAATCCACACAGACATTTACTTAAAGAGTGTATGTTTACAAAATGAAGCAGCATTGAAACAGCAGTGAGAGCAAAATCATTCAAACAAGCTCACCTTCCAGGAAATTTCAAGCCAATATTAACATTCAGGCTGCAAATCCAAACAACACTATCTTAAGAACTGACTTGAATTATAGCCTAAAGCAGAGAACAAACACGCCTACTTCTCTCACTGCTCTCTCTCCAGTTACTTACTTCTATACAAAAACTTGCTCATTCAAAAATTACTAAAATAATACCACTGCTCCCTAATCACATTAACCCTCAAAATAAATGCTTAGGAAACTGTGTGTTATCAGCTGATGACACCTGCCATCACAAAATATTTTTAACTGAAGGAATGCTTTAAATCAAACATTCAGATAAAGAAACAAAAATGTAAGCTGAACTCCTAATGAAGACAGTGTCTCTCTTGCTGTTATGTCTTGAAACAAATATAACAAGTATAAATAGGCTAGCATTGAAACTTTAAATGAACAATATCCTATCCTGAAAAACTATCAAATCAACTAAAAATGGGGCTTAATGATTTTAAGCCATATTGACAGAAAACTTCATCTTATGACATTTCTGGTTATTTGGCCTTTAGCTGTCTAATGAAATTAGATACTTTGTTATTAATGAGAGAAAACTAATTTCACCCTTGAACTTGAGCTCCTCAGACTATTCAGAAACACAACCAAATCTGAAAACCATGGCTTCTGATAACTTTACATTATAAAATGTATCATATGACACACACATTCTTACCAGTTGCTTGTGCCTTCTGGTAGAAGGAGTACTGGAGGGAGAAGAGCTAGCACTCAATGCTTCTTCAATATCTAAGTTTAACTGTTCCAGTTTCTTCATAAGACATGACATAGAGTCTGGCCATTCAGATCCTTTTTCTGGTTGGGTCTAAAAGAAATCAAACATATGTGAAGTCTTAAGACATTAAAGCTTTTCATAACTTAAAGGCTTTTATTTCTAGCACTCAAGGAAAAAAGCTGACCAGTTTTTTCCCTGTCCTTGAGTAACTTTTCTCCATTCAGAAAGCTTCAATTATCACTCCAATACTGATGACACATTCATAGCTGTTCTTCATACTCAAATAATCACACTTTGCTTCTGTATATCTGAATGGCTTCCTAACACTTCATCTTGGATGAACCACTGCCAGCTCAAGCTAAGCACAACCAAGACCAAAACCAAAGTAACTAATGTCTCTTAAGCCACTTCTATTTTAGAATCTCTCCACTGATTGCTTGTTGTCAGAATCAGAACACTGAAGGTCATCATGTGCATTGCCATTTTATTCCTTACTATAATTCCTGACTTGATCAAGTCTTACAGCATTCTTCTGCCCACAAAATGGGAACACTTCAGTGGTCTCAAACACTTTATGTTTTCATGGAAGCATGTTCCCCTTTTACCTGAACTGCTTCACTGTATACAGAAAATATTAATCCATTGCAGCATAACTGCCAAAAACACTTCTGTTTCTTTGTTTCCTCAAAGTCATTTTTCCTTAAGCATCCTTGCATGGCAGTCCCTGTGCATGCTGCTACATTATGCCTCATGTTCCTTATTCAATTACTTCTGATGATTCACTAGAAAAATACAGCCACACTGACCTCCCTGTCATCACAGACAGCTACTGCTCCCTAGATTAGTCTCTGTCCTGAAGCTACTTCAGTTCTTTCATCTTTCTTACTTTCACAAACAATACATATCTTTGCACAGAAAATAATTTCATAGCAAGCAATTTAACAGACTGAGCATACAAACAGTAAGACTGCACTGCCATCCTGGCAAAATCCTAGGAGCATCATATCAACACTACACAATACCCAGGAGAACTAGACTAATATTGTTATTATTCCTACCTGATAAATATTTATGGTGATTTGTTTCCTTATGAGAGCTTTGCAAGAGGGACAGAGAGATAACCATAATTTGCTCACTATTGTAGAAAAAAACTTTAGGAATAAAATTCAGGAAGCCAACTCCAGTATTACACTGACATATATTATGACTAACAGAATTCCTCAACTTCCTCTCAGTAAGTCAGATATCTATTCCCTTCAGAGGAGCTAGTATTACCTTTGTAGAGCCTGTTTTGAAGCACATGAAATTAAACATCCTTAGTTCTCCAAAACTTTATTTGGAATTGCCAAAATTTTTACAACCTTTAAGTATTACCCCTGAAATGCCGGTAAAAGTGCTAAGCTGTATTTCAAATCTGTAGCTATTAAAATTATTCAAACAGATACTTTGCTTCTCATTGTCTTCCCAACTATTCTAAAATAACATATAGGATGTTCACAGAAAGCGAGTATCAAGACTCTTCATGTTGAACCTGTTCTGAATAAGATGATCTCACACAGCAATTTTGCATTTTGAGTTTTAGCCAGTGTCAACAATACTCATTTGTAAATGAAGTAAAGATTCTGTATTTTCCTGTACTTAAGCTTGCTTATGTACTGATTTTCCCAGTACTGAAGAATGCTCAAGAAAACTCAAGGACAGAACACACAAACCAACCCCAACTCCAGCAAAAATGAATGTAGAAGGTCCTATTTCTCAACACAGTTAAACTGCAATTAAAGAAAAAAGAAACTGTAAGAACAATATTTCTTACTTATCAGTGGTAAACAATTCTGAGGCAACAGCAAAGGGAAATGAGCAGAATCATAGAATCACAGAATGGCTTGGGGTGGGAAGGGCCTTAAGATCATTGAGTTTCAACCCTCCTGCCATGGGCAGGGATATCCCACATTAGGCCATGTCATAGAATCATAGAATAGTTAGGGCTAAAAAGAACCTTAAGATCATCTAGCTCCAACCCCCCTGCCATGGGCAGGGACACCTCACACTAAACCATATCACCCAAGGCTTCATCCAACCTGGCCTTGAACACTGCCAGGGATGGGGCATTCACAACCTCCCTGGGCAACCCATTCCAGTACCTCACCACCCTCACAGTAAAGAATTTCTTCCTTATATCCAATCTAAACTTGCCCTGTTTAAGTTTCAACCCATTACCCCTTGTCCTATCACTGCAGTCCCTAATGAATAGTCCCTCTCCAGCATCCTTATAGGCCCCCTTCAGACACTGGAAGGCTGCTACAAGGTCTCCACGCAGCCTTCTCTTCTCCAGGCTGAACAGCCCCAACTTTCTCAACCTGCCTTCATACAGGAGGTGCTCCAGCCCTCTGATCCCCTCATGGTCTCCTCTGGACTTGTTCCAACAGTTCCATGTCCTTCTTATGTTGTGGAGAGTGCCTGCACTGGTCTTGTGAGGGAAAGGTGCAGAATGGGCAGGGCTGCGCTCGCTGCTCCCTGATGGAGGTCCTCCTCCAGCAGGTGGCTGAGCTACGGGATGCTGTCAGGAAGCTGCAAGATGTCAGGAAAGCTGAGAGGAAGCAGGACTGTTTGCTCCACGACCAAACAGCACAGGGGCCTCAAGATTCCCCTCTAACTCATGGAGGAAAGAAAGAGGCTGTTGGTCAGGGAAGCTGGGAGTTAGTAACAAAAAAAAAAAAAACAACAAACCAACCAAAGGAGGAAGAGAGCAATTAAAAGCAAGGGGCTTCCTCCTAAATCTGCTGTACCCACCCAGAACCGCTTTGCTGTCCTGCAGGGGGCTGATGAGGAAATGCACTTGCATCAGAAACAGTCGGCTGGTGCACTGGTACAGAAGATCTCTACTGGTGCCGCCAGGAAAAAGCGGCGGGTTGTAGTAGTAGGGGACTCTGTCTTGAAAGGGACAGAAGCGCTCATCTGTCGGCCTGACCCGGCGCAAGGGAGGTGTGTTGCCTACCTGGGGCATGGATCAGGGATGTTGCGGAGAGGGTGTCTGCTCTAGTAAGTCCCACGGACTATTACCCGCTTCTAGTGATACATGTGGGTGCTAGGGATATAGACAGTAGTAGCCTGAGGAGTATAAAGAAGGACTCCAGAGCTCTGGGAGAGGTGGTCAGGGGTTCTGGAGCTCAGATATTCTTTTCAACAATTCTCCAAGACACAGGGGAGGACCTTCCAAAGGCAAGGAGGATTGGACAGGTTAATAAATGGTTAAAAGGGTAGATTCATAGTCAAGGGTTTGGGTGTCTTGAACATGGGGCCCACATTTGTAGGCCAGGCCTACTGGGGGCTGGTGGAACTGCTCTGATAAAGAAAGGGAAGAGTGGCTTTGCTGGGATGCTTGCCAGACTTGTCAAGGATGCTTTAAACTAGTTGTGTTGGGGGAAGGGAGCATCATTCCATCCCAACACACCCAGTCAGTTGCCAGCACCTATAATAAATACTTTGAGCAATGTAGTGATATTCTACCCGCTCCAGCCACTGAGCCGGCTTCATCTGGAGCTCGGATCAGATGCCTCTATACAAATGCCCGTAGCATGGGGAATAAACAAGAGGAATTAGAGATGTGGGCACATCTACAGGGCTATGATATAATAGGCATCACAGAAACATGGTGGGATGGCTCCTTTGACTGGAGTGTTGGAATGGAAGGTTACAGGCTTTTTAGAAAAGACAGGCCCAGTAGGAGGGGAGGGGGAGTTCCCCTTTATGTTAGGGATAGGCTGGAGAGTATGGAACTCTGCCTGGGGACAGGTGATCAGGTAACAGAAAGTTTGTGGGTCAGGGTTAAGGGGAAATTGGTGATGGGACACATTACTGTGGGGATATGTTACAGACCACCTGATCAAGAGGAACCTGTGGATGAAGAATTCTACAGACAAGTAGGAAAAGCCTCACGCTCACAGGCCCTTGTTCTCATGGGGGACTTCAACCACCCTGACATCTGTTGGGGCAATGGTACGGCCCGGCACAAGCAATCCAGGAGGTTTCTCGATTGTGTGGAAGACAACTTCCTTCTGCAAGCAATAAAGGAGCCGACGAGGAGAGGTGCCCTGCTTGACCTCGTGCTCACCAACAGGGAAGGGCTCGTTGGAAATGTGACTCTCCAGGGAAGTCTTGGATGCAGTGATCACGAGATGGTCGAATTTGAGGTCCTCAGGACAGTAAGAACAGCGTGCAGTGAGCTCACTGCCCTGGACTTCAAGAGAGCAGACTTTGGACTCTTCAGGAACCTGCTTAGCAAGGTTCCATGGGATATAACCCTGGAGGGCAGGGGGGCCCAAGACTCTTGGTTAATATTCAAGGATCACCTGCTACAAGCTCAGGAGTGTTGCATCCCGACTAGAAGGAAGTGCAGCAGGAGGGCCAGGAGACATCCTTGGATGGATAAGGAGCCGCTGAGAAAACTTCACAGGAAAAAGGAGGCTTATAAAAGGTGGAAGCAAAGACAGGTGGCCTGGGATGAATACAGGGATGTTGTCTGGGTAGTTAGGGACCAAGTTAGGAAAGCTAAAGCCCAATTGGAGCTAAACTTGGCAAGGGATGTTAAAGATAATAGGAAGGGTTTTTATAGATATGTAGCTGTTAAAAAACAGACTAAGGACAATGTAGGCCCCCTCCGGAAACTTTCAGGAGAACTGGCTACATAGGACTTGGAGAAGGCTGAGGTTCTGAATGGCTTCTTTGCATCAGTCTTCACTGGCAAAGGCTCTGACTGCACCACTGAAGTCTTGGAAGGCGGACGCAGGGACTGTGAAAACCTACACCTTGGGCCCACTGTACATGAGGATCTGGTTCAAGACCATCTTAAGAACCTGAACGTACACAAGTCCATGGGACCTGATGAAATCCATCTGCGGGTCCTGAAGGAGCTGGCGAATGAAGTTGCAAAGCCACTGGCCATCATATTTGAAAATCATGGCAGACAGGTGAAGTTCCTGATGACTGGAAAAAGGGAAATATAACCCCCATTTTCAAGAAGGGGAAAATGGATGACCTGGGGAATTACAGACCAGTCAGTCTCACCTCTGTGCCTGGCAAAATCTGGGAGCAGATTCTCTTGGAACGCATGCTAGGGCACATGAAAAAGAGAAAGGTGCTTGGTGACAGCCAGTATGGTTTTACTAGGGAAAATCCTGCCTGACCAATTTGGTGGCCTTCTATGACAGGGCTACAAAAGTGATGGACAGGGGTGGAGCAGTTGATGTCATCTACCTGGACTTGTGCAAAGCATTCAACACTGTCTCACATGACATCCTTGTCTCTAAATTGGAGTGTCATCAATTTGATAGGTGGACCACTCGGTGGACAAAGAACTGGCTGGATGGTCACACTCAAAGAGTTGTGGTCAACGGTTCAATGTCCGGCTGGAGACCAGTAATGAGTGGTGTCCCTCAGGGATCGGTGCTGGGACCGGTCTTGTTTAATATCTTTGTCGCTGACATGGACAATGGGATTGAGTGCACCCTCAGCAAGTTTACCAATGACACCAAGCTGTGTGGTTCTGTTGAGAGGTTAGAGGGAAGGAATGCCATTCAGAGGGACCTTGACACACTTGTGAGGTGGGCTGATGCCAACCTCATGAAGTTTAATCATGACAAGTGCAAGGTCCTACACCTGGGTTGGAGCAATCCCAGGCACAGGTTGGGCAAAAAGGAAATTCATGGTAGTCCTGCAGAGAAGGACTTGGGGGTGTTGGTCAATGAGAAAAGGAACATGAGCCAGCTGCAGTGTGCACTTACAGCCCAGAAAGCCAACTATATCCTGGGCTGCATCAAAAGAAGCGTGACCAGCAGGTCAAAGGAGGTGATCCTGCCCATCTACTCTGCTCTCGTGAGAACTCACTTGGAGTATTGTGTGCAGTTCTGGTGTCCTCAACATAAAAAGGACATGGAACTGTTGGAACAAGTCCAGAGAAGGGCCACGAGGATGATCAGGGGACTGGAGCACCTCCCATATGAAGACAGGCTGAGAAAGTTGGGGCTGTTCAGCCTGGAGAAGAGAAGGCTGTGTGGAGACCTCATAGCAGCCTTCCAGTATCTGAAGGGGACCTACAAGGATGCTGGTGAGGGACTATTCATTAGGGACTGTAGTGACAGGACAAGGGGTAATGGGTTGAAACTTAAACAGCAGAGGTTTAGATTGGATATAAGGAAGAAATTCTTTACCGTTAGTGTGGTGAGGTACTGGAATGGGTTGCCCAGGGAGGTGGTGAATGCTCCATCCCTGGCAGTGTTCAAGACCAGGTTGGATGAAGCCTTGGGTGATATGGTTTAGTGTGAGGTGTCCCTGCCCATGGCAGGGGGGTTGGAACTAGATAATCTTAAGGTCCTTTCCAGCCCTAACTGTTCTATGATTCTAGGACACCAGAACTGCACACACTGCTCCAAGGAGGGTCTCACGAGAGCAGAGAAGCAGGATCACCACCTCTGACCTGCTTGTCACATTCATTTTTATGCAGCCCAGGACATGGTTGGCTTTCTGGGATGCGAGCAAAATGTATTAGATTACTGTGAACTGTGCAAAAATTGTACCTGCTAGGTGATAAACATCAAAGTCTGGATTTTTGATTGCAGTAAAAATTATGAGTGAGTTACACAAGTGCAAACAGTCTACTGTCTGTTCCAAAATGGAAAGGAGTATTTGGGGGGGGTGGAGAAGTGTCACTAATTTAGCATTTCCCATAGAAAATACAAAGATGAAAATTCATCAAAACTTTAAGAAAGGCATCAAAATACTTCTAAGACATTCCGAATACATGTAACAATACACACGATACTCTGTTACAATAAAAAAATACAGCACACTTTGCCTTCATGCTAAGAAATATTCACCTGCTGGAACAATACTTCAAGCATTCACTAATACTTTGCAATACATCTATAGGAGTCAACCCCCCTTATTTTTATAAATTTCTTATTTTACTGTAACAGAACTCAAAACTACAGTCATTTCTTAAAAATACAAGTTCTGAGGACTTTCCCCTTACTCCCTCAGCTTTCTCCATTCAGTTCTGTCTTTTTTCATTCAATAAAACTCCATATTGTATCTGTTAAGGGAATGAGGAAAAAGATGGGTTTTCATTATCGTTCAAGATAAAGCCAAATGGGCCCAGTTAACAAATGCCATTCACTAACTGGAAATTTGGCACAAAAGCACTATTTAGAACAAATGCTGATTGGCTCTGTATTTCAAAGGCTGCCTGAAATTCTCGCTGAACAGCAAAAACATGATGCTACTTACATTCAAAAATATACAGCCTGCACAGTAGGACTTCGAACCAGTGAATAAATTCTGCCTAATCCATTCATGAAGAACACAGCTCCCCAGTGTTCAGCCTTAGTATCTCGGTTGGACACTATCAAAGTGCTCAGAAGTGCTGAGTATCAGTGTATCCTTCCATAGCAACTGCAGTGGCTGTAGGGTGAGAGCATCTTTGGAAGCTTTTGTGTCTTGTACTTCAGGAGGAAAAAAAAAAACCAAAAAACCAACAGAAATCTCACCCAATTTTCTAAGAATCATGGTCTGCTTTATTAATTGTTTTTTTCCCTAAAAAGGTGTACAGGGAAAACACTTCTTTCCAAATACTCTCAAGGTCTCCTTTGTTGGAGTTGTAATCATTCAGCATGCTGTTATCTTTTGAAGAACCTGAAAAATTTAGTGACAGAGTGCTTTATAAAAATATTTTTTGTATGTTACTCTGGACTACTGAATCATAGAATCACTTAGGTTGGAAAAGACCTTTATGATCATCAGATCCAACCATAAACGTAACACTGCCAACTCCACCACTAAACCATACCTCTACGTGCTGCATCTACACATCTTTTAAGTATCTCCAGTGATGGGGACTTCACCACTTCCCTGGGCAGCCTGTTCCAGTGTTTGATAACCTTTTTGGTGAACATCCAATATAAACCTATGTTGGCGCAACTTGAGGCTGTTTCCTCTCATGCTATCCTAGAAAGATGAGCAAGAGTAGAAAGTGAAACCCCAGAATCCCCCATGAAACAAATGTTACAAAGTGGAGCAACCTTATCGATGAAGATCATGTCACATGTTAGGCAGAGAATGATAGATTGGCCTTGAAAGTGGACTCCTTCATTGTCAGGTTTTCTCATAGTCCATATAGTCAGGTTAGACAAAAAAGAGAATAGAAATATAAAATAGAACTATCATCCTCTGTACTAAATATAAAACTCAGTGGCATGCACTTCCTTAAAGCCGTTACAAATGCAGCTATTAAGCTTCAGATAATTATTGTATATTCAGAACTAACCCAACTGTTTAATACTTACTAAGTCACATATAGCCATCACCCAAACATAAAATTTAATGGTAGGCTGCTACTTCCTACAACAACCAGTTTTAGAACAGCAAGCTTAATGTTTTTGTTACATGTACACATTCACATCCAGATTCCGTGTTTACCTGCAAAGCTGAAATTTCACTACCACTAACTAATTACAGATGTAAAACTGGGGGCAAGAGTATGGTCCATCGCCCAAACAATTACTTGCTCTTCCCTTAGTTGAGAAGTAAATAAATTCCAGACATTCAAGTATTCGTGCCTTTTGGACCAAATGCTTTTACAACATTTTCAGCTTTCAAGTGCTCTTCACTAATCTTATTCAGTAAAAACATCTGTGATAAAAAGCATATTTGTTTCAATGTTTTGCCCATGAAGCTTATTGCAATAGGCATAATAGCTGCCAGCAAATCTAAATTTAAACTGAAAGAATGCAGCAGAAGTGAAAAAGTCCATATAGAACACCCAGGGGTCGGGGTTAGCCTCACTGCCAGACCTCATCTTATACTGGAAGCAGAAAGACTTCCAAGTGAAGGGTTATGAGAAAATTACACAATTCTAAATTTATCTAATAACTTGTGGCTTTCACTTTACAAACCTTCAATAGGTCCAATTGTTCTGATAGTTATGTATTGTAAAACTTCCAAGTGATAAATTACTAACCTCCAAATAAAAAAATACCAATGCTATTTAGCCCTCCTCCCTCATACTAAATGAATTTAGATAAAATTCTCTCTGATGTACAGCCTAGATCTGCAAAGAATGATTTGTGGAAGCATTTTAGGGACCAAATATCGTATTTTGCTCTTGCTGCACTGATGAGGCTCCTCTGTTCTCAAAAGCAGTTCTGTGCAAAAGTCTCTCAGCCACTGATGGCTTTGCCTACAGGGGCTGGAGAAGGAAGACAGATTGGTTCCTTACACAAAATCCTTCCAAAAATGAAATACTTAGAATAAAAAGGGCACTTTTATTCTTACAATAGACTTATGCGTGCCTTCTATATTGAAGATAAAATATTGAAGATAAAAGGGAATTTCCCTCATATCCCACTATAGTGTTGCTTAAATATTTACAGAGCTTTTAGACGGACTATGGCAGTAACTTACAGCACATTTGTCCTGGAAAGCAGGTGAAGTAAACTCGGCAGTTAGCAACCTTTCAACTTCTAAGAACCGTATACTGCTGAAATGACCAAGGAAAAATCTCTTCAATCTCCCAAGTCAGCAGGCAAAACCATGTGCACAGCTAAGTAGCAGGGAAAATGAAAGGTCTTCAGAGACACCACCTAAAATTTTCAGCAATATAGATCCTCCCAATCCCCAAAATATTCCTCTAAGATGGGGTATTAGGATCACAGCAGTTTTCCCAAACAAAAAGCTGTATCTCTGAATAGTGAATATAGTACAATATAGAAAACTATTGTGGAGATATGAACTGCAAAACACAGAACAATAAGAATATACCTTTGGGGTTTTAAATTACAAGGTGTACAACACTGAGAAAAGAGAACCCAAAGATGTGTTAAATTATTTTCTCGCAGTGCCACAACTCTTACCTCATTTCATGTATTTGATTATTTCTTTTAAAAGAAACTCCTACCAGCTCAAAAATAGACTCAATTACTTTTTATAACAGCTTTTAATCTCTCAATCACTGAATTGTTAAATTGGCCTTTATTTTGCAAGCAACACATTGACCTTGCATAGTGATAATATCAATTGTGTAAAAGAAAGTAAAATCCTGTAGTCCTGTCTCTCTCTCAAGGGTTCCTTCATCAGTCCTTAAGGACTATTGCTCTAAGCTAGACAGAACAAGAGCCCTGATACCCTCCAAATGTTATTTTATGGTAATATTTCCCAGATGAAGAAATCTGAGCTAATTTCTCAGACTGAAGGCCAAACTGTATCAGCACGGTGCTTTACACAAGACAAGAGAGAAAGAAGAGGAAAACAAAGGCATCTAACTGTAGAAAAGGTGTGAAGCAGCAGCCCAGACGGCCTGGCATGAAAACTGTTGCAGGTTTGTTTTGTTCGTATTTTTGCATTGGACTGCTAATTTTTAACGCAGCAACTTAAAATGGCATGTAGTTGGTTTTAACATCAAATTGTAATTTGGGTTTGCTCCAATAATTAAATGATTTATTTTCCCAGTTCACAACGCCTATAGCAATTCTCTACCTTTTAACAAATTATGATGTCAAGCAACACTGGATTTTGCAAAACAGGCTGTCTGACAAGCCTGTACTGCTGACACATACTGCAGACCTGGCACCAGAATGGGCAGACAAGCTTTCTTAATTGACATCTGCTCCTATTTCAGCACATGAATTATCCTCTTGGGCTATCTCACCTTTGGCTGCTCCAGAGCAGACGCTAGGTTACCATTTATCTATCCAACCATTTTCTCCACTTTGTGGAGGAAATGAACTGTGCTTCCCATATCCCAAACACCTGCTCTGAACAGTAGTCAAATTCCTGATGTCACTCATTCACATTCAGTTTAGCACCATCTTCTGCACATCACAAATAGTGACCATGAATGTCAAACCAGTTTTTATACACATGTAATAAGGTACGTTTAATATCTTCACTAAAAGTTACTAACTTCAAAATACATTAACTTCTACCATGTTTACCTTGGAAAACATAACGGACTCACGCAGGGTATCTACCTGCAGTTCTCATTCATTAAGCAATAGTGTTTCAGACTGGGTTTCACAAAAACTGAGGGGTCTTATGCCACTAAATACACAAAAAGCCACATACTGGAATAGGTAACTTACAGATCCTTCTCCCCTGCATGTTCGGTTGTACCTATAGGCTGCCTTTTGAGACAGGATAGGCTGAACTTGTTTTCTTAAGAAATGGTTTTCTTTTTAGAAGACTTTGTGCTTAATGCTCTGTAGGGCATAGAAGAGCTGAGTTCTGCTTTATCTTTGGCCTGGTGCATTTTGTACCAGCTCTCCCAGCCACTTTGAAGATCAGCAAGGAGAACAAAAATAGCCATCACTTTAATACTGGAACAAGCAGCTTGCAGCCAAGTTCCTCCTTCCCTTCTTGCCACAGAGGAACAAACATGAAAATCTACTCTACCAGTTGCAGCACCTAACTTTTGGGGAACACATCAGAAAAGTTTTGTGAGCAAAACTATGTTCTATAAAATATGCAAGCTGTTTGATAAGACCTGTATATTGGTCTTCCAGTCCTGCAAGCAGGGATTCATCCCCAGGCTACACATTTGAGTTGTTTCCATCACACATTATTTATCTGAGTTGTCCAAGCCTTAAATTATTTTTGCACAGCAAAGCTATAAGAGAACCTATGCCCATACAAACAAATCAAAAGAAATTCTTCTTGAAGATAGAAAACACAGGGTAATGTCTTCCAAACAGATAAGAAAGCTGAATCCTTATCTTTTGGGGAAGACAAACCACGAATTATGGAAAATGTAAATACTCTCCCTTCTTTTGGAAGAAGTTTCTATTTTCCTGGTATTTCACACAGGATGCTTTCCCAGTTCTCAGTACCATAACCTGCAAGTTTATAGGTGTCCTGGCCATGAGGATTTTTTTCTAAAAATATGAAAGTCAGCATTTCCTTGAAGAATTATGGAGTGGAATCTAAAGATTAAGAATAAAGACAGAGACCAAGTAATATCTAGGAAATTTCTATGAATAAATAATGAAACTATCTTGAGACTCTAAGTGCCAGAATAATAATAAAAAAAACCCACAAAAAACCAAAACCCAAACCTCTGTGTAGGCAAGTATAAACTTAGTATTATTTTTTCCTTAAAATGCTAATATGCTTATGTACATGTCAGTCATTGTAATACAAAAATTCATATAGAGAGTGAAAGACTTTCCAAGAAAACCAATTATAGAAATCTCCTCCATGTAGTATGGAACTTAAGCTATGTGTTATTTTTAAGTCATATGTAAGTCATGCTTTGGTGCCTACTTTACACACAAAACCATCAAACCCCCTGTTGATATAGGTAACATTAGTAAAGTTACTGCAGCACTAAACAGGATAAAAAGAATACTTTTTCCAAGACACAACAGCATTCCTGGAGTTCTGTCAAACCTAACGCTGTTCCCTGCCCAAAAGTTCTTATGTTCTACTATTGAGAAAAATTAATTTTAGAAATCCACTTCTAAATGGAAATCTAAAATTCTAGAGAAAAATAGAGTGGAATTAATGAGTACTTAAGGGCAAAGAAGAAAAAGCTTGGCAGAAGAGAAGTTATTTTTGGTGCCTGAGAACAGGTGGTGACAGGAAAAACAATGGAGCATGAATTGTAAGAGAACAAAAAAATGGCAGATAATTGATATAATGTAAGCCTTCTAATTTATACCCTGAACCAATATTCATCAAGATAGCAATAAGCAAAGGGCATTAATCTCAGGCCCAGAAAAGTAATTAGACATAATCCCAAGATCTTCACTGGAAGCTTGACACACAAATATCCAGGTCTAACCACCAGGCTTCAGTATTATTCAAAACCAAGTTAAATGCAATTTATGGATCTGCTATGACTTATGTATTTACTGACATATTTAAACACATATTTTAAAAAATCCATTACTCTATTAATCAATCCTGGAACTCTTTGGGCTTTTAGAGCAACGAAAGTAACAAGACTTGCATAGCTCATATTGCCAATGCTATTTCAGGGATTTATGCAATATAAAAATCACAATTTTCTTAAATAAATGCAACAATAATTGCTAACACACCTTTGTATTATTTCACACTACTTAACCGCATGCCAAGTTATGCTGTCTCTTAAACCAAAATAACAAAGAACATTTATTAAAAGTTACAGTTTGGGTATAATGTGTATACAACCTTTGGCCAAGCTTCCCTGTATTATACCAATGTAATTCCACAAAAGTCCTTGCGGTTGTCCCAGGGTAACATACCTGCACGTCTTGCAACGCCTGGGTATAATCACACCACATTAAAGCTGGCATGTGCTTTAATTTGTGTTTATTTTATGACAAGCTCACTGACAATATCACATTGGAATCAAGACAAAAAAAAACCCAACATTTTGAAACAGCAGCTCTCACAGCAGCAGGGAACCTCCCTGGGATTTTGGACACAAAAGTAGCACCATCCCGTAAGAGGCACCACAAAGACTTTTTCCTCCAAAAACTATCCAGCAGAGAAACAAAGGAAGGTTTTCTCCAGCCTAAAAAGCAGATTGTCGACACTGTGACCTCCAAGACACCACATTTTCCTCACATCCCTCCAGCATTTAGCCCCAGATAATTTGCTTGATTGTAGCATACTCCACAACAGAAAAAAAAGGGTCTTTCCTCCCCCTTTGCTTGCAAAAGCATTATTTCACCAGAACACTCAAGCAGGGTCGTGCTGCCCCACACCCTTGCGCTCAAGGGCACAGCTCAATGTGCACCGAGTGCTGGCACCACCGATGAGCCCGAAGGCCCCGGGGCTCGGCACAAGCCTACAAGTACCGCCACGCGGGGCTAAGGGGAGGTACCCCCAAGGCCCTCTGCTCCCGTTGCCGCCCTTCCCCCTGTCGGGCACAACACGGCACAGGGCGGGCTCAAACCACATTTCTAAGCGGACTCTTCCGTTCGCGCTACTACAGCTTCCGCGGCCATTTGGCACGGGCGGGGGCCCAAGCCCTTCCCCCCCAGCCGCCATGCTGGGAATGGCGCTGCCGCCCGGCCGCGGGGCACGCGAACCCGCAGCGCTGTCACTGGCGGCCCGAGAGAGCGCGGAGCTGCTTCCCCCCCACCCCCAACAATGGCCGCCGCGCGCGCCCGGCCCGAGCCCGCCCTTTCCAGGGCCCCGCGCGCTCCGGGGGAGGGGCTCGCGCCCTGGCCAGCGCCCCAAGGTGCGCGCGCAGCTGCCCCCGCGCTCCTCGTTCCCCTCCGCGCCCAGCTCCTGCCAGCGCGAACGCGCGCGCGCGCGCGCCGCCGTGATGTCGCCGGCTGGCGGGCGGAGTCGGCACGCTGGAGGGCGGGGGGAGCCAACGGCTCACGGGGCGGCAGCGCCACCTGGCGGCCAGCAGTGACCCCGACAGCGTCTGCTGGCGTCCCGGCAGGGAAGGGCGGCCCCGGCGAACGCGGGGAAGCGGTGGCTTCCGTGGGGCGCAGTGGCGTTGGCGGTGGGTGAAAGGCAGCGGGAGCTCGCTGCCCCTCCGCACCCCACCGCCGGCGCCGCCCGAACGGGCAGTCTGAGAACGGCCGCGCCGTCTGTGCCGCACCAGCGAGAGCCGTTCCTCCAGAGGGCGAGGCTGAGCACCAGAGCCGCCTCCAGCCGGCCCTTCGGGAGCGGCAACGCTGGCCTGACCCCATTGTCTTAAGGGCCGCCGACGGTCGCGGCGCCAAAGCCCGTAGGGGCGAGTGTAAGCAGCCGCTGGGGAGCCCGGGCCGTGAGGGGGACGCCGGGCTGTCCCCCGCCTCGCTCCTTCACTGCGCTTTGTCTTGGCATAACAACTGTCAGAGCTGGAGCTGGCCTTGCTCCTTGAGGAAATGATCCTTCCATGGGGCCGTGCCTCAGTTTCCTCAGTGTGAAAGAGCACTTGAGCTGGGACAACCTTTACGCAGAGCTGGTGCGTGGAGCCTGCCGCTGCTGCCTTGCCTGCACAGCCAAGCAGAGGTAGACAGGGCTTAAAAGTAATATAAAGAAAATCTTCAAAAGTTCCTTTGCCACTGCACACAGTAGTGGAAACTTCTGCTTTTAAATTCAAAGCTACAGCTACAGCCCTTCAGGCATTGCACCTGAAAAAGGCCAACCGCACTCACTCCTAAATCGTTACATATCTTTCTGGAATTAAACACACAATGTTGAATGCAGACAACCTATCCCCCTTGCAATACCGGACACGTGTCAGAATAAATCGCTCTGTCTAGATCAAGACTGATTATGTTCAGCTTCAGAAAAATAAGTTAAATGTGATATCTGGTTAGATTACCTTGTTTTCAGGAGTCTTATGAAGAATAGGAGCTGCATGGATAACACCAGACAGTATAAATGTAAAGTTCACCCGTACTACCCAAGCTAGGCAACACTGGCACACAACTCTGAAACTAATTGTGTTTGAACCATTAGACTGTACTGCAGTTTGCCTTGGGACAGTTGGTTGCTCTTGTCAGTGGTGAGACAGCGTGACCTCAGCTCTGATATCTGAACACAAAAGGAGACTTCAGATGAGAGAAAAATCTTCAAACTCCTAGATTCCAGGACAGCTCAAGACAAAAATGTCTAAGGCATTTCTGAAAACAAGTTTTGCTTGTTTGGTTTGACAAAATGAGCCTTAGTGGGCAGATTTGGACAGTCTCATTGTTTGTCTTTCTGGTGATAGGAAGAGATTTTTCTTCGAAGTCTGTTACATTTTGGGGCATGAAAGGGAAGAACGTGGGGAGGGAGGAAGAATATTATCTCTGGAATGCTGGAAGCCAAAGTCAGGCTATAATCATGGATCTTTTAATTACCAAGAGTAAAGTCTGGCAAAGCATCAGATCCAGATTTGGAGGATCAGCTTCCTATTGTGACATCATGAGACTGGAGAAAATGGCAGAACAGAAAATCAAGGCTTTGAAGCCTGAATTTGAATCATGTTACAGTACAGCTCATAGTGCCAGGGGAACTTAACTTCAATTGTGGTCCTTTGTCATTTGGATCAATACAAATGCTAATAAATAAAATGCCAATTTGTATTCTTCCTTAATAAATAAAAAACATATTGGAACACATCAATCAAACTATTTGTAAATACCGTTTAGAAAACAGTTTGCTTAATTTTTCCTTCAGGATGGTCTAGTTTTCTAATTTCATTGACTTTGTAATAGACCTTTTCTAAATATTCATTATCAGAATGTATAGTTTCAATTATAATGTTAAATGTATTTTTTCCTTCTTCCATCATATTTTAATTGTACTTATATGTAAAGTAATTATACTTTATGTACTTATTTTGTATTTTCCTTTTCTTTTTTTACTTGGTGTTTTAAGAGAACAAAATCATACTCTTCTGTCTTGGTGTTGCTCACCTGCTATGACATTTTCCCCACAACTTTTGAGTATTTTCAATAGTTTCAAGCTAGTTTAACAGATGGGAAGAAATATCAGAGAGATCTGAACTTTTTCAAAGTTTAATCAAAATTTCTGCTGGATGGACACAGGAGACTGAAATAATGACCCACTATAAGCTAAGGATGAGATATCAGCCCATATCATTTCTGAGCAGCTGCCAATGACTGTCTGTGTGCTAACTGTCCAGGCAGTGAGAAAATACTGATAGCTAAAGCTCTTGTTGTCTCTTGCCAGATCAGGGGATTTGGGAACATTGTGGGGAAAGGGAAATAAAGGAGATATACGTAGGTGTGAAGAAAATAGTGGGAGGTGGAAACAGGAGGTAATGCAAAATGTTAGGAAAGGAATGGTGTATGATAGAAAAGCACTGACAGGTGGGGAATGGATTGGGCAGCAGGAGATGCTGAAAAGGGTGAGCTGGGAGGCATTATTTCTGCAGAATGTCGGTATGGTAATCCTAAATCTGAAAACCATTTTGGAGCAATACTTCTCTGAGAGTATCGTGGGGTGATCAGGTAAATTCTGCAGAAAAAGAAGGACGATAAATTTTCATGTTCTAACCTGAGACACTTGTTTTTATAAATGGAACTTTTTCTGTCATGAGGGAAATCAGTCCCTGATCAAGAAATTGAAGAAAAATACTTTGTGAGGGAGGTAATAGGTGGTTCAGTTCTGATCTAATAATTTTATAAGCTTTATGTCACTCATCCCATGTGTTATAACTTGGTTTGTGTTTTTAGTTTGGGTTGTTTGTGGGGATTTTTGTTTTGTTGGTTTGTTTTGTTTTTTTTTTGTTATATTTTTTTCCAATGGGGTTTCTCAACAGCTTCTGTCTAGGTATCAACCTGATGAATTCAGAGCCTCAATGAATTCCATCAGCTTCATGAGAAGCCCATCTATAGTGGCCAAGGATAAAGACAGGGATGTAATTCCTTTCTGAATGTCAGTCAGGGCGAAGCATAGTGGGTTAAGAACAGTCACAAAGAAGGAAAAAAATATCTTATGTGGCAAAATTGCAGCAGATAACTATGTAATTAAAAATCTTTTATAGAAAAAAATCATTAGGAGTGAGGAAATAAATTAAAGATACCTGTAACTAACCTGTACATTTGTAACTAAAGATACTGTTTCACACAAACAGGTTTTGTTTCTTTTTAAGAAAGGTTTGAATTGGTTGAAGTTGAAGGGACATGGGAGTAAGTTTGAGTATGCAGTTGAAATCAGAAATATCATTATACTGGGTGACTAGATAAAACTGGCTCAAAGTACCATTTACAGTACATGTACATTGGTCATTTTTAATGTTTTGTATCCCATGTTTGAGAGGGCTTACAAGTTGCAGCATTTCAATTATAAGAAGCCTGTCAAAATAACGCAAGGACATTGATCATAGAACAAATAAATCTCTTTGTGTAAATTTTTGGAAGTGTGAGAAGTCAGTGAAGAGGCACATTTTTCTTTTGTCTAAGTCTCTAAAATGCCTGCACTTAATCAGATGGGATCTCCCTCTGGAGCTCTTCAAAGACATCAGTGTCTTTCCTGTGACTGTATAAGAAATTTATGTGCTTCATTTGACAAACTGCTTTCTCTATAATGAGGAAACTGTATACGCTCCCTAACACTTAAATCCAGATAATATTCTGCTGATGTCTTAACTCCATGTTGAGGCAAGACCTGGTGTGCACCATCTCTACTTCTGCTCCCTCCTGTCTTCCTCCCACATCCCTGGTTTATCTGGAAAGAAAATTAAACTATGAGAGCAGCCAGCCTACTCCACCAGGCCCAGTGGAGGATTAGGAACCACAGATGTTTAAATATCTAAATTTTAGATTAAAATTAATTGCCTTAATTATACAGATCAGATTTCACTTCTCCCTCCCTGATAAAACTGGCAACAGCTTTCAATCTGAAGAAGTGCATGGCCTTGTAGATAACGTTTTGAATAAGCCACAGGATAACACTTACTGCAAGTCACTTCTCTATGCTTCTTTGTTTTTTCCACCACTTTTTGTCTGGTAAACTGGTATATATGTTTCTGCCACCTGCCTATGCTAAAAGCTGGTTGTGCTGTTATAATAATCTGTTGCAGTTAATGCTCTTTTTCCTCTAAATGGCAAAATACCCATGGCAAATGTAGAAACTAAGAAGCTGAAAGGAATAGGTGGATTTTAGATGCTGAATTTAAGATCCTTATATAATGCACAAGAACAGTCGTCTGTGCATGTATGTTCCTTGATCCCTTTCTAATTTATGTAGTACGTGTTTTGTTTTACATTTTTAATTGTTAATGCTAGTTATCTACTTAAAGTTTTCAGAATTCTAACAGCATTTCTTCTTTCAGAGATCAGAAACAGACACAAATACCATGTGAGTGATCAATAAAACTTTTACAAACTTAACAATTCATGACATTTGTAACCATTCATGGTATTTGTAAACAGCTGAAGCCCTGTCTTGCTAGAATAAAAAAAAACCCAAAACTAATGGTGAAGTATGTGGAAATATTGTATTATTACTGCATAATAATTGACTTTTATATTTTGCTCCCCTTGAACATCTTTATGAATAATTTCTGTATCCCCAGAGAATGTAACCACATTGCTTATACCATATAAATATTTTCGTGCGGCACAGATGTTGGAAAATGTGGCCTAGAACTCAGAAAAATCTGTTTTACTGTAAGAGTATGATGGTCACTAAATAGCAATGACTACTGTGACCAGAATCTTAAGGTTCAGACATGGTGCCCATTCCTTGCTTCAGACATCTGCTGCTGGAATGAGGGGTGTTGAGAGAGAGGAGTGATCTGTATCAGCCACTTCTATAAACCTACAGGAGTTTTGCAAAATCTTCAAGACACAGATGCACTAAAGATGTTCTGAGGCAGATGAAGCTGTAATCATGAGCCTGTCCCAGTCTTTCACCATGCAGAGATTTTCCTAACACTTATTGACTTCCAGTTCTAATACATATTTTTAATACTTTAATGTTATTTACACATGAGGGGCTCTTTGTGAATTACCGCAACTGAAAGCATTTGAAAATTCTGTTTATGTATTTTTAGGTATTTGTTGAGCCTTATTTATATTTAGAAAAGTAATGGTTATTAAAAAGAATGGCAAAACATTGTTTGGGTTTATTCAGAGAATTTTAAGAAAGAGAAGAAAAACCAATCCCAACCATGCTGGTGGATGATGATCAGCAGTGATATTTTCTATTCACAATTACATCAGTTCCATGTGATATGAAATATTTTAGCAAAACCACATCAACTGCAAAAATCCACATAAAAAGATCTATTGACATAACTCTGGCAAGTAGCTAAAAAGAAACTATTTCTAACCTAATTCAAAGTGGGCAGGATTTCAATTAGTTCCTCCAATTATGTACTTCAAACAAAGTTTATAAAGCATATTTTGAAATGCAAGACACTTAACAATAGCAATAATAAGCAAAATCTTCCTAGCAAAATGCAGTATAATGTAAAACTGCAAGACTTGCAGGTTTAAGAATATACCCGTGTGGAAAAAGCTTTGTGTGCTGCATTAGCACTTGAGCTACATCCAGACATTCCAGGAGAAAATTTGGAAGGACCATAGTTTGTATTTTAATAGTTTCTCTTAATCCACTTCAGGATGTTAAAAACAATGGCAAGCTCTCCCAATGGCTCTCCAATCCTGCTCACCTCTATGTAGTCCTGTTGTGATATTGGCACCATATTTAAAGAAACAAAAAAACAAAACAGAAACCCCAACAAGAAAGGAAATGGGCTACAGCACACTTAAGAGTGAGAATGTGCATAAACTTATTAATATATAATTTAGCTTTTCTGGAAAAAAACTGGATAGGCAAATAGAAACCAGCCTAGTTGCAGCCCACCTAACATGTGCTTGAATATGAAATTTAAAGTGACAGCAATTTCATTTGGAATCTAAGTAAGTGATGAGTTTGTTTTCTTTTAATTTAATTGATATTTGTCAATTCATCAAACTTGAATTATTTTTCATGGACAGCTTAATTTTGACAAGCTTCCGCTGGGGAAAATACCTTTACTTGCCAGTTAAGCTACACAAACCATTTAGTAGCCCACCTAGCAAGCTGCTGAAGGCTCCTGACATATCACACCCTGGCTAAGGAATCATTCACTGTCATGGAGAATTCTGAATCTTTGGGGAGCTTTCTTATGAACTGGAGTAGCCCTAAATTTTAAAATAATTACTTTTACCTTTGCAGATCTGAATGCTTTTATCTGCCACACTACCTAGAAGGTTTGGGGTTCTTTTGTTATATACTGCCAATTTTAAATTGGATGCAAAAACTGAATTTTCCATCTTAATTTTGTCCAGTTTATACATTTGTGCTCTTTCACATTCATTTTAATTTGCATTGGAATTAAATGTTGTGTGTCCTGAGCTGCTTGTGTGACCCCTCCTTAGCATTTGCACACAATTTCCAAATAAGTAAAGAACACACATCAAGAAGATTAGTTTTTTTTAGCTTAAATATCTGCATTTCATTTAATGCAATTTAAACCCATCTTAATAAAAACTTTATACAAAACTGGAAACACTGTGCACAAGAGAAGGTGATCTGGGATAAAAACTGTGAATTCCAACTTATAGAAATTCTGACTATTTTAGAGTTTGCTGCTATTCATTTTTTTTTATTAATAGTAAATTCTTTTGTTTAAATAAGTTTTATATAAGAACATTGAAGTGGCACTTTTAGAGTTTGCTGTCTGTCATTCACATGCAGAATACAGGCTTTGTCATGTCTAAAAAGTTCAGTTTCAAAAGCATTTTTTGAACCTGCTTAATGCACTTTTTCCTTACTTCAGAAAGAATTGAGTTTGTCCCTGCTTGCTTGAAATACTGGGGGTTTCCCACGAAGGCTTTTGAAACCTGTTTCTCTCCTTTAGCATTCCTTATTTATTTATTTTTATTTACTTCAGTGGCATTGTGTGTCCCTCAAGATAAGACTAAAACTGTTAAGTCCTTACAAGGCTTGGACGAATCAAGATAGCAGGTAATCTGCACTATACAAAACATAATATGGATGGCTATCTTGATAGTCCCCTTGCATAAGAGGTACATGATAGTATTGCAACTTCCATTAAAAAAACCCAACAAAACATAAACAAAAAAACAGAGTTTGTAGAGTATTTTTGTCTTCCAGAGGTAATCTTTTTAGCTTAGTCATCTTCCATCTCCAAAACATGATCTTTTCCCATATATCTATAGTTATTTATAATATCTTAGTAAGCTTTGATAATAAAGCAAATAAAATACACCTTGAGGAAAAGTCTCAGAGTCTACGCCCTTAGTTGCATAAATACCAGGTATTCTCTTTTCTCTCATTACAAGCACTGACCTTGGTGAGGAATGATGTTAATAAAAAGCAGTCTGTAGTTCCTTTTTTCTAGTTATTGGCTTTGTGCACTTTTCGTTGATGTATAATATACTTATTATAGAATGAAATACATGCAAGTTCCAGTGTTGTTCCTTGGCAGGCTTAGCAGCTTTTTTTGACATTTTAATTTAAGGAAATCCATCCCCAGACTAACTGCAAAGGCTTTTGCTATAGTGCAAAATCATCATTACATAGCTACTGAAATTTCACCATTATACTATTTGAATAGGAATAATAAATACTAACTGCAAATCTTACAGTGGGTTATATACCATATCACTAACTACTTCATCACAAAGATGAGATTAAGGCCAGACAACATTTCTTTAATACACAGTATAAATAAGCTGTTAAATCTCTGACACAAAATTACCTATTCTAGACCCGATTTTCAAAACATTGGATTGAAAATCTAACTGTGAGAGACACCAGTAAAACAACCCAAAAGTCTGGTGAGATATTACTGAAGTTTATTTCTGGAAGAAAAATGTTCTAAATACAGGGGCTGGCCTCAACGTCCTATTAATTTTATTTCTGGAGAACTCCCAGCTAATTCAGAAATTTCCCTTTGCTGCACTGCAAAAGTCTTAGCTCTGAGTTAACTTAAAACTGGGCAAGACTTTTAGTTTTGACAAAAACTTGGATAGGCAAGAGCTGTCTGTTTCCATTTTTATTAGAATTTGAAATATTCCACAGTTGGAGTGATTGTTAAGAAAACTCTTGAGGGTGATGACATTTTCTTCTACACAAATAACCACACAAGAATGTCATAAAATGAAATCTCAGATATATGATCTGAAATTTTCTATGAAGTTTGCTACATTTAAAAAAAGTTTTTATTTTTTTTCTGAATTTGTTCCAAGCATGACTCAGCGTTAGTGCAGATCTCTGGTTATATGATAACTGGTGATGTGGCAGTACCAAAATGATCATAGATCCCTGGGTATGTAAAATCATGACAGTCCGCGGTCTCATAGTACTACCAAGGAAATATATACATTACAGTATTAAGCTAACATTATTTTATTGGAATTTCACACAAAGAAGGACAGAAGGATTCCAGGTATATCACTAGAGTCTGATTTTAGTAACTGGGCATGAGTTACCCGTATGTCTTATCGGAAGTGCCACAAAATTTCAAAAAATCATGAGGAAACTTGTAACTCATTTTTCTTTTCCTGCTCAAGAACTTTGACATATTATGAAATATATTTTGCAACTTTGCAAGGTTGGTAATTCCTAACGTTCTGGGGTTTATGGTTTGGGAGGTTTTGTTTGTTTTTCATGGTTTTTTGCTATAGTGCAGTTCAGTTGTTGGACTTGAAAAGCATACCAGTTCCTCACCTATCAGCCAAACAAGCTTGAAAATACAACCCAGCCTGGTCCCCTTATCTTTTGCTCAATTTCCAGTCTCACATATTATTCTGCTTACTGCCCATCCCACAGTTTATCCAGAATCTCCATCTGCACCTTGAAAGAATATCTTAATTTCAATGATAAGCAGATTAGCAAATTTCTGCATGTTTCTTCTGGTTCCCCCAAACTCGGACCCAGTCTGTAATTGATACGGGTGCCTGTTCCTGTGCTCTGACAGGAATGTGGTTCATCAGAGCCTTGACTTAGACAGGGCTTATTTTGTGTTGACTTCTGCACTGCTTCTGTAGAGCTATATTAAACACTTGAATGGTCTTACATGGCACAGGTTCCACATATTTTAAAGTATTTGTAAAGAAGAATCTTGATAAATTTCTTTCATGGGCTTAATGCAACCATAAATGTAAATTATTTGTATGTTTTCTGGCAAGAGCAATAGTCATGTTGGCGTTTCCTGAGGTGGCCATGTGATTCTGAAGTATTCAAATACATAACAAATGAAGGAGTCAGTATCTGAAAAAATCATAACCCAAGTTACATATGATGTATACTCTCCCTCTGTAGTGTAATGCACCACTTGTGTTTACTATTCATTCTCCTGAAGCTTTATATATAAATACAAACTACGCATTAATACTTATGACCAGGCTAAACCAGGAGTTCCCAAAATTTTGTTCATGGGGCCTCTAAACACATGCATGTGGGATAAAAATGAGCCTGTACAACATGATTCAGCAGCAGCACAGTATGTTCTCAGTACGACAGCTACAGCTAGGATGGGCAGAATAAAAGCTTTGTCAGACATTAGTGGCAAATAGTTGCACTTTGGAAACTGATAGCCTAAAGATTTTTCATAATGTTATGAAAACTACTTAAGGACCAACGTTCTGCATGTTAACATGAACAGCATGAGAGTTTTAGACTTTGCAGTGCAGTGCAATGCAATGCAACTCAATAACTCCATTTTCTGCAATTTCATATTATCTAATTCAGCGACAAGCTGAAAGGTGCTTTGTAAATTTTCTGAAGGAGTTTGAAAGTCAAGGGGAGTTGTCTTTTTGAGTAATTATCTGATTTTCTTCATTAGTCTGTCCAGAATTGTAGCTTTCTCAGAATCTCACTATATAGGTAATATATACCATATACACTGTATGCTATACATTTTTGGAGAGTGGTGGTATTCTGCACCATAGATTATTTCAAACTGCATGAAGGGTCAACTGCAAAAAAGCCCTCTGGATTTTCTGAGTGCTAGTCCTCTTGTCACATGGAGGTTTATCCACTTTGCTTTTGAAAAAGGACAGATTTTGTCTCCTTGCATTACAGCTTTTTCTTTGGGAGTCCCAATCTGGGACTGCTGAAAATAGTTTATAAGACATTTTTTACAAAACCAGAGTGCTTGTGTTTTCTCTGAAGTCAACCCAGGAGCCACTGATACCTGCTGAAGGCAATCTTGTGATGTGAAAGACAGGTTTCTGATGATTGCAAGAAGGTGCATCTTTTCTGGGGGAGTATACATTTTCTTAATTCTCTAATGAACAGTGAATGATGCATGTTTATTAAAACATGCAAGCAGCATGCAAGTACACTGAAGGGATAAAGGGCACATTTTCCTACATTATTCCAATATACCAATCTCTTCAAGTATGATCTTTCAGCATATCTTTGTTACTGTCCCTGTTATAACTTTACTGTTATTTTCCAAAGTTCCTATAATTTCACAGTAATGCAGCTAATATCCACCGAAGAAACAAACTTGTATAACTCACTCCATTCATAATAAGTAGGACACAACAAATTAGAGAAAATTATACTCTATACAAAAAATGCTATGTTCATCATTATTTGAACATACTATGTTCATCAAATTTGTGAAATTAATATTTTTAACTAATAATTAAAGTTCCTAAGTCAGCATTCATCCGACTTTATTATTAAAAGCTGTTGCAGTTATGTATTGACTAATAATAATGTATCACTGCTAAAGTAATCATCAGTTCTCCAACTCATTTTCCAAGCAGGCAGAAAACAAGCATAAACACTAGAACCTTTGCAAAGTTCAACTCACAGTGTCTTCACCTATGAGCTCTAGAGAATGTATAATTTTAATACAGAAAGTGCAAACTTCACAGACACACAGAACAAATTAGAATTCACAAAGCTCAGTGCATCACTCCTGTCTTCGGCAAGCAATTTCCCATTTTCCTCCCCTCAGCTCCTACTCTGTTCTCCATAGATGTTGTTATTTCAGCACTTAGCTCTCCTACCTGGATAGATATCCCATGTCTGCAGAAGATGAACAAAAAGGAGATAATAATAACAACCGTGTTATTCCTCATGAAGAAGTCATGACAAATTTGAAACCCTTCTCCTCCCCTAGTTTTAGAGTTTGTTTCATAAGGTAAAGAGAAGAAAAAAACTTCTGAAGTATGGGAGGAATGGAAGAAGGAATTTGTACTTCACTCTAATATGTTCTTTTCTAGTTTTTGCTCTTGTACAACTGAATTAGAGAAGAAACTTGCAGGGCAATTTTCAGATAGCTTAAATTCCACCTATGTTCCAGTGCCTCATTAATGAAAACAGTAAAGTACCTCTCAGAAAAGTGCTTCAGAGTGGCTAAGCAAGGCACTGAGCAGGAATAGAAAAGGTACAAGGATTTAGCACAATTTAAGCTGTTCAAGCGTAAGGGCAGGAAGCTTACTTTGGCAGGCTCAGTTACTAATCATAGTTGTAGGCTTGACTGCTGCTCTGTTTTGATCATGTAAATTGAATGAACTCAATCTAATCTGAATAAAGCAAATTTATTGTCAAAGACTGAAAAAATTCTGATTCCTTTCCCACTGGGTATGATTACTTGATTAAAATAGTTACAAGCCACACAGAAGAATACATATCATTTAAGGAATCATAACTTCAAAGAATATGGCTTTGAATAGTTTTTTTGTGTGTTTATCTCCTCCTGCATGTCTTATCTATTTATCTTATCTTGCTCTTTTGGTGAATTTCTGGTGCTTGTGAAAAGAATAAAAACACAAGCCAGAAGCAGACAAAATATAGGACAGATGCTATGGAAACTTCTGTATTACATCTCAGCAAATTATTCCAGCCTGAATGTGAACTCTTATGGTGATACAATGATTATTAAACTTGTCACTCAGTAATTGTTGTATAATAAGAATAATATTTACCTAACTGTAGTACAAGGATGGAACAAGGAAATTAATGAAAATAAGTGAACAATCAAGGAAAAGAAAATTGGAAAGTCAAATTATCCATTTTCCTGCAGTAAAAGGCTGTTTTCTGTAGCCATTTCCAGAGTTCAGCTGCCTGAGCTTTAAATGTCAAAAGCAATGGAGATTTCACAAATTTCCTTTAGAATACTCCAGTTATACTTCAAACAAAGATTTACTCATGGTGAAAGGTGATGGCACTGCTACCCCATTAACACTACACACCGCTGTATACAGAGACAGGGGCTCCTGACACTGTACTGGCCGTTCTCATGACTGTGCAGCCTCCTCCAAAAGTCTGAGTTTACAGTCTGAAGGCCAATTCCCAACAAAGATAGTCATTGTGAATACTACCTTAATTACCTAAATTATCTCCTTGGGTCATCTTGTCTCTGTTACTCCTAGGGAGTGGTATCTCATTCTTTGACCCAGTGAACAAGGTAATACTCACCGCAAATATTAGACCATCAGCACTGTGCTTTAAGCCAAGAAGCAGGTTTGGTTTAGATCATCCTAAGTGTGTTGAAAAAGGCTTAATGTAAATATGTGTACAACTCAAGCCCCATAAAGGTCTCTCAGGCTCATATGTAAGGAAGGGCTAGAAGATTTGACGCTCTGGAACCTGACACACAGCTCACCAGCTTACACAGTAGAGATAGTAGAGTGCAGGGGAAAACTGTATGACGGATGCTCACTTCACGGATTTCTCCTTAAGCAGAAAGGACTCTTGTTTCTTTAAGAAACAGTTATTCTCGTAGGATTCTACTGGAAGTTACAGCTATGTGCAGCACTGGCCAACACTTAAACCTTTCCAGATATGTTTTAGAAAGTAGTGATTGTGTTCCATCAAACAGCAGCTCTGAGAAGCAGACTCATTTGGAGAGTCCTGAAGGTCTAGTGGTGAGACATATCCAGCATGTGGTCCTGGCACAAACACCAAGAGGCTGCAGAGGGACTGTGGAACACCTACCATGTCCTGATAGTTAGCTCTAAGCAGTTTTTTTTTTTTTTTAATGGGCACCATTGCATGAATTCTTTTCAGCAGTTTTTTCTGCTTGTGACAAAGTCGGCAGCATATACAAGTTGCATTTTTTTCCATCTTCCTTCTACTTGTTTACTGATCAGTGTACTCGGAGATTTGCCTCTGTTTATACATTAGACTGAAACAAGAAGTTCAAAATTACAACTTAAATGCATGTAACAGCTATTTAGGAGGAGATTTGGACATTGGCTTTGCTCAGACTGCTTGCAATGGCCAGTGCTCCCCAGCCTGGAGAAGGTGACAGCCTTTCCTCCTTTCTATACATAGAACAGGAGATTTGCAGTCAGTAACAAGTATATTTACTTAGGAATGCCCCTGCAGGGTAGATCCTAATCACTATTTCACTGTGAACTCTAGGAGCAAGGATTTAGCTAGGGTCTCAGTTAGGGTGTGATAGCTTGTATTTATATGGCCAAGAAATGTTTGTTACACTATTTTTACATATAAGGCTTAGCAGTAATGGTTGCTTTTGACAACATTTTTAGACCAAGCTGTCTCTATTTAGTTACTTTCCACTAGAAATACATTTCTCCATGGCCCCATTTCTAAATAATAGAAATAAGTAACTTGACAATGACATACATCTGCTTCAACCAGAGTCATGGCAAGAGTCTTAGTCTGAATAGTAATGCCTGACTGCTGCTAAAATTTGAGAGACAAGATAATCCTTTTTTTCAAATTCTTGGAGGCTTTCCTAGAATGAGACATGCTTATTTACATAGAAAAAAAAATCAAACCCAGGACTGCATCATTGCATCTGTACAGTTTTTGAAATGTTTTGACACATTCACTGAGATTTACTAGGTAATTTCACATGCTTGTCTGGCAATTTATAATCCATTATTTTGCACCTACAAGCTGCATCCTTGAGTTTATTTTATGGCATACACATAAAGTAAACTAAATGACAACAGCCCCTGGCCTCTCCCTTTTATCTATGGGAACGACCTTCAGTAAACGGAATCCAAGGGACATTGCATATGCATTTTGATATATATTTATAGTAATGGGAATGCTTCTGAGTAAATGAGGAAGCAAGACTTGGCTTAGGGTAGAGTGACAATGCAATTATTTAATAAACCATGTGTCACACTAATCTCTCGGGGTCACTGTTGCATCAAAATGTGCACTTTTTTGAAACCATCTTTGGGCCTTGTTTTCATAATGTTAGCTGCTGAGAAAATAATTTGAGAATCTGTCTTTCTTCTCTGTAGGCTGATGTGTTTCTGCAGTAAACTTGGGATATGTATGAAATACAGCACAAAACTTCCACTCCGTTAAGGGCAGAACTAGTCCCTCCAAATTGGAAATATATTAGTATTAAAGGAGAGGAGTAATTAAGTATTGCAAACCACAATTTTGATGTTATTGTGGACATTATAGACCAAATACTTTAATTTAATCAAAAATCAATGAAGCGACTCCATGTTATAAAAGTAAAAGGAGAACCATAAATAGAGAAAAATAAAACACATTGGATAAAAGACATGAGATCCACCCTGATTTTCAAGGCATAGAGCAGATTTACATGCAAAATAACTTTTAAAAGCTGGAGGAGGAGAAAAGAGAGAGGAAGGAAAGGTATGCCTGACTTGCAGTTAAAGATTTATTTCTGCTGCAAGGTCAGGAACGCTGGAATTTTAAGGGTTTGTTTTGCCCACTATTTGGATTCACTTCATATTTTTGCACTAGAGCTGAACTTCTCCAATGATAAATATGTTCAGCTCCAGGCATTTGGTTTGTCAGCAGTTGGGAGCAGGGGGAAAACCTTGCTTATTTTCCAGACTCGTGATAACTCATTTGGAGAGCTGCTGTTCCTCCAATTCCAAAACCATTTTTTTTCTGGAAAGTTTATAGTTGGATGATTGTTATTACAGTGTGTTTTTAATTTTTTCTGAAATCTTCTTATGTTTTTGGTTTGGACATAATTCTGTAGAGCATCATGAGGTGCACCAGCACAGATACAAAAAAAAAACCTGTTTATTTTACTTTTTATATATAGACCAGATTGTAACCTGCCTTCCATATTATTTTAATGAAACAAAAACAGAGAAAACAGTATTTAGCAGAAGCAGTGCTGTGGGTTAGGCAGTGCAGTGCTATACTGCCACTACACTAAACCTGAGCTCTATCCCTTTGGAACAGTCCCTAGACACAGGAAATATAGGCTGTACGTGGCATCACATATGATCTTGTAGAAGCATTGGAAACTGAGCAAATGTTCTCAAAAAAGCAAGGAAAAATAGAAAACCAAAGTTTGAATTTCAGTCTAAGTGTGGTCAACCTGAAGTAATAGATTTATGCAATTAAAAACCTAGTAAGCTTTTACTGGAGGTTTTTATCCTTAATTATATAATTCACATTAATTACCACTGTATAACAATTTGCACAACTCCTCCTCTTCTAACTAACCTTAAGTTATACCTCTTATTTAAAACACACTTGGAACAAAAGAGAAGCTTGTATTACCTCCAGCTCCATGTGTTTTTCTTCCTTGTCATGGTCCTTCAATTCCTTTTCAGAATGATCATCACAGTTTTCTAAATGACAGATGTGTGGAACCTTGGTAAGTTCATGTTTAGCTTGCTTTCTTTGAGAAACATTCCCTCCATGAAGACAATTGAAAAATGCCTCATATAGTGGCAGTTCCGTAAACGCATCATCATGTCTACCATCTACTTCCTCCTCATCAGATGAAAAATCACCTGCTTCTCCTGCCTCACAAATATGGAGTTTAGTGTTACCTTCATGTGATAAAAATTCAAAATCAGAAAATGCGATAGCACTTGGTTTGTGTTTTATGACTCTGATCTCATGACTCCTTTCTGGTTTCTTGTCTGATTTTTTTTCTGTGAGGACTGGCCATTCTGTATGCAAGGGAAGGTGTAAAGGATCTTCCCTTGGCTTGTGCTCTGAAGAGCAGAGTAATTCTTCACAAAGGTGCTTTGTCTCAGACTGATCCGTGGCACAGACACACGCTGCAACCGTGCCAGATTGCAAGGATGTCTCCCTGAGATCCAACAAGGATGACGCAGACAGCAAACTCAACTCAGGTTCCAGTAAAACATTCTGAAATTCAGATGGACTTGACTGTTTTTCAACCTTTCTTTTGTATTCTTCATACTTTGCTTCCTTTGGAGTCCCCAGGCATTTGGCAGATGTAAGATAAGGTGAGCCCTGTTCTTCCTCATAGATATTAGTTTCCATTCCAATGAGTTTCATCCATCAGAGATCAGAATGACTTCATTCTTGATTTTTCTTGAGAAACATAACTCTGCATATGTAGCCAGGAAATCTGTTCTTATTTTTTCAAAGCCATGATCACACAATCATGAATGCCTGGATTCTCATACAAAACATCTAAATCCTCTCTGCTCCTAAAAAACAAAACAAAAACAAAACAAAAAAATCAATGGTAACCTGCTTGCATTGGAGTGCAGCAACAAAAGAAATGCTGAAACATGAAATTCCCATATCAGATTTGATTACTGGTCTCTTCAAAAATATGTGATGTATGCAGATTAAATGAACTTAAAACATGAGAACCTTGACTTGTTTACCTTAGAGACTAGAAAAGAACTGGCAAATGCAGAAATGGTTTTTAAATATTGACTTTATGTGGATTATTGACACAATGGTTCAGAATCATTCAAGGTCATGTTAGATATTGTTACCAAAACATGCCTTTGTTCACTATATATCTGTTCACTATATATTTATTGTCTGTTAAATCACCAAAAGCTACTAAGATGTCACAGGGAAGAGCAAGGAACCAATGTAATTGACAGAAAAGAAAGGAGATTTCAATATAGGTAGACTTTTCTGTAACTCTCGATTTCCGTGAATTGACAAAGTAGTGCAGCATCTGTTTATTTCCAATAAATTTGCAAAGCAAAGAGTAGGCTAAAAATATCAAACAGCTTCAGTACTACATCAGAGTTGCCCATATCTTGTTTAAATCAGTCTTGTGTGCTTACATCTAGGCTGTGCACCTCCAACACATGTGAATAAGGAAACAGCTCAGGAACCAGTTCTGCATCACTGAACAGCTTACATTCACCCATACATGCAATTTACTTCTTGTGACAGACTGAATGTTGGTAGCATTTATTTTAATGATTGTTTCAGTACTACGTCTGTGAGACGGCAAACCAGAACAGAAGCTTTTCAAAATAAAAAGAGAAGCCCAGGCCTTTGATGTATGTGGCAAACCTGACAGTGATGAAGAAGACATGTCACAAGGCAGCACTCTGATTGTCAAAGTGGGAAGCAAGCAAAGTAAGATGTTGGCGTGTGATGTGCGTCTCATTGCATGTGCCATAAACTGAACAATGCACAGCAGCTCAGACTATTTTAGTGCTGGTTAGCTTTTATTTTACTGTTACATATATTAGCTAATAAAAACAATAATGTTGCACATACAGATAATTTGGATTTATTACCTTTGTAGTTTGAACTGCAGCTATAAAAGGTGTGAGCATGCAGGTACACACTTCAGGTAGACTTTCTCTCGGCTACTGCTAGCTATTTAAAACTCAGACATTATTGTAAGCTGTCTAGCCTCCTGCTGGAGTTAGTGGAGATAGAAAAATGCTTCCAGAAGGTAAATGCTCTCACTTCTCTTAGATACCTATTTTGACATGGGGTGACTCTCCCTCCCAGCATGACTGCCTTTTCCTAAGCTATGGAGAATTCTAGACAAAAAGTTTGTATCAGTCACCCAGCTTTTAGATTTTCTCCAAAGCCTCTGGTTATCAGAAGTGACTTCTCCCTAATGTTATGTGAACTAATTGAGCACAATGTTTATGAAAAAGAAGACACATTCTCACATTTGTAGGGAATGATTGGAGTGACTAACTTTTCTCATAGCATTTTGTACATTGTGGCCACAGTGAAAAAGCCTCCTGCCATTTTCAGGTAGGTATTAGTATCTGTGCCTCACTATGAGCCTTTGTTTTGCAGTCCCTGGCACCCAGTACCCTATAAGGAAACATGCTGCTGACACCCGCACTCCCACCATGCAAAGCTATGTATAAGTGAAAAAGATTCAACTATTCTAGAACACTCCCCAAACTGCAGCAAAAGAGATTTGGCCTGGCTGCTCAAACCAGCATGGTTGCCATCAGGTGAGAAGATAGTTTGTGCTCATTTACCATTGCTTCTGGTGGCTGGTTGCTCACTTATAGGTAGTTCCAGCAGGAGCAGCAATGCTTAGGTCTTTGGGTCTCTCCCACAGACTCTTTTTTAGCCTCACCCCTTCCTATGATCACTCTCTCTTGTCTGGCAGAAATTACACATCCTTGGCATGTTCCCTAGACCATCTTTAGTTCTGGTAATGCTGGCAAGCAAGCTCTGCTGTAATGACATCTGTAGAACTACACTTTTGTGTTCACAGGAACATCCTTGCTGTAACAAACCCAAAATACAACAAAAAATGCTTGAGAAGAAGCAGAAATTTTTCAGTAGCCAAGTAGGCAAGTGTAAGATAAGTGAACTATGTATTTTTTATTTTTAGTATTTTAGGATGATGCTTTAGACTCTAAAACACAAATTATCACCTCTGAAAGAATTTGTATTTTTTGTTGTACCTGGATATTCCTTCCACCTAAAGCCAGTACCCCACTTCTTTTAAAATTTTGCTAAGTTCTGTCTCTCAAATGAGTTTTGGTTTATACAGGATGTGGTGTAAAGCCCTAATTTTTACAGTTTAATTACAAAAGGCATGAAAGAGTTTTTCTGTTTATTAAATTTGCTTACTCCATTGGACTCTTTTTTATTTTTCTGGGATGAGATTGGAACAAAGAAAGTATGCAAAAGCAGGCTGGTTTTGTGCAAGTATGGCAAGAAATCTTGAAGGGGAAGTGGTAAGAAGAGAGAGTGTGAGTTTATCCTTATTCATCCTGTGGAACATATCTCTTTACTCAGTCTAGTAGTGGTTGGAAACAAAACCCACACACTTAAATAAAATATCGAATTCTGTATTTTATAAAGAGTTACTCATAGACATTTATAGCTCCTAAAAAACTTCTGGCAGAGCTGTGGATTTGGAAATCCCGCCCAGAGCAAAATGTGTAATTCAGAGAGGTCTGAACATTCAGAGCTAAATCTACATGTCGTAAAAGGTTTGTAATACTGCCCTGCAAAATAATGTAATTCTCACCACACTCTGGATGTAGCACTTACCAGTTCTGAAAAGTAATAATATTACTGGAAAAAGGTCTTTGAGGCTTTATAAATAGGGAAATTACTTTCATATGCATACATAATTCTAAATATTCTACAGTATTAACTGTGCTTGTAGGCACTAGTGTAGGTAAAGATATCAAATAATAAAAGTCTCTTGGGCACATACGTGTTTTTCCAACTAAAAAGGGAAATGCAGGTCTACCACAGCTAACTAACTGTCCAACCAGAACTGACTCCAAAACAGCTTAAGTAAGAGCACAAAAAAAAAGCAACATGGGATTGATTTTTAAGCTAAAATGTGAAATGCACATCTGGGTGTTAGCGACTTCAGCTTTTTACATGTGAGTTTAAAACTTACAACCCCAATTTTATTTATTAAGGAAGGCTTGTTACAAATCAGGACTAAATTAATACATATTTGTGATACAGTTAATGAATACTTTGGAAGAAATGTTCTCATATAGTCTGGCAGAAGAATATGTGTATGTGCAGACTCATAGGTAAATGTTTTTATATCATGCCCTATTGGCTTGATTCCCCTTTGCCCAGATAACCGCAATTTGTATTAAAACTCCCTGAGTTTTGCATAAAGATCACACAAGAAGCACATATTAGTCTTAACTATTAAACGGGAGGATTTTACAAATACTTGAATATTCATAGACTAATTTCTATTTTCTTGAGTCAATACAGGAGAATTGTTTCCTGGGGCATATGATTATGCTTTATTTCATAGGATTACAGCAAGTCACCTAAACTAACTTTCCAAACATTGCTTAAATTACTGCATTTCCATACTCAGAATGTATTTTGACATTAGAGAGTATGGGAATGTGTGGAACTTTCCTACTTTAAATTCAATTTAAACTTGAACTGACATAGTAAACCAGCAAATCAAGTCCTGATCTTGACTGGAACAGTACACCACCAATTTAAAATAACGAGTTTTTACCCCTCAGCCTCTAACGCATTTGTTTCCCTTTCACAATGATTTTGCTTAGTATTTCCCATTGACACAAAGAATCTTTCCCTGAAAAATTAAGCAAACAAGCCGAAAGAATGTGAAACACTAACAGCAAACTAGAAGACTAGGATTTTTTTTTCCCCCTGATAATTTTACCTGTTTTGCAAGGTAACCCCACATTTTTCAATTCAGTTAATTTCCATAATCGGAACAACAGGAACTCAGTTAGTAGCCAAAAGATCTTCGAAGTGTTGGGGCAGAACAAAAAAAGAAGTGATCAGATCCTTAACAAAAGGCATTTCAGCTTGCTTGCTGCGTAAGAACTCTGTCAACAGAGGTATGTGTGAGAATCCCTGGGGCAAAAACAGCCTTCTGCAAGCAGTAGCAAAATTATTCACAGAAAAAGACAGAAAAAAGGGGAGGGAAGGAAAAAAATAAAAAGAGAGGGCAAGAGCTTGCTTCACAGGAACACCAGGAACTTCTAAAAATACAGTGTGACCTCATTCTTCACATTATGCCAGACCTTAACACTGTGCTGTGCTTTATCACCTGGAGCACCTGGAGTCAGGTTCCCATTGCACACACTCGCGTTTGGATGCTGTCAGGTTTTGAAAAGGTAGGCTGTGAAATGCCTTTTGATGTAATATAAAGCTGGTAAAAAGGAATACTGAAATTAGATTTCTGTGTCACTTGCAAATTCTAATTATTGTTTGCCTGTGTTTCTTCAAGACCTACATTTGCTGCCAAAGCTTCACAAGTCTTCCCTTTTATATGTATTAATAGGATCATAGCTTGCAGACAGACTGCATGTGGTGCAAAGTGTAGCTTTAGGGTAGGTTACTGCACATGTGAGTTTCTGAGTGTGATCATGCATCAGTTATTTGCAAATCTAGCCTGAAAAGGAAAGGATGAATTGTCACTGGAAATGTGGGGTGAGAGGACTCTTGAGTCATAGTTTAATTTTGGAAGCATTTTTCTATATTGATTTTGATTAGAGCAAACAGCAAAAATGAAAAATCTATCCTGCGTGCTAGTAGTAATATATTATATTTTTCACCTTGAGATACCCAGGCACAGATATCTGAGAGAGATGCTGCCAAATCTATGTCCCTCCTGACTCATTTCAGTGAGGGAGGGAGGTGGCACTTAGATGCTGATTTCTCTTAAACCTCATGTACCTGATGCTTCCACTGAAGTTAAATAGCATTTTAGTCAGCAAAAAAATTGGAATATTTATGAATGAGTCGCTCAGCAAATGAGACTACATTCTGAGGCATCCATTTTAAGATAATTACTTTATGTGACAATTTTGTGAGGATTGTCTCAACTGAGAAATTATCCCAAGACAGCTGTACTCCCAAGCCTATCCTTTGACTTTGCCATATCTGTCCCCACCTCCACTATGGCAAAAGCTCATTTTACATTGCCGAGGAAAGTAAACTATTTTCTCAAGTGCAGTAAACTACAATGATGAAGAGACACTTTGCTAACTTATCTGTGCTTACATTCCTGTTTGTCTTAGGTGCAACTGTTGGTTACAGATGTGCTGTTTTCCAACCATCATCTTATCTAATTGAAGCTATGCTGGCAATTTATTTACAGCTGGACAGACCTACTTGGCAATGTATGGGAATGAAAGACTCTGCTCCAGGAGGAATCATTGACACATTTTATGCCATTAGCAGAACCCAAGGTTGAGTTTAATCCACCTGAGGTGGTAGCATCCTGCCAGTGTGCTGACTCAACTGTGTTTAGGTCTTAAACAGTATTGTCAACAACACTGTCATTGTCCCCTTACCACCATGTGAGAACAGTAGTTTGATTGCAAATAAAATGAAAAAATACCATCTGTAATACAGCTATTGCCATTTCTAAGAACTTAGAAATGTTTAGTTTCTAAGTAAGTTCCACGGGCATTATTTAGTTCTAGTTTAGTTTACATAAAGTGGGCCTTGGCTTTGCAAATCATGCTGCTTTCATCATTTGCAAATCACCTGCTGTTCTGTGCACCTGTGAATAGTGTGGTTACGATCCAAAGCAAAAATAAAAAAGCAGGAGCTTTACTGGTGCGAGCACCAGTAAAGTGAAGCACTAGACATGGTTCTTTGCACTTGGAAAGTCTTATAACTCTTGCATACCTGATTACATTCACTTGAAAGAAGGTACCGAAAAGGACTCAGGTGTGAATGGGGAATGAGAGCATTTGTCTTTCAGCATGTCTATGAGAATGTGAATGAAGTATCTTTAAAGAATAAATTCTGGCTTCCTTTTACTGTGAGGCTTCTTTTAGCATTGCATTCGATGCATTGCTTTTATATTCCCTGTTCTGCCTCACGTATTTTGTCTTGCACCTGTGAAAGGCAGCATCAAGCTTGTGATGAAATATTGGCCAGAGGTTGGTTGACTACATGCTTTTACAAGCCAATTTTGAGTGATTTAAGATTACACACTGAACTACTTGAGAAATTAAACCTGAAGTTGCTGAAAATCCTAATACTCACAGGAAAGAAGAGGTGAAAGGGGTGTGTGTGCGCGCACAGGCATTCATCTAAAATCTGAAGTAGTAAATAAAAACTATATTTTTTAATATATTGCCCTAGAAAACTTTGGCTTTGTGTTTATATGAACTGTGCAATCAGCATGAAACAGGAAGAGCAGCCAGTCATTCACAGATACTGTTCATAAACACAGGCCCCCAAATGGGCCAACACCTAATAAATATTTTTAATATAACAGTGGATAAACCACAGGGGAAAAAAAAAAGTCTGTCTCTCACTTTAGGTTGAGGATCTTGGCATTGGTAAGATTCCAGCTATTCATCTAAGCATCCAGACCAAATCAGCATCAGGAAACAGCCTTACTGCAGGCAAAGACACACAGGTATGAGCTGCTTCTCCCTCCAGTTTAAATACTACCACTGTTTCTTCAGCCTGTAAAGTGAATTCCATTACACATGTTCATGGGATGTTCAGTGGACTGGCTGGACATTAATCTTCACTTTGCACAAGAGGAAAGAGGCTGGAAGAACCAATTTTCTTATTGGAGGGCATCTATATTAATATGGATGGCTTAAGGGTCATATTGGCATCTTTACTTTTTTTTTGGTTTTAAGCTTATGAAGGAGGAAATGACACATGACAACCCTTTCTCACTCTACAAGGTAGGTTAATAGCAAGCAGCTTGGTTTTGGTTTTGCTGTTTAGCTTTTGTCTATTGAAAGTTGCATATCAGCACAGAATTTTCCCTCACAATACCCTGCAAATGGCTTCTAAAATTGATGCATCCCTCTGAGAAATCTCTGCTGAGCCTGTGAACCCCACCAGCAGCCAAAGACACTGGACAAAAGCAGTTACTTTGGCACTTCACAGGGGCACAAGGTGGTATGGTCTGTGTTTATTGTATGGTTTGTAATTCCTTAAAATGGAAGAAATTAAGTTCTTTACAGTTACTATCCTCTTTGAAGAAGGAAAACATATCACTGCCTTGGGTGTCTTCATGATAAAGTACCAGTTCATATTAATTTCACTTATAATCATTGTTATTCACCATGTGCATGAAAGAAGTTCAACGCTTGACACCTACTGTGATCACACACCCAATAGAAGAGATGTAAAGAGAAATCAATGTTTTTTTATCTCTAAAGCCAGGTCTTAATCATGTATCATGTTCCATCCATAAAAATTATTTGGTTTACTAATTTTCATGACTGAACCTGCGTAAAGAACACGAGACAGAGGCTTCACACACATTAAGACCAAAGACAAGAACCTCTTCTTGCTTATTCACCTTACAGCGAAGAGTTGTATTTTATCAGAAATGTCTGCCCTTGTTCCCCTGAGCTGGGTTCTCTTAAGCAGGGATAAAACAATGATCTTAACCAAACCACCACCTCCACAAGCCCTTGATTTTCCCAGAACCCATTAAATTTCCCCAACAGCTCTAACAACATTCAGTAACACTTTAGTCCCCTGCATTTACTCCAAGGTTCCCTCACAACCGTAAGTTAAATTTCTAGTCATGATTGTGCTGTTCAAAGTTGTTTTGGTGCCTTGACTCTTGCTTCAGCTCTCTCTGTCCTTGCAACCTGTGTCCATGGTCACTGCAGGCAGAGGTGAAAACCCAATTGCTTAAGCACAGGCTTCTAGTGTCTTTTGAGTGATCCTAGACCATCCCACTTGGCCTTCAGCTGCCAACCTGGAAAGGCATGAGTCTCCTCCAACTTCTTTGACATATCTCCTGCATGGATGCCATAGGACAGCAGGGTATCTCAAAAAGCTCTGCTAGGCACCTGCAGGTAGGCACGTGCTTAGGCAAATGAATTGTACCCCCAGTTTACCTGGTAGGCTTTTCAAAGAATTTAGCTTCAGGCACTTAATTGTTTTGACTAATTTAGTATTGTTAGGTAAAAGCCTCAACTTCTCTTTGTCTGTATAAAAAGCCTACGTTCATAATGCATGCACATAAATTCAGCTGGCACAAGTACGGTATTGCTTAAAAATAAAAGTACTTATGAGTCTCCTAGCTAAGTGAGGAAGCTCCTGTAGGAAGCTAAATGGATCAAAATTGCCAGCAGCTGTCTGCTGTGTAAGGACCTGTATCTGTGCTGCTGTATATTATTATGGGAAGTTTCAGGGCTAAGTCAGAACACAACCAAGAACAAGCACTTTAGTGCCACATGTATTAAATCACTTTGTGGCAATTCAGCTCCCCAGGTCTGTAGTCCAATCAGTCTTTTAAAGTTTCTGCAGCATTTTGGCAACATGCTACTTTTCTCAGTTGAAATATGCTACTTAATGCAAGACTAGTAAACAGCTTGAATGGTCAGGGCTTTGATTTATGAACTGCATCAATATGATAATGAGTGTGTCAGCTGGGCAATTAGTTTAAAATTGTATAAGCTCACACTAGCTTTTGTTATTATGAGTACAAAGGTTTGTCAGACACCTCTGAGTTCAGTATTTCAGAATCCTCTGATGTCTTTATATCTATTAGACCAGAACTGAAGCAAATAAAAGCGTCTGCTACACCTTCTGAACCTAGTATCACTGAAACATTTGTATGAAAATAGCAGTAAATGGATGTATCCATTTAAAATACTACTCTGCATGCTTTATTTTTTATTTTATTTTTTTTCCTTGAGTCTGAGATGGGCTTTGGACCCCAGCAAGGTCTTTATTACCTTCACTAATCAGTGCCTGTAATTAATACTAAAGAAATGGTGACTCCCTGTCCTGGGTTCAGCAGTAGCAGTCATTTGTCTCCTTCTTAGTAGCTGGTGCAGCGCTGTGTTTTTGTCTTTAAGCCTGGGAACAGCACTGATAACACCGATGCTTTTAGTTGTTGCTCAGTAATGTTTAGTCTAACCAAGGAATTTCTGAGTCTTATGCTCTGCCAGAGAGGAGAGGAAGCCGGGAGAAAGCAGAGACAGGACACCTGACCCAAACTAGCCAAAGAGGTATTCCATACCACAGCATGTCATGCCCAGTATATAAACTGGGGGCAGTTATCTGGAGGGGCTAGATCACTGCTTGGGTCAGGCTAGGGATCGGTCAGCAGATGGTGAGTAGGTGTATTCTCTTCCCTTGTTATTTCCCTTATCATTATTATTATTGGTGGTAGCAGCAGTGGTTTGTATTATGCCTTAGTTACTGGACTGTTCTTATTTCAACCTGTGGGAGTTGCATTCTTTCCATTTCCCCTCCCCATCTCTCTGGGAGCGGAGGTAGGTAGTAAGCAAGCAGCTTCATGGTTCTGAGTTACCAGCTGGGCTTAAACCACGACACCCCCCAACAATAAATGCCTATTACTACAAAGGCCGTGCCAGAGGGCAGACTACCTCTCAAGACATTCTGGGTGCATGAGATATAAATGGCAGCAAAGGAAGCCTGTGTCAGCCACAATGAGGATAAATTATTTCAGAGGGAGCAACAGCTATTTTGAAGGAACCTCATGTGATTCCCTATCTGTATGAGCAATAAGTCCAAGGTTAACTATGCTCAACTAGTTTTGGTAAAGAAATGTCTTTTGGTCAAAAAACTGTTCCCTCAAAACCAAAAGAGGGCCACAAGGATGATCAGGGGGCTGGAGCACCTCTTGTATGAAAAAAGGCTAAGAAAATAAGACAAAACAAGGGGTAACAGGTTAAAACTTAAACAGCAGAGGTTTAGATTGGATATAAGAAAGAAATTCTTTACTGTTAGGGTGGTGAGGCACTGGAATGGGTTGCCCAGGGAGGTTGTGAATGCTCCGTCCCTGGCGGTGTTCAAGGCCAAGTTGGACGAAGCCTTGCATGGCATGCTTTAGTGTGAGGTGTCCCTGCCCATGGGAGGGGGCTTGTAACTAGATGATCTTAAGGTCCTTTACAACCCTAACTATTCTATGATTCTATGATTCTAAGTTGGGGCTCTTCAGCTTGGAGAAGAGAAGACTGCTTGGAGACCTAATAGCAGCCTTCCAGTATCTGAAGGGGGCCTATAAGGATGCTGGGGAGGGACACTTCATTAGGGACTACAGTGATAGGACAAGGGGTAACGGGTTAAAACTTAAACAGGAGAAGTTTAGATTGGATATAGGAAGAAGTTCTTTACTGTTAGGGTGGTGAGGCACTGGAATGGGTTGCCCAAAGAAGTGGTAAATGCTCCATCCCTGATGGCATTCAAGGCCAGGTTGGATGAAGCCTTGGGTGATATGGTTTAGTGTGAGGTGTCCCTGCCCATGGCAGGGGGGTTGGAACTAGGTGATCTTGAGGTCCTTTCCAACACTAACTCTTCTATGATTCTATGACTCTATGGTTTTGATGGATGATCCAATGCATTTTGGTTTAATACGAAAAAAATATTAAAAACAAAGAAAATTGTTGGGGGATATTTACCCCTTTTGATTAATTATTTTTTTTTCAGAGCTTTCAAAAAAAATTAGTGTTCAAATATAAAGCGCTCAGATGAGTAGTTCAGTATTTGCGACCCTTCTATCTCTTGTTTCCCCATGTGATTTTTAAAGCATTATTAAGTATTCAGTTAATTTGACAGAAACAGTTCTTTTTAATTTTTCTTTTTTTGGTTGGTAGATTTATGGGTTTCTTTCACCAGATGCACCAGGAAAAGTCCAAAGCCCAGCAATACTTTATGACAGATGCTTTAGAGTTGTTTGAAGTTTTGTTTATGGACAGAAGGAAGTGTTTCTTAAGACAAGGTGCATATTTGAGGCCTGAATAGCTATTTTGAACATATTCCCTGTTTGCCTTTCTGCTTTTTGGTTACTTCTTCTCTTCCCTTTTGAGATCTTCTAATAATTAGCTACATTCATCTCTTTTCCAGTATCAGTTCTTAAATTCCAGATGTTTACTTAGTGGGATTTCTTGTGCTTGCTAAATTAGAGAGCCTTATGATATCAGATGATCTTTTCCCCATAGAAGGGGCCGTTCTAGGCTTTTTATCAAATAACAGCTCTCCTTTTCGCAGAGCTAACTAAACATTCCAAATGGTGTAATAAATGTAGTCTAAAAATATCTAAATTAGCTGTAAGCCAACTAGCCTAGGTCTCACAAATAATAAAGCAGTGGAACTGAGGCATACGGCTCTGATACCCCTTTTGGGGGGGGTATCCAAAGAGTTAACTCAGACATCTTTAGATAGCACCTGAATTAACTGAATGCAAAGTTCAGAAGCCATTTTTTAAGCTTTTCTCTGGACCCTCTGTAAATTTGGTTTCTTATAGCATAAATTTCTCCTGTGAGCCTGCCTCAGATTTTCTCCACCTACGACATCTTTCCTCTATGCATAATAAAACTGCTTTGAGAATTTCACATGACTTAATAGCATGAAGCAGCAAATAACCCCTCCATCATGAAAAACTATGCAATCCATTAGTGAAGGGTACTAGAAATTTTAAAGGATCTGCTACACCTGAAGGGTAGTCCTCAAATAAAGAGTAAGATGGGTATTTTTTTCTGGGAAGAATTTGGAGTAGAAAAAAAATACTTGAAGCTCTCACATTATATCCAGACTAAAAGGTATATGAAGCAAAGTGCAGGAAATCTATTTAACTTTTTCTAGTTGTCCTTTCCTGTATAAGCCATTTCTTTCCAATCTTTAATAGATAAAAACATAATTAGAAATCTTACTCAAAGGGGATGTCCTTTGCCTGACAGGATGAAGCTCACACAGAACATGAAATTCAAAGAATCTGATTCCCATGGAAACACACTATTGACGCTCTATAACAGAGCTCTTTAAAAAAGCAGAATGGTTATTTCCAGGTTCTGCAGAAGAGCCTCTGCAACTCTATTCAAATATATTAACCTCTGAGATAGATGGTGTCTTTAATCTTCTCTTTCACAAGGACAAAGTGTGTTGTGTTAATGTCAGAGTGGTTTTCTTTCCTTCAGAAAGCTCCAGATAAGTCATTGATTCAAATACAAGAGAAGAGCAAAATCAGTCATGTTTTTCCCTTGAGACAACCCCCCCCGAAAACTAGTTGCCCTCACTGAATTTTAGAAGTGCCAGGAATTCAGTTTCAATCTTCATTCATTAAAAATGCCAGTGTGCTTCTCTGTGCATACTGTATGTACTTTCAGAGATTCTGTTATTGTTGAGGATGCCCATACCATGATTGTGTGAGTTAAAGAACTGTCAGAAAATCAATTGTTCATGGGTATGAAGTTCAGTCACTGTAATTCATACCAGGTTAAAGTGCTGATATATGTCTCACGCTAGATACAGAATCTTTTTTAACAATAAGAAACAATCACCACATTGGTAATTTTTAGTTAAAAAGCAGCAAAAGAAGTCAACATGTATATTTGACAGTTTCACTAGCCTTCTGGTTAAACAAATGGTTGAACAAATGTTCCCAGTGACTTCCTACCCTAAAACTCCATATGGCCTTAAGGCCAAATTTTTTGGTAGTTTCATCACAAAATGTCTTAAGAGGACGTGATCTTCAAAAAGTCATGGGCCTCTCCTATTGAAAAATATCAGCCACTTCTAAAGCGTGCCTCTCCAAAGGGGTCATTTGTGTAATGATAAACATGCTGATTTCAAAATATCCAGCTCTCGTTGGCTGGTTTTAAAAATATGCTTTAGTCCACACTGTTCTTGAGAGAAGCTTAAAAACTGTAAGAGACTGTAACTAATGCAGCCTTGGCTCCCCGAGCCAAAGTGATGACAGGGTGAAGCAGCTGTATGACATATGAACTTCCCTGTACACCTCTGCCAGGCATAAACTGCAAACCACCATGCCAGGAAGAGTGGCTGTGACAAGAAAGGAGCAATGTCAGCACCTCCAGCCACCTGCACTAGGGCACTTACTGCTGACAGGCTTCTTGCTGCCACCTCTCCCTTTCTAGCAAATGAATTTACTTTTGTGCTTTTGGTGGTGGAAGAACATGGAATCGGTCTTGTTCATCTTTCGTCACCACAAGTTTTATGAGCATCTGGCAATGCCTGCCACAAAGGCACTGTGCATTATTAGCCATAGGGCTTGGTTGCCCTGTTTTGCAAGGTGATGCAAAAAAGCAGTGAAAAGTGGAGTTACTTTCAGGCTTTCTCAGACAACATAGAGCCCCATGCAGCAAACAAAGCAAAGGATGTGTGATAAGTGGGAAAGTAGCTGTGCTACTTCCCAAAAAATTGTATCTTCAGGGCTTCAAGAAGCCCTGAAACATCTGTGTTCTGAGCTCAGGAAACAGGCTGCATGATAAGAAAAAAATGGGCAAATAATAATTTGTATTTATTAAAAATTTCTGCTGCTCCAGCAGATTAAAATTAACTTCCCTGGTCAGGGTCAGGTTGTATACAAATATACAGAAAATTGTAACACCTCCCTTAAATTGCTTATATTCACAACTTAGCATACTGATTAGCCTTTTTATTGCATATTAACCTATTATTCGTATGTTTGAAAACTCTAAAACATCATACACAAATGGAATATTGGCACATAATTAAATACTCCTGAAAGGATTCTGCTTATCAGAGTTTGGGATGTACTCTACCTGTGTTTTTCATAGCGCACCACTATCCTCATCCCTTTAAATAATTGAAAGGGCTGTCACAATTTCAGATTCATAGGAGTTCTCATTGCAGTGAAAGACTGACAAGTATGAGACTGAGAGCTCCCTACACACCTTCACTTTGTTCCCATTGAAAATGTATATTACAATACAGTCTTTAATTACATGATCCTACAGTTTTGTAGCCTGTATTTTCCTGCCTCACCTTGCACATGAGACAGGTGACCAAGGACATGTCAATATAAGAAGGGCAATGGTAAAACAAAACATGCTAATTTATGACTGCATGCTGTGGTAAGTTATTAGTGTCGTTTTAACATGCTTCTACGTTATTTAAATGTACTTGTGTAATTCTGCAACAGTCTAAGCTTCCCTTTAATTTTAATACGGTACTTACCTGGCAGCATCACATTTTTAGTGAATTCTTGCCATAGCTAACCTTCAGTTAAGTAAAGAAATGTTAACTTGCAAAAACAATTCCAAAGATATTTGAAAGTATCCTAAACAAACACCATACCAGTGAAGGTACAGGCAAGTAGAAGGTTTATACAAGCTTCTACCTGAGATATTGTTGAGTTTCCTTTTCTCAGAGCAAGATGTGAAGTGCCAGTGAGTGTAGTTGCTATGGGTTTACTGCTAAAAAGCTCTCTTGCCACTCTCCATAGATATATGGGAGAACAGCAATGTCCACCGTGCATTTGCACTGACCAACACCCAGGTTGAAGACTGTCAGTATCCTGGGTGCCCAAAATAACTCTTTCTGTTATGAACTTCAGTCTATGCCAGTAAGATAAAATGCTGGCCTCCTAACTTGCAGGATTTGCTTTGGGAATGTTTTTACATAGTGCTGTCAGTCAAGTACTGCCTATGGAAGCAACACTTCAGAGGCAGTTTAAATTCTACTGTAGAAATGCTCACCATAGTGTGAAGTTGTATTTTAAGGAGTAACTAGCATTAAAAGCACTACTAGCAAGGCTCCATCAAATGTGTGTACCCTGCTCATAAATGGCAGTAGCAACTAGTTACGTACTGCCCAGTCTAAATGTTCTGTATCAAGCACCATGTTATCTCAACACCACAGAAGCGCAAAGGAACTTAGAAACCCCTTGCTGGAGCACCTGACAGAAGAGAAGTGTCTCTGGCCTGGGGGACTGGCTGGGACAGCAGAGATAAACTGACCACTATTGATGCAGAGAGAGAAGCAAACACCTTCAGAAGCCAAATTACCAGTGAAAGATGAGGCATTCTATGTTGGGTGTACTGTAAAACTCAGTGTTCTTTGGAGTTAAAACAACTGGAGGTTTTCCAATGTGCTGTTTCAACAGTCTCATCTTTGGCTCCTATGCATCTCCCTCGATATTCTTCACCTTCTCACGCAGGCTAAAAAGCTTTCAAACTGAAAACATTGCCTCTAGAAATTCAGCAAATCTAAAAATACTGATGTTGCAGACTAAATTCAAATAGCCTGCTACATTAAAATTAACATCTGGCTTTAGAGCTTAATTTATGCTGTCATTTTTTCTGATATTTGCTAAACATTGGCTTTCACTCTCTTGCAATGCTTTTGTTTTTGTTTTTTCCTACAAGCTAGAGCACTGTAGACATTACAGGTAGGCATGTACTGAATACTGGAATGGACTGAGATTTATAAACATTACTGGGCTGAAAATACCACAACTTCATATCCAGCAAAGTTAGCCAAAGTGGGAATTATGATTGTCTTCCTGCTGTCAAAGTAATGTCATATCTTGAGAATAAAAAAGGCTTTTAAAGGGACTGTTTGGAGAGGAAGAGAATAAACGCAGCCATTAGTCAATAACACATCTGCCAACTTACCACAAAGTGATGTGTCATAAGCTAGCAGGAGATACTGAGCTGTAGGATTTGTATACCTTTTCTATCAGTCATTTCCATACTCTGCAAAGCTTTTTCTTTCTGTATGATCACCATTATTAAGCTACATCTTCCCAGCAGTTAGTGGTTTCTGCTCAAGGGAAGGTTGAAGGCCAGAAAGGTGGAACTATTAGGGCAGAAAGGGTTGCAGTAATAAAAGATGTAACAAGATTTCTGTCTGCTACAGGAATATGAAAAAGCATGGTGTCAAAATAAAAGAGATAGAAGCTGAAGCACAAAAAGAACTAATTCCAAGCTCTTCCCAAAGTCACCTGCAGCAAAATCTAGTTTATCAGCTCCATATGTCCAATGCTTGCCCTCTGCCAGAGACCTCCCTTCCAGTCCTTAGCACCCCATTCCCACTTATATCCCCCTTCAAATTTGCTGCATGCCCATTTGTCCTACCAATGCCAAACATGTTGGCACTCCTGATACTTCCCTTATGTTTCTGAATGTTCTGCAGCAAATGATACCTTGCAAACAGGGAAACGACTGTCCTTGTAGCCTTGGTCAGGCAGGCATGAGAGAATGGCCCCACTGAGGGTCCATGACCTCCCATCAGCTCTAGAGACACCTTGCAGGGCAGAGAGGAGACAGCCCAGGCAGCTTTGCCTTCTGGCAAACCAAGTTGTCTGACTCTAGTGATGCCCGAAACATACATTTGTAAGTTTCCTGTACATGAACAGTACTGCATCTGGCATTAGGCCTTTTGTGTGTCTATCTTAAGTTGTAAAGTGAGGGTAAAGATTAAAGGAAAGGACCTGAGGAGCAGAATTGCCTTGTATTTTGAGAGAGGAATTTGGGGATGGCTCACATGGACTGAAATGAAAGCTCACTTTCCCAGAGAGCTGGAAATGCTTTAGATTTAGGGTTAAGGTTGATATTTTTGAGCTGTATGTTACTTGAGTGTTCTGACACCTTACTTTCACTGGTCAGAGAATGGGTAAACTCATATTCTGTAGTTATATATGCAGCCATAGCTCAGCCCAGCTTAGAAAGGCTTTAAGTCTCGCTGTCACAAACTGCAAAAAATAAAGAAGTGGGAGCAAGCAGCAAGGCCCAGGACTCTCCCTTCCCAGATGGTTCCTCTCCCAACAGACCAGATCCCAGTACCATCTTGCTTGCCAGCTTTTGCCCTGTAAATCTCACCTCCCTTTCAGCAGTGTTTGGTGCTGGTAGAACTGTGCCATGCCAGACAACTTTTCTGCCTGGTGGCTGATGGACTTTGCTGAAAAGTACAAGCAGTGGTTCAGATTGAAGGTCTACTAAGAAAATGTTCCAGCTCCTGGGAAATCAATTTGCCATTAGAGCATCATGTCCTCTGGGTTAATGGATCCATCTACCATAAATGCCGTAAGTTAGAAAATCTGTTTTCAGGAAAGAGGTCTTGCTTTACAGCCTAGGATGCTAAGCATATGTCACCATGCAGGTCTTGCCCTGGGATGGGGGCAGGAGGGTGTGCAACACCCCAAGCTCCCACACTTACAGAGGACAAAGCATTGATTGTTGCTGGCCTCAAATCTTTTTGCTAACCAGGCCTGAGTTTCCATGCAAGGCAAGCCAGCAGGTCTGTTACTAGATGCAAAACAGAATGGAAGCAGCATATGGGATCATTGGTATATCTGAGAGTCAAAAGAAAGGACAAGTAGAAGCTGAGTTATTCAGTGGTTAAAGCACTTAAAGAAGAAATTCAGAAATGAGGAAGATACAGTTCAAAGAAGCAGCATTTTGGATTTAGCTGGCACGCATAGGGAGCTTTCTTATTAAAGGGAGCTAAAAATTTGTCAATGCCAGAGGGCTATTACAACAAAAGAGTTGCTTCAGCCTCAAAATGGTGTTTTCTAACAATGCTCTGTCTCCTGATAAGGGAACACCAAAGCTGACTCAGAGAACTCCTGAGCTGGGACTCTGCCCAGAGGAGTAATATGAATCATCTAAACCGCTCTTATAGCTCCCTCTGTCAATTTATGAAAAGCACCATATCTGCAGTTGGATCTGTGGTTTAGAAAATGTGGCCAAAGGCAGGATTTTTTTTTTTCTGCTATGTCAATATTATAAAAGATCCAGAATGTGTTTAAGAGTAGGTTAATGGGGTTTAAAAAATATCACTAGAATTCTCAAGATATAACTCTTGCTTTCTCTGGATAAAATCTTGCCAAAAGACATGCTTCAAACCCCATGATTTTAAAGTGATGAAATCTCTGCTTCTTCACTGCCTCTTTCTGTGACTCTTCTTTTGACTCAAAAGAGTTGTGCCAATATAAAAAAATGTTATTTATATTGTGGTAGAGCCAGGGCACCATATAAAGAATCAGTTCTTTACTGTGCAAAGTACAGTAAATTCACAGGAATGAGTCCCCGCTCAAGGAACTCACAGCTTATAACTCTGAACATGACATGACACAAATAACCATGGAAAGCACAAACAGCCATACAGAAGGCAGATCGTGATGAGCATCTATAAACACAAATATTGGCCAGCAAGCCCCTAGGGGCTCAGGAGGCTGGCTGAAGGCTGTAGAAACACTGATACATCACAGAGTGCTAATTTTACAGTGTTCATTTTTAAAAAGCATTTTTAGAAATTATAAAAGCGTTAATAAGTTGTGTCTCAGTACTAGAAAGACATTAGGATGTTGTGGGCATTTTGGCCACCCTAAATTCAGTTGGAATCAAGAAGAATAATTAAAAAATAGAGGTGCAAATGCTTTCAGTGATCTTGTGGAAGACCACTTAGTTGCTGCCCTTATGCTTTCTGTATGCAAGTTTGACTTAGGGGAGATTTAAGGCATTTTACACATCCAAACAACTTCAACCATCTAAAGTAATTGTTTTTAAAGTGTTGACAGGTCAGTGCAACCCCCTAGTTTTCTGTTGTGTGTTTAGTATCATTCTTTCTTCTAAGTGGATGTTCAGTCTATTTTGAAGATTAATTAACTATTTCTTCTAAGCCAGAAATTAATGAAACCCTATTCATTCAAATGATGATAATTCCAGCAACTCAAGGCCATTTTCCATGTTTGTGCCACTTTTCTACGACTCCATAAAGTACTAAAAAAATAAATACTTTATCACAATTATGGGGGAAAGACCAGGACACAAGATGAGAAATGTGTATATGATTTTTAGAACATTTTGTACCTTGCAACTTCTGGAATTAAATTTTACATGAGATATAAAGACAAAAGCCCGTGCATTTTACACTTCATCTTAAGTAATGCGTTACTAGAAACATGATAGATTTTTACGCTCAGAGCATTTTGTGAATTAATTCTCAGTCTGTCGCCATGTTTACCAAAAAAATAATAACCCTGGAAAACTGCTTCCCAGAGAGATGCGGCTTGTTTTGGCAAAATAAGTCCTCCACAATTTTCTTTTATTAGCATAACATAAATCAGTTTCCTGATTGGAAGAATCTATTTGGGCAAAGATAACCTTTTGCTATGATAACTGAATCTACAATTTCTTGCATGAGAGATCTCTTGGTCAGAGATGTGATTTGCCTCCATTAGTTACTCTGCTCTTATTTAATGTAATTACTTAAGACAGTTCTTCAGATGATACCACACCAAAGAGCAACAACAGCAACAGCAACAACAAAGGATTAAACCCAGTTTGTGGTTTGCTCTAAATGACTGGCTGAATCAGAGCAAAACACGCTGCTGAGGTGTGTCTTCTGCTGGGGCTCACTCAGTCTTGGTTTGGCATGTTTATGACTGTGCCATCTAGTCCTATTTTGTTAAAGCTGATTAATATAACCAGATCATATAGCTATATCATCTAATAAAAGAACCCACAGCAGTACTCTGAACTTTCTGTTAAAAAATTCTCATTGCTGCATTATTTATTTTATTGACTTGGGTGCCCAGGGAATTAATCAATCCAAGCTGCAAAGTAAAAAAGATTAGTTTTTTTTTAGTATGGCTACAAGACTCAGCTGAGGGAAAATATGAAGAGCTGGGAAGGAAGCAAAACTAAAACTCCTCAAAGGCATTTTATGTTTCAAATGGTTCTTTTCTTTAAACTGCAAGCAAAATAATTTCCCACCAAAAAAAACCAAGAATCCAAACCCACAACCCAAACCCAAACAATCCAACTGGTAGGAGAAATTTAGAAATGTCAAAATTAGTAGTGTTTGGTTCCACTGCTCTAACATGTTGTAGTATCACATTATAATAGGTCAAATACTGTAGTTGATATTTTATTCTTGAATTAAATTCGGGAAGCATTTTACCAGCAATAATAAAATGCCTTTTCCGCAATAACAGAAAATAATTTGAAAAGATGGAAAAATTTGAAAAGATTAAAAGATTTGAAAAGATTGAAAATAATTTTCAATATGAATTCTTTCAGAAATTCCTGTTTGAAGAAATTAACAGTTTTTATCTGTTCTGAACTGCCGTGAAATATACTTTAAAATGCTAAACTTTCTTGTAAGGTATGAACTATGGTTTCTGCTATGCATCATTCCATACCCTAGAGAAAATAGTCTCCAGAACATTTACATAAATTGTCAAAATAGATAAAGAAAGATTATTAACCTAGTTTTTAAAATTATTACCTCTGTCACAGATAGGGATCTAAAGATGAAAAAATCTGAAGCTAGTAGAAAACAGTCTCAATATTACTTCCTGAAGCTGCCTTAGGATAGAAATGGCAAAGAAACCCTGGAGAAGACAAAACTGTTGACTTTGAATGGCTACAATTACGGCAGCTTGAATAAATCTTTCGTAAAGTTGCGGTCATAATTTATAAAAGGACCCTGGAGCCTGATCAGACATCTAAGACTTGCTCCAAGCTTGGGAGCTGTTAAGCATAGTCCATATGACCAGTTTTCAAAAGTTTTCCTCAAAATGAGCTGCATGTTTGAAGAGTCTGTCTCTGGGGACAGCAGAAGGAGCATAGGATGACCCCTACATATAGTCTACCTTTGCTGCCCAGATGAACCTCACCAGGACTATCTAGCCCAAAACCACACATTCAACCAGGAGAGACCAAAAGTGATCTACTGGGAACATATGGTGTAGCTTGGAGCATCTCCATTGCTCCAGGGGACCAACACAGTGCTTTGATGTGCTATCGGAAGCAATCAAAGTCTTAGTACTTTAGCAGGGACCTTTGAAGGATGTAGCAGTTCTAGGCATGCCCCATCCCCAATTAATCTACATATGCTATAGATTTGGGATTAGTCTATCAAACTTGCTAATAGGATGTTTACCCTTACGAAAAAAAAAAAAAAAGAGCATACACAGAGATATTGGCAGAAAGAACTACTGCCTTACTCATTTTCTTGCAGTTCAAGTGGAGTAAATAAATCAACTCTGCATTGTTCAGGAAAATTGCAGCATGAATGTAGGCTGTCTAAAATAATAACTTGGTTATTGATGCCCCATAAATCCAACTTAAATCACACACTAACCTTTTCTCTGAGTAGCTTTTTCATTAATAGATGATTAAGTGATTGGAAACGGGTGAAAACAAAACTACTCAGCTTGCAAAGGGGTAGACCAATGTCCCAGCTGCCTCTAAGTGTCCTGACATTTTTCAGAGTTGGAGGCACCATCTGAAACTGGGCCCTCTCCTGCACAATCTGAATCAAAATGTAAACCCAAGCCGTGGCAAATTAGTGGAGAAACACCTTTTATTTTCATTTTTTTAAGGGTGCCTAAGTTCATGCTTCACATGCTGTTCTCAGCTTTCAGATTTATCTTCCCCCTACTACATAAACATGAAAAGGTGCATGAGGTGGAATGCCCATTTATACCATTGTCCTGGTTTGAGCAGTAGCAGTCATTTTTCTCCTTCTTGGTAGCTGGTGCAGTGCTGTGTTTTGACTTTCGGGCTGAGAACAGTTGCTGATAGCAAGTATGTTTTGAGTTACTGCTCAAATGTTTGGTTTGTCCAAGGTCTTTTCTGAGCCTCATGCTCTGCCAGGGAGGAGGGGAGACCACGAGGAAGGAGAGACAGGACACCTGACCCAGGCTAGCCAAAGAGGTATTCCATACCATAGCATGTCATACCCAGGAGGTAACCGGGAGAGACCCGGAAGGGCTGGAGCTCTGGGGGGATGGAAGAGGTATCAGTACCGACTCGGTCAGGCAGGGTGGGGTGAGTTATGGGTCGGTGGCTGGTGAGGTGTTGTATTCTTTTCACTTGTTATTGGCTTTATCATTATTATTTGTAGTAGTAGTAGTGATTTATGTTATGCCTTAGCTATCAAACCGTTCTTATCTCAACCCGTGGGGGCTACATTCTTTGGATTCTCCTTCCTAACTCTCCAGGAGTTGCGGGAGCAAGGGGGGAGAGTGAGTGAACGAGCTGTGCGGACTTGGTCTAAACCACGACAACCATTTAATTGCTGTTTTCATTGTCACAGAAATCTTACTTTTCACCTGCCAGACGTTCATCATAATTGCACAGTATTTGCTGTATTTTCCTACAGCAGCAGGCCATCGATGCAATCGTGACATTTTGCAAGACCTACAATACTGTGTACATAAAACTTCAAAGCATTTAATGAAAAAAAAAGTTACATATTTGTTCCTGCTAGCCTTTAACCTGTTAGCCTCTATTTTTAGCCCCCAGAAGCCCATCTTGGAAGAACCCCCCCCAAAATAGCATAGTAGATTGAAACACCAGACAACACAGTAAAAGAGTAATTCGTGACTGACAAGAACCACAACCTGATCACACAGCAATGGTAATAAACAGATTCCTGCATCTATGACTGGTTTCCACTACCTTGTTTGACAGTTTATTACATGTACAGAATAGCCTTCTGCTTAGAGAAGTACACTTCAGTTTAAGCCCATGACCTCGCATTTTACCTTTTGCTGCAGAATCAGACCTAGTTCTGTGTTCACCCCCTTAGGTACTTGTACACTGTAATTAAATCCTATCTCACCTGCTCCTTTTTCACGGCCCAACATGTTAAGGTTTTGGAGCCATTTCTTCAGAAGATGCATTCTCCCGTCTTCCAAATTAGCCTTATTCCCTGGACCCCTTCCAAGCCTTCCTTAGGGAATGCACCAAATTACAAAACTCTTGAAAGATTTAGAGGTCCAGTGGGGCTGCACGTGGTGCAATAATTGGGAGAGACTGGCTTTAAAGGATATGGCTGGGCAGGTTAAAGTCAGTGGAAGTTCAGCCCTTAGAGAAATTAGAAGATCAAGGCGTAACAACCTGAATGCATGACGTAAAGACAGTAGGGATTCAGACAAGTGTCTGTTCAAATCTTAAATCTAGGTCTAACTTTGACTGGTCTGTGCATTAAATACATGGTGTAAATAGTTATGGCTGAGGGGAAGCCCATGGATTAATTACAATTTGCTCTAAGTGCTGTGTAGCTGGAGGGAGACACCTGAACATGTATAAGATGCTGAAGGGAAGGAGGAGAGCAAGAGTCCCTGACTCAGAGGCTTGGGGTAGGCAATAAAGTAGGAGCAGCTATGGAAGTTGCTGGATTACCATCCTGCCCAGAGCCAGGTCATAGAGGCTGCTTAAAGCCACCAGAGCCTGTCTGTAAAACTAATGGTGGGGGAGAGAAGGGGACCAGAGCTAGAGCACCAGGACCCCCATGTCCTCACCCCCAACCATGCTGGGGAAGTGCAGAGGGCTCTGTTGCCTATTAGTTTGGCCAGCTATGAGAGGTTGGACTGTGACCTGTCCCACATGATGGTCACAGTGCTGCAGGTCTGTGCCTCCAGAGCTAGTGTAAAACAGTTACAGAGGACACCAAGACACAACAAATACATCCCATAAATAATCCATAAGTGTAATTTGCCCTGAAAGCAAAATAAATGTTCTGTTTAACTATGCCTGGTTGTTTGGTGATTGCAACAAGCTCAGTGACAGCCACTGTGATGTACTGTGTTTTTGTAAATAGTCTCTTACTAATAGCTGTGTGACAACTCATAAATGACATTTCTCATATGCAACACCTGATAACATCAGCTTCACTGCACTAGTACGACCATTTCTCTAAGTCTTTCAGATATCTGAAGAATTATGTCTGCCTAAAAAGCAAAGCATTTTTTTGTGCTGTATGTCAGAAGACTTTGCACTTTGTTTCCCATAGAAAATAGGACTGTCCTTTCTGTGTCACAGGATAGTCCTAATCCCGAAATGTTAAATAAAAGTAAGGGTAGGAAAAAAAGATTGCAGTATTTGCCAATTTATCCCATGTAAATGAGTCTAACAAAACAAAACTATTTTCAAGAAGCAATACTGAAAATCTTTCAGGGAGTGGGTCAGGAAGGTCAAAAACACATTATTCAAAGGCCTTTCCTGTAAGAGATGGACTCTAGGGTTAGACAGCACATTTGCAAAAACTGTAGAGTTCTGTGAATGTTATATACCAAGAACAGGACTGTTCTTAAAATCCTTCAGTATATATTCAGTATATATTCTGTTAGGGATGCTATAAAATATGTGTCAAATCTAATAGTCTGTACATCAATCATGCCCCCTTTATAAAAGACTTGGCCATGGGTCACGTAGTCATTTTTAGTTTTTATTTGACAAGTATATACTCAAACTCCTTGAATCACTGCTTCTTTTTACTTTCTATTCTACTTTCTGTGTTTTTTTTCTGTCTCCTTCCTTTGTATTATAGGTGGGATGAAGAAATACAGTGTTAATACCAGGAGACTATTTCCTTCCAGAACACACACTGAAATGTTGTTCATTTACCTGTGGTTTCTTGCAGTTGACAACCAACTACCAACATGGCTTTTAAAATCTTAAGTGAAAAAGTTCAGTTAATGAAACAAAGTCCAATTAGTGGGACTAATGTCAAAGGGTTAATGACTTTGCAGAGGATTAAAATGTGCACAGTACCAGAACTGGATTTATATACATGTTTTAGACAAAGTGGGAGAGACCTGCTGAAACCTCCCGCATGAGTGGCAGCCATCGATAGTTGTTTTTCTTGCAGCACAACCACAGATGACAGACACACTCTACAAATCTCTTGTGAGAAATGGACCTTGTCTGAAGGAGCTTGCAATTTAAACATGCAAAACAAGAAGCTGGATGAAAAACAGACTTAGAAAACTCAGTCAGGCAGCAGGTATGTGATAAAGCCAGCAATTGCATAGATCCAGATCCTGTTCCTGTCTGGTTTCATTCAAGGACTCCAAGTCTTATGTTATTCTCACAACAGTACAAACGAAGAAGAGGCAAATTAAGGCAGCCAAAGTCATTATTACTTATATCTAAAAGGTGCTAAAATCCAATTGAATATATTTGTGTTTGTTCAAGATTTAAATGAGTTTTAAACAGGCCTTGAATAGGCTCTGCAAGGCTACCTCGTAAGTCAGTAAGTAAGTAAGTAAGTAAGTACCTCGTAAGTAACTCTGTAAGTTCAGAAGCACAGTTTAGGAAGCCCAGACTTGGTTGTAGCCCACAGTACTGGTGAATCAGTCTCACTGCCACCTTAAATTAGTTCTTTTCTGTTCCCTTGACCTTAAAAGCAAGATTCAAAAGGAGAGCACAACAATTACATGCTACATTGATGTAAAATCTTCTGATTTTCTAAAACTACACTTTCATTTTTGTTTGTTAAAAGACTTAATGCTTAAATCATCTGTTTTAACAGGCAAGAAAATATGTTCTGTTACGAGATTCCTACTTTGTATGTATGGCCTGTTTAAATAACCCTTTTCACATCTTCTCTGTAATCAAAGGGTTTGAATTCTAATGCAAAATGTTCATGCTAGAACCTGATTATATCCCAGAGCAACAATTCTCAACAATTCTGAGTGGCATCAGTCCATGGTATCTGACAGTATTTGCCAAAAACATGTCAGGACTCCCCTATAGTTCAAATCACTCCACAAATTCTACACTTACACAACATCAGTGACTTCATACTTAAAGCATGCCTTAATGATCAAGCAAGTGGAAACGTTCAGTAAATACATTGAATGTTTGACATTGTTATCAGTGGGTGTTCCCTCGGTCTCTTGTGAAACAATCCCAAGATTAATGCAAGGCCAAGAAGTGTCAGCCAAGTGAAACCCTTAAAAGTTACTTAAGAAATTTTAACAGACAATACTATTTTCTGTGCTAAAATACAGCAAAATATTTCTTAGCGAAGTATTGGGAAAAAACTCCAAATCTCTGCCACCCCCAAAAAGGTGTTTTTTGAAGAGGGAGTTATTTGCATTGCTTTGACTGATTTTCTTTTAAGTCCTTGATACTAACGTTATGAAGCTGGGGGAAGGTATATTAGCTTTAACAGGAGTTCTGAGAAATGAAGCATTTTAAAGTCTACAGAACTTTTGATAAAGCCCATTATAATAATTATGATCAATACAGACAACTATTTCAACCTCTCTAAATCTGGCCTTAGAAATACTCCCAAGGGAAAGAAGGTTGATTCCAAAAAGCAGAGTGCAGTGCCCCCTCTATAGTGCACAAAGGACTTGGCTACTTCTACCAAGTTCCACATTGGCAGAAGGCATTGACATGCTTTAGCAACAGAAGAGAGGTAGAAGGGAATAAAATCAGGAGGAAAATAATTTTTTTATTATTATTCCTATTTCTCTGTTCTTCACTTTAGAAACTATGTTGAATTTATGTATACATGGGTGCTTTTCCACACTCAGCATCGAGTAGCATCTTGCATTAGACTTATGGGGTAGCCCTTTACTCCCCACTGGCAGTGGCATCTATCCACATGGCTTTAATGGCGTGAGCAGCACATAAAAAAAATGTTTAACAACTTTCTGTCACAAATGCCATGCTTAGCATTGCCTTTCTTTTGTGGTCATGCAAGGAATTAAACCCTGATCCTATAAATATTGTACACACCTGATTATGTACCTGATTAACCTGCTGAAGTGAATGGGACAACTCAAACATTCTAAGTACATATACAGCGGATATAAAGGGCAAGGGCTGAGTCTGGAAACTTCATGTTAATATAGCTTATATCAATGCAGAGACATAAAAGAGACATTAAAAAAAAAAAAAGAAAGAAAGTACCATAGCTAAACCTATCAACGGCAAGAAGTGTGAAACTGATTTCCTGACCTGCTGGCTGGCACTCAGTCAAAAGCACTGCCTGGTTACCTTTGTACTGAACTGTTCCCATTTTACATTCATAAACTAAAGAACATAAATGGAACACCACAAATGACAGATTTGCGATGGCCTGAGCTTAAAGAACTTATGCCTAGGATTATAGGTACCTGTGTGACCCTGCAAGTAGCTATAATCCTGTTCAGGGTGGTGGATGAAAATGACGGATTACAATCACATGCTTGTATGCTACATTACTAAGTAATGAGCTGCTCTGTACTACATGTTTTGCCTCCAGGAACAGCTACTTATGTCATTCTTTTTAGTTGTCTTTTTTGCAGCAGAACATCATAGTCTGATAACCAACATCTTCAGTTTCAGAGGTGTAGATTTGTGCCCCATCTTCAGTCTCAATTACTGTGTGTAAAATATAATATTTACCAAAAAATGGTGTAAGTTTTTACAGTAAAAAAAATAAATAAAAACAAAAAAATCAGGCATGAACATTCATTAGCAGAAGTTTCCCCCTTTCCCTCCTTACCTCTGAACTCAATACCTCACAGGGTCAATGGGCATATTCACAAGCAAACGTGTGAGAGGAAAATCAGTGCAATATCCCTCCCGACAGCATCTGTGTTCTCAGCTCTGTCATACTGTCTTGCATGGCCTTAAACTAATCTGATGGCCTGTCTTTCAACAGTGTCAAAATGCCTAGAGAAATAAAAAAGGAATTAATTTAAAAGAATGTACCAAGCACCTAAACAAATTAAGATTGTCCCATTTTCTTGCACACTTCAGGAATTAACTTGCAAATCCTGGTGGTGAGGGAAAGCTTTAAAGACTTCCTCAGGAAAATTGCTGAGCCTGGACCGAGAAATTATTGGGCTGATACTTGTTCCTGCCCTGGATCCCCTGGCACTGAAGAGGCATCATGACCATCCTGATGCAGTTCTCTGGCCTAAGGTAATTTCTTTATTCTTCATCAAAGATAAAATGTATTTTCATTTTAATCACAGTTTTTTTCAAGTCTATGGACTTCATGTGGATAGCACCTTGCTCGAATAAGTAATACCAGCTGTTATGAGACAGGTAATGACTCAATAGTGATTTTTAATGTGGGTAAAAAGCTGTATTACAATAAACAGAAAATATGTTTATCCTGTTACAGATAATGCCAAGGATAAAATCCTCTGCAACTCCTCCATGTCCACGCAAACCAGACTCTAACAGTTCCAGCTGCAGACCTTATTTTACCAGTTTATCCAATTCATCCTCAGTGAGTAATTGCATCTTGTCTTGTTTCTAATCTAATTTCATCCATTATCCAAAATGGATAATTTCCAGGGATATGATACAGGGGCAGGAACGTCCGGAAAGAATAAAAACTGCAAATCTACTTTCTGGTATATGCAGCCCATGACTCTTCTGCCCACACTTCTGTCATCTGAGTAGGTCTGCATGTGCAGAAAATAGGAAAATGAGAGGCACAAGCCACTGTGTGAATATCAAATGTCTATGCATCCCACATGGCAAAAATAAGTGTATAGACTGCCACTGGGAATGACATGCTAAGGCCACTTCGTATAGCATGAATCAATTATTTACCTGCACTCCCTACCTGTCCATACCTCTCTTTTCTGCCTCATGTTAGATGGAAGCTTATTCAGGCAGCTGTTGCCTTTTTGTTGTGTATCTGTACGGCAGCCACAGGGGAGTCCTCCTGGTTCATAAAGGGTATCCTATGCCAAGAGGCAGCACAAATTAAAATGCCTCTGTGTAAAAAGGACACACATTAAGTAATTCTCTTCATGAGGTAAAGCAGCTTAGCAGTATTAAACTGCACACTTCTGGAGGGGCAGAGGCCTCCTCTCTTCAGCACTCTCCCCATTTTTGTCTCTACAAAGCCAACTGGGGACTAAAGGATGTCTCAGCAGCTTCTCAGTAAATGCCCTCCATCACAGCATCTCAAAATTCGACCCAGTGTTTCAACTGGATAGTGACTTCATTTGGAAGTGTAGCTCCTTGACTGCAGGAAAAGAAATGCACAATGAAAACGCAAGGAGCCCTCTTTTCCAAAGGCATAAATCAGCCTTTTAAACATACAGCTCCAAGGGAACTGCATACGCCATCCATAAAATCAGATTGTTTATGGAATTGGATGTTTGTTTAATTCATTGGTGGTCATTTGCCTAGCTCATCATAAATCTCAATATGTAAATCACTGCACTATGCAGATTTCAGCACATTCAGAGTTCACACCAATTTCCATATAGAAGACATTAGAGAATTCCCTGTTTAGTCATTAGGAATGTTTTAAAGGGTATTTACAGAGAAAAATGTGTCTCCTGCTCTCAGTCCTCCACTAGTGGTCTCAAACCCTGCAAGCTGAAGGTGGGTTTAGGGCCCAGGGTTGCACTCCAGGTGCCAGTGTGGACCTTTCTGCCCTCTTCCCACCCTGGGCAGGCAGAGCTCTAAGCCATGCCCATGCACTGCTTGTGGCTTAAGCCCACATTATGGTTTGGGTCCTACAGAAGACTCATTTGGGCATTTAAGACCCTCTGTGCCAATTTTCTGAATACAGAGTGGCTCTGGTGGCCAGTGGCACCAAGGGCATTGCGCAAATTCACATCTCTGTGCTGCAATGAGGATCACATGGTAACAGAAAAATTTAAGGTATTACCATCTCAGCTAACATATGATCTAAGCTAGTCTTTATGAGTTTTCAGCTCAAATCCAGCCTGTCAGCTCATGTCAGGTACTGAAGCAGACAGCAGAGTGCATTTTTAACACAGAGTTTATCATGCCAGTTTCTGTGTTTTAAGGCTGTCAAAGACAGGATGCTGCTGAGCTCATCCATCTCACAGAAGGCATATGATGGAGCATAAAGGCACACTACTGACACAAAAGCAGACTGAAGTTAATTTAAAACAAAGCTAAACATCTGCTCCAAGAACCAGCTTTCTAATGCATAGATGGGAGCACTAAAGTTTGAAACATTATAGTGTTTAACCAGTACTACACCAGCTGTTAGATGTTTTTGGCAATGGTGCAGATATTATCTGGCAAGTTCTCATGAGCAGCTGACAAGAATGAAGAGTGACAGATACAAGAAATAGAAAATGCCAACCATATGGCATGAATATTATGCTAATATTTCAAGTGTCAAGCAATAGTCACTCGTGTTTAAGGGCACAAAATTTATATGGATTTTAATGATTGCACAATGTTATACACAATTACATTTACATCTCCATATTGTTACAACTGTAATTTTGCCATTTAACGGTAATAGACACTGAACTAAATCTGTCCGCTTAGGAGCAATGTTGTTATCTTTATGACTTTCATAACACATTTCCACCTCACAGGTGTAATACTTATTCCTATGAACAGTGCCACTGCAGTCAATGAACACACCTGTGGTCCAGTCTGCAAGATGTTGCTGGCTGATGTGGTAGTGTTAATTTGGTAAATGCCAACATCTCACAAGAAGTAAAGCAGCCAAGCTGTTCATGAGCATGTCTCCACAAAAATCAACAATGCTGATTTGATCCCCAAACCTCTTTATGCTGCTAATGGTGTTCCATTTACCATGTATTTTCAAAGGAGGGGCCAGCCCCTACCCTGATGGGAGGGAGGCCTCATGGCAGACTGTCTGAGCTCAGCTCTGCCAGGTTTTTGAAAGGGACCTGCTGCTAAACTGTTTTACAGACTATGTGCCTGTCATGGTTTGAGCATGTTTTGAGGGTGTTTTTGTTCAAGGTTTTTTTCCAGCCAGGTGGAGGAGGGGAGGCCGGGAGGAAGGAGAGACAGGACACCTGACCCAGGCTAGTCAATGAGGTATTCCATACCATAGCACGTGATGCCCAGGATGCAACTGGGAGAGAGAAGGCTGGAGGGGTAGAGCTCTGGAGGAAAATGGAGGAAGGAGCACGCGGTGCTCTGCCGGGCAGGGTGGAGTGAGTTATGGGTCGGAGGCTGGTGGGGTGTTGTATTCTCTTCACTTGTTGTTTGCTGTATCATTATTATTTGTAGTGGTAATGGCAGTGGTGATTCTGTGTTATGCCTTAGCTATTAAGCCGTTCTTATCTCAATCCGTGGGGGCTACATTCTTTGGATTCTTCTTCCTAACTCTCCGGGAGTTGGGGTACTTGGTTTAAACCACGACAGTGCCACATCAAAACTAGATTTTCATCCTGAGAAGCGGAAGTAACAAATCCTAGTAGGTTTGCAATAAAATTGCGTGTCCTACTAGCTCTGCGTTTTGCACTTGAAGAAGCTTAGATCAACCTCACATCTCAGATGACAAAGGGAAAGGAAAACCAAACCAAGGTGCTGGGATTGTCAATAACTGTCAATAGATTGTCAATACAGACAGGGCATAAATGTGTCTGTTTGGTGAGAGCAGACTTGATTGATGATTCATTCTGGGCTGAGGCTGCTTGCCCATCAGTGCATAGAGTACTATGCAATATGTGACACCTGTACTGAGGCACAGGGCAGTGGTTGGACTGTGAAGGAGGCCAGTGCCACCCCTTGTATCCGTTTTACAGAAGGAATAAAAATAAAAGACATAAATAAAAAAGAAGGGTGAGGATTAATCAAACAGCATCAAAGCTACAACTAGGGACAAGCAACTGGGCATTTGTGAACCACCCTGTCCAGGAAAATGGGCTTGATGCAGAGATTACTTACTGTGATGTTACTTGCATCCATGTAAAAGGATTAAGTGGTAAAAAAATCTCATTTTAAAGACATTTGTGGGGAAAGACTAACTCCTTGTGGTTTTATACAGTGACAGTATCATGAAGATATAATCACAGTAGGCCAAACTGTGTTATGAAGAGTCAGACAGACACACACAGCAGCTGGTGAAGCAGTCTGGGAAAAATGCAGGTGTTGCTGAGAAGTCTGGATGCTCCCTGTCTCTGAGAGGAAAAGAGGAATTCCTGCTTCTTGCAAACACTCCCAGACTATTTGTGATCCAGCTCTTTGCTGTGCTCTTGAACCATGCTGGAGATTAATTGAGTAGATGGAAAATGTCTGGCTGGCCCCAGTGGCCACAGTTGCAGTGTTAATATTAAGCTGATAGAGGATATATTGGCTTTAACTGCAGTAAGCACTTTCTGTAATGAAAGTACCAAAAGATAGCTCAGATGTTGCAAGACAGATTGAGTATCTGCCTGGGGATGATAAAAGCTGCCTATTCTCTGGTGAGCTCCTCATTACAGAAGCTCACTGGAGGGTAGGTTGCCCCCCACATGGCTCTGACAGTAGCCTTGCCAACATAATAACATTTCAATTGCCCTTAGATGCAGTTCACACTTTCCAGGTTCTTTGGGAACAGCATCTCCTGCTTCTAGCAGGTCTTAAGAGACCTGCTAGCCAGCATCAGAGAGTCTTCTGCAAGCCCTCACAGCCCACTAGGGCCACTCAATTTACTAGCTATGTGTCACCCTAATATCATCTCAGCATATCTGCTTACTCCTGACTGCTGTACTGGTACTTCTATCAGCAGAGCAGCCCTCTCAGTATTTTTATTGCCCTATTTTTTTCTGAAGGGTAAACCAAGTATTTTCATAAGCTAAATCTGGCTTTTTCCTCTTTGAAAATCTTCAGGCCAAGTCTGCATTTCATTTTTCTTTCCTATATAGAGTTTCACACTTCAGGAGAGTCAGCTCATAACATTTTCAAAGCAATATTCAATGTATAATTCATACGAACACAGGACTGATGCTAGTCCACACCCCCAGCTTTCAGGCTAAGCTTTGGAAACTGCATTTTTATATATAGAGAACAGCTCTGGTCATAACGCCAAGCACAATAACAATTACAAAAGGAGGAAAAAGAGTGCTCTCCTATTATTCCCTAAGTACTGCAAAGGCAAAGCAATGATAGTGTTTAGGCATAGCCAGAAGCAAGTTCTAACCCCATAAGTGGAAGTAAGATGCAGCTGTCCCATAGTATGCCTCTGTGCTTTCAATTTAGTACACCATCAGTCTTGCTGTTGCCCCAAAGATATCTTAGATCCATATATAAGATAGTGATCATTTTAAGTTACCTGTTTTATTTTGCTCTGAGAAGGAACGAAGCCATCTGGTCTCAGTTTGGAGGTGACAACCAACACCTCTGCTGGTAGCAATGACTGTCAGTTCAGTGGTGAAGAAAAAATGGAAAGAGTAATTCTGGCAGCGCAGCAGAAACAGTGATCTGAACGGGCAGCCATGCACCTGCAGCACCCACACAGAGGAGGCAGAGATGTGCCTCCTGGCACACTGTGCCTGATTTCAGGCCACAGGCAGAGGAATGATGAAGCAGGAATGTGCCATTCCTTGTACAGCCCTTGGTAAGGAGGACGTGCAAGAGGAGCAGATGGTGGAGCCCAGCGCAGACGTGGGCAGGCAAGAGACAGGGGATGGGAGTGCTGCTACTCTGTGGCCTGGTACTTATCCTTGGGTTGCCCTGGGGAACGCATTTCACATCTCCGGGTTTCTGTTCTTCCTCCCACCTTTTGTTTGTGATCTCTTCAGAGCAGGACTGTCTCCTAATACGTGTTTATACAGTGACTAGCACAGTGAGGCCCTGATCTTGCTGAGGCCTCTAGGCATGACTGTAATACAAACAATAAATCATCATCATAAAACAGGACTGCACAGATCCATAACTTCTGTCATAATTCACGGCTGAAGTGTCAGCAGCTCACAGGCATATGGCAAGGTCAGGGATACCATGAAGGGCCAGAAGTGTATCCACACAGAAAAGAGGAGATACTGAATGGCTTTGAAATGTTTTTAATATCTGTCAGTGTTTTACCTGTGTAAGTTCGCAGCTGATTTTCTTAACTGATGTAACTTCCTGACACCAGTGATGTGGCTGGGAAAAGGACTGAGCCATATAGCGGAAGGTGACAGCAGCCAGGAGGGTGCAGCCTGCTGGAGAATGTGCACATACGGGTAGCAGGTTCTTGCCATCCATGACTTTTGTGCCTCAGTCCCCCAGGCCACACTGAGTACACCAAGCAGGCAACCAAGCTTCAGAAACAGCATTTCTTTGTAATTTATAGAAGTCTATGGACCCTTATTTGTATCTCTTCTCTTTCCCCCATTCTGTCTCATTGAAGAAAGCTGTGTATCTCAAGCAGGAGATTTCAGCAGCTTTGGAGACTGTCCCTCCTGCAAGTCAGCTCAGATGTACATAAGGCTGGCCAGGGAACTGCTTTCCCAGCAGGCATTCCCAGAAAGCCTCTAGGCACATGGCTGAATTCCCTAATGGACCCAGTGGTGCTCCAATCAGCACCCTTCAACAACATGTTTAGCAAATGCTGTCAGCACACTCTAGAGTTACGCGTTTTTTCAGTGTCCCTAACCTGTAGAGGCAAGGATTCTGGGAGACCAGGAGCATAACAGGAAAATGTTCGTTGCAGCAATGTAAGGAGCTGATGGTACAAAACCCAGCAGTTAAGTCCATTCAAAGCGAGTCAAGTAAGCACACAAGTATCTTTAAATCATTATATCTGGCAAGAAGCCATGCTGTGTTTTCAGCCAAAGTGTGATACTCTGAGAAAATGTAGCTTCAGTGAGCTGAATATCTGATGAGAAGCAAGCACTAGGGAAGGTTCAAGCTATATTTAATGGGAAAATCATAGAATCATTTCTTTCTTGAAGAACTGGCGGATTTATGCTATTCCTTCCTTGTAGCTTTGCATCTTCCAGGTAACAATGACCAGTTTCCTTATTCCTGAGATTAGATGTTTCAAAATATTTTTAAATGTTGCAAAATAAATTTAGTCTTTAAAGTCTTCCCTGCTGTAGGCCATTGCAGGCTAGCCTGCCTGTCACGTCAGTTTGATGGCTTACACAACAGGGAATACCAACTTATTCCCAGTTATGACCGTATTGTCAGGAGATTCTTCAGCAACTCCTGTTTGCCAGATCACATCATTTGTTAGACAGACAGTTATAATAAGAAGGATTTTTTTTTAGAATTCTTCTAAAAATTTTACATTTGGTATTGAGTACTCTAAATGAGAGCAGGTTATTTATTATTCAATGATATTGGCAAAATCATGTAGACTACTGAAGGAAATAAATCACTCCCAGATTCACATCCTGGTGTACCAGCAGCAGTTACCAGAATAACTCCTCTCACTCCATCTTTATGGAGTACATCTCCATAATTAGGATGAGAATTGGGCCAAATAGCTTCAGCGGAGCTGACAGGGTAAATCAGATGAACACAGAATTAAAACAATGGAGTGGGAAGGAGAAAAGTGGGAAGGGCTGGGAAGTGACATCAAATAAAGAAGATGTCAAAGAGATGTGCTCAAACCTGAGCTTTGGGATAAATGAAATAGACAGCAGCACAAGAGGCAGTTTTCCCTGGAGAGCTACCCAGTAATAAAGTGTTTTAAAAAGAATTTGAATTCAGAGAATGTGCCTTAGTCAGTACGGTAATGCCTGCATTAGGCACTGAGAAAGGACAGCACAGAAAAAGATCCAGATGAAGAAAAGGAGAAAACATATTAAAGCAACCGGAAGGCTGGATAGAAAGCATAAGTTTTGAGAATGTGCAGGATCAGAATTTGTAAGGCTGGACATCACCTGAAGGCAAAAGGCCCATCAGTCTTCCTAAAGAAAGTAATTAAAGTAATTTGGACTGTCCTTCAGTATGATGTATATGGGCTACTCACAGGCTCAACATCAGAAGCAATGTCAGTAAAATGATGCTTGTACATTTTTGTCCTTCATTTCACTTCTCCTATGACAATGCAATGGCCCACAAAACATCACCAAAAGGGTGCCCTCTCCACAAGGCATCACCAAAAGGGTCCTCTCTCTAGGATGACCGTGCTTATAACTTGTTCTACAAGGCCAGATCTTGATAATGTTAGGCCAGGACCCCATCCTCATTGCAATACTCAGACATCCTCTGAACTATCACATTTAAATCCATAAAAACAAAAGCTCTATTCATCCTGGTTTCAGAAGACCAGCTTGTCATCCTCCCCACAGATGCAGGCTTGTGGTCCTCCCTGTATGGTCCTCCCCTTTGAGCTCATCTTCTCTATCAAATCTTACAGCTTATGAGACTGTTCCTCAGTTGCCCAGCTAAGAGCAGCAGATCCAGCTTCCAGTCTATCATCTCTGCCTCTCTTGCTCTTCTTCTCCTCATATTTAAAGTTAACCTAGTAAACTCTGAACACAGGTATTAATATAGCTAAAACCTTTAAGTATAGTTTTAATTTTTAACATAGCTAACATAGTAAATTCTTCAAAATCTCTGCTTGAAATCTAGTTGTTTGGTGTCCTGCAGCTCATGCTAATCTGATAGTGGTTAGGTGAATGTGGTCTTTGTTTCTACTTCTTCTTTCTACTTTGTTCTTTGTCTATCTATTGTTTTTGTTGCCATCTCATCTCCCCACCCATCAGTGCAGGTAAGTTTGAAGCAAGGTGAGACTGTGAAGCCAACTGATTGTCAGTGTAGTCATTGTACTGTGAAGAAAAGTCCTCCTATCATAGAAAGTCTTCATTATGAGCAGGGCTAGGAACTATATGCTCTCATTACCATTGACTCCAGGAAGGCTAGGAGACATCTGTTGAATCTGTGTAATAGCCCTGACATCCATTTGCCCTTTGTCTTCCCAGTTGTAGAGACCCACCCTGATTTCTATTAACAATGTAAAAATAAAACCACTTCCAGTCAGCTGCAGAACCTTTCCCAACCAGCCCTAAGACAAATCTCTTGTCCCTGGAGCTATAATGCTTGGGAAACCCACCAAGTGCTCTTAGTTTCCAATCTGCGAAAAGCAGCACTTTCTCTTATACTCTGTGCCTTTCAGCTAGCTTGACATGGGATCAGCAACGGAGGGAGATGATACACGCTGAACTCATGCCAAAGGAATGCAATTGAGAAAATGGCAATGGTAGAGTAACAAAACAGATTCCATTCCTCAGCTGCATAATTCAATATTTTAAACAAAGAATAGCTTTAGTTTCCCTCCATGTTCTGAATCCCAGTTTTTCTTTACTGCACTGGCATAGAAGGCTTGGCCTCTTCAGAAATCTTTTCCTGGCTGCTTTGGCTTTACAAGGTATTGACACTGACTCAGCCCTAGAGCTGTTAGCCAAAGAACATAGCTAGTAAAGGCTGGCCTCCTTGACTAACTTGGCCAGAAACATCTTGTGTGCAGAAGAGAAGAGATGTGGGAGTTACTTATGGGTGCAGCTCTACCAGGAGAATCAGGCATATGCTCATTAACATTTCTGCATGTTTTCTAAGCCCTACCAAACTTCTGGAGACTTTTCCATTGGTATTCTGCCCCCACATTGTCTCCTGGAGGAAAGACATGGTGCTGGCCAGAGCATGTAGAATAATAATCCCCCAGGTCACAGCCACATTGCGTGGGGCTGCCTGCCTTGGGAGAAAGGGTGAGTCAGTCACTCTTATTTACATCAGAGCTGCATCCCCACTGGCCTTATTTCCATCATTTTCTTGGCAGCTGGGAGGTTTGTCATCAGATAGGATTGCTGTCCAGATCATGCCCAGATGCCATGGCTCTGGAGGCACACCACCAGGAGTTCCCCATCCCTGCCCCCACTGAGACTGGGGCAGAGTCCCCATCAGCTGCCACACATATAAGGACATGATCTTAAAATCACACCTTTTTAATCTGGAGCAACACAGGTTGCTGACAAAGACTCTGAGGTAATTTAAATCTTAGGTGAGGATGAAAGCCTCGTGAAGCTAGCTTCAAAGAAAGATTTAGTTTAGCCGTATCTTTACTCTGGGGATTGATTAAAAGAACCGTTTCAGTGACTAATTTCTACAGGGTCTGAAATATAGCAGGTTATTAAACACACAACCCAACAGCTGCAGAATCTGACAGAGACATTGTTCTCCCTGAGCATTGGGTAATAGAGTATTTCAGATGATTAAATAGCTAATAAAGTCAAAGTCTTTGCTAAGTAGATGGATACCAGCAATATTGCAAAGGTAATTATGGATTTCTATCAAAAATTCTTGACTCAAAATATTTATTCTCAGGATGAAGCTAACATGTAGGACTTGCTTGAAAGAGAAAATATTTTAGCCACTAGTAAAAGGTTTCAAATTTATTCTACTGTAGTGACTTTCAATTACAAGCAGTTTCAGGGTGCATACTTTCAGACTGAATGTTCCTTTTTTCAAGGTAAATTCTCACCAGCTGTCACATGAAATTATTTTTTCCATTAATCATGATCTTATACGTTTTTTTTGGCAGCCCAAGGATCTACATCTTTAAGTTGTTTATTTCCTTTTCTCCTTTGCAGGCATTAGACATCTGTGATATCTGTACCTCTCTAAAGTTACGAGTGGTAAGAATAGATCAGAGGAACAGAAAACAGTGTTAAGGTTGCTTGCAAAAAAATCCCTACAAAAGAGTCCTCTATGCACAAAATTATTAATTTGCCTCTGTTTCTATTTCAGCCTGTCTTTTTTTTCCACTGCTCTTTCAGAACCTTTACTACTTCCCTATAAGGGCCATTAGAAAACCATATATTTTCTTTTTATGTCTTGCAGACACAGCTATGTTAGCTAATACACAGACTGCAGCAAAGAAGTTATTTACATCTGTAAATTATCTGCTTTGCATTTCTTGACATCATCTTCTATGACTGCTTCACCAACCCCACCCCTTACTCAGCACACTTTTTCCTCTGTGAAGCCCTATCTTGAGAACTCATTCCTATTGTAAAACTAATGAGAAATTAGAGGGCATTGGCTCAACTGCAGAGCAACATAGGGTATTTTGAATCTATACAAAGAAAGCATGTTATTACATTCTCTTCTACCATTTGCGTAGCTCTGCATTTCTCAGAGAAAGCATTTCCAAGAAGCAGAGAGTTTGTGGGTATATGTGTACAGTACCTGGGCTGGGGAGGAGCGCTGAGGACCAGCACCCTCCCACTGCAGATGTGTCTGCCTCTCCCACCTATGGCTCCAGCATCATTGTCCACAAGATGCCCATGCTCACCCCATGTATAAAACACAGCGTCGAGATGGCTGTGACTACAGCTGTGTGGGCAGCTTAACCTGCTCTGCCACTGTTAAATGCCCTCACAGATTTCATGTCCACATGTAGTAAAACACATGTAAAGAATGGGTGTCAAAGCCTCATCTCCAACCCTCCACGAAGATCTGCCACAGTCAAGATTGCTGATGTACTCTCTCATGCTGAGGAGTTGTGAAAAGAGCCACATCCAAACCATGAGCAGGACTGTCCCTTAGTTATCCCGTATTCATAGGAAGATCTGTCTCACAAGCTAACTGTAAATAAGAGATTTCAGCAGCACACACATGGGACGCCTGCACAGTCAGAGGAGGTTGTAGCACTGTGGGTACAAGCATGGAATGCATTATAAATTACTGAAATCCGAGGAGCTTACAGCACACCTGTCCAAGTAATTGAATGTGCAGGATCCAGAAGGTTTTGGAGGCTACTACAATACATACTAAACTACTTATTCTTCTGCATATAAACATGGTTGCCAGGTAGGCTGAGAGCTATGTCCAAGCCAGAAATTTGTGTCAGAATCTCAGCTTATATAACAGAGTTCAAGGAACCCTGTATTCTTTTTTGTTGTGATGATGCTGATGATTACTATTATTTTTTATTTATTTATTAGATGTATTTATTTATTTTTATTACCTGCCACTGAAAGAGATCCTGTCTGCTACATGTCTGTTTAGGTTTCCAAGGCACTAACACTTCATGCTGTGGTTGTGTCTAGGATTTCAGCTTGGTCCCATTTCTAGTGAAGTTTGAGCATAATAAAGAATATTTTAACCTCTATTTATTGCACTGACCATCACCTAGCTAGATCTCTTATTTCTACTGTCAGTGGCAGTTAGAAAATGATGATGAAAATTACTATTGTGGTTGTAACTGCAGTGTTATTTATAAACAGCTAGATGTAGAAAAAATGCAATTTTAAATTTCATTGTGAGCAATATTCAGGCCTAGAGCTCCCTAATGCACAATTCATAGTTGCTTAAATTGTAGTCATTAGTCTTATACTGCAATACTGTTTGTCATGATAAAGGGAAATTACTTTTCTGTCACTTACTCCTGCAAGATTAGTTAATTTACATTTGCAAAGGGTGTGGAGAAGCATCTCAATTCCATGCAGATGTTTCTCAGAAGCATTTGGCAATTTAAGGTTTTGGGGAAAAGGAAATGGAAGTCAACATCAAAATGTGAAAAGGGAGAGTGTATACATCATAGGGTTTTCGTATCTCGGTCAAGAGCAGCAATGAAGAGTACATATATTACTTACAGGCTGCCAACTTCAATACTGTACATACAAATTATCTATATAAAACATCCTACCTTTTGTCATCCCCTTCTGCTAGCTAACATCTCTATGTTTAATACAAGTTGGGATGGTATTATCAAGAATCAACATGTTATTTTTACTTACTTGCTTGGAAATTCTGAGTGAGTTTTACATTCCTTTCTTAAATGCCCACCTGACACATCAGAGCTCCTGATCCTAGCAGCGTAATTTAAGGTGTTGATGTTTAGTGCCCAAGTTCCTTGGAGGGGCAATGAAGTAACTGAGTGCAATGGTGCCCAAGGGACAATGTAGCAACTCTTCCACCATGCCCAAGAAGCTGCTTCAGGAAGGCATCCTGGCTCATCCCCTGGGATCCCTCTCAGTGATTCAGGGGTGACATGGGAGGGAGCAGCAGCTGTGCCTCCTGCAGCCTGCACAATGCTCTCAGGGGTGAGAGCACTTGCTGTGGACATGGCAGGACATGGTGCTGTCACTCCCAGCTTGCAGGGATTCACAGTCACATAGTCCCATCAGTAAGATTTACTCTTCCCTCTTGGGATATAGTGAAAAGGCCTTTGGAAAACACAGCATCCAAGTGCAGCCTCAGCTTTAGCACTGAGAATGGGCAGGGTAACTTACCTCTGCCCTGCAGCCAGGCAGGGTTGCTTAAATCACCTCAAAGTTAAGCTCAAGGGTATATTTTTGCCAGTGGGGCCAAACACATGGAGTACAGACATACTATGTAGGTGTACTGCCACGGATAGGCACAGCTGGCACTGTGGAGTTTAACCTCTTATTATTGCAATTAAAATTATGAAATACCAACAGCTCAGGCAACCTCAACATTGATGCTTATGTTCAGGCATGTCAGACTGTGCTGATACTGATATCCCCATCCTACACTAGCATCACAGCTCTCATGGTGTTTTGCAATGTTTTAAATTTTAACCCCTGCCAAATTCCAGCAAATACAGTCATAGTCATCCTTCCCAATACTGCTCTCTTGATACAGAGTACCCTTATCTTTCTTCCCCAGCCTGAGCTGTGTGTGATTACTGTTGCTGTGCTTCAGTGCAGAATGTTTCAAAGGCAGAAATTATACATGAGTCCTCCGAAGGGTTTATGAAGTGTGTGAGTGCACCTTTATTATATATTATTTCTGTTCCCATTAGGTCTAGTGGATTTGCAACACTGCTCAACTCAAAACTGGACTCTGCTCCAGCCACCCATTAAAAACTTCACATAGTGCTTAAAAATCATGAATGTTTATGTTGCCTTTAGTTATTTTCCCTTTCAGTTGCCTGGATTTTTTTGAGATGCATTTTCTTGGTTATCATCAAGGCTAGCATCCTGCCTTGAACAGAGGGTGAATCTGTATTTGTCTCCAAGAGTTAGAAAGAGGTGGGCCCAAATTCTGCTGGTTAATAAAGATAGGTATGAAGACATGAAGGTTAGTGTGAAAATATGAAGGTGTAAAGATATGTATCAAGGAGTAAAAATATATATTGAAATTCCTGAAGTTTCAGCTTGAGGTGAGGAGAGACAATATCCAAATTATTTTCAGACTATTTCTTTGGCTGAACTCTGAAACATTACAGTCAGTACCACTGGTTTGCTCACAATTTCGGTATTTAAATGTCCCATATTTAAAATTACTTAATTTCTCCATTTGTGTCATCACAATAATATACCAGTGAAATGGCTGCTACATTTTATTCATAAGAGGTCAGAACATAACTTAAACCATACCACTTGCTGGTTCTATATGATATATAAACTGTTGAAAAAGATAGTGGTTTTTGCGATGGGCAGATATGCCATTCACAGTGCAGTTAATTTCAGGACATAATGTAGTGGCACTGAAACAGCTGGGATTATATGTTGAAAAATCTAGTTGTGGTTGTAAAGGTTTTGGGTTCAACTGCATTTGGGATGCCTCTAATTTTTCTCACTACAGCCAGAGAGCTCATGGTCTGGGTTGGTCACCCATGCACCTCCCTCCTGCCCTGCACATTGCCCTTACAAGTGTGTGAACCTAAATGATGCACCTACCTTTGACACAGGGATACACCTTTTTTTTCTCAAAGACCACAACCAGAAATTTAATTAAGGTAATTTAATTTGTCTTCAAAACAATGTATTATGCATTAAGGTAGCTTAATTTGTCTTCAAAACAGAGCATTATTCATTCTCCCTACGGCACAAAACACATAGCACAAAGGGTAACAAACAACATCAGAGGTACATGACTCTTATTCCTACCCTCATCTTTCCCCTTGCCACCTTTTGTGCTTTCTCATTTTCGGCTTTAAGAAGCATTTGTGTAGTATTAGCAATAGTGCTTTTTCAGTGCTTTCCTTTGTCCCGTAACTCCTTTCCTTTCACACATTGCTTTTGGACAGGTTCTCTCAGGTGACTCAAAGGCCCCAATTTCACACAGATTTTATGAGATTATATTGTGATACTTCTCAGGCCTGAAAAAACAGTGATATTAGCAGTGTTGCAGCCAAGGTGTTATCTCTCAGGTTCACAAACCTCCCTGGATTTGTAGACTCTTTTGTATGTGCTAAACCATTGCCTCTCTTCTTCTGCTTATTCCCTTTCATAATCCTTATCAACAGCAAGTATTGACAACAAATATCCCCATCTCACAAACTGATAGATGGAAGAAGAGCATTAATATAAAAAATAAAATATCAGACATATTTTTCTAGTGCCCCAGTGTAACTACTTGTTCCAAAATAACAGCCTGTGACACGTTCTTGTCACCAGCACCAGATGCAACAGAATGCCATTAGTTATAAAAGGTAAGATTTTATAAAACTTAAAGTTTTAATAAAATATTATAAATATTTATAAAAGTTTTGTAGTTAGGCTGCATACATCATACAAACTTATTGTGTTACAGGTAAGCCTTCTGCCCAAACAGCACACTACATTGTTTTGGACTAACAGAATGCTGTTGTTGAGAACATGTCCACACAGCACAAAAATATATAAGTAATAACAGAAAGTACTTCAAAAGAAACTATTTCAGCTGCAGTTCAGCTGAGCCCTAGCTTCATCTAATCCCCACTTCAGTGGTAGATATGAGCCCACTTCATTCTAGGAACTTGTGAAGAACCAAAGAGCAGGCACCCCCCTGCCTGTTGGCTTTGCTGGTCTTTTTTTCTTGGTCTTGCTAAATGTTTAGAGACTTGAGTGTCCTTGGAAATCCACACACCAGGTGGCACTTGTAATGAACTCCTTAAAACCTGAACAGTTCATGGTTTTGTTTCGCATTCATACTAACCAAGAAACCAGCCTCACACCAGACCCTACATGGAGTCCTCCCCTTATGATCCTTTTGTAGTTTTGGCATTTCCAACTAGCAGGGATGAATTGCCATTGGTAAAAATATCAGAGAATTCAGTTCTTCAGCTTCAACAAGAGAAGTGTAAACCAACCATTTATAGCAGCAATAGCAATATGAGCTGGCTCTCCCATCTGAAACTTGGCCAACTTATGCCTTTGGGATAAATTTCAGGAGGTAGGACAGAGTCCGCAGACAACCACACAAAACCTCTCCTCTCTTTAGGGCAGCAGCTCTGGACTATCCTAGCACACAGAACAGGGAAATCAAATTGGTCATGAGGAAGCCACACCTATAGTACAAAATAATCCCATTAGTCTCTCCACGACAAAGACTTGGGACTTATTTTGCTGGGTAGGTGGCCGTGGGAACAGTGTGGTTATCATCACAAAACAGATGCGGAAACAGAACTTTCTCCAGGAATGGGGAAGGAGCTTCCAGGAGGTCCTGGAGTAACACAGAGAGCAACACTTTCACAGCAAGAAGCCAAGCTTCCTAAAACATCACCAGTAAAGAACAGAATAAACCTAAAAGCACAGAAAACCTAAAATCTTTCTGAGCAGGAAGAAATAGACTGTTTGAGGTTTATGTCAAAGGGTTAGACAAGGCATGACAGCAAGTAGTTGGATTTAGCACTTTTCTGCAAAACCATCCATAGTTTGAAAAGCTATAATTGAAGTTGGTGGAAAAGAATCAAGATTGTGCTGTTTAACCTTTTTTTTTGTAAGAAGATGCAAGTGAAAGCATAACTGGAAGCTGGCAGAACCCTCTGCTAGCAACAGGCACAACTGCAGTAGCTCTTCGTTTACCTCCTTGCCCAGCCTGGCAGGGATGCCAGCTGCATGTATGGAGCCACATTCCACCTCCAGTCACACTGGAACAAATCCAGGGTCATGTCACTGACTTCAATGAAGCTATTCTTTATTCATGCTGAGAATCTGGCCCATTCTATCTAGGTACCAATATATAATAGAGAGAAAACTGCCAAACTGGGGGAGCAAGAAGAACCAAGCTATGTCACGTGAAAAAGAAACATTTTACATTATAAGGATTATAGAGGCACTTTAGTTGAAGGACTTTATCAGTATTTAAAGGGAAGGCCACTGAAAAGCATTTCTGTATGTATCTTCATTTTTTTTAACCTTTCTTTTCTATTTTAGCAAATGGAAAAAAATGGATTGGTTAAAACAAAATAAAATAAAAAAAAACCCTGCAATTTGTTCAAGACAGAACACTAATTCATTATTCATTTGTTGGCAGTTTGGGTTAAGACTTCTTCCATTTAGGCTTTACTCCACATCAATTAAGAAGGCCTCTCTGCCTGAAATGTTTTGAGTTTCACAGTTTTCTCTGTGGGAGCATTTTTCTATCAGTGCTTTGGGGAAAAACAGTTTTGCTCTGCTGGATAAATCCAGGATGCCCCTGCTGTAGTGATCAACAGAAGACAGAAGAAAGGAATGATGGCAAAAGAAATTTACCATCGCTATATTATTTTCAATAAGCTCAGATTCACTAAGGCCACAGCTTGGTAATATTGTAAATCTGACTTTAGATACCCCAGTGCTGTAACAACAGTTCTGCAATTAATGATGTAAGGGTAGCAAGATGGTATAGATTTACTCTAGCAGTTAATTTGTTAAGGAAATGTTGACATTTACTTTGAACCAGGCAATGGACTGAATTGCCTCATTGCCAGTTGTACAGACTTCGCATACATCCATGGTGTGTGCTCTGACTAATTCAGCAGAAATGCACTTGTATGCCCATACCCCCTCTGACTGTTGTTTGTGTTGCTGTGTGATCTGGAGATGCCCAGACAGAGAACAAGTGGAATACCAGGGATGGGATTTCTGCCATATCTATTTAGCAATAACATGCCATTGATTTTTCTTTTCATATCACCTTTAGATTTCACCTGGGTCCACCAGAATATAAAAGTATAAACTGATGCAATGCACTTGCCAAGGCAGAGAAACATTAAGTTGTTTGCTTTCTAAGCAAAATACATGTTAAATTGGGAATGGTATTTGGGTTTTGGATGCATCTCAGGTTTATAACATCTGAGTGAATCAAGAAAAGTTCCAACATGTATCTCTTTTCACTCAAGGTATATAAAATAACATCGTAGGATGACAGGGGTCATCCTGGACCATACTGGATGGTTTCCATAGGGAAGAGAAAATAATACAAGTCTGGAGTCCCAAACTGCCTGCTCAGCTTTAGACTACCAACCTGGATATCAGCCCCTGGAGTCTCCCATGGAAAACCATTTCATTATTCCCACTCCAACAAATGCAAGAAAGAGCAGGTTAATGTTTCAGCTACAAGAATGATCCCCCTGTGCACTAGTAAGTGCTATGTATCTATTAAAATTGTTTCTATAAATCTGCATGATAGTGGACGATATTCTGTTAAACTAATTTCATCCAATCATCATTAATTGGCCAGCTGGTACCAACAGATTTTCCATCCAGTGAGCATAGTGCCACATAATGGTAACAGCAGGTTTTAACCTAACCCCTCTCCCTGTACAAGCAAACATCAAATGATGCCTGTGACAGACAGACAGACCAGCCTGACATTTGCTGATAACTCCCAGGAGATTCTCTCTCAGCACAGCCAGTCCTGCTCAAACACATTTTCTAGTGGAAAAGATAATTTGAAACCATTTTCAGCTAGACTAATTGCATTCACTGAAAACAGCATCCTCCTCCTCCTCAGTGCACATTTGTTAGTCCAGTTGCAAACACAGCTAACACTTTATGAAGTTTTCCAAAGCAATAATTATTTCATCTTAGGAGAATTCGTAACAGCTTGCTCGTTAATGAAAAGTTATCATGTACATTATATATATAGTTTATGCAAAGTTCCATCCACACACACAAAAAGGTAAAAAAAAAAAAGTAGGTGTTTAAATTTCACTCACAGTTTTGAAGTCTAAGCATAAAACTTCTTACTCTGCAGCTGTAGCTCCAAGCTGTCTGGAAAGATAATGCAGTCCATCAGATATCCTGGTTTTGTTTTCTTGCATAAAAATATCATCTGTCACAGGCATAGGAGCTGACTTCAAGGACCAGCCCATTCTGCGGAGCACACCAATCGGGAGACCCTGGGAGCACATGTGGAAAGCCGCTCGCTCTCGCCTGCCGCCGGTCACGGGCAGCAGATGTTCTCTGGGACCCCGGTGCCAGGCGAACGCGGGTGTCAGTGAAACAGCTCTGGGGGGTGCCCCAGCCTGCCCCAAGCCCGGCTGCGGGAGGTGAACAGGGGGCTGGGGCGGGGGGGGGGGCTACCTTGGCCGTGGGAGCAACGGCAGAGCCTTTAGCAGACTGCCTCGGGCCACTGCTTCTGCAAAACCAGCCATAAGGACGCCAGAGCCTGAGGCCAGGAGCTGTGCCTTGCTTCTTTTGGCTTTATTTTATACTGTTTTAATTAAAATAATCTCGTTTGCCATTGTATTAAATGCTTCTTCACTTTTTCGACTAGTTGTTCTAACCCTGTTACGGCTTTTGATTCCAAACGCCATCCCTGCAACATCATGCCTGTGGAAAAGTCCTGAGGGTTGCCAGCCTCTCATAACTGGGGGCTGATTGTGCTCTGGACCCAATACAGGTCAGCTTCTCCTAGTTTTTTCTCCCTTTCCCCAAAAGCTGTCACTTTCCTCTTGCTGTATGGCTTTCTGCCTGCAGGCTCTCTGCTCCTCTGCCTCCACCACAGCTGCCTGGCTCTGCTGTGCAAGCTCCCTGCATGCAGCTTTGCTCCATGCCTGTCAGTCAGAGGCCACTTTCTCCTTGCATCTGTTTAACCTGATGACATTTAAATTCAAATAGCTTAGAAACTGTATTTAGAGACATAACCCCACAGCTTCCCAGCTCGCTGTGTGCTAAGGACCTTGCACAGAACCAAGAGCAAGAAAAACGCGTGTACATTAAGACAGGTTGAAAGTGCATCAGTAACACAGTGTGCGGAGTCAAAAACCAGACCATACCTCAGTGAGCGTGATGAACTAACATCTGTAGATTTGTTTTCACTCCTGGAAGCGCACATACAAGTCACAACATGCTGGGAAGGGAAACCAATAAACACACCAGTGCAAAAGCCGTGCCTTTTCCTGCTTCACTAGGAGACCTAAAGGCCTTCCCATTTTGCACCTCTCATAATCTCAGTGCTGCCTTTATTAATTCAGAGTATTAGCTTTATTTGACCAAATAGACTCACTTTTGCAAACAGGGTGGAGGTTAGAGTGGACTGGCTGTAATAAAAGCTGCCAGCTCTAGTCTGTGAATAACTTGCTTGTTTAATTAAGTTACTTTTGCTTCTAAAGTCTAGCTTAGTAGCTTAGTAGTTCACTAGAGGCTCATTTTACAATGCTTTTCCTGTGGAGGCTATAATCAGGATGGTTAAAACTTTGACAAAGCTCCTATTTCTATCCCCAGAACCCACCGGTTTCTCAGAGGAGAAATTCCTGCAGAAAGGCACTGAGACAGGACAGGCTTCAGTCAGTGGAATAAGCTCCCGCCGGTTTCAGGGTGGAATTTCCCATTTCCAGTGGCTGAGGCCAGCAAGCCCCAAGCAGGAAATAACTCTCCGTTAGTGTGAGCCAAGAGCCGCAGTGGAAGTGATTTCTTTCATAGGCAGCCGGCGGGCTGGGGAGGAGCAAGAGGGACCGTCTTTGGGGTGTGTAAGGTCCTTTTCACATCTGCAACAAGGAGCGAACTTGTTTCGAGTTCCCAGCCGGGAACATTCTGTTCAGAGGTTTCCGAGCTGGGAGTGGCCAGGGCAAGGCTGGCCGGAGGTTTTCCTGCCTGATCCCGATCCTGCACCCATGGCCAGGCTGGGGGTTGGAGCTGGGTCAGCCTACCTGGGTCTCCTTGGAGCTGCACCCTGCAGCACAGCAGGACAAACCTTGATCCCTTTTTGCTGCTGAAGGTGATGCACGATCCAACAGCACTTTGAAAGGTGAGGTGAAGGAAAAAATGTTAAGCCTTGTGAAATGAGTGTTTCTGTTGAATCTGGTACCTTGCCAGGGTGATGCAGAGGAACCTGCAGAAACCTCTCCTGAATGGCCAGGACAGAGACCTGCTCACAGTGGGGCCTGTTGCCACACCAGCCTCACTGTCTTTCCAAGAGCTTCATGTTTACTTTCTAGATCCCACGCAAGATCAGAGCTCCAAAAGAGATAGTTCTGCCCCATCCAGCCTCATCCGCACCTGGCAGTGACAAGCGGGATGCAAATCTGCATTGGCACACCTGAGACCTGCCTTACCCCTTCCTGGCTGGGTGTGGTGTGGTGTGGTGTGGGTGGCACAGCTGGCCCCAGTGAGCATCGGGCCTGGTAACTCAGTCTGCCAGCCCAAGTTAAACACACAGCCAGGCCTGCTCTTGAAAGCAAAGCATATATGCATTAATGGCTGAGATGTAACAAGTCACCACAGCAGTTCAAGATGAACAGTCCTGTCATCTCTCAGCCTTTCTACTTAACCAGCACAGTGTGGCTCCCCATAGGACATGCGTGCTGTCTATTAATTCCCAGGTCCATTGCATCTGCCTGGCACACACACATGTATATATATATAATTCTTTTTCTTTTCCCCTCTCCTTTTAGTCCTGATTATGCTTGTGTCACACTAAATTCCTGTCCTCAGTATTTACAGCCTGCAAATATTTGTAGACTTACCACATTGCCTGTGAGCCACTGCTTCACCAAGCTCTATGTATTTTTCCCCCATCAATCAGTTCCTCTAACTCCTCTATTTTTATTGCTTTTTCCTGTAGAACTTGCAGATTTTGATTGTTTTTCAAAGACAGTGAGGGAAGCTTAATTCTCTTTTTTTGAAAGAAGGGCAATAGCTAGATGAAAATAAACGTATATTAAGGAGATTTTAAGACAAGTTTGTATTTGAGCTAACTCTAACATTCATACTTGTTTCCTTTTATTTGTCACTTATTTTTTTATTCGTATTTTTTTTTTTATGACCAGAGTTTTATTGAAACCCTGATGTTGCAAACTTTTGTGTCCCCTTCTGTCAAGCACGCGAGCAGGCAATTCACTGTCTTGGGCAAATTCATTGACTTGCATGAAGCCACCTGCACATGCTGGTAGATGTGCATCAAACAGTTGTACTATGGCAGCCTCAGGAAAAGACTTTCAGGGGTGTTGAGGAATCCAGCCTGCATCATTGCTGGAGACATCGGGTCTCTGCAGCTGAAACAGAGTCCAGGAGAAGCTTCATCCTTGCATAGTTGCCAGTCACAGGCAGTGATTTTGGAGCAGGCTTCTGGGTCAGTGGTCATCTGAGGAGGTCAGTACCTGGAGCAGCCTCTCTATCCTGGCTACATTACCCCAAGGCCAAAGAACAAACAGGCATCTGAGCAAAGAGAACTGTATTGCAACACTCTGTGAATACTGCGTGAGTCTCACCAACCTTTGCCACCAGACACTGCATGGTTGCCTATGGTTCATACAGGACTTTACTCTGCTAAGGATCCCACTGGAATCTCACTATACTTACTAAGGGTTAATGGGAACTGAAGGAGAAAAAATAATACCCAGACAGTTTAAATAAGGTTTGATTATTCATGGGAGCAGCAAGCGAACGCTAAAATTCTCTTGGGCTTGTTGGGAGTCTCTGGCATTGTCCCAGACTTCTCTTTTTCAACCACCTCCTTTGCTTGGATGCTCCTAAATCCAGACTGCAGCCTTAGATAAGTGAAATTCCTGTAGAGATGATGAGGAATCAGAGGGAAGTTCGTGGCTGCCCTCAGTCTCGTGTATTTTGGGTACTTTGTGGAGTTTGGCTCCTTCCAGGTCCTGGGAAAAAGGTTAAACTTTGCACCTTCTCTATGACTTTCTCCATCAGGGGCTATTCCCTTTGGGCCCCAGCCTGTCTGAAATACAGGGGATGGAGAGAACAAGGTCTGAGATTTTATTCTAATTATATTAGGGATTATTTTTATTCACATGAACTACAGTAAACTGCAGTGGTACTGCTGATGTCACTTCAGCTGCGGTGTTTCCATTAAGGCTGCTTTACCATTCAAAGGCAAATAAAATCAACCTAAACAAATGCAAGATAAAGGCAACAAAATAAATGTTTTAATGATGATAGCTAGTTGTCTTTGCAGTAATTTTCATGGTCTTGTGGTTTAGGCTTGTTTTATGGTCCTTTTAATTTTCATCACATTTATGGCATACTTTCAGCAGTTTTTCCAGCTCTTGAAATAATTGACAGACACAGTGTTTCAACTGAAAACATCACAGCAAGGATTTTAAATAATACCTGAAATGCATCCAATCCAATCATGTTGCTCTAGAATTATTTTAGACAGCGAAAATGGGCAGAATAAATTTCTATCTAAAATTCTTCATAACTCATACTAAGAAAAGGCAAGAATGCTTTCTGGCTGGTCTAATTAATGGCTAATAGATCATACACTGATATCAGCATCATAAATACATTTTATTTTTCCTAGATAATTTCAAATAGTACACAGAAGTATCACCCATCTCAGGAATTAATTCTAAAAATTATACATAAATAGCTGCTGAACTTCATTTTTTTCCATCAGAAACTAAGGTTTCAGTTCTGGTTTAAAAGATTTTAATTTTTTTCAGTAAGGTTAGCAGGTTTCAGCCTCATAAAAACACTACTTTGAAAAAGAATACAAATACTGTAGACTGAACTTCTGAGGGCAACTGTTTACATAAATCAGCGCAACCAGCTCCCCTTAACAATACAGCACTTGCAAATGCTATAGCACCGTCCACTTTCCATTAATATGCAGCTATCAGTGTGGTGAGTCACACTATAAAGCATTTAACAACTGTTCTCATAAATACCATACACCATCTGTTAGCCTAATCAAAAGGCTATGTGCCAATTTTACTTTTGGATAGAAGGGTCTGTTTTAAAATTACTCCAGCAGTCTCAGGGAGTACAGCTATTATAAAAAATGAGTATAGAAACACGTCATTCCACCCATTCCCAAAGAGCACAGCTGAGAAAGAAAACATTTTTATCCAGTGGGATACTTTGACATTTTACCATTTGTTCTCATTGCAAGCCAGAATGACAGGACTTGAAAGTTTCATTATTCATGGCAGGAAATACCAACTTGATTTCTTTAATATTCTCAGGGAAGATGCATACATTGAGTTTCTTACTAATTTATACTGAAAAGAAGTATTCTGCCATGCCCAAAATGCAAAAAAAAAAATTCATCTGAGTTTTCTGGAGTGACCTGAAATATTTGGCTTTCAGCAGTTCAATTTAAGATTCGACTTGGTGACAACAGCACGTCACCCTGTAGGAATGCTAGCTCATGCCATTATCCCATCCCTCAGGCTGGACACTGATTAGGTCACATCTTCCCAAACACAAGGAGGCACAGAAGTCCCCTGATGCAGCTCACTCAAGGTTAAATTACAGGACAATGAAAGGAAACTTTGGGCATTGTCACTGCATTGGCAATCACTGCACAGCTGGAATTCAATTTCTATAAAATTCGGTTAACACAAACTATGATGAGGTTTATTGTACTGATACAAGAGAGTAAGGACATTTTAGTGGGGAAGGGTTTAAATGCCTAAACCATGTATTAATTAGTCTAAGGAAATGTACTTGCCATAACACACTTTTCCTCTGCTACCAGTACAGTTTTCAGTTTTCATTTTTCAGATATAAACCAATTTATTATCTACTCCTTTTCACTGAAGCTGCCTCCAGTCAGTTACAGAGTCCAAACTTAAACTGATTCCATTCCAGAGGTCACAGTGGAAGGCAAGGAACAGTGGAAGTGCTGGAGGGACGGAAAATAACTGAAATTTCATCCCTGGCAGTGATCAAGACCAGGTTGGATGGGGCTTTGAGCAACCTGGTCTAGTGGAAGGTGTCCCTGCCGACGCAGGGGGGTTGGTACGAGATGATCTTTAAGGTCAACACAAACCATCCTATGATTTTATGAAATACCACGTGGGAAGCTGGAGGTGAAGATACATTATAGTGTGTGGGTCCAAGGGAGTTGATCTGCAAGAGGTAAGCAGGAGTAAATCAACATTTAGAGTGTAAAAATAAAACCCTACTAAAATACATGTATTGCCCTTTCTCAAGTGAATGCTGAAAAAAACATTCAGACAGGTTTCCCTGGGAAGTTTTAAAAGCTCTAGAGAAAGGAGAACATAAGTGTGTTTTTCTCAGAGGTAACTGTGACCTTCAAAGAGCAAATGTTGCCTTCTAAGAGCAGAGAACTTTACCTCCAAAATGTCCCTGTTTCTCCATCTTCACCCTGTCAGCTGGCTATAGCACCATCCCATTTCTGAAGATCAGATTGATAGGGAACAAGGTATTTCACAGATCTAAAAGCCTTCCAGATCCCCAAAACACAAATGTTGGCCTGGAGATGGTGACCCCATCAGGTTTGAAGAATTTTGCAAGGCACTGGCACTGCTTCCCAGAACCGGATGTTTTAAAAATACATACTGAAGTATTGAAAATGCACAATTAATCCTGAAAAAAAAAACCAAACAACAAAATTGAAGCAACTTCCCTCCACATTTACAGACACCCTGTTGCTGGTGATATTTCTTTAATTATTAAATGGCAGGCAGCAACATTCGTGGATGCTTCTTTTCTGCACTTTTCTTGATGGCTATGTTTTTCTGATCCACAAAAGCATCAATATATATTCTGGCTTATTTGAGATTGGTGGCTATAGCAGTAAGAAGGAATATAAGGTCTAAGAGGTCATACTATGCAACTATGAACAAGAAGGACACCCCTTTTGCTTTCAAACAATTTCTGCACAGGGTAAAGCTCTCAGGAATGAAAGTGGCAGAGGATACAGAAGAGAAAGTTACACTGTTTCTATTCCATCTATTCCCAATACATAAACTAAAAGCAGATGTGAGATAAAGTTACTGAACGGGTGCTAGCAAAACAGGGACCCCACCTCTGTGAGGTCTGTACTGCAGCAGTTCTCTACTATTTCTGGAAGGCTTCCATGATCCACTATTATTCATTATCTCATTTAATGTACTGTTCCTGCTTCTTACCGCACCAGCTTCTGTATCGATCAGAAACAATCTTGAAAGTAATTTTATTTAAAAAATAACTTGAATCAGTTGCATTTATTAAGTTTTGTTTCCATTCATCTCCTCAATCTCTGTCCTAGGGCAAAGGATTCACTGTTCCCTGTCATGCCTCCACATACCAGTTTCCTCACAACAGAGCAGCTGTGACCCTTACAACTCCCTGCCAACCCAGACCTTCCTGGGGACAGACTTTAAGCTTGGTGCTCAGCTTTCTTCAAGTTCCACTTGCAAAGCAAGAGTTGAGTTGCAGCCTGGAAATTAACCACTGAGCCCCACGTTGGTGTTTAGTTGCTCTCCCAAGAGCAAGGCCACAGCCACATACCTTTATTCTTAGAGATGGACTTCTCATCCTATCAAACAAAACTTGAAATTCTGAAATCTGTCTGTAAAATTAAAATCTTGTTCTATGAGTATTTTAAAAACACTGGATGTGCCAGATCAGACTCATCACCAGTGTGCATATTGTGAGCAACACATGTCTACGCCGTGCTCTGGGCAGAGCTGAAGTACCTCTGCCTTTGATCCAAGCAAAAGGAAAATTGATGCCTTAGGAGTGTGCCAGCCCTAGGTTCATGTACTATGCTTGCCAAGACCATACAGCGTTTTGGATCTGGCACAAGAATGTGGCATGCTATTCTCTTTTTGGCAAGTGGACATATTTTTGCAATGGCACAATTCAGGCTTGTGTGTGCTTGCAATATACAGGGAATACACTTCCCCAACACTCTCCATAACTACTGGAGGAAATATAATCTTCATTTTCTTGCCAGAGGAGCATTCTTGGGGAGCTCTCATAGACTCAGAAGTGTTGGTTGAAAGGAACCTCTTGAGGTTCAAGATACAGCTCAAAGGAGAACCACAGTCAGCACTTGGTCAGGTCAGCCATGCTTTTCCTAGTTGAGTTTTCAGAACCATTCCAAGGATGGAGATTCAACCACCACTCTCATTAGTCTCCCAAACCGTAGCCTAAATCTCTTAAGACACACTCAGTGGCTGTTGCCAGTCCTGCAACTAGGCATCTCCCACTTCCAAGAAATACTTTATTCTGTAGTCTTTGTAATAACTCTTGAACCCCTCCGGCAACCTATTTGAGCATTTCACTACTCTCATTGTAAAATATTTCTTCCTTGTATGCAATCTAAATCTGCCATGTTTTAGTCAAAAACCACTACCCCTTGTCCCATTGCAACAGGCTTTACTAAAAAGTCTCTCCCTATCTTTCCTGTAAGCCCCCTTTAGGTACTGAAAGTCTGCAATGAAGTCTCCCTGGAGCCTTCTCTCCTCCAGGTTGAACAAAACTAGCTTTTTCAGCCTTTCTCGTAGCAGAGGTGTTCAATCCTTCTGATAATTTTTGTTGCCCTCCTCTGGATCCTCTCCAACAGGTCCATGTTTTTCCTGTACTTAGGACTCCAGAACTGTACACAGTGCTCCAAGTGGGGTCTCACCAGAATGGAGTAGAGGGGCAGAATCACCTCCCTCAACCTGCTGGTTATGCTTCTTTTAATGCAACCCAAGGATGTGGTTGGCTTTTGGGCTGCAAGCGCACACTGCTGGCTCATGTCCAGCTTTTCATCCACCATCCAGCTTTTCATTATGTTATGAATGACCAGAAAGTAAAAGTTGAAAAAAATAATTTGAACAGTTTAAAAACCTCTAAAAGTCAATGCTTATGTCAGACTGCCAACAAACCCAACAAAACTCAGATGAAAATTGAAACCCTCAAAATTTAACCAGAAGATATCTATTCCCCTTTAGCTTTCAGTGCATACAATACTGTAGAAGAGGGACTCTAAGAGCATCTACAAAGCCTTTTTTATACTTTTGTAATTGCAATGTCATTATCTTCAGATCACGTCCTCAGTGACACCCATGCAGGAATCCGAACATTAATGGTGAGAACATAATACAGAAATTCAGGTGTTTTTGTGAAGGTGCTTCAAGGTCTGATCTGTGATATAGAAAGAGGACAGAAAAGCTTGATTGTAGGGGTTCTTGGTGAATTTGAAGGACTGGTATTCAGGAAGATGAAAAAAAGAAATTAGATAGAAAAACTAATGAGGGATCCTGAGGTGAATCTCTTTGAAACTACAGGTTAAGGGAGAGTCAAAGTCCTTTGAGTGCAGTACATGTATACATGTACATGCTTGAATGCTGTTGTCTTTTTTTTAATGAATTATAACCTTAACCTGGAATTCAAAAGTATGTGCCAGGATGCATTCAAATTCATGATACATTATTTGAACTTTACATTCATATTGAAGAACCAATATATACTCAAATTTTGTTTCAATTGTATTTTCAATATTTTTACTGCTGGCTGCTTTTGTCAGTATAGTGGCATTTATGGAACCCAGTAGATGGTAAAATAGGAATGGCATCATCATTAACATCATCTTTCCTAGCAAGCAGGGAACATACTGTGCAAATCTCTTCCCAGCGTCCTCATAGGGTAAGATCACAGAAAATACAAGCAATTTTTTTCCTTCAGCTAGAGAAAGCATTTCAAGAGATGGCAGTGAATGCTGTCACACTGGTGTTAAGCAATGCTATTGAGTGAGAAAGAAAAGATCCTTTGTTCTTAGTGTATTTCCTTCTGTTTGCCAGAATGCCACACAAGCTCAAACTTTCTCTGTATTTCTTTGAAGCAGTGTTGTCAGCAATGGCTTCTGCAGTCATTTTGTACCATACAAGTCCTTGTTCCAAACTTGTACAAGTTAGTACTATTTTTGTTTGCATGCATATGAATTACTGGCATATGCAATGGTGACAACAACATCATTCCAACATGTGCTTTACTTCAGTAAAGTCATACTGAAATACTCAAGAAATAGCTAAGAGTTGGGCATGCAGAATTTGTTAGACAGTGTAGAACACTAGTATCACTAAACATGGAGAGAAAACTTTCAGAGAACTAGAAGCAACAACCAACAGTTTTCTATTTTCCAGTATGTAGCTTAAAACTGCAGACCACTGACCTTATTACAGTACAATTCAGAGCTCTTAGTAATGTGTCATCTTAGGTGCACAGTAACGTGTATCGGACATAGACTATTGTAGCAAAATGGATGTGCAAAGGAGGCATGTGCAGAGAAATGTGGAGCAAGAGATGGCTCAGTTCTTACTCAGGTACACAATGAGCAGCAACCACAGTAGCCTATTTGGTAATCCAGTTAACCTTATTAGCTGCAGGACTTCTGCATTCTCCAGTCTCCTGAAATAGCATCTTGCATGCTCATTCTAGTAAAAGCCACTTGCTAGATCTGTAGGAAAAGTAGATGTTTCATCATCTTTAAACATAGTCCCAGAGCTGCTTTCCATCTACAATCCCACTCTTACTCTCTGAGATATCACCTTTGTATGATTTGCAGAGTCTTGGTATTAATAATCTGTATGTACAATAACAAAGGACCTTTAAGATATCACAAATTTTTTAATGTATCCTTACAGCCAAGTAGCATAGAAGAAAAGACAGTGGATAAGTGGGAAATGCTGAAAGTAAAATACAGAGTCCAGTGTGGGTAAAAAAGATGAATACTCAGTTTTAAATGTTCACTGGAATGAAACAACACCCAAATACTTCATTTTGGAGAGGAGTGGCGAGCTCAGCTGTAAAAGAGGATGGAAAGAGATATCTAGATCCTTAGTCTAGAGAACAGATCTTCAGGGTCTACTTCTCACTGGAGAATTACAAACATGAAGGAAGCATTTAGCTCAGATTTTATGACATCTGCTCAAGAAAATGTCCTTTGATAAGGGACCCAGAGAGATTGCCCAGTAACGCAACACATACAAATCCTGCGAACATTCAGCATTTAATCTTTTCTGACATAGGGAGGCACAGGATAGCTATCCCTGGAGATGCTGTTCTCTTCTCGTATAGCAGGTGTGCAACCACTAACAGTGCTGTTTAGTTCAACTTGTCATGCGTAGCACAAGGTTCAGGAGAGCCTCAAGCACCTCAAGTGTTGGCTACTGAATAATATGCCATAAGTACACGAGCACCACCTTGTGATACCTGAATCACAGCATGCCAAGTGAAGGAGGGGAGTGGCAGAATGAGCTAATTCCTGGCCATCCCTGAGAGAGAGTCCTATGTCCCTGGGACAGCCAGCATCATGCAAACCTGGATGTGCTCCCTTTTAATTGTTTGCTGCCTTAGTAATATAAAACACCAGTGAGAAAAAATGAGGAATAATGTACCTCTCATATTTGAGCTGGTGAAAAGATATAGCACAACTAATATTTCCTGGTGTGCATGTCTGGAAGCAGAACAACTTCCAGTACAAGTAATGTTATACATCCATCCAAAAGGATGGTGTGTTAGTAGTAATAAATCACCTGGCTACAGCCACAGCCACCAACCAAATGCCCACACAAAAACCAGCATACAGGATTTATTAAATTGGACTGCTGTAAACCAGGTAAAACCTTAAGCTAGGGCAATGGATTTACTTTCTGGGTTTTCTAGTATAAGACTGGATAGTCAGTATTGCTCTGCATAGCTGATCAGCCTTTGTTTTTTGCTCTGTCTTCAGTAGGACCATTAAACTGTCAGCCCCAAGTTAAAGTTCCAGGTCTTAATGAAAAAACTTCACTTAAGACAAAAAAAGAAAGCTACTTTCCAAGTTTTTTAAATGAGAACGTTCACTCAGAGCTGCCCTTCATCATGTTACAGCTAAATTCCCATTGCTGGGGGGAACTGAAAAAACAAGTTCGTAGAAGCTGAAGGTGCTTGTCTGGCAAATAAGGCATAAAGGACATAAATAAAATGCAAACCAGTGCCTAGGTGCTATCTGAGATGATATTCTGAGATAACAGAGATCTGGTCTCAGAATCTTGTTTGCAAAAGAAACAGGTTGGCAAAGAAACTTCAAGACATTCTGAGATACTGGCTTAAAATTTACATGTTGTTTGATATACAGCTCAAATCAATGCAAGCATTGGAAGTGCTGGATGAATTTAAATCCTATTCAGGTAATCATGTTAGGAACATGAAGCAGTATAGAATTTTTTAAAACATCACCTACTAATTTACACAGCAAAATGAGAAACCATTTGAATCCTTGCCATGTTTTTGAAACAAGACATTTTTATAAATTAAAATCATTTAGGAAAAGATTCTGAAAGCCTTTAGGTACCTATGGCATAGCTCAAACACAATTTAGATACCTGCATTCAGGCGAGTGAGTCACAAAAATTCTGCCTGTGGCATGCATACCTGAAAGACACCTAAGCTGTTATCAGTGGAGTTATTTAGACACCTAAAGTACTTCTAATGCATACTCCCAGAGGCCTTCTTGGATGAGTGTCTCAGCAGATATTTTGTTTCACTGTGTGTTTAGGCATTCTCTAACTAATTGTTCAGATACCTAAAATCCTTTGTAGATCAGGGATGTTTACAGCATGCCTAGCCTGTACCCAGGATCTTCCTAGGAGTAACTTGTATCCCTTACTCCTCATCTTTTCCATGTGACTTCTTGTAAAAAGGAGCCTTCCCTCGGCTCTGTAGGATAGTTAGGTGAGTAAATCAGGCCTGCAAATTACTACCTCTGAACCAGCCACTGGAAAGTCAGGTTGGATATCATCAGGCTTGGGTCCCGGTGCATCTGGGCCCTTATGACTTTTCATCCTAATGTACGTAATTGTAAACCCAGGGTCTGGCAGCCACTTTTCCAGCAACGCTAAGTAAAGAAAAAGACTGTCTTTGTACTGCCATTCATTCTCTGAGAGTTTTGGAGGCCTTATAAATCATCAATATGCATGAAATTTTGCAATCAAAGGAATAATCTGAAACTATGAGTTCTTATTTTCTTTAAAAAGAACACCTTTTAAGGACACACCTTTTAAGAATAAAAGACCTTAAATAAAGCACCCTAGATCATAGCCGTCTTACCAAGGATTCCTGCTCCTATACTGAAAACATCATTATTGGTGTCAAATCATTGCTAGGATGTTTTTATACACTAGAATGTTCTCTGTAAATGAGACACATTGTAATTATAGATTGCCATTGCAACAGTCAATACAGGAACCTGGGCTACAGTGAAAACAAACCTTGTGGCAAACCTTTGTATGTATCTTGGCACTATGGCTGGGAAGGACCAAGCAGACTTGCCACCCTGCAGATCCATAGTATGTCATATCAGAGGCTAATGGAGGAAAAAAAGGTAGTTTGCATCTGTCATCTGACCACCTTAGGGCTGAAGCTTTTTTCCTTTACAGAATTAACATAGCAGCTACTAGAAGAACACAAGGCAGAAATTGGATTAAAAATAGTGTAACCATAACAGACATATACAGAAATGTGATTAAAAATAACATATCCATAACAGAGAATTTAAACAAGTTTTTAATGCTGTGAATAAACATGCTTATGTCAGTTGGCCAAATGTTTTCTTTGCATGAAGACACAGGAGAAGGATTGTGCCTCAAAACAACCTGCAGAAAATGTTCATCTTTTGAAGGCAGGAAGAGAGACACAGTAAAATAAAGGTTCTTATTTCTTTAGGTATCTACTTTAATGGTGCTGTTCCCTCCTCACACTTTTTCTGACTGTTTTGGCCTATTTCCCCACTACAGGCCTGTATACAGGAGCTCAAAAAACCACTGCAGTGACAGATGTCCAGTAGCAGCCTCCTCCACACTCTCCCAAAGCCCACAGTCCCGGATGATCCACTCAGTGGTCCCTAGGCACTGCAGTGTCCTCCTGAAAAATGGCTTTAAGTGCAGGAACAGAGGTCAAAAATAAAGTTACAGTTAAAAGTTGCAGCTTCCACCACTACTTCAAATACTACTACAAAATGATTATAACTCTGTGAATATCTCCCTCCCAGTGGCAGTTTCTAGAGCTCTTAAGGCCACTAACACAAATATTTAGTAATAACCAACCAGAAATGTCAAAGTCAGGAAGTAAAATGCTACACCCACAGTTTTTTGTATATTCTATTTCATTAAAGCATTACAAAACAGAAAATAGCCTCAGGAAAGTTCATTTAGCCAGTTAAAGAAAGATGTGATTTTTTTTTAATATGATGCTGGCTGATGTATGTATCCATTTTCTTTGCCTGACCTTTTCTATATCAGTCTCTGTTGTTTAGAAAAATAGGCTGTCTTTAATTCATGCTGGATTTCCACCCAGCATCAAAGGATTTTGCATACATGGATCAAGGGATCAGAGGTGTTGATAATCTCCTGAAATCTGCTTGGCTTTGCCCTTAGTGTTAGCTTTGATAATTACTATGTTAAAGAAAACAGAGTGAGTTGAGTTTGGGGAGTTTTTCTTGCAATATTTATTGCCATTCACAGTTTTGAGACAAACTAGACTGCTATATATCCTCTAATTATCCTCTCATGCGGATTTCTCTCCTTTAGCAACTGATGCTACATTTAATTTCTTTTTTAAAAAGTGAAAATGCGAGCTAAGGAGTGCTAGCAGTATCTACACAAGCTCTCTCTGTCAGATAAGGCTTGAACAGATGTACAATTCATGAAGTGAAAGTACATGATATAACAACTCAACTATTCATTGACTTGAAGCAAAGCTTGTTGCTAACAATAGCCTATTCAGACCATATTTATCTTCTGGTAAATACACCAAACAGATGAACCCAATTTAGTTCTTATCACAGATGGAAAGCATTTTCTGGTTTATTCTTCAGATAATTTTGAGCTTAAAGTTTTGCTTTTAAAATACTTCTGCAGCTTTTCTTAGAGAAGGATATTCCAGAGCTACAGAAAAAAACTCTGCATCAATTCATATACTCCATCAACTTGCTCATTTAAGGTTATAACAAAGTACATCCCAAAATGATGTCAACAATTTATGGCAGTAAACATCTGTGTTCCTAATACACTGAGTAGTTCATAATGCACATGACTCATATTTAAATCATTCATTCCAAGTCTTTGAGTTATCATGTGAAGAACAATGGAAGAATGGAACAAAACTACTGCAGTGGTTTAGGGGAAAATCAAATTTGAAAAGCTGCGATATTCTGAATAATCTCATAATCATTTAAAATGGTTTGTGGCAACAGGAAAAAAGCAGTAAGTGGGCATCATGCTGTAAATCAGGCTGTAATCCATGTCAGATTATCAGTAACGGTAGAGAAATATGTATCTTTAAATATGAGCAACACATGAATATGTATACTGAAAAAACATAGATGGATAAAAACAAGTCAATACTGATAGAAATGTTGACCTCCTGATTTCACTAGCAAACCTGGAACAATTGCTGTAATCACTGTATTAAGGAAGAACAATACACTGAATTTACAGCAGTTTAATATCTGATACGGATGTGCTTTTTTAATGCAAAGCAGACACTGAACTTCTTTGCATGGTTAAGAGTAATTTTGTGATGGACGCAGCTGCACAAACTAAGGGCATTCAGCCAGATGACTCAGGAGGTCACTGCCACAGAAACATATTTTTATTTGGGTAAGAAGCCATTATGTGTTTGGTAAAAAAGAACTGGGGCTCTAGATTTCCATTTATTTTGATATTTAGGCACTTAATGCAAAAGTGGAGCATCTCCAACAGGGAGGATTGGTGCATAACCATAGGAAACCATGGTGTACTCCAGATGGGAGAAAACTCTGTTGGGAAATCCCAGTACAAACTTAAATAAATAAATTGTCCAAGAGGATTATATCAATGTTTTTAATTTGTCAGCAGTCTAACTTAATTATAAGCCTCTAGATTATCCTTATGTGGGAACTGCTTTAGTCTTTCTTGTGGGACATGGTTGGTTTTGTATGACATATCTAAATAGACATGGAAACAAGAGGGTGTGTGTCAGGATGCATCTCTAGCCCAGTGGGTTGGATGTCGTCCTGGAAATCTGCTACCCTTGGTTCTCAGTAATATTTCCATGCAAAATAATTCATCAGGAGGCTGCTTTCTTCCTTCTTGCCATACTTAGTTGGCAAGGATACTAGTCCAGAGTATGGGAAGCTTTAACTTGGCTTCCACACCCAGCGTGAGCTACGTGTCAAGCTCTTTGGAAAACAAACCCTGAAACCCTTGAGTAAATTCAGCCCAGATGAGGTGATATGAGCAATTCCCATCCTGTGAGGCTGATTTTTGCAAGGTACCAGCCTTGCAAAGGGTGGGTGGTGTGTCACAATGGCCAGACAATGCACTGGTTGCCTTAGCTACAGAGGAGAGCGGTGATGACTTGTGGGTGACCTGTGGGCAACACTGTCCCTTTCACTGCTGTGTCAGGCACTGAGGGTGCTTTGGGACCTGTGCTGTGGACAAAGCCTTGACCCTGAGTCACCTGGCAGATATAGCAGCAGGGACACTCCTGATAGCATGGGCTTGCTAGAAAATCAACCTACCTACCTGGAGATTGTGCTTGGGTGAAGGGTATCTGCTGGGAAGCAAAAAGCCATGTGCAGCTCTAAGGCCCTGTAAAGTAGTGGCCAAGAATGGACAAACCTTGCTCTAGGTGCTGATCAGACACTCAGGGTCAGCCGGGAGGCTTCCACTAAAAGTCCCTATGTAGGGACATGAAGAGGCCAGAAGGAGCATCTCCCAGCAGATTGCTGGGAATAGTTCTCTCACCCACCCAATAAATCAATCTTGGTGATTATATTCTCTTTTGCTCTGGCTTTTTAATATGGGATTGCATATATTTTGTGAGGAAGATCTTTATCCTTCACATTAGCAATTAGGATATACATTCCTTTAAACACAGCATATAGTTTGTGAGATCTTGTAATCAGGCTCTTTTTTACAAAAGTAAAGGATGTAGGAATGCCATTTGTAAATGAATATTGTAAAGAATATGTGAGTAGCAAGGTTAAGACATTTCTACTACAGATCTTGTACCAAATCTTATACAGTCATAAAACTCCCTAGAAGTATCTTTTCATATTATTGTTGCTTTCTGCTTTCATCAGTTCGTGGAAGCTCAAAAGAGCTAGCTCAATTTCTTTTGAAAGGAATTACAGATTCTGAAGAATCAATAAATACAACGGTATTCCCAGCAGAACATTTTTATATTGTGCTAGACAAGGATGAAGATGCATTTCCTGTAAACTTAGTTATGAAAAAGACAGCTCAGAGAGCACAATTTAATTACTCGGATATAACAAGACATCTGGGGTCACTGCTAGATTGTCAGCTTTTGAAAGAGTTTAAAAAGTGATTTTACAGAAAAAAAAAAAGGAAAGGCTTATTTTTTTTTGTCTATGGTGGTTTTTGCTATGGAAGTTTAGATGTTTATGTGGAAAGGAAAGTTTGTCAATATTTTAAAACAGGAAACAAGAAAGATTAAAAACAAAAAGCCAGCTATGAGGCATTAGAGGCATGACACTTCACAAAAACAGAGCAGTCCTTTCACAACCAAGCATTTGTTCTTCTCTTATTGTACATATAACATTTATAGCAGATTCCATACCACAGTGTTTGTTAACATGAAGAACTGATAGTAGAAATTCTCACTCTCTTAGACTTTGAAAAAGTTACTGAGTTTCTCACAATATTTCTGTATGAGTAGCCTTGCTGATTTTTCTAACCTAATAATTTAATAGTGTTCCATGTTCCTACAGTATTTACTTTATTATCAAAATAAGCAAACTAACCCTTGATCTTAATTGCTCTTTGAATTGAGAATAACCTCTTTTTCCATTGTGTTTTTCTAGTTTAATGCTGTTGAAATTCCATTGAATTTATGGTCAGTTACCCCACTATAAAACTGATACAGTGGAGGAATAAGTTTTTCTACTCAGCTTGTCTTTTCTCACCTCAGATATATTTTTATAGAAATACACCCTATTTTTTATAAAAGCTCCCACTGTCTAGTTTGTTGTTCAGAAGCTGTAGATAGATGCAGACATCCATCCTCAAGAAAAAAGGTGAGGTACAAGGGGCAACAGTAGCTTTTCAAAACCCCTACATAATATTGACTTGGAGACAGTCAAGATTGTACTGGGACCTCTGTGGCACCTCAAAGAACCCACAAGTCACCCTGGGCTTTTTTGTCCATCAGTGGCTTTGTCCTTAAGCAAGTAGCATCCCTATGCAGCCAGCCAAGTATCATAAAACTGCAATCAAATAAAACCTCCTAGGAGCTCTCTGCCACCAAAGTAGCACAAGGTGGCTGAAATCTGCTGAGTGAAGCAGCCAACCCCCTTGCCTGCCCAGATACAGCTTTGAAAAGCTCTGATACATTCATTACACACACGATATTCATTACTCATTCTAAGTACAATATAGGAAGTGTTACTCTGTACTAGGATGACAACATGTCCTGTACTGACACTGTAATAAACAGAGCATTATAATAACTCTTCTTTGGGGAGAGCTTGCATCTTTGTTAGTGACAGTATCACCATTAAAGCTATGTCTGCAGGTTTAATCTCTTTGGCTGCTCTTTTAAGGCAGGTGGCCTTTTCTGAAGTCTATTTGCAAATGTTTGAGCCACCCACCCTTTGCCAGTAAGAAGTGATAACAGCAAAGAAGGAAACAAACATGCTAAGACAGTCCCTGCCCTGAAGATAATATAATCAACTTTGGATACAGAAAATTAATTGCTTATTCTGAACTTTTGGTTTCTTTACTAAAACTTTGCCCCACTGGTGCATAGCCAGCAGTGCCAGACCTGCGCCATGGGAGAAGACCAAAATGCAGCCTGACCAGAGGGGCAGAGGTGAGATTGCTGCAGTCCCAGCCTTGCACCTCGGGCTGATTTTCTCATCTGAAGGGATGTCAACAGGAAATGTATGACCAGTGAAGGAAGCAATATCCCAAGATCTTCCCCAACCACCTGCACTCTATTGTGTTTGGCCTCTGGGTCTTACACTGCCAATGCCTGGCTGTAACAGCGAGGGTGGTAGTGTCTTTTCCCTGTCATCCCTTAGCTTATCCATTAGGGTGATTTCATTCATGACAGCAGTTGAAGCGTGAAAGCTTTCCAGGCACAGTGAGCCCATAACTAGGGCTCCTATACCCTGATTCCATGCTCAGGTGCACCCTGTCAAAGACAAGGGGGTGGCATCAACTCTATTAGGGTTTTGAACAGGTTCACATAGTTCTTTGATCAGCTGTAAGCTAATCACAAGACAGAAATGGCTTGGGCCTTGCCAATGACACACTGGCCTCTTCCAAATTCAAGAGGTCAGGATCTGCCCCAGATTGCATTTCATACTGGAGCTGCTTCTGTTTTAATATTCTCACTATAAGCCAAAACAAACTCTACGTACAAAGTACTTGTTTTCTGAAAATCTGGCTATGCTGACCTCTTGATATGACCTTCCCTAAAAGAAAAGGCATCTCCAAATAACTCAGACTTTGTGAGGACTTTAGAGTGAAACTTATTTAAACTTCCATATTAGCAGAGAAAGACATCAGCAGAGAAAAAGAAACCTGCCTATAACCTTGCAGTTCAAACCGTTTTTCAGGTAGCTGGCTTCAGTTTCAAACAAGTTTCATAACAGAGCAAACAAACTCAAAATATTTGATGGTAACCATCCAAAATGCTTGGAGTTTTTGACATGCTTTCACATGTACTTCTTGGCTGCAATAAACAGCAGGTTAGTGGCAACGTGAGTTTCTCCTGTCTGTTGCCCTCCTTAGTCCCCAGGAGGCAAAGGCATTTCATATCAGCCTTCCTGAAGGTCACATTTGCTCCTGAGCACACGTTCTGCAAATACAGAGCTCTGTTTCATATCAGTCAAGGCAGGGACATTGGTAAATGTACATGTTCTGCAACACCAGATGAGCTATTATTATTCTATTACTATACTGAGATTTACTCTGTGTCCTCACTAATCAATTCACTTATGAATTCTTTTCTGCCTTCAGTTTTCTGTGATACAAAAAAAAAGTAGCCCATTTGGATTTCCTGTATACTTGCAAGAAAATGAAATAAAATTGGGTCTTTTTTAAAGATTTTTTCATACTTTTTACCTTTGTGCCTTTGTCCCTTAATAACCTTCTACTTATGACTGCACAAACATTATGCTTTCACCAGGGCCACACTGCTTGTCCAGACCAAGAAGTTCTACCATTCAAATGGTATATAAAAAGGAGGAAGTGGGACAAATGCTTACACTTGCAACACACAGGTGCAGGCAGGAGCAACTGAAGTTTTAGACATATGTAATTTGAGGGCAGTGTTTGAGAGAACAGGTCCCACTCCTCACAGTAGCTGTATATGTATATATTCTGACAGGCTTCTGGCAGTAGGCAGCTGAAAATGATGAGCTGTCTCAACAGATTAAAATTAAATTCTATTGAAGAAAACAACATATAAAAATGATGTTTCTGTATAATCTGTGTGATTAAATGTTACTTGTTTCAAAGCTAATGTTTCTGTCACTTTCAATTACAGCTTTTTGGAAGCTTTATTCTGCATCATTTAATCTCTTTAAATAACTCTCCTCTTCACCTTTCTTATAGGGATTGGCACATTTAGTATGAATATTACACTCTTACTAACTCATACAATAACATTGCTGACTGTAATTTAGAATTATATTAATTATATCCGCTCTCCCTTAATGCTTGGAAGTTGAAAAGAGAAAAGGAATGAAACTAAATGGAGTCACACTCTGGAACGTTTTTACTGGTCAAGTCATATTGAGCAGGCACATATCACTTTTCTGTGAAGATTTAATCAGTTCTAAACAGTGACAAACATTTCTTGTTGGAGAATAGTTTCTGAAGCATCCCAATTCTTTTTTATTTACTATTCCAGGAGCTGAAGGGCTGAACAAAATTTTTCAGTTGGTTTTGCCGTTTTCAAGTTTTCAAACACTCAAATTGAGTTAAGTTATAATGAGGATAAGCAAATTACAACTTGTTAGACTGGTTTGAAATTCTTGACGGAAGCAAAGTTAGACAAAAATCCCTATTTTGTTGATAGAAGAACCTTTGAATCAAAGGCAATGTAAAATGCCCTTTTTACATGTCTGCAGTTGGCTGAATACTTTTCTGTTATTAAGGAAATTATGATTTATTTGTAAAAAGGAAACTACATTTGCAATTAATGAGTAAGCCGAAGACAGCAGGGGAGGGAGCTTTGCTAGCAAATAAAGGGGTTTGTCACCAACCGCTGCTCTCCAAGGCAAGCTCTGCCACCTCGTGGGCTGCTCCCCTCTTACAGGGCTGAGCCCAGAGCTGGGGGGCAAACACAGCCCCTTGGAAAGTACAGAGAAGTATAGGGAGGTATAGGTCTGGAGAAGTAAGAAAAAATATAATAAATAGTATAAAGAAATTCATCAACATGAGGGGTTTGAATCATAATTCTCAAAATTTGGCTCTTGTTATAGAAATCATGTCATCAGGGCAGATAGGCTTATTTTTCAAGCTGATTTTTCCCATATTTTTCCAGATAGCAGCTTTTAAACCATCATTAGATATACTGCAGCTATTCAGTGTTTGTATTACCAGATCTGGAAGTGTTTTTCAGCTCCCAGATCCAGGTAAAATGTCCATGCAAGTCCCACATCCTTGCAGGAACAACACCTGCTGTGCCCCAGCCAAAGACCCTGGCACCCTGACTCACAGGTAAATGAATCTGTACAGACACCAAAGCATCACAAGTTACACCCTGACAGGCAATGCTAGATACACTCCTAGTCCAGCTCCATGACCCAAACAGGCTTCTTTTGTTCCTGTTTGTCTTTTTTTTTTTTTTCCCCCTAACCTTAGTTCACAGAAGTATGCAGATCACTGCTTTTTCCATTTGCTGACCTAAACAGAAACCTGAATTGAGTTACAAACAAAAAAATTACTTTTCTTTGCCAAGCGAAAAGCTGGAAAAATAGTCTGGACCAACATACAAGACGCCTTTGACAAAAATAATCATTAAGCAGTTGAAAACACAAGCTTAGTGATTTCAGGCTTAGAATGTTACTCACTGAATATTTCCTTTAGAAATGTTGTACCACTTTGGCTTTTCTTGCATTTTCAGGAAGGAAAAAAGCTACTAACAAATCAAGACAAAATCAGCAAATACTTTCAGTTGCCCTCAACAACTTTACTAAAGGTCCATAAGATCCTAATGGTGAATGTCCTGGCTAGCAGTATCAGGCTGGGCAGGACTGCTTGAGAACTGTGGGTAGACCCTGTTGTTATACAATTGTTCCGGTGTTATCTCACGCCTCTGGCTTCCTGAACTTGATAAGGTGCAAATATGTGATCCATCACTGAAACAAATTACTAAGCCTTGCAGTGGAGAAAGTGTGCTGTAGAATGTGGCAGACACCCAAACAGTGATGTCATCTTGTGACATAAATATAGCTGCCCTCCCCACATACATGCTATTTTAGCCATGCCATCTCACCAATGGTTGGCATGTAATCTATCACAGGAGGAACAAAAACATTTTTAGTATTTGATTTAATCATTTGACCTGAAAAGCCACATGAAATAAGGAGAATGTGAAAATGCCACCATTTACAATGATGACTTTTTGTATTTCAGAGTTTGACTATTATTGGGTAAACAAACACACTCAGCTCTTAAGGGAACTGGATGCATTGTTATTTCCCTGTGAAAAAAAATAAAAAAGGAGTGAGCTGGAAGAAAATTCTCAGATATATCCATAATGGCTCTGATCCCTTAGGTCTCATTTCCAAAGTAAGAAAGGACTTAAAACATCACCTGCTTTCAGGAATTGTAACTGCTTATTATAAGATAAATCTCTGGATTTCTAGCACTTGACAAACTGCTAATGAAAACAAGGAGCTAAATGAGATGTGTACAAAAGATGTGGCTCAATTTGGTTTCTGTGACCAAGCACATAGGCAAATCTACCTGAATAGCTGGCAGTCACCATGATAGTTAAAAAATAAGGAACAGTTCCCCACCCCCCCAAACCAGTGCTTTTCAATATATTTCAGGCTATACACTTGGAATAATGGTTCTAGATTATATAGTTTAAATAATAAATATTCTGAAGCAACGGAGATTCTCAGTGACTTTGCTATTGTAGCTGCTCTTTGTATTGAAGTCACAATAGTTAAATGGATTAATGATAGCTAAAGAATAGCAGTAGATAAGGACAATGTGATTCTGCTTCATTTATTGATGAATCATGTGCTACAATCATATTTCCTTGACAGGAGTGAGAAACTAGCCATACTTCTACAATGATATCAAAATAGGAAAGTCTATTCTACTTAATGTTTGGGAATTTTTTCAATGAGAACTGTTTGGGGTTTTGTTTAGGTTTGTTTGGTTGGTTGGTTTTTTAATAAAACTCTTGTACAAATTCCTGAGGTAATCCAGATTTTACTGTAAACTGCAGGGAGTTTACGTTACAGTTCCTTACATTTATTTTTATAATGTTCTTTTAATAGTATGATTGATGAGATGGTTTTGAAGGGAAAAAAATCGAGTAAGGAGCCTGGGTGAGAGATGCAGGCATCTTGTTTACCATTAACCAATGGCAGCAAGAACAGAAGTCTCTAAAATGATGAAGCGGAAGGTCAAAGGTCTCCTGTAGAAGCTGACAAAAATATATAATTCGATTCCATGTGATGAAGAAAAATAAAAACCATTCCTGAAGAAAGCTCTTTTCCAGGACCATCAGCAGAGCATGTATTATACATAGGAGTACCAATTATATTTTTAGTGTCACCGAGATTTAAATAAGGAAATAATCTGACCCTGCTAGCTCACCAGATACATGGAATAAGCAGGCAATACAGTTTATTTCACTTTCTGCATTCTGAGAGCTGTTGTATGACTCCTACCTTTCCCACTTAGGAAAGACTGGCTGCTCCAGAAGATATAGTGTGTCACTGGACCCTTTAAAATGCAGTCAATATTCACCAAAACTATGAGATTATTCTAATCTCAGAAGCAGAACCATAGCAAAGCAGATTATTCGCATTTTTTCAGGGTGGTTAGGACCCAAGAACAAGCAAGTTTAAAATTACTGAAATTCAGTAACCCTGTGGTGGTTTTAAAAGGAACTGGATACACTCCTTCCCTTGGTTGTTGACAAGAATCCACATCATAAAACCCTCCCTATATTTTACTAGTCTGATACCTTAGTCCAGAGAGAGGACAGCAGAGCAATACAGGAAAGGAACACAAAGAGCTCACAACATGCTGCCTTCAACAATTATAAGGAGGGTCTACTCAGCTTGGTTTGGGGAGGCAAGGCAAGGCTTGCAAACTGAATGGCAGAGACTAGAGGAACACACAGCTGCAGACAGATTTGCATCACTTTACCTATGAGGAAATGACCTCATGATTTGGGCCAGTGCAATAAAATCTCCTGCTATTCTGTCCTATGTACTAGTACTTGAGTTTTTATTATAATTTGAATTCCGCAGTAGGATTTTGAAAGCCACAGTTGGAAGCTGCATATTATTCCTGTGTTTTAAAACCTCCACCTCCTGATTTTTTTTACAAACAATAGTTAATTTCTAAAAATAAAAAGGCATTTTAGTTTATTTTTAAACAAAACCAAACCTGTGAGTATATGAGTAGCAGCAACTATAGCAGAAGGAGCTAATTTGTTTATCTCATTGAAGGCCTCATGCAGTGTCATTCTTCTTTTTCACATCCCTGTGCTGTTCAAAACACCAGCTTATGGCATAGGGCTTACAAATACACTTTCCTTCAAAGTCTGATGGGTATTCTCCTGAGGCTCTCAGACAATTACAGTAAAAAATAGAGGTATCAATTGCAATCTTTTCACACTGCATGGTATTACTCCTGCTGAGGTTTTAATTTGTCCCGAGACTGTACATATCAGCAGTTTTTCAAAATTACATTAGAAACTGATATTTCATTTGGCCTCAAATTCATCTTGTTTTCTTGCTGCACCAAGTTTTCCCAGACACTGAAATTGGTGTGGTCCCCAAGCTTCAGGCAAGGGGCCTTGGGATTTAAGGATTCACAAGTTGTCCAGATTAGCAATTATGGAATCTAGCCAGGCTGGAGAAACAAGGGGCTAACGTAACACTGCCACCTCACAGAGAAAGCAGCAGAAAGCAGTAAATACAATATTATATGTTAGGATATGGGGAAAGAGAACTGGGATGGAAACTGGTGGAAGAAAGGGAGAAAAAAAATCTCCCGCCTGTATCTCTGTATGTTAATTTTGCTATCTTGTCTAAGTCCAATTTTTCAAAGCCATCTCCTTTCCCCTGCAAAGTCAGTTGGAATTTTACTGTACTTTACAGTGACACATAGACGCTTGTAAGAACAAAACTTTGAATTTACATAGATTTGCATTAGATTACACCTTCATGCTTGTTTTTATTAAAACAAAGAATCCCTTTTTCTAGTGAAGCTGCACAGTTTATCAAATATATCTAAAAAATCATAGTCCAAATAAACTATTACATAATATAAATTAATAATGATTCTAAGCAGGATCTGAAGAAATCCACAGCATGCAATATAACCATAAAAGTTGAAAAAATGAAGCTATATATATTTTTTTTAAGAATATTTTTTTTCTGAGGCACTCTGTCTTCCATGTGATTTTCAAGAAGTTTTAGAGAGAAATATTGAAAGGTTCCTCTGGTTAATATTTCACTGAGAAGTGATATGACTTCTCTGATACTGAGTATCTACAGCAAAAAGGCTTCTAAGGGTATAAATTGTTAATGCAAAGATTTTAAACCCCAGGATTTTCTGATATGACATAAAAATCAAAGATGACATTCAGCTAGATCAAGAATAAAGCATCACTTAAATGGAGCACTCTTTAGAAAAGAACAATAAAAAGCCCAAGAGCTGATCTAAATTACTTTTGAATAGGAAAAGTAATCCTTATTATTTCCTTAACTCTCATCTTCTGCTCATTACCATCAAGATAAGTAATTTTTGCAATGCTGACAAAGTGTAATTTTTGCTAATTGCATCTGGCCTCCTTCTTGGCAATCTTAATGCAGAGATGATGAATTGCAGAATAACTTATTCCGTCATGCCTGTATATTTCTTAGTTACCTACAAAATAATTCCAGGGTTTAAGAAAGATAGGATACTAGATTAGAAAGACAAATAGATCAAGAGATCAAACCCTGTTTCATACTCTGGTCAATATCTGATACTGCATGACAAAGAAAAAGCCCTCTTCTTAATCATCTACCTATCTATCAATAGTACATGTGAAGAAAGACATTCTTTTTGATCTTTACTGGCAATCTGCTTACTCTTTAATGCATAAGATTTAAATAGCCATGAATTTAGTAGGAAATAATTAAATTTACATAAATAATTCATCCACAGTATTTGATATTTGGAAACAAACAAACTTTGGAGAACACTTTTATTCTGAATCACAGGATGACTGACACCGGTATGTACAACAGGGGAACAGAAAGCATTAAACTGATGAATGTTGATGAATGATGAATGATGTCAAGGACATGCACCATATGGTGTTCAATGATAAACAGAAGTTAAAAAAAAAAAGGGGAGAGAAAATCAATGACACTTTACCTTTGGGTGCTTCTGTAACATTTAGCAGAACATCTAAATGGCCAAGAATGAGTATTCCACTATACTACTGAATATAAAATGTGACATTAATAAAATTTTAAATATACTAAATCAAAGTTTCTTTATACATTATAGACAAAATCCTGAACCTACAGAAATCAACAGCAAAATTACTATTTTCTTCACCATGATAAAAACATCAATTTCTATAATTACTTAATTTCAATAGTACAAAAGAATGTAATAATATCTTCTTTTATATTTACATATCTGACCTTCCTCAGAGGCTCTTTGACTACTGATAATAGTATGGGCTTCATATGTATCCAAGCAGCGATAGATAAAGCTGATCAGCTGCCTTTTGAAATCAGTGGAAGGTCTTGAAATTTTTTTGGTAATCTCAAATTTGATAAAAACAAGTTTTCTGGAAGAATAGTGTAACTCCTAGAACAAAATTAAGACTTTAAAATGTCTACTAGGAATAGACAAAAAAAAATCTGTTAGAAATAGAAGCAAATTTTCTGTTTGTATCCTTAGTATTAACAAGTTTAGATAAGGTACAATATACAAGACAGGCCCAGTGATAGGGTTCTGTATGTACCTCCACATCTTTTGTCTTTTGTCTTCTTCCACAGTCTTTAACATCCAAGAAAACCCTTCCTTGATCTTTTAGATACCTTGTTCTAAGACACTTCTCCTGCAATGACTATAGAAGCTTGTGAGTTTACAATTATATCAATGCTTAAATAAATTTTCATATGCGATATTGCTGCAAGTCATTTACCCTTATCATGTTCTCTCCTTGCTGTTTATTAGCTCCATTTGTTATGTCGCATTTAAAATTAGATTGGGAGATATTTGGGGAAGGAATCATTAGCAGGTTGCAATCAGAGCTCTAATTATGTTGCTGCTGGAGGGTGCTGAAGAAGCCATAGCTGAGTGAACAGATGTACTCATTTTTAATAGGGGAAGTCATGTCATCGTAAATTACTGCTCTATTTTCTAGAATATGAGCCGATTGAAGGACCTGCAGGTAAAAAGTGCTAACAGAACTGAAACTGAAAAGTCATGACGTATCTGACATACTAAGTGCAGACACTGTGCTGCTGCTCAGACACTGCACACTGCTGCAGAATGCAAATAGACCTGAGACTTCTTCCACCGGTTACAAACAAAGCAGCAAAAAGTCAGAGTTTCTGGGAAAGATAAACAAGATGCTGACAGGAAAAGGTACAAGAGAAAGGAAGGGTTTATTGCAGTGTTAAAGAATCACAGTAGCTTTTTCTGGGGATAAGATAATTTACCAGCAGAGGCACTAATAGTCTTAAAAGCCAAATTTCTGCTTCCTAGAAGGAACAATCTGCTCTGGTTCAGTGGAAAAATGAGAGAGGATATATAGACGCTAATAATGAGCTTACTAAGCTAAGCAGGAAGCTTATGATGACAAAAGAGCCTGTGTCTGTAGGCCCTTTATAAATACATACAGCTTGATCCTGTCTGAACTAAATTCCCACATAAAGCAACGTGAAAAAATGAACAGTCCAAGCTGCAGACAGACATGTACATCTGAGTTCATGCAGAGTGGTGGAGATGACACTGAAGACAAATATGGAGAGCACAGCAGCTGGACCAGGTAAGTCTAGCTCAGTATCCTGTTTCTCACAGCAGCCAAAGAAGATACACAGGTAAAGTAGAAAAGCAGGAAAAGTATGGAATGATAATTTCCCTGGACATGCTCCCAGCCTCCAGTACTCGCATTCTAGGGGCTCTCTGAGCCAGATGTAGCTTCCACAAAGTTAGTAAACACTGGAAATTTTTCTTCTGTGTGTTTATGCAGCCTCCTCCCTGAACTCATGTGAACTTTTAGCCTCCACAGTATCCTGTGGCAAGGCCTTCTACAGTGTAACTATGCCCTGAGTGAAGAACCACATTCTTCTCCTTGCTTTGAACCTGTCAAGTGCTACTTTGAATTTATGCCCCTTAGTTCCCACAAGCAGCATTAAATAATCAGTCTTCTGCACTGAAGATTTTTGCAGAAGGCAGTCAGCATGACTGGGGAATGAGTACTGGAGCTAGGACCGTGAAATCTTGCAATACTCATGCTTCTTTATATCAGTAAGTCAAAAAGGCCAAACAATGTGTGTCAGCGCCACTGATCATCCATGCTACCCAAGGCTAACCATGTTCCTTGGCACAATTTTGGCTCATTCTAACTAATACTTTCTGAGCCAAGGCCAAAGCATGCTCTTGAGAACGGCATGCGCTAGGGACTGCTCCTAACAGGCAGCATGGAAAAGACTGCACCGCATCTTGCTTCCTCCACCTTACCCGGTCCTCCAGCCCTACCCTAGCAAGCCCTCCATCCTCCAATACATGCCATATGCACTTATGTCCTACCCCAGGATATGTCGTATGTATGTTCAGTGTTGTGCTATGAAAACTTCACTCTGGTGGGATGCAACTCAGCCCTCACATATCAGACACTAGAAACAGAAAAAAATGCATTAAACCAATAATATTATATAAACTAATTAATACTATATAAATAATAAAGGCTAGACACACAAGTCTGTATCATTCAGCTTCAGGCCCAGAGAATAAAACCTAGTTTGAGTCAGCAGCACACGAACAGCCTTAGTTTACATTTGTACAGATAAACCACACAGGGCCTGTACCTGTATCATAAAACTGTTCATATGATCCTTGGCATTGGGCCAATTGGGCCACTGGGCTTGGGCCAATGAATACCCACTTAGAGGGCAGCCTGGGTGTTGCCTGGGGAGTAGCAAAGGTCAGAGGCTATTCTCAGTAGGCCCCATGGATGGGTACAAATATGTTGGTATCTTCCTCCATAGCATTTGGTGACAGCTGGTCTCATTCACAACGAATGGTCACTCTCTGGCTTTACTTACTAGTACATGTGTTGTGATTAGCAAGTACAGGACACTTGCATAAGTAGAACCATACAAATTTATGTAGCCTTCCAGACATGATCTGCAATGCAGCATGTCTAGAGCACTCAAGTTGAACCCATTGGCCAGGTCCAAAAAAAATGTGCTGGCATCCAAAGATACACTGATCTTGCTCTTTCCCTCTTTCCTATCAAACTTGTTAGCTTATCTTTTAGGTACAAAGAATTCATCTCAGTTCTGATACAGACTTCTAATTAGTCATCACACAAAGATACTGCAAATTGCCAGAAGGAAAGATACCTAAGCGCAGAGAATGTGGCAGAAAAAGAACAGGTCCCAGAAAGGAAAGTTTTGTAGGAGGCAGCAAAAGTGACAGTCTGTGCACATGTACTTTGAATGCTACTCATAGCCCCAGGATCCCTGTAAAGAATTGCCTTAATGAAGAGCTGTTAAGAAACAGGGAGGTTCCTCATCAACCAGATCTGAAGCTATGAAATAGAGGCCACTTACAAAACTATCAAAAGTGGTCTTAGGTCTCTATACAAAGATGAAATAAAGTTTAGGACAGGGTAGCAAGAATAGCCCTAATGTACCATTCTAACAATGTGGCTCCACAACATTTTAAACTGATTGAAACTGGGACAAGCAAGGACTTGCTTACACCCAGATGACTCTACAGAAGGAATGCCAGGGATCTAGACTGGTTAAAAAAATATTACTTTTATTGCCTATCTATTTGGCTCAGTACACCAACTTTTCATGGAATTAGATAAGCATAGTGGCAGAAAAGTGTAAAGGGTAGAAAGCTGGGCTGTGGGAGAGAGAAAGAAGTATAGCCACAACTGTGGCACCTAAGCCACAACTTAGATAATTTTAAGTTATAAAGTGGACCTTGTTCCTCTGTCACAAAACTGTGCTACCACAGCACAGAAAATAATTCATAAATTTTAATAACTGCATATCTGAAGGATGAACTTTCTGGTTCTTCAAGGCTTGCATACCCTGACAGTTTAAGCTGATTCTTCCAAATGATAGATACCTAAGGCAAAATGTAACAAGAGAACAGCTTTGCCATGGATACAGCGAATTACTCATATGAATCCAGTGCTACTTACACTTAAGTTTAAAAAGAGGCTCTTCACACAGTTGAAGATGAGTTCTCTTCACTGTAGGGAAATGTAAATTCAGACAGGTACCTGAAGAAGTGGAAGGACAAAAGAGATGAAGAAAACTAAAGCAAAATATTTGCTTAATATATTATGGTCTTATTTTCCTTAAATTCAACAGCAGTCTGTTCCTCCAGGTGTGTTTAATATTTAATGCTGCATTCAGACTGAATACCTACTTCAACCAAACCCAAAAATTTCAAAATGACATTGCTTAAGAAAGATAAGAACCAGAGAAATAATCAGAAGACTTTATGACACAGTTTACCTTTTTGTCTGACAATAAAAAAATCAGCAGTTCTGTCACTATAGAGTTGTCATACCGGAGAAGAGGAAGCCAGTCATCTAATCTCAGCTGGTAAAGCTTTTCAGTACAAGTTGCTCTGGGACTGTGTCTGATTCCAATTCCCATCAGCACTAATACAACTGGATGAAAACGTATCAATACTAATAGCTTTTCATAGTAGGTATTGCTCTATAGCAATTTTTCAAATCCACAGCTGTGTAACAGTGTCATGTGTACAAATCTACTGTTACTAAAGGCAGATGAATCTGTGGTAAACATTTTCCAAACCAGATTTCTATTCCAGATTTCTTTTGTCATTGTGTATTGGACATTTTAATGTATAAAACCAGGAAGTGTAGCATGATATGGCATGTTTTGTTGTTATAGGCATGTTTATCTCAGAAACACATTTACATTGTGCTTTTAACTGAAAAGCAAAATGTGAGTGTGAATATAAATTGTGGTTGGTCATACACTCTATATTATTGTTCATACAGTTAACAGAGAACTGCTCCCATCTCAGAAGCAGATTCTACCTACTTACATACGAACAGGGCTGGCCTCAGAGTAGCTGGTAAATGTGAGTAAACATCCAAGGCATTTATTGACTGACTGAACCATCAAGACTTGAAAGATTAGCAAACTATACTGAAACTGAAATTGAACTTCAAATGAAAGCTCTCAGGAGGAAACTACAAAATTCAAAAGCTTCAGTATGTCCATTGATTCAACAAAGATGTAATTACAAGGGAAAAGACAAATTAAGAGACATGAGCAAGACTGCTGTGGCCTAAATAAAATAGATCTTGCAAAGATCATTTGATGATTTTATAAGAGATAAAACTATGTTAGTCAAACTCAGAAATATTAGTGTGCTATAGAACCTTTGAGTTTCTGTAAATGTATAAAAACCATGATGAGGGACAAACAATGCCTTCTGCCAGTGGCACAGCATTACCCATGGTAACATCAGGTTCTAGAAACTTTTTTCATAAGAACACAATGGAAAACTGATTTTTATGTCACGCATTTATTGCCGTCTTTGGAAATCCACCAAAGTATGTTCAGAGGTGTCTGAATTTCAGTTATTAATGGTCTATGAATTCAAAGACCCTGTGCTATGTATCATCTGGAAGAAAAGTTAAAAAAAAACTCAACCAAACAAAAAGTTACCATAAATCTAGAAAACACCTGTTCTCTTAGCCACATTAGTTAGAATATTGCAAGCAGACCTAAGTAGGATTTTTCTGATATAACTTCTTTCTTTATGTTCATCTGACTTTCTGCAAAAAAGCACTACTTTCTATAATTTTTTCATTGTAAAAGTAGCTCAAGTGAATAAAAAATTTCTAGTTTAAGTCCTGGTGAGAATGGAAACAAAGACCCCACATTTCAAAATAATCCATAGTCTTTTGTCAGACACATATTTCCCAGAAAAAGACAAAAAGTGTCATGTCAACATCTTCACAAAATTAATTCCTAATTATAGGTCAAGCACCAATATCTGTTCATACATATAAGTATCTGATAGCATGTCATTCTTTAAAGAGCTTCATGATTACTTTCTGTAAGGAACTTGTGTGCCTTATTTAGAATACATCCAGAGAAGAACGTTTAATGTTTCTTAACTTACTACGCCAGTTTTGGAGACCTTGGACACCTTTAAATTCAAGTCTTCAATTCAATCCTAAATGTCTAAGAGCTTCCTTTGTTCCAGTTCTTCTGTTATTGCAAACTACAGGCTCACAGAAACTGAAGAACATGGCTGTATCTGTTAGTTGGTGACCTTGTAAATCTCAGGGGGAAAGACTTAAATTACAAATGAAAATAATCTATGGTTTTTATCAAAACCTTCAGCAGAAAATGGGCATGTACTCAGCATAGCTGTGGTTCATTTGAGGAATGGATCTGTAACTCCCTGTGTCCCCAGATGGATGCTTGAATTTATGTTCAGAATATTTAAAAAATTTCAACTGTCTCCTCATGTTTCCTTATGATGATTAGCTGTGCTGCTGTGAATCTTGCTTAAATGTGTGGCTGAACAACTCTTAATGTTAGGAGAAGAAGGGTCTTTAGTTTGCACAGCTGTGCGCAATTGAGGCCACAGAGGCCAAAGAACAGCAAGACATATCTCCTTTTCTTCTCATTCTTCAGGCACACTAGAGACCAGGGAAGCTGAGCAAGGTCTGGCCCTTAGCAGCAGGAGTTGGAACATGAAGAAGTATCGATTAAATCAGAATATTTTATAATACTGTGAAGCGTCCTGAATGCACGACAAGGTGATACTTTTGCCTTTTTTTTTTTAAATACACGTATTTCTTTTCACCTTTCCTCTTCTTTAGCAAAGAGCTTTGCTTAATCTTTTTAGGTGGACAAGTGTACAAAAGCTTTTGCAGTAATGACTGATGGACAGGATGTATCCTCCAATTATATGTTATCTCTGTAGCCTTTTCCAGACTATGCTTTCAGTGGTTGTGAAAACAGATCTTCTTATACCTTTTAGTTTGCCTCATTCTTGCATGGAAAACTTATGTTTTTATTATTCTAATTTTCCAGACTAAACAAAGGCTTGAAAGATAAACCATTACTCTTCAGTACAATGATTTCTTGGGTTTCCATCTCTTGTAAAAAAGCAGGTTCCTCAGTGCTGCCAATCTATATGAAATACATTTATTTTAGATTTTTTATTTTGCTGTCACTATTAATGTTGTTCTTTCCGTTGTCACATTCAATCTGCATGACATCAACATGTCACCGATAGAACAGCTGTCACTTTATTATGGCCTTTTTTTTTTCATTGTAATTAGTGATATGATGTTTCTTGACCAGCTACAATTTACTTGCAGCAATATAGGTGCTCTGGATGGGGACAGGGTGATATAACCTAGAGTGACAACCAACAGAGTAGCAATAATCTACTAAGATATTTGAAATGGAAAAGAAAAATCTATCTCACTCAGCTAAGCAGCCTGAAGGATCAAACGATGCCAAACAGTCTTCTGTCTGAAAAACACAAGTCATTGTACAGAAAAATGGTACTTGGACATGTTAATGGCTACTTGGATCGCTAGCAACAATCATGCTGTGAGGATATTTAGGAGGTCAGTACAATAACAGCGATTTGTTCTAATACTATTTTGATAATCAGTTTAAAACCGGTTTAAAAAAACCCACAACATATGTATATACCACTGGACGCACATCTTCTAGTTTTTATTTCAATTAGGGTGCAAGATGGAAATTCCTTTATAGTGCCTGACATTGTGTCACTTTCCAATAACATGCTTGCTGGTAGTAAGAGGCTAAAATGCCATTTGAAGTTAAAATCTCTATTTTCAGACACATTGTCTAGTTTATTCATGCAGAGAAATAATTTTACCTTTTGACCTTTCTGCTAGACTGAACAAAATGAGTGAAGATGTATTTTAACAGTCCTTATATTTGGGAGAACTGTTACAGCAGCTGAAATTGCCAGTCTCCTGTATTATTAGCATTAATTTATTTGTAATATGCTTGTGAGGTGGGCTGATGCCAACCTCATGAAGTTTAACCATGACAAGTGCAAGGTCCTACATCTGGGTCGGAGCAATCCCAGGCACAGCTACAGGTTGGGCAGAGAAGAGATTCAGAGCAGCCCTGCGGAGAAGGACTTGGGGGTGTTAGTCAATAAGAAAATGAACATGAGCCAGCTGCAGTGTGCGCTTACAGCCCAGAAAGCCAACCGTATTCTGGGCTGCATCAAAAGAAGTGTGACCAGCAGGTTGAAGGAGGTGATCCTGCTCCTCTACTCTGCTCTCATGAGACCTCACTTGGAGTGTTGTGTGCAGTTCTGGTGTCCTCAACATAAAAAGGACATGATACTGTTAGAACAAGTCCAGAGGAGGGCCATGAGGATGATCAGGGGACTGGAGCACCTCCCATATGAAGACAGGCTGAGAAAGTTGGGGCTGTTCGGCCTGGAGAAGAGAAGGCTGCGTGGAGACCTCACAGCAGCCTTCCAGAATCTGAAGGGGGCCTACAGGGATGCTGGGGAGGGACTATTCATTAGGGACTGTAGTGACAGGACAAGGGGTAATGGGTTGAAACTTAAACAGCAGAGGTTTAGGTTGGATCTAAGGAAGAAATTCTTTACTGTTAGTGTGGTGAGGTACTGGAATGGGTTGCCCAGGAGGCTGTGAATGCAGTGTTCAAGACCAGGTTGGATGAAGCCTTGGGTGATAAGGTTTAGTGTGAGGTGTCCCTGCCCATGGCAGGGGGTTTGGAACTAGGTGATCTTAAGGTCCTTTCCAACCCTAACTATTCTATGTTTCTATGTTTCTATTCTATGTTTTACAGGTGCCCCTGTGCACTCATGAGGACTTAAGTCCCTGCTGTTGCCAACGGTCAAGAACCCTGGCGACAGCGGCTGCCTTCATGCAAAGCATGAGCTTTGCAACTTCACACACACAGAGGCCGGGAGAACCCTCGATCATTTCGAGGGGGGGGGAAACACACAAAGCCGGCATGGACCGAACAGGCACCGGAAAGGCAGGCCGGGATGAAGCGCGACTGCTGGAGCGACGGGGGCGGGGCAGCCGCTCGTTTCCGCTCCCTGGGCTGCCGGCGCTGCTGCTTGTCCGTCGGCGGCTGCCGTACCGACTGATCTTCCTGCCGCTGAGCGCCGCTTGTGCGGCGGATTGCGCGCGTTTTTGAACCGCCATGAGCCTGTGGGTGGATAAGCACCGTCCCGCGTCCCTCGGCAGGCTGGACTATCACCGCGAGCAGGCGGCGCAGCTCCGCAACCTGGTGAGCCTCCAGCCGGTCAGGTCCTCCCCGCGGTCAGGACCCTCCGAGAGTCGCTGTCCCGCCGCTTGTAGAGCTGTCCCTGCGAGTGTGCAGGGACGGGGTTGGGCGCCTTGCCTCTGTGCAGGCCCTGGCCTCGGGAGGAGCTTCCGCCACACACGCTGGCATCGCGTCCTCCCCTCGGGCTAAGGAAAAGGCTGCGAGATCAGTGGCTTGAGTGTACCTGTGCTTCCTGCTGGATTTAACCGAGTGTCCCTGATAATAGGGCTTAGTTCGTTGGCCTAAAGTTAGCTGAAGTTTTAGGGTGAGCAGTTGGGAAGAGAAGCTAGGGCGATGTAATTGCTCAGATGCTAAAAGGCCTGCTTCCCCTGCCAGATGTGCTGTATTTACTAGACCACTGGATTGATGCACTATCGTAGTGTTTCTTTATCATTGTTAAATCTAATTATAGTAAATTCTGACTGGGGGGTTTGGTTAGATGTTCTCCAGTTCACACTTTTTAGCTTTTCAAAAAGCAAACTCTAACTTTGTTTAGATGCAGGCTACCTGTCACTTGTTTGCTAATATTCAAGGCTTGCAAATGGAACATCAAAGTAATTATGTATCATATGTGTGTTTATCCGCTTTAAACTTTGTTTTAATCTTTTTAACTGCGTGTTTATTGCAGCTGTCACTCTAGAAACGCTAGAAAGCCTGGAGTGCTTTTTTGTTAGGTTTGGAGTTTATTTTGTTGTTTGGTGGTTTGGGATTTTTTTAAGGGGGGAATTGTTTGGCATCAAATGACTTACATATATGGTCTTGAGAAAAATATGTTTTCTAGGAAATATTGCTGCAGGAAAGGAATTTGCTAATTCTGCTTATGGGTGCTGTGTTGTGACTGGAGTGGAAACGTATTTGCATGTAAGAATGTGAGAATGGAAGCATGAATGCTCTCTTACAAGAAAAATACTGTTGTGTCTTACTACTCATGTTGCTTTGTGTTCAGGTTCAGTGTGGTGACTTCCCTCATCTTCTGGTGTATGGACCATCAGGGGCTGGAAAAAAGACAAGAATAATGTGTTTGTTAAGGGAATTGTATGGTGCAGGAGTGGAAAAACTGAGGATTGAGCATCAAAGTATAACGGTAAAAAGGAATCTCCCACCTGCTGTTAAGTAATGTGGCTATTGATTCCCTGATGTATTTAGTCGAAAATAGGTGGGGTTTTTCGTTCATATCTTCAAGCTCCTTAATGTAATTAATCAGACTACTTTGGCTACATGAACAAATACTTTTGCCAAATGTTCTTTTTTCTTAGGTCTTCATGGGTGGGAGGATGTGGGTTTTTTACTGCTTTATGTAGCATTATTTCTTTTTTTTTTTTAAGGGAGGTCTTTACAGGTCAATTTGGACAACAGCATGTCTTATGATAGCTAGCCCTCAGTTAGATGTATAGAATTTCATTTGTCTGTAGAAGTAACCCTTATTTAAAAACTGCTAGCAATGCTTTTGGCATATATGCAAATTTTAATGTGTTTTCTCATTCTCTTAGTGACAGTTTAAGCATTAGCAAAAAAAGTAATTCTATCTGCTTTGGTCTTAAGCATTTAATTGTTTATTCTTAAAAGGTGATATTATCCATCCAAAATCCTTGTTATGGAAGGCATAACCAGCAATGGATTCTGAAGCTTTATTGATAAGTAGATTATTTAATGCTTGCTTTATAATTCTCAGTAGTAGAATAAATATGAAATTTGGGTGGGATAATAGAAGTACAGAATATATTTAGCTGTTCAGACCCAATTTCAGTGGCAATATAAATACTAGTGTTTTATTCAAGGAAAGTATAGACTTGGAATCCTTTGCCAAGAAAAGTAAATAGCCTCTTCAGACTTGTCCAGAGGATTTCTCTCCAAAACTTTCTTTGGATGGACAGAGTATCTCCCATTTTGAATGTCTGATTCCAATAGTAAGATTTCCTGTTACAAAACTCAGTAACTGGAATTTGCAGTAATATGTACTATATGTTGCTATAATAATTATTACTGTTGTTATTTTATAGGTTGGATGATGTGTCAGTACTACTTTTCTCCTTTGGAGATGGGGTTTGGGGTAGGAGATTTGCAAGTCTAGTGTCTCAGCAGTTCTTTCATCTCTGAGAATTTTTATTTGGCTGTGACCTGGCCACTTGTAAACTGTAAGATAAACTTTTGCATCAGACTTTTTAGAATACTCTTTCTGAAATCTGATATTTTTACTTTGTACAGGCACCTTCTAAAAAGAAAATTGAAATTAGCACCATTGCAAGTAATTATCACCTTGAAGTTAACCCAAGGTAAGTGTAGAATAAAAATGTCCCACTTCAAATATAAGCTGCTGGTCACATTGCAAGTGGTTTAAACCTGGGTATATAAGGGTCTGATGGCCCAATTTATTGCCTGAGCAAATTAGGTAATGATTATGGGTTCATGTTGCAAATGGGAGCAGGGAGAGCATTTTTAATTGAACTGCTGTAAGCTAACACAAATTTGGATTGCTATATGCTAAATGACATTCTCCTTAACGAGCCGCATAAGCATGCTGATACTGAGGACTGGGTAACAGAAACAATTCTGAATTCATAGACTTAACCATTTAAGTCTGTGGTTGAAATTGAGACTCTTACTGGAATCAACAGCCCCATATTGTTAATTCTCTCACAAATACAAAAATGAAGTGATTTGAAAGTAAGAAAGGTTTATCCAGTAACTCTTAAAGAACTTAGAGCATGAGAAAGAACAGCACCACAAAATACTGGGAATCCTGTCATGAGCAAGGTCAGATGTTGATGTAAACAACAGAAGCTATAATGGTGTACAGTATATCTTCTTTGACAGTTGTGAAATTGCTGGTGATAGTTCACTGACCAAAGTAAATACTTGTATTTGCCTGAAACCCTTTAATGTTGCTTTAAATCACATGAGAATAAATGTCATTGTGCACTGGGAGGCTTTGATTATGTTGGCTTTGTTGTCTGGGTTGCAGTTATAATGTGTTTCCTGAAGTAACTTTCACTATGTACTTATCGCTAAGATCTTCTCATGTTGCTCTGTGTTTTAGAAGCCATTCTCATGTACCATATCTCCCTGAAAAACCTTGTTCTGCATCTAATCTCAGTGTACTGATTAGTGAATATCTGTTTGTACCCTAATACAGACCCAAATAATTAAAACTGAGACTTTTATTGGCAATTGTTACCTTGAGTATATCGTGTGGTGATATAAAATGTGTAACCATTCAGTCTTCTACTGTGATAACCTAATACTACTAACACTTATGTTACTCTCCTTAAACTCCTTTTAGCTTGAAATATAAAGTAATTGTATTTTACTTTAAATGTAAAAATCCTGAAAGTGTAGAACTACTGTATTGGTTATTGTATGTAACTGTAGTGCCGAGTTTTGATTAAGAATTAATATATTGATTCATAGTCTTTAAGTGATCAGGTAATTGTCATGTTTATGTCTGACCATGTGCTACATGTGCTATGTGATGGTCTGTGAAGTTTGATTGAGTTACAATACTGTGAAATCATGTTGTACATCCTGAGTAACACAGGACATGATAAATGACTAACAGGGAAAGGAAATTATCTTCTGTGAAGATCTCTGCAGACATTGAATTTATGGAACTTTATTAGATAGAGCTGTCCTTCTTCCCCCAAAGGAGTATGTTGTCAGAATTCCAAAGCATTGTCTGCTGGTCACTTGACTACTTTGGGTAGGTGCTTTAAAATGGATTCTCCTGCATAAGTGGGTAGTGAAAGAATAAGGAACAATAAAAATTAAACACTTGTGTGATAACTGCCTTTGTTCCTTGCTTTCATGAAATGTTTGATGTGTTCACATAGTGTCACAGATAATCTTTCACCATTAAGTTATAACTCTGGATTCTCTGTTACTGCAGAGAATAATTTATCTTTAAATATTAGGAAGCTATTTTAATCACTTTCCATTTCCAAAACCTGGCCTTGTTCATGAGTAGAATTTGCTTCATTTGTTGTGGGGTTGTTTTTTTGTTTGGTTGGTTGGTTTTGTTGTTGTTGGGTTTTTTTTTGTGTGTGTGTGTGGTGGGTTTTTTTTGTTGTTGTAACCAAAGGTCTTCTCCCCTGCCGAATGACAGATCTCTGCAGTCAAAGTCAGTGTAGCTTGTTCAGCAGATTGTGAACTGTTGAGCTAAAATGCTTCTGTCTGTTCTACTGCCTTCTTGGCAAGAGTGGGGATGGTCTGGTTGAGTGGTGACTAGAACAGGGCAGACAAATGCTTTTTCATTTGCTTGCCAGTGAGATATTGCAGAGCTACTGCTACATCTGTGAAGACAATAGTCTGGGGATACTAAAGAGTGTGAGGCTTGGTTGTTTTTTTTTCCCTTTTCTTCACTTTTTCAGTCATCTAGCTTGCAAGTCAGACCCGACACCCTCCCCCCCCCTTGCCCCAGCTTGTCAAATCCAAATCAAACAAGCTGAGCTACTAGACTGGGGACTGAGAAAGCTGTGCAGTGGTACTGTAATGGACAGTGAGAAGAGACGGGAGGTGATTTAGTATTTCCCTATGTTTTCCTGCCTTCTAAGACAGAAAAAAGCTAAACATCTGTGCTTAATAATGTCTCAGTATCAGTCTTCTACTAGTAACTCTTTGTAACTTCAGTGTGCCTGTTATTCAAGTTTATAATAGGCACATAGATTGTTCATAGCTTAACATCTGGTTTTCAGGGGAAAAACCCTATGCGTTTACATCAGTTCTTTGAATCAGGCATCCTGTTACATTGTTAGACTTAATTTTTCTTCCCATAATTGGTAAAAGTGTTCCCATTTCATGTCTTTGACCAAACTGGGTAAAAATGTTCAGATTTCTTATACGAGAAAAAAAAGTTCTATTTTAATGAGCTAATAAAACATTTGACAGTGGTTTCATTGCTTCCCAATACAGTGCTACTAATCCAGGGGTGCCTGTGTAAGTTTAGATTTTTTTTATTATTGGGAAGGTAACTTTCAACAAAGTAAGTCTGTTGAGCTTAGTTCTAACCACAATAACTAATGAATGTTTTTAGCATTCTTGTTCAGTCTTCAAGGGCTTGTTCAGGAGGATATATTTTATATGCAATATAAAGTTGTTGTCTTAAAACAAATTTTATTCAAACTCCTGTTACAGTGATGCAGGAAACAATGACCGTGTAGTGATTCAGGAACTCTTGAAGACAGTAGCACAATCACAACAGCTTGAGACCAGCACTCAACGAGATTTTAAAGGTAAAAACAGTTAAAACCAGTCAAGATATTTTTTAAACTTTTTTTTTCAAGTGTTTCAGCTTGTCTGTATCCATATATGCATGATGGCATACATGAAAGTTTTCCCAAATTAAAAACCTCCCATTTTATTTGCACTGTAAGGGCATCTTGACTGGCTAAATACTCAGTATGAGGTTGTTTCTTGTGTTGGTTTCTTAGAAGGGCAGAGTTTAGTTAAATGTCTGTGACTAGGCAGAGGGAGCTTGGATCCCTGCTGTCTTTTTTCTAAGTCTGCCACTGAAATGTACTGTAACTTAGCTTAATGATCTACAGTAATAGTTGGGTTACGAGCTACTGAGGCTTAATACTGAGTTGAGGAGTTGAATAACCTTATGGCAAATGGTGATGTCTAAATTAGGTGTTAGCGTCTTGGGGGATGAACCATCTTAGACAAATTTTATCCACAATGTACAGAACACTGGGTAAGAAAATGAAGGTTTTCACTGAGTTTTCCAAAACATGTTGCTACAACTGGCTTGTTTTACTTCCCCATGGCTAAACTGAAAGCAAAATTGGAACTATATAACCAGAGACTGAAGGAGAGAGGAAATCTTGACAGAGTAGAGCAGAAATTATTTTAAAATTATCTTGGATTTAGTATTTGTGTTGTTTTTCTCAGTGTTCTCAGGAAATACTGTATTTCACTTAAGCTGTTAGATGCTGATTGGCTCTACTAGTTATAGAGTCATAGAACTGTAGAATCAGAATCAAGTAGGTTGGAAAAGACCTTTAAGATTATCAAGTCCAACCATTACCCCAGGACTGCCAGGGCCACCACTGAAACATGTCACTGAGGTCCTCATCTACACAGATTTGAACACTTTCAGGAACAGTAATTCCACCACTGCCCTGGGCAGCCTGTTCCAATGCCTGAACACCCTTTTGGTGAATTGAGTTTTCCTCATATCCAATCTAAACCTCCCATGGCGCAGCTAGAGGCCATTTCCTCTTGTCCTATCACTTGTTACTTGGGAGAGGAGACCAGCCTCTCTCTATCCTTCTTTCAGGTAGTTGCAGAGAGCGATAAGGTCCCTCCTGAGCCTCCTTCTCTTCTCCAGGGTAAACAGCCTCAGTTCCCTCAGCCATTCCTTATAAGACTTGTTGTTCAGACCTTTCAGCAGCTTTGTTGCCCTTTTCTTGACCTGCTCCAGCACCTTGATGTCTCTCTTGTAGTCAGGGGTCCAGAATTGAACACGGTATTTGAGGTGCAGCCTCACCAGTGCCAAGTACAGGGGATGATCATTGCCCTAGTCAGGCTGGCCACACTACTGACACAGGCTATCTGTTATTGATGTATATATCTGTACACCTGCAGTCATACCATGCACCTCAAACTCTCTGGTAAGCTGGCCAGTCCCCTTGTGCTGCATATATAAGCAAAAGAGAAATGGGCGGACTTGTTCACCCAGGCTGTTCTCACTGGACCATTCGGAGTACTGAAATGAGCTGTCTATGAATTGCCTATGGAGGAATCTGCAGAAGGTAGATGGTTAGGTTAGTCACTTCAGATTTGATGTCTTCTGATTGTTCTGAAGCATTTTTGAAATACGTTTTTCTTTTTTTCTTTAAAAGACCATGGAAAGGTGCTGCAGCTAAAATAAAAGGCAGCTTCTGCTACTCCTGTGTTAAGCTAAGACATTGGCTTTTAAATATAAAATGTATTGAGGGGTGTCTTCAAGAAGGTTTTGTTTTTTGATACGTCCTTAAGCCATTGATTATTTTACATTTCTTAATCCTTTTAAAAGTTACTGTACTAATTGCTTGTACACCTACCTGTATTATTTCTTGGCACTGAAGTGTTGCAGGCCCTGTTCTGAAGAAATTGCCATTCCAGGACATGAATATAGGGTGCGAATGAATAGAAGATTATATAGACAAAAAGCACATGGGTTGTCTTAATCTTTATTTTCCTGCCCATGGAACCATGCTGCCTTTTTCTGCTTGTATTATTTATTTTGGTATTATTGCTTGTATGTCAAAGTACTCATTTCCTTGGAAAGATTTGAGTTAAAAAAAAAATCCAACTATTGTTAATCCTTTTTCAGTGGTGCTGTTAACAGAAGTTGACAAACTCACTAAAGATGCTCAGCATGCTTTGCGAAGAACAATGGAGAAGTACATGGCGACCTGCAGATTGATCCTGTGCTGCAACTCTATGTCAAAAATTATAGGACCTATTCAGAGCAGATGCCTGGCTGTACGAGTGCCTGCTCCCAGCATTGAAGATGTATGTTGACACTGAAGCAAAAATAAGTTATTAAAAACTTCTTTACTAGATAAGTTTTTGCTGTGGACTTGGGAAATATTTTAATTCCATGAAGTGACCTAGCTTTCCTTTGTGGTGGGTGTCTTGTCAAGCATATCTTAAAAAAGACTGGTCCATCTCTGGTCCAGAAATGTTTCACACAGGAGAATGATTAGGTGCTAAACTGTTTACTGAGTGTTGCACTCCCTGCTGTCTGGTTTTCGTCTAGATCTGCCATGTCTTGTCCACTGTGTGTAAGAAAGAAGGCCTGACTCTTCCTCAGGAGCTGGCTCAAAGGCTTGCAGAGAAATCTGGCAGGAATCTTCGGAAAGCACTACTTATGTGCGAGTCCTGCAGAGTACAGCAGTAAGTCACTGCTAAAAATTAATGTAAATCATACTCTCAGATGCACAAATGAACTTACTTCTGAGGCCTTATTAGCATAGGGGACAGTTTGGTTTGATTTTAATTCTTTTAAATCTTACTGTTATATAGGTATCCTTTTACTGCTGATCAGGACATTCCTGAGATGGACTGGGAAGTTTATTTGAGAGAAACTGCAAATGCTATTGTTAGTCAACAGACACCACAAAGGTAGGTGAATACTTGCAGATATAAATTATGATTTTGGTATTCTCTCAGACCCCCCCAAAAAAAATTATATTTAAAGATGTGACACCTTTACTTCAATTATATGTAATCTTCTGGCATTTCTACTGGAGCTGGTACTTTACAACCAAAGGAAGTGAGCTTTAAAATTACCAGAGGTGGCTGAGTGGGAACTGAAAAAATTATTGGTTTTCTCTTAAGCTTTGTAATCAAAAGTGAGTATAAGCTTAGTTGCGTGTTGTGCTGCCCATCATCATCATTATTTTGGGGGTGTGGGTGTTATTTTGTTGGGGTTCATTTTGTTTTTTATTTTATTTAAGGCTTCTGTTTCACCATTCATATTTACATAATGCAGTTTTGTAAAAGATCTGGCAATGAGAAATTACTGGTTTTTTTAAACACTTTAGCAGATGCCCCCTTTATCCATTCTTGTCATATACACAGCCTGATCCTTTTAGTCTGTTCCATACATTACATAAGATGTCACTTAAATTCTTGTATTGTATTTAAATACTTGTTGCCTCTGACCTCCTGATACCAAAAGTTGAGAACTGATGACTGTGTCACTTTCTACCATCTAATCATCCTACTCCCTCTTGTAATCAATAAAGATCGAAAAACAGTGTAAACCAATCTTGTAGCTCTAATCAGTTTTGTGGTGTCTTCTCACTAATATTAAGCATGAATAATAATTTAGATATTAAGAGGAATTAAAGGGAGACAAGCCCAAGACAAATTCTAATAGCCTTGTAGCTTCTCAATTAACTGAGACTATTGTAACTAGAGTGTATGTAACTTATCCTACTGTTTGGAATAAAAGCTATGTAGCAGTTGAATTGAAGCTGACTGTCTTGTGCAATTCTTTGGGGTTTAAAATAACACACAAAGATAATACCCAAAACCAGAAAAAGCCACTTTTTTTCAGCTGACATCTCCTTTCTTTTAATACTTTTTTTAAAAAATTAAATTTTATTTTTATTTTTTTATTTCATGTAGCATATTTCACAAATAGTAAAAAACTATTAGTATGCTTTGGGGACATACTTCTGTTATCTTGTGGTGTCTTTCCAACAGGCTTTTAGAGGTCCGTGGACGGCTTTATGAACTCCTGACACACTGCATTCCTCCTGAGATTATAATGAAGGTAATTCAGCTATCTAGCTCTTCATGTGTTACAAATATTAAGGCTATGACTGTCTCAATTTGAGTTAAAATAAAAAAAAAACCAAACGCACCGAAACATTACAAATTATCTAAATATTGATGAAAATCCGTGACATTAACAAATAGACATGAGTGACCAAAAGATTATTTTCTCTTTGTGTTTCTTTCCTCAGAAGTAACCAAGTTTATTGTGCTGAAGCAGTAATTAAAGACCTTGTTCCTGCAAAAAGTGATACATAGCATTCAATTCCCATGATCCTCAGTTGATATGCCAGACTGTTTAGTTAGTTTCATGCCTGAATAAAAACAAAGGAGGATGTGCTTTGTCCCCCTGAAGACTTCTCAGCCCAGTTTCGTTACTGAAGCAAACATTTTTTATGCGCTAATGGTGATGTGGCTTGTTTTGTTTAGTAAAAGTTTTGTTGTAAGTTCAGTATTTGCTGTGTCCTCCTGGAGAGGTTTTTAAAGTATGCCAGACCAGCAGGCCTCTTTAAAGATGGAAGTCATTTTGGAAGACAAAAAGCAAATAGATGTGCATAATTGTTGCTTTAGGCAGGATGAAAGGATCCTGAAGACAACTAGAGCAGAACAAAGATTAAAGCTAATGTTTGCAACTGACTAGGTGGACTTTGCATTCAGACATAATTATAAGAGAACAAATTTCACATTACCTGATTTCTGCTTTCTCACAGTTTTAGTAGATGTTTCTCTAGCCTTCCTTTCTTAAGATAGCTTAGTGGATCGTGCATTGCCTTGTTTGAGGACTTTGTCATCACACCAAGGGTTGATGTTCTCTATCTGCTTCTGCTTCATAAATTTGATGGTCTGGAGGTACTTCCCACTTAAGCCTGACCATTTTAATAAATACAGATTTGTGATGATTTTGTTGCTGTCTTGGACCTAAAATAATGCGGGTTTGTGCTTTGTAATGACTGAAGTATTGCTGTACAGTACCTTGTGTGTGTCTGCACATACATAAATGTACATAAATGTAAACAGTTGTACTTAAATTTTAAATAAGCCCTTGTTATTTATTAATGTTGTTTCTCTTTGTGCTTGATACTGTCAAGACAGGAAGGAAGTGATTTTAATACACTTGCTATCTTGATAAAAATTCTCCTCGGGGCCATGTGCCTGCATGCAGCAGAGACTATTTGGAGATAATGTTAATTTGTTTTCTTTATTAAGGCATAAGTAGTTTCAATATATGATTTCTCCCTTCTAAGAACACAATAAGTGTTCATCTTGATATGAGGAATTAATCTTTTGAAAGAAAGGTCTTGAAGAGACATGGTTCCATGAATCTAGTTCTGTTAAACAGGTGGTGTAATGATTCTTGAATATCTTTCTTGTTGGGTTCATAAGTGAACTATTTGCCATAACTTGGCTATTTTCAGAGAAATGGGGTTATCTTCTTAACAAAAAATGCATTATTTTTCAAATACTCTACTGTTTTTCCCCTTTTAGGGCCTCCTGACAGAACTTCTAAGTAACTGTGATGGGCAACTGAAAGGAGAAGTTGCACAGATGGCGGCCTTCTATGAGCACCGCCTGCAATTGGGCAGCAAAGCAATTTATCATCTGGAAGCATTTGTTGCAAAATTCATGGCAATATACAAGAAATTTATGGAGGATGGACTAGATGACATGATGTTCTAACTGATGCCAAAGTCATACACAGAACGTTGTGTCAAAATGCCAGTAATGTTGCAGATGTCTACTTGTCCATGCTTGATTGAATGTAGGTCTAGTTCAAATTCAGATATCTTATTTTGATATTAATGTAAACCGAAGTGAAATAAAGAACAATGTTCAGTTTTAGAAACCAGATGGATTATTTGACAGACATAAATCCATCTTTAGATCCATAGAAAATATGTTAGCCTTTAGAAAGACAAGTTTCCTTGGGAGATGAATAAGAAAAGTTGCTTTGCAGTATTTGTAAGCTGACATTAAGAAGTGAGAACATGGATGCTACACTCATACTTTATGACTGTTCATGGGCAATGCTGTAAGCAAAAGATGTTTTTCCATGTTCTGGTAAGTTCCAGTTTGATATGTATGTTCTGCCTAATGATTTATATATATTGTCTGCCTGGCTTTTATTTAAGCCAGGCTGTTTTCTGAGGTGTGCTGACACGAAATGTTTTCTGACTCTTGCTCATAACCAGTTGCATTGATACTGTGAATGAGCAGTACTTTTGTGTTGCTTGTAAAACAGTTCGACAACATGGAACACTTTGTTTAGAAGCAACATACCTATGTAAAGCAAGCACCCTTGCTGTCTGAGGTTCACCTCAACATACATAATACTGTTCAGGTAACGATCGTTCCTTTGACTGTGGTTTAACCAGGGTGAGGTTTTAGCTTTTGTCAGTTTAGGAAGTGAAAGAATATTTGTTATGTGACATTTCTAAAATGGCAAAATAAATTGTAAAAATACGAACAACAAACAGAATGCTGAATTAGTGTTTCAGCACTGTCTGTGACTACCTAGGGATGTGCATTCGTTTGCTTTGATGTAGACTCTTTCAGAAAGGTAGGATATAGCCCCCGCTCCCCATTGTAAGACTAGAGAACCACTGAAATTTAAAACCAAACAACAAAAATATAATTTCCCAGCCAACACCACCTCTGCCACTTTGTTCTGCAGGTCTTCCATGCATTATGTCTATGTACTAGGAATTAATACTCTTTGTTACTTCCCTGTGCTAACTTAGGCTGTTACGAGATAGTATTTGATGATGGAATGTGTTAAATACTGTTTCCTATAACCCTTCCCCCCCCCCCCGCTTTTGGTTGGGGTTTTTTTTGTTTTTTTTTTTTTTTTTTTTAGCAGCGAAGGTTTTAACATTTGGGGACTTCTGTGTCAGAGCTCATGCATAATGGCAGGTGTATGGAAGGTAGAGCCCTCCTTCTGGTAATTGATGAATTTAACTAGTTCCTGCTAAGTCTGTTATCCCCTTTGGTGCTAAGGCACAACTTGCCTTCACGTTCATTGTCTATGCTGGCTTGCTTCATGCTCAACTGGTCTCCTCAGAACTGAAGAACTCTAAAAGATGGGTTTTTGTTTTTCTTCCATCTGTTTTTGTCACCCAAACCCACAGCACTAGTGGCTTGTCAGAGCATGAGTGTCTTGACTGTCAGAGGTCCTGGAAAACCACTGGATTAATCAGTGCTAGTGGAAATGAGTGCTTACAATTGGTATAAAGAACACCACAGTAATGGTAGAGGGGCCATAATTACCATATATACAAATTGCCTGCTCTTTCAGGAGCCTAGTCCTATCCATCTTTAAATGCTGACCAACCATTTGCCTACTACAAATAGAATGTGTGGTGAAGCAAAAGTGTTGAATTCAAAAGATGAAATTACCTGCCCCAAAAAACAACTTAACGAACAAAAAAATAACCCTGAAAAACTAATGTGGGAGAGAAAAGAATATTTCACTAATATGGTTGGAATGCACATGCACAGTACTGGTGTGGATGGTGGAGAGACAGGCGCTGGATCGTAGGTTTGGCAGTTGGAGGAGGCAGAGGAGGGGCTTGGTGTTTTGAAAGATCTCAGTAAGTTTGTTTAGGAGACTGAAACCCCAACATAAATCTCTGTAAGTGTTCTATAAAACTTCCCAAGTTTTTATATTTAATTGTGTTCTACCTGGGATGAGTCAAGAACAGTCAGGGATGGAAAAATGGGATAATGACCTGGGATCACTGAGAGAAAATGGTTATCATTGCTCCTGAAAGCCAGCATTTCCCTCTGCTCATCCTACTCCTGCCCTTTGTCTTCTGTGGCGTAGAATACACAAATTTAAACACATGGGCACGACATTCAAATCTGTACACGTTTTTCCTTCCTGCAGTAATTTTGCAGTTGATTTTGCATTAATATCCAAAACATGCTCCCCAAGGAAGTGGTCCTGGTACTAAGCCTGTCAAGGGCTCACAGAGTATCTGGATGATGCTTTAGGTTATGTGGCTTAGTTTTAGGTAGTTCTGTGAGGAGCAAAGTGTTGGACTCTGATCCTTAGGGGGATCACTTCCAACTTGAGGGATTCTATGATAACAATCAGTAAATGTTGTGATTCTGGAGGACATCTCAGGCTAACTGCCTTGGATGCTGCTTCTGCTCTTTGGGGTAGCTGTAACACATGCATAGAGGCAATGTGGGTCAGAACTGAGCTCCTGGGCTGTGCTGGAGGAAGCAGAGTCCAGTAACCCCTTCCTTCATTTTGTGCACTGATAAATGGGGCTGATGGGAATGTATGAGCAGGTGGCTGTAAGAACCCAAAAGGAGTTTTCTGCCATTTTTTCCCCTTGTGCACCTACTGTGTAACCCTTTTATGGGTAAAGGAGCGCCTTAGCCTGGTAAGCAAGGGGCAGGCACACAGCCCAGCTATCAACCTACGCAGAGCACTGCATGTCTGTTTCGCAGATCAAGTGGGAGAGGCAGTGCAGATAGACTGTTAAACACTGAATAGCACAGGAGCAACCTCTAGATGATCTACTTCAGCTGATTTGATCTTTTGAGACCTGCTTAGAATCTCTTCTGAGTTGCACACAGGCAGGATTACCCTTGCTTTCATCCAGTGTTACCTCCTGCTAGTTCCAAATGAAACTTCAAGCTACTCCTACTCAGGCAGGACTTAAGCACTGTGCACACCTAAGAGGTTGCAGAGGAATCAGCTTCATGCTAGCACAGACAGCCAGAGGTGAAACCAGTTTAAAAAAATATCAGGAAACTAAAAGCAGCAAATACTTCAGTTAAAACTTTCTGTGCCCTGCAGAGATCAGATGTGCAAAGGGCAAGTGCTACACACGACTTTATTCCCCATTTCCAAGTGTTAGCTCCTGTGAGAAACATTTTAAAAATCACATTATTTTTAGCCATCCATGATAAACAACTCTGTTTGAGCATTAATCATAACAAACATACTGTGTGATGGGAAGACTGATTTTGTAAAATGTATTTTGTTAAATAAATCCCTGTACGCAAAGGTAACATGAGCAATATCCCTTCTCTACCAGTGAGGTGCCCTGATTTTCGCAAGGTACGAGGTAAAGTAGGTAAGAGTTCATTATCACAAAGTTACCTTCCAGGACAGGGAATTCAAGATTATTACAGTTCATTGACATAAAATAATAGCTGTAATTTGTCTCACTGGGAAGCACTGTGGTATGCCTGAGCAGCCTTTAATCCTTCTGGCTTAACATTTTTTACCTGCACTAACAATGCTCTGAATTTGTTGCATTGGATTTTAATCAATGACCCAAACCAGGTCACGGTTTAAAGAACTTCTAGTTCTTTAAGGCCAAAATACTTCTCTTCATCTTTGTATTTCATAATGAGGGAAGGCATATGTTGTGGTTTAAACCCAGTCAGCCATAAATCAGCCAAACAGTCTCTTGCAATCTCTCTATCACTCCTCCCCATTTTCTTCCCCCTGCTCCTGGGGGGATGGGTAGGAGAATCAAAAGAATGTAACTCCTATGGGTTGAGATAAGAACAGTTTTGTAACTAAGGTATAACACAAACCACTGCTGCTACCACCACTAATAATAATGATAAAGGAAATAACAAGGGAAGAGAATACAATACCACCCACTGACCTATAATACCCAGCCCAAACAAGCACTGACCGATACCTAGTCCAACCCCGCAGTGCCTAGCCCTTCCAGGTAACTCTCAGTTACATCCTGGACATGATGTGCTATGGTATGGAATACCTCTTTAGCTAGTTTGGGTCAGGTGTCCTGTCTCTGCTTCCTCACAGCTTCCCCTCCTCCCTGGAAGAGCATGAGATTCACAAAGTCCTTGGGCAGACTAAACATTTGAGCAGTAACTAAAACCATCGGTGTTATCAGTGCTGTTCCCAGGCTGAAAGTCAAAAACACAGTGCTGCACCAGCTACTAAGGAAAAAAATGACTGCTGCTGCTGAATCCAGGACAGCATATAAATACAAAAGCATGCAAATGAATTAACCTCTATTGTTGGATGTGCCCTGCAGGCTAATCAATAGTACATCATGCAAGTTGCATGTCGGGAGTTAGCTGCACATCACAAATGACCAGGATTAAAAGAGTTTGCCATTAACTTCAGTACATTAGGGAATGGACTCAGAATTTTCTCTGTCATCAAAACTGAAATAATTTTCTGTCCAAATTAACAAGGACAACTGGGGCCTAACCCAGAATTTGGGGTTTTTTTTGTTGGTTTTTTTTTTAAAGCAGTGAATGCTTTGCTTGTCTGAAAAAAGAGCCTATGAGCAGTTAAACCTTCCTTTAGCAGATTTTCCTCTACAGTTGTGTACAGTGTGTGTGCTGAACTGGAAGAAATCGTATGGTCTTGGCAATCCTGGAGCTAGTAAATACTGTGGTATTTCAGTGGGGATGGGTTTGGAATCTCTTAAATAGCAGTGAGGCATAAGATAATACAAGCAGAAAGAGCCTGAAACATGTAACTTCACCACTGATACCACTGGTCCATCTGTGTTTCTCCCAGCAGATGGAGTGCCCATCACCACCTCTGTCCTGCCATCTTCTTAGAGCTGATCTTCAGCCATGTCCCAAGACATGGAGTAGGTGTTGGTCTTTCACTATAGAGCCTGTCTTAGGAACAGACACTATGAGATGTCATCTGAAGTGCTGGGCAACAGTGAAGGTTGCTGTTCTCTGCTTCCCTGCAGTAATGCAGTGCTGGAAGCATTCTTTCTGCCACAGCACAGCGCTCTATCAGTATCAGTGGCTCTGTTTTGTTGTGTCAGCAGAAATCTCTGGTTTTGATACAATTAGGTACTTTATCAAAATGTGTCCCTGATAGTCCTGTAGTGGCTTTCAGTTCTTAACCAAAATTATGAGGTCTTAGTCCCATGGAAGTCCTAAAATTACTTTAACTCTTTCTCCGGGTCCATCTCACAGAAGTTAATCAATATTATTATTTTCCTATACAGACTTCTCAGTGTTATTCCCAAAGTAAAATCATATCATGTTAACTGCTGGAATGCAGGCTTCTAGCTCCACATGTGAATTATGGCATTATGAATGCCCTCTGCCCAGAGTCCCTTTGAACCATGTCTGTGCAGTCCTTAAGATTTCTCTTCCTCTTCAAGCGTCACTTCTCTTTGGTTTGCAAAGGAAGCTGAAACACCTGAAATTGATTTCCAAGAAGAAGTGTGGTTGGAAACAGCAGGAGCTGTTTTGAGAGTGGCTGGGGGCAGGTAGAGGAGGTCAGCTATCAGGAAGCATGAAGATAAGGCAGGAGGGGCTTTAGACACCTGAAGGATAGCTGTGGGGGAGATGTCTCTGTGCTTGGGAACCATCTGCCTAGGCAAGGGATCTACATATATTCCTTGCAGGAGGTGAGCAAGGCTCATGCTTTTCTGAAGCCCTGGAACTTCTCCCTGAGCTCCAGGGTGCTGTATCTGACAAACCACCCTGCTTTACAGCCACCAACGCCCAGGTCCTCCTGCCTGGCACAGTCAATGCTTCCCAACACAGAGATGCTGTCTTCTGTTCCATAGTGTTCCAGAGCTCCTTTTTCGTTGAGGACACCCCAACTTCAGTATCTGGGATCCTCCAACCAGTTTTAATTCTTCCCACTCTTAAACTTCCTCAGACCAACTTTTCTGCCTCTAGTCTGGCACCAAAGTTGCCCCTTTTTACCCCTAGGCCCTGGCATGTACCTGCTCTCATTCCAGCCTGGCTGTGGCTGGCAAGCCTTGCCCAGGAAACCAGTTCTTTGGTAACCTTTCCTGTGAAGGGCAAGGTCTGCCTCCTGCCTCTGCTGCTGTGGTCCAGGGAAGGGACCGCTGAAGCTCATCCTGTCCAGCCCTCTGCTCCAAGCAGGTCCAGGCACACAAGGTTGCTCACCCCTCACCAGCTGAGGTTTCAGTATCAGTAAGGACACAGAATCCACAACCCCTCTGGGCAGCACATGTCACTGCCCTCACATGGAAAATACATTCCCAACCTTCTGCCACATCCACTCAACTTTCCACATGTGAAACGAAGCATTCCTGTGCATGGAAGAGGATGTGCTCCAACACGAAGTAGATCAGCAGGCAGCAGTAGAAGACATTTCCAATTGTAAGTTCCAGCGGTGTGCAGAGGTACCTGAATATGGGGATGGAGGGAAAGTGCTGGTGGAAGAAAGGAAAGCTGCTGGGCTTTAAGAGTAGGAAGCTTGCATCTTACTAGCCAGACTGGTTTTGTAGAAGGCACCTTTTCTGTTCAAGTTGCCATAAAGACTCTGTGGCAGCTCTGGCATGGCTTACTGCTCACGTGCCTTTCTTGATTATTTTTAACCTCTTTTCAAGCCATTCCATACAAAGAGCAGAGATTGGGTATGGGGCAATTGAAGACTGAGGGACAGAGATGTGCTGTCCTGCTCCCTCTTTTGGCTGACCCACTGTTTTCCCAAATACTTTTTCTTGGTTTTGCCTGGGACAATTTACTTTGCTGTATCAAATGTGATGATTTTAGTTGGAAGTTTGTGCCAGCTTGTGAATGGCACAGTTTCACTCTAGCTAAACATTGCCAGTGTAGGCTTCCACTGCAAGCAAGCTGGTGTTCTTTTTTAAAATTGCAATAGTATGTTCATGTCAAATGATGCATTGTGCCAAATTATGAGGTGACACTTAGCACAGTCCTGGTCACAATGAGCTCTGAAAGGCATGCTAGTAAAAGCACACATTTTGATAAATCCATGGAGTGTTTTCTGTGCATTTTTTCTGCTAGGAATCCTTCTGCAAAATGTTGTTTTCAGTCTTGAGTGAGAAGGAAGGAAAAGAAATCAGGAGCTCCATCAAAGAGATGAAAGAAAGAAGTCAGAATGACAAAGCAGACAAGGACAGATCCTGGGGGAAGACAGGTATACTCATTAATTGTATTTACATTTCAAAGATAAGTTAACTGCGGTGTTCTCAATCATACCCTACACTTGGGTTCCTTGCTGCACACTGTGAATAATAAATGCACTTTGAAGGATAGAAAAAGTGACCCAATAGGCTCCTTCCACTTTTAATTTCATGGGTGATCTTAATTTGAGAGGTCAGTACAAATGCCTGTAGTAAGTGACAATTTTAGGCCAGTAATTACTAATTAAGACAGAAGGCAAGATGCTGGCTAAGGCACTTTCAAAGAGATCACAGATAACCTTGCAGGAGCTGATTAACTCAAACAGAACCTCCCTGGGTGATAGCTACCAAATGATACTTGGAACAATTTTTAAAATTAAAAAGGACGAGGGAAAAGGATTGATGAAACTCTCAGCTGAGTTTTCTCTGGAGGAAGGATTTTGATAATAAGTGTGATTAGCTGTTTGCCAATTAGCAGGCAATTAGAACAAAGACATTTACCTGGTGGGTGAAAATCTTATGATAAACTCACACTCATCAAACCTGTTCAGACCAGGGGAGGATAAACAGTGCTGTGCTCACAGTGTCTTAGGTTTGGTGGTAAGAGCAGCGCTGGCTGCTGCAACCACATCAACTTCACATGGGCTGCGTGGGACTTGATGAGACAGTGCCTCCATGTGGCAAGCACACAACAAAGGACCCCAAGCTGTGCTAGTGGATCCTGGGATGGCTGAGGATGGTTTCCCAGGGGTCCACAAAAAAAATTAGGATCAGCACAGCAACTGCCTGTGGAGAAAATGGAGAAACCTCTGACACTGGCGAATTTCTAGGGACCTGCAAATGAAGACACTGGCTTTATTAATATTAGTATCTGTAAAGGTGACCATCATCTGTAGATCAGAGAGAGTGTTGGACACTGGAAGCTTTTCTGAAAGTCCCTTGGACAGGTGAGACCTCAAATGACCATCAATTCAGACTGTAAGGAAGAGCTGAGATAGGCTGCTGTGGCTGCTGCCTTTTGTCTTTTTTCTCCCAGCTTAACAATTAAGCTTTCTGCACGGCTCCTTCAAGATAGGGATATGTAGCAGCACTGCTTGGCCAAAAGTGGGGAAGTAGGGGATGAATCTGTCTGATTTTACTATTGTTTATGCTCCTTTTTCCATCCTCAGAACTTAAGGATTCCTAGGTAGGATCCACCTCTCCTAACTTAAGCATACAAGAATCAGTGTTTAAGGTTGAGCTCCTCTCTAAACTACTTCCACAAGCAATGGAAAGAGAGGAGCAGATGCTGAACATAAATTCTCCAATCCCAACAGCTCCTCAAGGTATATTTCATGGTTTATGCTCTAAAGGAGCTATTTCTTGCCCTTAACGCCAAAGGCAATATGGAGCACAAAGCTAAACTTACATACAGATCTACAGTCTAGATGGCTAAATAAAGGCAAAAAAGTTGTACCTTTCTGTTCTAAAATCAAGCCCAGAAAAACAAAGAGCACAAGAGGAAAACAAATTAGGATAAAGCACTGCTCAGGAGTGTGGAGCATTTCCCTGCTATATCCCTTGGTGCAAGGTAGTGCCTACCCCAAGGACTACAAATGCAGATTGTGATGTAGAAATGAAGGAATGATCTCAGTCCTGGTTTTGCTACAGGCATCTTGATCAAAATGAGAATTTCAAGTAGAGCTTACGGCTTTGTAACATTTTTGACTAGCATAAATATGAGGAGGTATGAATACATGATCCTTCCAACCAAATACATGTTTTTACTTTCCCTGCATAGTCAGGGCCCTGTTCTGGGGCAGCTTCATTTGCAACAGGCTGAAGTTACTCTGATCCTAGGAAGCACTCAGCGCCCTCCAGAGGCAACCATTATGAGTGGAAGTCATCCCATGTGTAAGCAGGTCTAACCTATGGTTTACTTGGCTACAGAAGAAGTGGGCCTTTGCAGTTTGTTTCATTTAAAACAGGGACATTAACTCCTTGTTGAAGAGGAGGGCTGCTTTTAGAGTCACTGACAGCTGGCCAGAGATTAGAATTCCCTCCAGTTAGGCTACTACTCGCCCTCTGACACGGATCTTGCCTGATGCAGAGCAGGCAGCTGGGGGCATCAGTACTAGGGGAAATGTAGTGGTCACTCATTTCACTATAGGGAAGAACTGGCAACGATGAACACTTTTCATTCAGGGAAGGCTGAAGCAGGCTAAAGCCTTCCAATGGGACCAGTCAGGTTCAGTTAAAATACCTGTGTTTTTTTCCAGACAAACTAAACACCAGGAGTTCTTGAGGGCAAGGACTGTCAGCTACAATTGAAGGCACTTTTCTAGTTCATTGTGTGGGCTAACAGCCTGTTGAATCATAGAAGCAGATGTGATGGAGAGGCTCTGAGAGATTGTGCTGCTGCTGCTTAGCACAACCTGAAGCTGCACTGAAAAAATAGGGAGATGCTGTCAAGTCCCCCTGGCAGTGGAACAAACGTACAAAATGAAAGGAATAGTGTCATCAGAGCTGAACAGCTGTGACATTTTGTGACTGAAAATCATTTTATTCACTTGCATGATACTAACATTTAGGGAAAAAAAGAAGCACTACAGAGGCGGGCGTTACAGATGGAAGAGGCTGATTATCCCCTCTACCTTTTCCACCTGAGAATACAAGATGTACTATGATACTGCCAATGTGAACTCCATGGGAGGAAGTAAAGGAAATGTGATTACAGATATTATATCCAAATTGAATTAAAGGTGAATTAAAACACCCAGATTACTGCATGTTTCCATGCTACGTTTGAAACATCTGCTACTAACAGGCATGTAAAGAACATGCAGGGGCTTATTTCTTAGAAAACAAGATCAATCTGTGACTTGCTGATCCACAAGTCCACAGAAACTAAGGCAGGAAGTAAAATTATGGATGAACCTCCACAGACAGAAAAGTCATCAGCAAAGTAGCCATTTTGTTTGGAATCTTTGTATTTGTTCTAAATATATACTCTACATTGCAAACTTAGCAAAGTTAATTACTTTAGTTTCTTTATCAAAATAAGATAATGAATCTGATCTTCTTTGCAAAAGGTGAACCTGAAGTTAAAAGCATTAGTATTTCATTATGATGTTAAAAACCATTTTCTTCGTTGACTAGTGGTCACTAAAATACTTTTCTGTGCTATGCTCATTCACTGTACACGTTTAAATGAGTTATTTAATCCTTCAGACTTCTAGTCTTTCTGACATGGAGAAAGCAGTTTGTAAGCTCGTTTACCATATTTATATATGTTGTATCCCTAAGCATACATGTCAAACTCACTTTTAAAACTATGTTTTTTTGAGGTCAGGTAGTGGCATATACGGAGGCAAATATCTTGGTTTTCTTGGCTGTGACTGCTACAAGGCAATGAAAAAGATCTCTAGACTATGGCAGTGTTATGAGTTACTGCCTCTTCCATGAGGGCTCTGTACATCTAGTAATTCTCTTGATAAAGACTGTCTTGTATGACTGGAAGTATCATATAGGCTGACAAAGTGGACTGTAATAAAATAGTGCATTGTTCAACTACTTCATGCGTTATGTTTCATCGAGTGGCAGAGTACAATAAATTTTAAAATAAAAAGCTGGCATGAATTATTATATAGTAATAAATGAATGACAAAGACTTTAAATGCACACAATAAAAGAAATCCAGCAATCACCTTCCAAATGTATTTTACCTATTTTCAAGCAACAAAGCACAGCTAGCAGCTGTTTATGAAAAGGGATTAATGTGCTAAAATGTTCTCAGTCTGAAATGATAACTAAAAAAAAATCTCAATAGAGATGTATTTTAAGAACAAAATCAAAGAAAACACCACTGAACCTGAGAGTTTCAAAGCAGTCTTCTCGCCGTATATCTCCCCTCTTCCCCAAAATAAACCTAAGGCTATAAAAAGCATCCAGAAAGATTTTCAAAGGTGCTGAGCTTTCAAAAGGAAGAAAGCCTCCAAGTTTTCCCTGTACATTTCAGTAAGGATACTTCCCCTAGGTCGTCCACACTTCAGTTTTTCCTGTGATCATGCACCAATTGGTGTGGTCAAAGTATAAATGTGTAATCCGTAGCTCAGGAATATGATGTTCTATTAGCTCAACAAACTCCCTGTCTTAAAAACATAGTATTACCTCATCCAGGCCCCACCAGGACCCATTTTCTGTCTGCTTGGCACGCCCAGGGCACAGTCATTGACTGTTTCCTGCAGAGACTATCCCACTCTGCTTCTGTTCTGAGATTGGCAGAAAGCTCCTTATTTTGGGTGATGGTCTGTCTGACAGTGGTTGTCTGACAGCTAATTCTTTCTGATGTGAAATCAGGTCAGGTAAATACACTCTGCCTGCTGCAACCATGAAGAGTAACTGCAGCCATAGGGAGCTGTATAGTTGCTTGCCCTAATTCTGAATAGCAACTTCTGAAAGCCTTTGAGCAGCATGGTGACATGGGCAGCAGAGGTTTAACAGCCACTTCAAAAGCTGTTGTATTTTTAACACTCAGTTTGCAATGTAGAAAAAAGTAAGAAGCACATTTTGGAAAGGAACACTCTGTTGTTTTTTTTTTTAAACTTTGTTTTTTCTCTCTTCATTCAGCTGAATGCTGTAATTGCAGTAACTAATGAGGTGTTCTTGGTAACACTGATTGCCCAAATCTAATACTGAATCAAGTGATCTTGAGAACAGAGGCCATGTCAGAGATTTCTCTAGCACTGTGCATGGTGCTTTTTTCTCCCTTCCACAGGATGAGCTCTTTGCTGTCCTGTGTACCTCTGAAGTCCCATCCAACTTATGATGGGGCTGCTTCAAAGCCAGATCTTTGTCCCTGTGAAGAACTGATTTTTGTACTCTACGTGAGCAAGGCTTATTCGAGGAGCAGGAAGGAGTTGAAGTATTCCAAGGAACAAAGACATCTTGCTTTTCAAATCTTCTCCATTTTTGCTCCATTGCCCACACATACATCATTATCTGGCTTCCTGCTCTCAAGATGTGAGCCATCTCTTTTATTGCTTGCATGTGCCTCTCTTCTGTTGAAAAATGGTGAATTACTAGAACAGAACAGATACGGTGAATAAGTATTCCTCAAGGCAGTAATGAATGCAGAGTATAAGGGCAGGGACTGTCTCTGACACACTGGCAGCCAGTGGTTTGCACCACAGGAATACATAATTTATCTTCTGTTGTGCTACGTGTTATTGTACTATCTATCTCTAACATATCTAATGTTGTACTATCTCTAACTAAAGAGTTCATAACACATGGACTTATTTTAAAAACATATCAGAATTTAGAAATGTTGAAATAAATGACATCTCTCAGATTGGCAATAAAAAACACATCAGTCCTGTTTTCTCAATGAAAAGCTACCACTTTGTTTGTGCCAAAGCAACGTGGCCCTTTTCTAACCTTCCCAAATCAGAGAATCACAGAATCCCAAGGGTTGGAATGGACCTCAAAAGATCATCTAGTCCAACCCCCCTGCAAGAGCAGGGTAACCTAGAGTACATCACACAGGAACTTGTCCAGGCGGGCCTTGAATATCTCCAATGTAGGAGACTCCACAACCTCCCTGGGCAACCTGTTCCAGTGCTCTGTCACTCTTACAGTAAAGTTCTTCCTGATATTAACATGGAACCTCCTATGCTCCAGTTTACACCCATTGCCCCTTGTAGTATCACTGAACATCACTGAAAAAAAACCCTAGCTCCATCATCCTGACACCCACCCTTTACATATTTGTAAACACTGATGAGGTCATCCCTCAGTCTCCTCTTCACCAAGCTAAAGAGACCCAGCTCCCTGGGCTCATCTGCAGCCTGAATGAAGTACTTCTGAAAGACTGAGGCCATACATAGTCCTTGCAACAGCCATGCTAGGGATCCTGCTGATGATATCTGTTTAAAAAAGGGTTAGGTTAAAACTGCCTGCCTATTTCTCCTCCTTTAATGACAGATGTCAGTAATAGAGCAGAAAAAAGTGAACAGTCATCATCAGCCTGCGATACATTTAAATCATAGAATCATAGAATAGTTAGGGTTGGGAAGGACCTTAAGATCATCTAGTTCCAACCCTCTGCCATGGGCAGGGACACCTCACACTAAACCATATCACCCAAGGCTTCATCCAACCTGGCCTTGAACACTGCCAGGGATGGAGCATTCACCACCTCCCTGGATTCAACATATGGGTGAAAGACAGTCAACTAGCATTTATCTGCTTCTGCCATTAACAGCATATATTGTAAAACCAGATAATTAGATAATCCCACTCTTGCTTGATAACTCCCCACACCACACAAACATGCATGACATGGACAACACCTCATTATTACAATGGTGAAACTCAAGCAGCAGAGTTTTGTTTGAGTCAGAACTGAGTTTAAATTTAACTCCCTTTTCAGTAAAAATATGTGCCCCCAAAAGAGCAACTGGTCTCAGGTTTTGGCAGGAGTTTGCCAAACAGCAGCTCTGCAGGTTGGCTCCTGCTCTGAGACTGCACAGCTCTAGAGCAACTCACAGCAGATGTTGAGGTTGATTAGGTCTTGGTGCACAGCAGGGACTTCAGCAAAGTTTCAGCTACATCAAATGAATGTTACATGAGAAAATAGGAAACAATCCTAGAATAGTGCTAGAAAGGGCACATATTAAATACTCTGAAAATTTAAGGCAATTGAATTAGTGGTATTTATCCAACCTGGTATTTTCCTCAATGAAAATGCCTGTGACACTTAGGGCAGATACTTCTACACATAACCCTTCAGATTACAAAACCAATGCTTTTTGGTTAAGCTGTTGAGGTGTTGGTTTCCACAGAAAAAGAACAGATCTTTCAAGATCTATTGTATCTGTAGGAATAGGAAAGGGGAAATGGCTTTAAACTTAAAGAGGGGAAGTTCAGGTTAGATATAAGGAAGAAGTTCTTTACTGTAAGGGTGGTGAGGCACTGGAATGGGTTGCCCAAGGAAGTTGTGAATGCTCCATCTCTGGCACCATTCAAGGCCAGGTTGGACAGAGCCTCGGGCAAGTTGGGTTAATGTGAGGTGTCCTTGCCCATGGCAGGGGGGTTGGATGATCTCAGGGTCCTTTCCAACCCAAACCAGCCTGTGATTGTGTGATTCTAAGATTAAAAGAAAAAAAAAAGAGATGCAAGTTTTTTATTCTTTATAGAAACTTAAGTATAGAAAATGCTAGCAGACACTCTGTATGTGCAGCCTCTGTGCCTGTCAGGGCAGACATTCACCATCAGATCCATTTTGCCTCAGAAAAAGAGACACATTGCAATTAAAAGAATAACAGCATGCAATCCAGCTGAGATAGGAAAACAGTCTCCCTGCAATGAATGATGCATTTAGAGCCTCAGTGGCAATGTGAGGATCAAAAGGTAAGCTTTGAAGAAATAGGGTCTTTTAACATTCAGTTATTCAGCTTCTCTGCTTTGTAGGTTTCTCTTGTTTGAGATGAGCAGAAATCAATTCCAAAAGCCCAGGTCTCCCAGAAGTAGTTGAGAGGTTGACATTGAAACATTATGCCTTTTTAATTAAAAGGGCATCAAGTATCATTTAAGTAATTAGAGTGTATCAATAAAATCTCACCCTGAGCAAAACTTTAGTGTCATTGAGATAAATTTGTCACATAATTAAAAAAGCTATGGGTGATGGATTCCATTTAAAAATGCATAACTCAAGGAAACAGAGCATCTGTGTGGGCAACATTAGACTATCCTGAAATCACAGTTTATCATGTGAATTATTGCACATGATCATTTTTAACAGAAGCCAAACCTGTCAGTCTCCAAGATCACCATGCTGCAATGTCTGCCTAAATTAGGAGGCTTATAAAACCTCAATTTCACTATTTTCCTTGGCATTAAATTCCTTGCATGTTGAAACTCTGTTTAAACCAAACAATCTGTACTGAGCAGCAAAGGTGCTTTTTCAGAGATGGAGTGGCTCATGTTAGCTTGCAGTGAGGCACAAACACTCACTGAGGGCCTGACTGCAGCTCAGCAACAACATGAGCCTGTTTTCCTCCCCTGTAGTGGAAATGGTTCAGATCTGCTTCTACTGCAACTCCTCTCATGCTGATGAGTAGATGGCAATGGGGGCAATATTTCATTGAATTATAGGATGGCTTTGGTTGGAAGGGACCTTCAAAGCTCTAGTTCAACCTTCCACTAGATTGAGTTGTCAAAGCCCCATGCAACCTGCCTTTGAACAATTCCAGTAATGGGGCATTCCAAACTTCTCAGGGTAACCTGTACTAATGCCCAGCCACCCTCATAGTGAAGAACTACTTCCTTATATCTAACCTAAATCTACCTGTCATGGGTTCAGCCATGGCAGTCATTTTTCTCCTTCTTGTAGCTGGTGCAGTGTTGTGTTTTGACTTCTGGGCTGGGAACAGTTGCTTGATAGCGAGCATGTTTTGAGGGTGTTTTTGTTCAAGGCCTTTTCTGAGCACATGCTCCAGCCAGGTGGAGGAGGGGAGGCCGGGAGGAAGGAGAGACAGGACACCTGACCCAGGCTAGCCAATGAGGTATTCCATACCATAGCACGTGATGCCCAGGATGCATACTGGGAGAGAGAGAGCAGGAGGGGTGGAGCTCTGCAGGAAAATGGAGGAAGGAGCAAGCGGTGCTCGGCCGGGCAGGGTGGAGTGAGTTATGGGTCGGTGGCTGGTGGGGTGTTGTATTCTTTTCACTTGTTATTGGCTGTATCATTATTATTGTGTTATGCCTTAGCTATTAAACCGTTCTTATCTCAATCCATGGGGGCTACATTCTTTGGATTCTCCTTCCTAACTCTCCGGGAGTTGGGGGACTTGGTTTAAACCATGACACTACCCCTTTCAGTTTTAAACTATTGTCCCTGTCCTGTCACTACAGGCCCTTGAAAAAAGCCTCTCTCTACCTTTCCTACAAGCCTCGTTTAAGTATTGAAATATCTCATAATGTCTCCCTGGAGTCCTTCTAGAGGGGTGACTCTAGGCTACACCCCTAGGGCAATCTTTCACCAGCTGCTCAACATGTTTTATGGTGATTTCCCACCACCCAAACACTATGAAACAAAGGTCCCAATGCTTAAAAGTGCATTTGTTGTAATGAATGGTACTTTAAAAGAAAATTAGTTTTGTTCTAAATGACAGTATACACAGAAGCTTGCAGGCGGCAAAAACAGTATCAGGGTAGAAGAAAATCATCGTAAGAGCAAACATTCCTCCAGCATGGGACTGTGGCAGCAGTCAGCACCAAATGTTCAGAAAAGAAGGAAAGATAGTGATGTTCTGTCCCCTTGCTTCCTGAGGTCAGCAGCTTAATAGCTTCCTCAGACACAGGCCATAGCTTGTATCTAATAGCCAGGGATAGATCTGCCCTTAATGATATCTTCTTGGACTCACTTGTACTTCTGATTACACAAATTCACATGTCAAAGGAATCTGCAATTTATATATTAAAAAAAAAGTTCCTTCTGTTGTAAATCATTCCTTTTGGTTTTCCTGTTGTAAGAAAATACAGAAATTTGCTCCCTGTTCACTAACTGAATATTCCAGCCTGCTACCTCCTTTTCCCTTAGGAGCAGTTTGATGTGTACACTTCTTTCATGATACTTTTACGATACTCCTTTTTCCTAGGTGACGAGCCATAATCCAATAATCTATCCTCATATATAAACAGTTAGCATCTTGGATCTTTATAAGGACCATTACTAGGTCATCTGTATTCTTCCAGAAAAACTGAGCTTCATGCAGTACTCAAGATATGGAGGCATCAAGTACTTATCTTCTATCACTCCTCTGGGTTTTCATTTTTGTTCTTCATATTTGAGTACTTTTGACTAGATTTGAACATTGAGCTAATATTTTTCAGGGCAATGAAAATGAGTTTGGTAATGACTTCAAGATCTCTTTCCAGAACAAGAACAGAAGGTACCACTGTGCCTGTACACTTATTTTTTCTATTCACACTACCTAGCATTTACCCACAAGTACCCTTCTGCAATTTTTCACCAAGTTGCTAGTTTCACATTAGACATTTTTGCAACTCTTTATAGTCAGTAACCCTGAATAACTCTGTCACCAGCAAACTTTATCACTAGCTTATTCACTTAATTTGCAATTATAAATTACATATGAACCTGTTGAACAGCCATACACCTACACTAAGCCTTCAAAATTGAATCTTTCAGCACTTTTCACATTTGTCTGCTAGCATTTTACCCTGTTGGCTTTCCCTTTCAATTTTCTTTAAGAGTTTTTTCCTTTTTGGTTGTAAAATTTTATGCAGTGGATTTTATTTTTTTAAAGCATTTTTGTTCCTATCAGGTGGTTTGATTACTGTCACATTAAATTCAGTGAGAGAATGTGGTTCTTGCACAATTACTTATTGATGTGAGCCTGATGCACCATTTCAGACTAATGAGATTTGTTTCCCTTTTGTGGGTTCTCAGATTAATCTTTCCAAGAGGCTTTGTGCCCATGTGTATCATTTACACAACCTACATATGGACAATTATGGTTTCTCAATATTGTGTTTTCTGCCCTCACAGCACTCGCAATCTCTTCTAATAATCTCTGGTCATTTCCCCCAACTTTATGAGACAGTTAGTGATGCTTTCTTGTTATTACACTGCTCTCCTCTGTAGCTGCCTACCTACTGTCGTTTTTTTCCAGAAGTATTTCCTCATGCCTTTTCCCACAGAATAATATTCAGAGCTTTTGCTGTGGTTTAAACCCAGATGGCAACTCAGCACCTTGCAGCCACTTGCTAACTCCCCCCTTTCCCTGCCCACCCCAAGTGGGATGGAGGGTAGAATCGGAAGCAGGTAAAACTCATGGGTTGAGTTAACAGTTCAATAATTTAAATTAAGTATAATGATAATGGAAACAATGCTAACAATAACAGTACCGATAGAAGGGAACAACAAAGAAGATGAAATTAAAATTCAGAAAACACAAGTGATGCACAATACCATTGCTTACCACCCAATGACAAATGCCCAGCTCATCCCTGAGCAGCAATCCATCCCTTCTGGGTAACTCCTCCCAGTTTATAGAATCACAGAATCATAGAATGATTTGGGTTGGAAAGGACCTTAAGATCATCCAGTTCCAACCCTCCTGCCATGGGCAGGGACACCTTCCACTAGAACAGGTTACTCAAAGCCCTATCTAACCTAGCCTTGAGCACCACCAGGGATGGGGCATTCATAACTTCCTTGGGCAGCCTATTCCAGTGTCTCCACCACCCTAACAGTGAAGAATTTCTTCCTTACATCTAATCTAAATCACGTTTAAACCCATTACCCCTTGTCCTATCACTACAGTCCCTGAAGAAAAGTCCCTATCTGACACCCTTGTAGGGTCCCTTCAGACACTGAAAGGATGCTATGAGATTACATCCCGAGCATGACATGCTGTTGTATGGAATATCCCTTTGCTAGTTTGGGTCAGCTGTCCTGGCTGTGCTCCCTCCTGGTTTCTTGTACCCCTCACAGGCAGAACATGAGAGACTGAAAAGTCTTTGATCAGGGTAAGTGCTACTTAGTGACAATGAAGTTATCAGCATTGTTCTGAGACTAAAGCCAAAAGATAGCACTGTACCAGCTGCTAGGAAAAAAAATAAATCTATTCCAGCTGAAACCAGGACAGCATTTTAGCTGTTACGCAAGTCTTGTAACAAAAGCTAGAAAAACCCTTAAGTTCACTACATAAAGGGCTTTAATGACAATTATATTATTATCATACTAACCAACACCATGCCACAGGCATGGGGACAAGTAGGACCACATTCAGTGTTTTTAAACATCCAAGAAACCATTGTGAAAAGGAAATACAAGCACAAAAATATTTGTTTGGGCTGACCAGAGGTGCTTGCCCAAAACCCCTGGCAGCATTTTGTAGCAGCAAAACCTTTATGGATTAACAGTTGTTATAAATCAAGCATTCCTTTTCATTTTGGCCACAGTTCGCCCACATACCTAAAAGTCAAACCCAATTAATTTTGTGCCATGTACTGCTCATTCCCACCATTTTTGTTTAAACTGAAGACTGAAAGATTTTCCATAACTGAAAAATACATAATGCAATTTTAGATTTCAAAGGGAGGGTGTGAGGAGAAAAGGAGAATGTTTCAAAGATTCTTCTCTTCTTCATTTCATAAGAATATAATTATTTGCTCCTTCTCTTCATTTAATACTGTGACTAATCCTACTAAAAGGGATTATTTAGAACAAGCAGACAATGCAAGATACATTTTTGTGTCATTCAGCTGTCTTCAGAAAACAAAACTGAGAACATCAACAACTTAATTTTTTTTTTAGAAGTAATTTTCAAAATTAATATTTTAGGTCAGAGATTCAATTTAAACCCTGCTAAATGGTAAAAAGAAATCTGTGTAATCAGAAATTGCTTTTCTCTATTAAATTTCTTTACTGAAGTTAAATCCCTTAAGAGACTTTTTGTAAGTATTTAAGGATCACAGAATTTTTATCTCGGAGTCTCTTTTGTATATACTGTATATACACTTCATATGTCACTTCATCTTCGTCAGCTCTAATAGGAACAACTGAAATCTATATAGAAGGCACGATTCTAAGTTAAATAGGATTTTATTCTCTTCATTATGGTCATATCAAAAATAAAAGAGGAGGAAAAATACTAATACACCAAAGAATTGGTACATCTACCCATGGCAGGGGGGGTGGAACTAGATGATCTTTAAGATCCCTTCTGACCCAAACCATTCTATGATCCTATGATACTATGATTCTATGAATTATTTAAAGAATTACTGAGTAAACTTCAAAAATTGTTTCCATTAAAAACTTCTTCCTATTAAAAACATAACTCATTAATTACTTGAGTTGAAAAAATTGTTCCTTCTTTTATTTTTGCACATTTATGGTTAACATTAGCAAATGAGGATGCTGTCTTTACAAAAATCACTATAATTATGAAATTTAATTACCTCATTAAAGCCTTGATTCAGGAATGTAATTATATGCTTAATTTTAAGCAACTGAGTAGCTACACTGTTTTCAGCAGGATTACTTCTAAGATAATATTAAATATAGATTATTATTAAATGCTTGTCACAGCAGAATAGCAGTGGGAACACCTATTGCTGAAACCAACAGGAAAAGGTTAGAAGATATGGTCAGGTGGAACAGTTCTTACCAAGCTGTTTTCCTCCCTTGCTTTGTGCCATCCTTGAGGCACCGGCTATGAGCCTGAATTACTCCTCACTTATTCCCACCCAGAGCAGCATGTCTTTGCCTGATGCACTGCCCTGATCTCTCTGGTTGCAGCACCTCTGGGGTTCACCTGGTGGGCTCTCGGAGCCAGCTCCGGCTGCTCTCAAGCACCATTTAACCCTGGTTATAAACTTTATATTAGTCAGTCACTGCACACAGAGGAAATAATGCAGGCAGCTGCTGTTTTCCTTCCCTGCTGGGTGTGCTCCTATGTGCTCGGCTACAGGATTAGGTTCCCTTTCCATCTCCTTCAGATTCTTTGGCTACAGGTTCCAAGGGATGATGGTGGTGGTTTTCTCAACCCCACGCAGTCGAGTGTTGGAGGACTGGGGCACATCCCCAGGTATTGGGAATGTGGGTTTGAAACCCCTCCAGCTAAGGAGGGAGATGAATAGAGCTCTTCCACTTTCTGGGAACTTGGCTATATTGGAAAGAGATGCCCTGGGCTATATTGGAAAGAGAAAAAAAGCAAAATCTCTGCAATGCTCTGTTAGGCACCAACCCCAAATGAGGCCTTGGCACTATGGAACTTTAATTAGTGAAGAAAGTTTAAATGTGCACCAAGCTCAGACTCCTGAATACTGTTCTGGATCCATCCTGGGTCTCAATGTCTCACTCAGCAAGAGAATAAATTTTTTGCTAATACAGAGTGAAACTCCCGTGCTCAGGCACCTGCTCTCAGGTGACAGCACAGAACTGCCAAAACCATCGTGTGGAAGCTGCTCAGCCATCCCTCCTTCAAAAACCATGGCTGCATTGCTCTGCCCCCATTGGGAAGCTGCCACCTCTTTTAATGACACCCAATGGCTGGTGAAGATCTTGCAACCAGTTAACTTGCTAAGAACATGTAAGTGAGACTTAAAACAGATCTACTGACGACAGGGCAACAGTGATAAAACAACAGATAGCCAATTGTGGTCTAAATTAAATGATTAAATTTAAAAATACAGCTGAAAGTTGCTGATGCCTGCTACTGTGAATATGAAAATATAAGGATGTATTTGGAATTTGCACAGCTTGTGCCTTAGGGTAACTTGGAACAATAAAAGGGACCATACGGCACAGAGCTTGTTCTTGTGGGATACACATTTTTCTAAGAAAAAAAGAGTCAAGTTTTCTGCCTTGACCCCATCCTGAGATAGCTATGTGTCATGGAGACTGAGGGGTGACCTCATCAGTGTTTACAAGTATGAAAACGGTGGGTGTCAGGATGATGGAGCTAGGCTTTTTCCAGTGATATCCAGTGGTAGAACAAGGGGCAATGGGTGTAAACTGGAGCGTAGGAGGTTCCATGTTAATATCAGGAAGAACTTCTTTACTGTGAGAGTGACAGAGCACTGGAACAGGTTGCCCAGGGGGTGTTGTGGAGTCTCCTACGTTGTAGATATTCAAGGCCCGCCTGGACAAGTTCCTGTGTGATGTACTCTAGGTTACCCTGCTCTTGCAGGGGGGTTGGACTAGATGATCTTTCGAGGTCCCTTCCAACTCTTGGGATTCTGTGATTCTGCGATTAACACCTTGCATGAAAATACCAGTGGAAGGAAGACAAAGGTCCTGATTTAACTGAGATAGAAATCAGGCTTCTTGCTGTTAGTGAGAATTGAACTGGCAGACAACAGTCATAGAATCATAGAATAGTTAGGGTTGGAAAGGACCTTAAGATCATCTAATTAAAACCCCCTTGCCATGGGCAGGGACACCTCACACTAAACCATGTCACCCAAGGCTTCATCCAACCTGGCCTTGAACACTGCTGGGGATGGGGCATTCACAACCTCCCTGGGCAACCCATTCCAGTACCTCACCACATTAACAGTAAAGAATTTCTTCCTTATATCCAATCTAAACCTCCCCTGTTTAAGTTTCAACCCGTTACCCCTTGTCCTATCACTACAGTCCCTAATGAATAGTCCCTCCCCAGCATCCCTGTAGGCCCCCTTCAGATACTGGAAGGCTGCTGTGAGGTCTCCACGCAGCCTTCTCTTCTCCAGGCTGAACAGCCCCAACTTTCTCAGCCTGTCTTCATGTGGGAGGTGCTCCAGTCCCCTGATCATCCTCGTGGCCCTCCTCTGGACTTGTTCCAACATTTCCACATCCTTTTTATGTTGAGGACACCAGAACTGCACACAATATTCCAAGTGAGGTCTCACAAGCTGACAAGCCCAGTGACAGCAATCACGTGAATGACAGATGAAGCCTGCAGGTGTCAACCATAGGCCCTAACTGTCCTATGGAGCTTCTTTGCATCTCCAAGAATTTGTGATAACTAGCTTAGAAATAACAGTATTATTTGCTTTAAATAAACCACTAACAGTGGAGAGATGGAAGCTGAAATCAGGGCTTGCAGATATCTCTGAAGAATTAGAGGTACTCTGTGGGTTGCCTTGTCGAGACCAGAAAGTCCTACCGTGGGTGGTATTTTTCTTTGTCTCTGAGGTCTCTTGCAATATTCAGACTTAGTATTTTGCACCTCTGATTTCCATCAGGGAGGATGGCCCAAACTGGTCTTTAAAAGCCTTTTAATATCTGAGGTAAATAGCCTTTGCAGCAGGATAAGATGTTTTTTTTTTCTTCACATGTCAAATGAAGAACAGCTTGCTGAAAAATAATTTTGTATTTGAAGACTATTATGTTTCCTCCAGTCTTTTTATTTCTTTCCTTTCATGACTATCCAGACCAAACTCCTTCAGCTTCCTCCAGTAAGTCATGCTTTATAAAACCAGCTATTTAAAATGACCCCATACTGATTGCAAACTTTTTAAGGCATGGTCCCCAAAATCTGATTTGACATTCCACCTAGGAGCTCAAAAGTACCAAGTGCAGGAGGTTGACTTATTCTTCTGCCTTCCATGAAACTGCTCTGTCATCATACCCCAGACAGGTATTTACCTGGTTTTGTAAAAGCATTACACTACTCACATGTACTTGGCCTGTGGCTCATCTTGCCTGGCCATTATTTCTCACTCTGCTCATTGCATGTTTTCTTTCCAAGCATGGTACGTCCCTCTTGATGGTTTCTGTATCTGTTCTTGATTTCAGACAATCACCATAATTTGGATGTCAAACCCCATCTTCCAAAACAATACCAACTTTTCTTACACAGGAGCTGTTCACAAATTATTCAGTATGCTCTCTAGCCTGCCATCAAAGTTATTAGTTAAAATTTTGCATAGAAAGAGACATAGGGTGGATCCCAAGAGCATCCCATTTGAAAGGTGTCCTGATTGTACAGTGAAACACTGAACCATTTTGAGAATGATTTTATTTTCCATATTCTTGATTCTATTTATTTATTTTACTTGTGACAATGACATGAGAGTCAGGATATATCATGTCTTCTCCTGCTACCCTGTCTATTGGGATGATTACCCTGTCAAAGACAGAAAGCTTGCTCCTGACAAATGCGTATTGGCTGTTTCCCATTACACTAGTATTCTGTATGTTTTAATAACTTATTCTATTAAAATTAAATTATTTAAATTATTTATTCTAGTATCCTTGCATAAATCTAAGGCTGTCTTCCTTTTCATGCCCTTTCTCTCTGTTTTGGAAACAAGTTTGTTTTTCTTCACTTGCTGGAAATCTCAAAGGCAACCTGCTAGTTCACAGTAGTTTAAGATTAATTTCATGTTTTCCTAACAGTTTGTGTAAACTAATTTGTCTAAATATTCCTTAAGACATTACTTCCTTTTGATAGTCTAAACTCTTGTCCTCTGGTTAAAACTTTATGAACTTGATAACTACTATTAACTTTAAAATAAAACCCAAAGAAAAATGCAACTTCACATTATCTATTTGGTCTTTTTCACTTTTTGTTTTCCCCTTGTTTTACATATATTAATTAAACCTTCTCCTATTTTTAATTCATGCTATGCCGTAGTTGTCCTGACTTTAGTTCTTCACACCATCCCTTGTAATTATTGATAGTCATGTTTTCTGTTGATTTCTTTTCAGTTTCCATGGCATTAAAGGTTTTCTGATGCTGTCATACCAGATCTTGTTATACTGTGCCAGATATTTGCGCTGGGCCAGATTGCTTGTTGTGCCTTTAATGTTGCTTCTTTTAAGGGGTGTAGTTTTCTAACCACGGTGCCTTTTTGTTGGAAAAAGTTTAAAAAAAAAGTTAGAATGTAATCCTGATTGACCCTTAGGAAAAATAGGATTTATAAGAACTGTCAGGTAGTGATGATATACCTATCTGACAATACTAAGTGTTATGCAGAAATAAACAAGGCTGCACAGAAATATGAGGTTTCTTTATGGAGTAAAGAAACTGTGTCATGATTGCATTACAATACTGTGCCCATATTAACTGGCACAGCAGTGCAATGTAACTACACTGATAGGATCTGATATTAAAATTTTATTACTTCTTGCTCAGCATCTAATTTAATTTTACCATAAAGACAGAACTTTATATAATAAGGAAAGTCTCCTGGACCTTTTATTTGGTCTTCTTTTTTCCCTAAGAGACTCTTCTACCTTGTAAACTTTAAGAATTATACTATTTGCAATTAAGCAGAACATTTTCTTAGACAGTGTAAATTAGAAGACTAGACACATTTATGTCCCTTAGGTTCCTCTCACTTTCTCTGTTAAATTACCATATGACTAAAAGCTCACAGATTAAAGTGAAGTTAATTTTCACATATTGGTATTAACACCAAGAAAAGCCATTTGATGCTTTTCACTCCAAAACCCATTTTTTTTCCGACTGAAATGAAGACTCTGATCAGATATTTCAGTAATATAAAATAACGATACTGACTTGAGTGTCTGACTCCTAGTAGGAGAATAAAATGTGCTATTTTCACCTTTGCATTTGCAGCAAAGAAATTACTTATCTAAATTGACAGAAAAAGCTTCATCTTATCCCTTGCCCATCTCAGAGTCCTAGAGCTCAGCATATACAAGATTTTATTAACAAAGAGCAAAACCTTCCTATATAAAAGAGAAAGCCACCTTGGCAGAGAAAAAGCCATGCTAAAAAAATCAGTCCTGCATTATGATTCAGAACAATTCTTTAGCCAAAGAGGAAACATGAGTGCCAGTTCTCTTACCACTACTGCAACTGGCAGAAATAGGACTTATTTTAATAAAACAGGAATAGCTTCATCATGCTAACGATAACAAAGCCATAAGCATATGGCAAAGGGGATGATTTCAGTCATTTGGTGATATTAAACCACAAAATGAATGCACTGGGAAACTGAGTATGATTTCTTTCTTAAGGTGGTAAAAACATTGTGGAATGAATTGCATGCTCACAGAGCAAACTTGTCTCCTTGAATAGAAAGTGAAGCATGTGAAAGCATTTTTAAACTTTCGCTGATTTGTTTCTAGATTTCTTTGACTAGATTTTTTTCTTGTCGGTATAGGTTATTCCTTTCACAAAACTGGCAAAAATACTTTATTATATATGCATATGCAATAGGTGTTGAGCACAAGGAAAAATCATCGCTTAGCCCTCACACTCCTGCCAGTATTTCCTGTTACAGACCTGGCTCCAGAACACCTACAGAAATTTCTTGCCTCCTTTGAAAGTCTTCTGAAGGTTAAAAGATACATGCTTCCCCAAAGCATAATATATATGGGCTGTACTAGTGTTATACTGTATACTAAATATATAATAATTCAACACATTATTTGAAGTTTTATAATGCTCTGAACCAAATAGATGCATTAAGATTTCAGATTTCAGCAATAATAAGGAAACACGATCATTACTATGGTTCATGCGTAGTTTGTGATGGTAAAGACTACAACAGTGCCTGAGGACTGGATGAAAGCAGATGTCACCCCAGCCTTCAAAAAAGGCAAGAAGGACCCTGGGAACTACAGGCCAGTCAGACACACCTCCTATCTCTGGAAAGGTAATGGAAGGGCTCATCCTGGAGGCAGTCTCCAAGCATATGGAAGACAAGAAGGTGATCATGAGCAGTCAGCATGGATTCACCAGAGAAAAATCATACTTAACCAATCTGATTGCCTTCTACAATGGGACAACTGGCTGGATTGATGAGACAAGAGCAGTGAATGTTGTCTACGTGGCCTTCAGCAAGGCTTTCAACACTTGTCTTCCATGACATCCTCATAGGCAAGCTCAGGAAGTGCGAGCTGGATGTGTGGATGGTGAGGTAGCTCAAGAACTGCCTAAATGGCAGAGCTCAGAGAGTTATGACCAGTGACACAGAGTCTAGTTTGAGACCTGTAACTATCAGTATCCCCCAAGGGTCAATACTGGGTCCAATATTGTTCAACTTATGCATCAGTGACTTGGATGAAGGGACAGAGTGCCTCCTCAGGAAGTTTGCTGATGATAAAAAACTCTAGGGTGGCTATACCCCAGAGTGCTGTGCAGCCATTCAGAAGGATCTAGACAAGCTGCAGAGATGGGCAGAGATGAACCTTCTGAAATTCAACAATAGCAAGTGCAGGGTCAGGCTCCTTGGGAGAATAACCCCATGCACCAGTACAGGCTGGGGTCTGACTTGCTGGAAAGCAGCTCTGCAGAGAAAGACCTGAGGGTCCTGGTGGACAACAGGTTGTCCATGAACCAGCAGCAATGTGCTCCTGTGGCCAAGAAGGCCAATGGTATCCTGGGCTGCATTAGGAAGAGCATTACGAGCAGGTACAGGGACATGTGTCTCCCTCTCTACTCAGCCCTAGTGAGGCCTCACCTGGAGCACTGTGTCCTGTTCTTGGCTCCTCAGTACAAGAGAGACATGGAGCTCCTACAGCAAGTCCAGTGAAGTGCTACTGTAATGATTAAGAGTCTGGAACATCATTCCTATGAGGAAAGGCTGAAGGAGTTGGGCCTGTTCAGCTTAGAGAAGAGAAGGCTCAGGGGTAATCTGAACAGTGTACATAAGTATCTGAAGGGAGGGTGTCAAGAGGATGTGGTCAACCTCTTCTCGGTGGTGCCAGGCAAAAGGATGAGAGGCACCAGATATAAACTAAATCAGAGGAAGTTCCACCTGAGCATGAGAAAGAACTTATTTACTTTGGGGACGACAGCATTCTATTTGGAATAGATATTCAAGAGCCATCTGGACACAATCCTGAGTAATGTGCTCAGTAATGTGTAAGGTGACCCTGGCTGAGCAGGGAGGTTGGACTGGATGACCTCTGGTGGTCCCTTCCAATCTTAACCATTCTGTGATTCTATGAAAAGAAATAACTTTGCAGTTTGCAGCCATATTATAATGCTGAAAGGATCACAGTCCATAACTATGCAGCTCTGTTGCACAAGTATGCTGAATTCCTCACTGATTCTAGCTTCTCACAAAGAAGCCATGCAAACAGGGATTTCAGTTTGCTGTGGATGGGAAGGTCTGCAGTTCTACATTGCCAGCAGCAACCTCAGCAAAGTTACTCTGCTTTTCTGTAGACTGTTCACAAGTACTCCTGGGGCACAGACTCTTTTGAGTCAACTTCTGAACATTGCTACATACCCTTTTCAAAAAACCTGGCTTGTCCTTCACTTCCTTACCCTGGGTTTCCAGAGAATGCCAAATCACCTTTGGCACACAACGGTTGTTAATCCATCTGTGCAGAGGATGTGAAAACCCCATAATAAGAACTGCTAGCTATTGGTCATGTTTCTGTGATAAACATATAAATGTATTGGCTTTTGCAAATCATAGGGGTGGTTATGTGGATATAACTGTATGAGTTTACAGTAACAAAAACAAGGCTCGATAAAGACACAAGATTAGATAACAAGTTAAAAAAGGGTCAGAACTCTTGAGCAAAATGGAGTCACATAGTAAAAGAATCTGTAAAGGTAAAGAAAGAGGGGGCGGGGCTTGATATAAGAAAAGCTAGTGCCTGGAAAATACAGAGTTAAAGTACTTTTAGCTTAACTTAGGTTGTAGAAAGAGAACAGTGTTTATGTTGTAAGTCTGTGGAATTTAGTGGCCCCACTAAACATGAGTTAATTGTTTCACAGTAGTCTTCTAAAGTATCTCTAGCCTTAAAGAACAATGTTTGTGTTGTAAGTCCGTGGTGAGATAATAGGATTTAGTGACCCCACTGAACATGAATGAGTTATTTCACACCATCCTTCTACTTACCAGTTAGTTTAGAGACAGAGCCTCCCAAACATCTGCTAGCTTGGGATACTCCTTGTCTGCCCATCCTGCAATAAATTTTGCAGGAAGGTCACACTATTTTAAATCTTTGCTAGTTATCAGAATAATTACAGATATGGCTGATTTCAGCTAGTTGTGTGGTTACTGGGGCGTCCAACTGTGCCAAGGTGAAAAGTACACTGTGAGGAAGACTGCTTACTTCATCTTGAAGACCCCTACTCACAAGAGGAAGACTGCTTACTTCATCCTCAAGACCCATGCCCACAATCACCGAGAGCAGCGCACAGACGCCAAAAGGAGGAGACTTATGATAATAAGTTCCTGGACCTAGTTACAATATTCCCTGCCTATACGTGGGAATTATGAATATGTGTGTGACTAATGCAATAGTGAAAGTATATAAACCTTTAACAAATACTAATCACTTGCACCTTTGGGTACGGTCAAGCGCCCAGCGCTGTTTGCTTTTGCTTTATTGACTTTGTCCCTCAATAAAACCTTGTTATCTTGTTTAGAGGAGTGAGTTTGTATTTTACACTTCTTAAATAATGACTGAAATATTTTCAGTGTAGCTGAATATGGTCCAGAGTCCTGTACAATGATGTAACACAGACAACAATGAAATCTCAAATTTCTATCAAATGTCAAATTGACCTGGACCTGCAAAATGAAGTCCTTCAGGGTTTAAAGAAAGGTCACCTGAGACATGGAGAAGAAGCTGTGTCAGGCTACTCACTAACTTCAAGAGATATGAGGTACTAACATTTCACTTTGATTTAACAAGGCTTAGAGAGCTTCACACTCCTTTGGTTGAGAAAAGTAAAATTAAATCTGCTGAGCACTCTAATTTATTCTATTTACAGTGTTGACCAACTTTTAATCATTATAAGCTTAATGTCTAACTTCTAACAGGTGATAATTTCAAAACTCCCAAAGCAAAAGAACCCTCAAAATAACTGAGAAAAAAGCAAAAGCTAAAGCTACCATTCAATGTCTGCTTTACAAGTGGCAAAGACAGGTAGTTCCTCCATCATTAAGTTAGGTTGAAAAGGGCAAATAAGCAAAACACAAAAATCTCACAAGAAATGAAATCTGCTTGGAAAGGTGCAGAAGGATTTAATACTGAGCTTCAAATACACTCAGTATTCCTAAACAACCTTTGTTATATCTTCTTCCTGACAGCACCAACATTTCAAATTTATGCCATGTGATAAGGGACAAACAAGGGTCTCCTCTTCTGTTTGCATATTGTAGTTTAGTTGTGCTTGGACTAGATTAAAACTTAGTTCACATCTGACTTACCCATTTTGTAGTTTTTCCTGAGTTTGTAGTAATACAGATTTCTTGTTCTAATATATATTTACCTGATCCACACAACCCAAAAATACTCACCAAAAAAACCCCAGACCAAGAAGAGGGTGCAATACCAGCTTAAGTGGTTTAGACTTTTTAAAGGTCTGGCTATAAACAATGGCAGCATGCAGAATTTACCATCCGTGGACAGTACAGCACTGAAGCACTCCCTTTGACAAGGCAGACACAAGCTGTGGCATAGCATTACTTCATGGTATTTATTTTCTGCTGCTTCCACCAATAAGAAACAGTAACAACAGCCCAGTTTATAGACTTAAGGACTGATGTGAAAGTATTTGCCATTTCCACAACCTGAAGAAGTAAGTAATGAGGAGGAAAAAGAAAGGCAGACACTTGGTGTCTGTACAAAAGAAAATGTACTTTTGACATAAGCCATGATGTATGTCCTTGACTGGCTTAATAGCTTGAAATTCTCCACCTACATTAAAGGAGATACAATTGCAGTGGAATTCAGGTTATTTTTTTTTTTTACCATCACAGTAAAATGAGCACAGAATGCTCCTTTCTGTCTAGCAGGCTCTCTGCTGTGTGACAGGAGGTGTTCAAGTGGGACTGCTAGAGAGCATTTACCTTGGCCTTCCCACCACATCGGAATCAAAAATATTTATAGTAATGATGCCACTGCAATTCTGCTTGTAACAGACTCAAAATGCTAAGTGAAAGCATCATGTAGTGGGAGTACAGCACTGAATTATTCCTGTGTATTGAAATGCTGATAGACAAACTAGACTGCTAAGTAATTAAGTCACTATTAGACCAACCCATTAAATCTATTGTTTGCTGTTTTAACTGCTGCTAATTGCTGTCACCATGACAACAGTGGAGTTTCTTTTTCTGATATCTCTGCAGTTTTCTTTTCATAATGGAGCCTGTGACAAGGAAATTTACATCTTCCCAAATGGAAATACTTCTTGTGTTGAAATAAAAGCAGGCATCTTAGAAAAGAACAATTTTAATGACAGCAGTAAAAAGGATCTTAACTATTTTTTGACAATTTGTTTGCAGAATTATCTGGATTGTAACACTAAGTGTATTTTAAAGTAGATTATTAATATTAAAAACTTGCCTTCTGACTTGCGTCATAAAAATCGTAGTTCAGATTAAGATCAGGGAGGTAAGTGCATATGGCTAGCATAATACCCCATACCTTGTGCAAACCTTAGCTGACTCCAGTTTACGGCTATGCTTACATCCAACATTAAGCTTGAGTCAGAGTCCAGATTTTATCTCTAATTCTTTTCTTTTTTTATTGTAGCTATTTTGAAGCTTGTCAAATATTTAAGTCTCTATATTTAGGTTACAGCCTATTCTGTAGCACCTGTTCTGAAACCCTGTGTGGGTCCCTATGTTCAGCAAGGAGCCTCTGGGCCCCATTAATCTGTTATGCCATTTGAATGGGAGATGAATCATTGCTGAGCTGCAGACAGATGTCTGTTTCTAACTGCTTGCCTAATATTAACTGCTGATGCCATGACCCAGGAATGAAGGAAAGGCATCCAGAGGAAAGCTGGAGCTCTTAGTTCCTCCGATGCAGCAAAAGCTGAGAAGAGGTACTGTGAAACTGTGCTGGCACTTGGCTAATATTAGACTCTCTTTTCCAAGGAGACAATGCAAAAAGAGCATTTCTGAAATGTCTGGAACTTTGACAGGAAAAGAATTCCAGGATTTTTTTCTAGTTTTTACATTGGGAAGGAAAGGCTTCAGCATAAGCCAAACAACAGCTACTAAATAAATTTTTCCTCTAATCTGACACCAGAGGCTGCTTCCCAGGGATGCAGAGGCAGAGGAGACCCCTGAAGCTAGACTCCTCTCCAGGACTGTGGCACCACTCTTGGCAATTGCATTTCACATGAAACTCATCTCTGGCCACAGACACCACACAGCACGCCAAGCAGCCTCTGCCAGCTAAAACCCAGAAGCCAAGCCTGAGCTTAAATTACAGTGTTAACAAAGTGCAAAGTTTGTGATATTGGTGCAAATTCAGTGGGCTGCTTCTTTGTATGTGTTCTATTTGTTCACATTAAAGGCATTGCAAAATCTGCCAAGATCTGGTCAGAATATAGTTCCCAGCATTTAGACTGGGATAACCTGGGAAAAGAATATGGTAAATTTTGAATGACACCCAAAAAGTTAGCATGATTAGCTCATCTTAAAGAGTGCTAACTCTTTAACCAACATTTCCCTGCCATAGTAGACGTATTACGCATATGGGAATGTGGTCCTTCCCAAGCTGGCTTTCCTCCTTCTCCATCACAACCAAGGCTGAGCTAACTCACTGAAGTTAATGCAACTGTCCTAGAGAAAGGGGAGGGAGAAAAGCAAGTGCTGAAACTCTTCTTACTAAGGTACATTTCCTTAAGTTTAGTGGTATGACATTGTTTATTTAGGAAATAGTATTTCCAAATACTATGTTGCCATTAAAAAGAAATTGTTGAGGCTTTTAAAGGAAGGTTATCTATTCTATGATTTTACACAATGTATTGTTTTCTTATATAACTGAAAGGAATTTTATAACCTACCAGTCAGTGTTTATTAACTTGCTCATATTGTTATACATTGGAAGCTGTTAACATCTGCTTCATAAAGTCTTCCACCCTTTTTCATTCTATCCTTGAAAACCTTATTTATTAAGAAGTTCTTTGTTTCCAGATACATCTTAAAAAGCAGCAATTGAAAAATATGATGACAATCAAAAGATACTCAGACTTTGAAACAAAAGCTCTGAGAGGAATTGTTTCTCCTCTGCTTTATTCAGCACCCAGAAAGATCTATGCTTACAGACTTCCCATTGCACAATTCATTGACACTGTGTGTTCCTGTGAACAAATGTCCTCCCAGCCTTCCAAGCATCCCTTTTTTTTAGCTGTTCTGGGTTGGCATGGTGCACTGGTATTAACAATGCCCCCAGGAAAACCCTGTGATATTGTGAATAGCCTACTGCATCCTAAGTCATTGTTCAGTTCACCATGAAGCTTTGTACAGAAAGGCCATAAAAACTGTGAAGTTCACTGAACATATGCTGGCCATGCCAGGATTTCCATTGATTTATTGAAGATTTGGGCCACCAAGATAGGCTGCTCTGCCTCCACTCACATGCTGCAAACAACTCCATGCAGAATAACTTCTCCTCTGAGATACTGTATTGATGACAGCACCTCACCCAAGATCTTTGCACTGCAGGCTGGCCATTAATCCAACTCCTGAAACAGTCCTTATCTGGTCCTTGTTTTCAAACCCATAAACATTTAAAATCCTGTCAACTCATAAGACTATTGTTCTGTGATTTTCTAGGCAATTACATCAAAGAGAAAAAATGGAGCAGACTAAGCCTGAATTCAATATTGCAGTAACAGCAAGAAACTAAATCTGAAGGGATTTTGGTTGTCATTTATTAATCTGAAAAACTGTGCTAGGATTAAATTCTGTAGCCCTTGGTGCCTTCTGTTACATCAGATATTCTCAGCATCACTGGAAAATTGCCCAGACCACAAGTTTCCTGAATATCCTGCCTAGATCAAAGTGATGACAAGTGTTGGAGTGAGGTGAAGAAATTCTTTGGAAAATCATTGCTTTTCTCTTCATTATATATGTTGCTAAATAACAGCTGTTTTAGAAACATAGATAATAATAATGAAATAAAAGGACAATGAATGTGAGCTGGTCTAGTCTCTTCTGCACTGCAGTGCACATCTTTTTAGTTTCTACTGAGATTTAAAGCCATTACCTTGGCAGCACTTATACAGGTGCTTAACTCTGTGTGTGCAAACAGTACAACTGACTGAGTCCAGTGGGGATATTTCAGGCATAGAGTTCACCACACGCATTAGTGCGTACAAGACTAGCTCTCCAAGGCATAAGGATTTTTTTATTGCTCTTCATTATAACTAAACTCTGCTGCAGAAGCTAGTTTGTAAAAAATACCTTCTGAAAAACCCTGGTTGAAATAGCTGAAGTGCTCTACTAGGGATCATTTTGAGAGGAAGCTGATGTACTATCAAATATACAGGGAAGGGCAGAAAGAGGCTAGAGGAGGAGAGGGAAATTGTTCTTTGGAAAAGTTGCAACATCATTTCAAAGCTTTGCTATTGCTTCATTTGACAAGAGGAAATAATAACTGATAAACTGATATAAGTCCACAGGACTGAAGAGAATAGCACTGTTTCAGTTCAACTCTAGCCTTACACTCAGGAAAGCTCACTTACATAGGCAGAGGCTAGAAGTTGCTACCAGACTGAGACCTTTAATTGCCAGGGAAAGAAAATAGGTGCATATAAAAGCATCTGACATGAGAAACCACCTAGTAAGACACCTTTTCAAACCAAGGCAAAAAAAACCCATCATGGCATATGTGCAAAACAGTCTCCCTTCTGGAACATGAGCAAAAAAGATGTAACAGGGACACCACCCAGAATTAAAAAACACTTATTTTAAAATGGTAGCTCCAAAGTGGGGGCAATGGCCTTGACTCCCTGAAACTTGAAAGTGTAACTCTGCAAGGCACTATTAAAATATATTTTCTATAAGGTTCTTATAAGAAAGTAACCCTTTGTGGGGGAGGCTGGGGGCAGAGACCAGTCAGGTCAGTCCCTAACAACCACCAGTAGTCATACTACGGACATTTCTGCCTAGAGGAATCCAATGGATGCCCATCTCCTCCACTGACTAAGCCATAAACCACAAAATGCTTGTCAACACTCCATTGAACGCTTTTAGTACAACAGACTGAAAAATATAAAATACAAGGCACCAGAGGAAGAGAGCAGATAGATGTTTGAGGGCACAGCCACTGAGCTTACTAAGTGAAAATGTTCAGACAATCCCAGGAAGCTGGTTATGACCCACACTGCTGAAGCAAGCAAAAAAACCCAAAAAACAAAAACAAGAAAAGCAAACAGGGATGCCAACCAATACAGCCTGGGGGAAAATCATTTCTAGGGGATTGACTCAAACTCAAATGTATGATTTATATACATCAATCTGAGTAAGAAGACTTTCCAGTTTGTCTGTCACCCCCACCATCCTTTCTCCAGTCACAAGGAAAGCCAGAAAATAACTTAGAAATCAACCTCTGCATCTGGAAAAAAACCCAAACAAAACATTTTCTGCCCAACACAAAATAGGATATTTAGTGCTGCAAATGTCACACAATGGCATTTTATGTTGGTGGTGCTTACTTGCATAACAAAGGCTTTGGGGAATGCAGGTATTTCTTTTTGAGCACCCCTACCTGTATGTAAATTAGCAGAAAAGTAAATCTATTCATCCAGGGCTTGCAGAAAAGCAAAATGAAGAGCAGCAGTTTAGCCTGACTGCCTGTCACCTAATCTTAAACTAAATTTGACAGACCTTGGTTGAAAGTGAAATTAAATTTGAGTTTAAAAGACATTAAAAACTTCTGAGTTTGTAAGTGATTATTAACTTCCTGAACACTGTGAAGCCTTTGACTGTTCATGTGGGATGTGAGCCCAGTGCAGGCTATGCCCAATGCTTTGGGGAGCCCTGACATGCCACAGGCAGCTGATGGAGGGAGCTCTGGCTCCTGCATCCAGAGCTCATCCTCTGGCTGTGACATGGTGGCTTCTGATGTTTTAAGAGCACCTTAAATTTGTCTTTGAATTTAAAAATAAATTGTTTTGGAAGAGAATGATCTTTTATTTAATAACTTATCTTTCTAAATAATGTAATTTTATTTAATAATTTAATAATTTATATAATAATAATTTAATATTAAAATAATATAATAATAATTTAATAATTTAATTTTATTTAATAATTTTTCTTTCTAAATAATTTAATTCTTTGGGTAATGCCCAATGGTGGCAAATTAACTCAGCTGCTCTGAGGTTCAACCTAGTAGGAGAGAATAAACTGAATTGGTAATAAGTTTGCTTTTGACAGAAGAACGTGTCATCAGAGAGCTCCCAGTTGTAATGAGTAATTTCTGACTTTAAAAAAAAGGCCTATTCTTTCCCTCTGCCTCTGAGCCCTTGCAGCTGCGGAGGCAGCTGCAGGACCAGGCTGCCCGGGGCTGTGCAGCAGCTCTCACCAAGCTTAGCCTGGTGAGCAAAGAGCAGCTCTGCCAAGGCCCCTCCAGACCCTCCAGAGCCCTTCACACATGGGCCATACCATTTAGGAGCTGGTAGAAGCATAGGAGGAATGGGGCTGGCCCAGATTCACATCCTGGAACCACTGAGCTTTCCTTGCTGCTGGATAGAGACTGGAGCTGCCAAGCTGAGATGGGCTTTTTAAGAAGCAAGATTAGTTTAAGTCTTGCAGTAATTAGTGCCAGCAAATGATATAACAGCTGGCCTATCATAGCTGGAAATTCAAACAAAAAACTCCAGGAACAACTGTTTCTAATACGTACGAAAGAGACAGCGGTGCTTTCCTCCCCTCAGTTGAATAAGCATTTTTGTGATGATACATTTTGAAAGCCTGCTTAATTCTTCTCCCTTTCTGCACCCCTGCACCACCACATTCCCACCTTACACACAAACATTACATTGTCATTGCATTGAAATAGCTATTCTGTGAAGTGCCTAACTTTCACAGAAGTGAAACGCCTAACCTGTGTGAACCACAGCAAATATTCAGCTGCATGTTGGTAGGGTCCCTTCAGGGACCTTCAGTGAGTTCATCTGCACCGGCAGTGGCAGCCACAACAGGAGGACTCTTCCAGTCAGACTAACAGTCCCTGCAAAGCAGGTAAGAGAAGAACAAGACAGGAAAAGATGTAAAATTTGCCTTAAAGCCCTTGAATGATGGTTCCCATAAGGTTTCGGGATCTGGGGGAGCACTGATTTACAGAAGGGGCAATGCAATATGGGTCACAGAGGGGCTGTGAGAAAAGGAGAAATGAAAGAAGCTAGATGGGAAGAAAATTTTAAAAGGGAATTTTATAAGTAATAAAGAGGGAAAATGATGGGCAGGGAATAAAATGAAAAAAGGAGGAAAAAAACTGAGGAAAAGAAGATAGGATAAAAAAGCAGCGATACATAGAGAAACTCCAGGCTAGTATTTTAATCAGTTGGCCTTGTTGCATTTTTCCCATCACACACAAGCACAGAATCACAATTTGACAGTTAATCAGCCATTTAGGGATTCTTCATAATGCTGTATTAATATTACCACAGCACAGTGAAACCTTCCCACAGCTTCCCAGTTCCTGGAGCACATCCTACTGGTCTTATCCTCATCCTTTTACAGGGCTGACAGGCAGCAGAGCTGCATCTTTTTCACCTTCCTAAAGCCCATGGCAGCTGCAATGTAAGCTCAGTATGTGTCTTTCTGAATCCCCCCCATGTTGCAGGTGCTGCCAGAGAGGTGGTTATATGCAGAAGATAAGCAGGAAGGAAAAACTAGAGGGGAAGAGTGAGTGAGACTGAGACAGTGTTCACTAAAAAAAAGACACAACTTTTGGGAAACTTAACATGGGGTCATATTTACCTAATCCAGGAAATTAATCCTTTGAATTGCAATAACTAATACTATTTCTAATGCTGCTGGTGTGAGAAGGGAGAGAAGCGTGCCTGAAAAGCCCAGTGTAGTTTGAAGAGAAAATGAAGGCAAAGGTAACTTCAGAGGGCAGATGGTGGTGCTTCCTGTGTATCCTAATAGGAAGCTGGAATGTGGATACTATCCATAGTCCTGGAGACTGGAGTGACATCCACCAGCAGGGCAGATGCAACAGGATAGCTTTGTGGTCCTTCAGGATAAAGAAGGTGCTGAGCCTTGGAGACCTGAGCTACTCATTGACACCCTTCGTGACCTTCAAGATTTGAATTTTGGTCCCAGTATAAGAAATAATTTCACCAGTACTTATGTAACGGAGGCAAAACTTGTTTAGGGAATCTGGGGCACTGGACACTTGAGTGTTAAAATAAATATTAACCCACTTTGCCTTAAGTATCAGTGCTATTTTCTTGCCTTCTGTTTTGCTTCTACGATGGCAGCACTACCCTGACCTACTCAGCCATAACCTGTCATAACATTCCCCTCTACCTGCTCTTATCGCCTTCACAGATGAACAGAAAATGTTCATGTCACTAGCTCAGACAACAACGATACAGTCTGCTGACCCCAGCCCTTTGCAGATGTAGCACTACAACACATCTTTTCCTAGGAACCTCTCACAAGTCTCCAAGTAAACACCATACATTGAGGGATCAATGTTTGTCTCACAGCAAAGGAGGAAAGAAGGAAATTTAGAGCCTGAAAAAGAACAAAAGCAGCCTTCTTCTAGCCATAATGTGAACAAAAAAATGAGCTTCACAGTGCTTAAAAAACTGCTGGTAGAGTGGAGACGTCACCTCTAGAAGCTATGCTGCTGTGCCAGTTGCAGCTTAACTCTTCTCAGCTGCAGCCGGGACACAAAATTCATGTCTCGCCAATTCATCTGACATCTGAGGAGAATTTTTACACATACTGGCAACAGCTACGAGTAACAAAACAAACTTACATCACCATCTCAGCTCACACTTCCTGACATTGAATTGTCACTGGAAGGGGGGCTTAAGTAATAAAACTTCTTTGGAGACACACTTGCACATCCTTGAGAATGCTGATGCTGCTCGGGGGATATCACACTAAGTCAGGGCAGAAGAAAATTCCACCAAAGAAGAAGATGGACCCTGCAAACTCTGTTTTGAGATACTGACAAGCTTGGTTGTAACAAGTGCACCCTTTTTGTAAGGTAATAACCTTTCAAACCTTCATAATAACTTTCTGAAATTATTACCTACTTCCATGGCACTGAGACAGCCTCTCGGTAACAGCTACATGGGAAAACAAAGACAAGTATTACAACATAGCTTACTTATGGTACCATGTGTACATGCAAAAACCATAAAAATCACACTTGGTGATTTTTAGCTATCTGAAGAGTAAGATATGCCTGAGAGAGTGAAATAGTAATTGGATTACGATAGATTGAATGTTTTAGTGCTACTTTATGCCATTATAACATTGACGCGATTATACAAAAGGAAAGCATAAAATCAAAAGTATTAAGGTGAAGCTCGTGTAACTTAGTACTTCCCAGTCCCTGCTCCAGAGACCTTGAAAAAATATATTTCTGTAAGTTTCATTACAGCCAAATCCACCTCTATAAGCCTAAGGTTCTAAGAAGAGAGTGTACCTGGGAACAAAGAGGAAGAAAGATTACCAGCACTGTGCTTAAGGTTTTATGCATACAATTTCCATTAATCGAGCTAATATTTGCACTCAGAATTTGAACCTTGAAGAATTGAATTATATTCAGAGAGATAACAGTTTCTAAAAAAAGGAAAGTCAATAACCAATGAACCGCATTTTCATTTTCCATGTTTTATTTAAAGAGTTTTTTAAGGTGAAGAAAATAATAAGATGAGCCTCTGGCCACTGAAGACTGAATCATTTTATAGATGTAGATGCAGACAGCCGAGCAAAACAGTAAGACACCATTTTACAGTTCAGGGACTGATGCAAACATCACGTGAAATTATTCTCAATATATACCTTTCTGTTTAACAAGAAAAAAAACAAACCCAAAAAGCAAACTATGAAAAGGGCAAATAACTAGATAGTCAAGAAAACACACACTGACCACAGTTCAGTGAGCTGACAACTGCAATGATAATTCCTTAAAAAAGATCAATTATCTATGCCATTTTCAGAGAAAAGCATGGGTTTGACAATTCTTTTTGCAAAAACTCAGATAATTTCCTGAGTGCAAACCAGAACCAGGATTTATGATTTGTAGCATGCAAAAAGCAAAAGAGATTAAGCCACCTGAACATGCAGTTGTAACATTTGCACTGGAATTAATCAGTCACTATATATTTTTCTGTAGCAGAGCATCAAGGATACTATATTGATATAAGCAAGTCAGAATAAATTGCTTACATGTTTTAAGTCTGAAAAGTCTGATAGTCTGTTCAAAGTGCCTAACCATAGTCTTGGAAATACATGCATTTGTATTACCTTAAGTCCCCACACTTTCCAGTTTAGGCTAATAGACATGGAAAGTTTTTACTCTGCTTTTTTCCTTCCTCACAGACTCTACCTTTAGAGTAAGGTTCCTGATTAAAGACAGGCTTGCTTAGTCTTTATTTAATAGGGAAACCTACATGGGTACATCTTCCCATGGGGAATTTTTTTCAAAGACATCACTGAAGTATCACATCTCAATACTTTCAACTGTTGCTTTGGAGTAAAGGAGATGTTGCTGTGGAAGAATGCTACCGGGAGCTTGTCTAGCTCTTAGAAATCTCTATGAAACACATTTGCCTTCTTGTAGACCCTAGCACACAAGATTATGGTAGTGTGGGCAATGAAGACGGACTTGTGAGATTCCCTACTGACATGACATTATACTCTTACTCTTCTCCATCCCAGTTTGGGCCCAACACAGTGACAAAACATGGGTTAAAATGCTAGTTCACATGCAAATAACTCAAGCATCTTCACTAATGTAGCTGATAATGAATAAAGCAGGAAAAAATTGCCAGTTGCTTTTATCAGTGACTTTCTCTCCTGCATCTCCATGTGATGGGTTTCACTTTCATCATATACAAAACCAGATCCTTCACTTGTTAAAACTGTTACGTCCCTGCTCTACTCCTATAAACAAGCACTGCCATCTGTGCCTGGCAATCCTTTCTTGCATACATCTAGCATCCCATTACAAATCTGTGTTTCTCAGATAGAAGCAATATACAGTAGCACTGGGCATCTGCCCCTAATGCATGCCATCTGATCCCTGTTTAATAGAGTTTGCATTTTGAAACCACTGGCAGTAATTCAGCAGCGAAGGACTATGGATTTAAGTATTATAGATTTATGTAAGTGGAGAGAAAACCAGTCTTGTTCATGCTTAAATGATTATGTTGAGTCCTGCCAATTCAGCTGAGGGGCAAGCTCCCACTCTGTAACTCCTTTTCTGCTTAGCCCATGGAACATTTTCCAGAGAGAGAAAATGGGAGCTCCTTGCCTCATAATCCCTCCTGAAGACAAAAGAGCAGAAAAGATGGAGCTAAAGTAAAATCATTTTCCTTAAAACTTCAGCATTGTAAACAAAGCATCTGTATAATAAACTGGATTAAGTTGCACAATTTCAACCAAATGGAATGGTATACTTAATTTTGTTACTGACAGCTGCAGTTTTGGCAATCTAACAGTTAATTTCTTAGCTTTTTAAAGGCCATTTTAATAAGCTTCTCCTTTCCCCACCTCTATTACTACTTTCTTTTAACTGAAAAGCCTGAAAAAAGCACAGAGAAAATGAAACATCAAAGCATGTATGGAAGCAACATCAGGTCCTGAAAGAGAAGTCAATAATCTGATTTCACATTAATTCAGGCAGTCATTAAAACATCACATCCATTTAAAATTACACAGCTGCCCAGATTGGAAGAGCCCTTTTGAACTGCCAGCAGCATCTATCCCTACCCCTATTTCTTCTGAGCTACTATGTGTGCTTACCCAACACATGCTGAGAATCCAGTTCAGAAAATGCTGCCAAAAAAATGAAGTGGCAGAAGGGCTACCTGGCAGCAAGTGAGAGAGAGAAAAAGGAAAATTGCATGCATAAATACAACATCCACAAAGTTCTAGGAGAGATGGGTAATCTGTGTAAGGGGAAGAAGAAAACAGCTGTCCAATAGATTAGTGCCCTCCTAAAAAAAAAAGAAAAAAAGGTGCTAAAATTTTGATGCTATAGAAATCCTGAAGAAGATATGGGTGAGAGAGTGGAGGCAGTGTGGGAAGAGTTGTGCAGCAGCCCAGTCACAGGGTGTACAAGAACCTGCCATCACAAGCAAGGCTAGCAAGCAGGCCCTAGCCTTTTTGGCTATAGCTCTGCTACCTTTGCTCAAATTTGTTAGTAATCTAACAATAGCCCAAATACAACTAAGCAGAAAGCACAGTGGTATAATCTGGTCTAGCATGAGGAGCTGACACATCTGAAATGAGATATGGGCAGATAAACCCCATATAAGTTTCAGTACACCAACCTCTGCCTCCTTCCTTGGCCTGCTTAACATTTTGAACATAAACATTGGATGAGTCACTCTTTGACTGGAAACTTCTCTAAATTCTATACCTCAGTTACCCATGGCAGGGGGGTTGGAACTAGATCATCTAATTAAGGTCCTTTCCAACCCAAATAATTCTGTGATTTATGATTCTGTGGATGCTCAAAAATCACTCTCCTGAGGTGGTCATGGGCACTCTTTCTTATAGCCACACAACCACAGCACTGTTGAGCCTGGAAGGCACTTCTGGAGTTTGTCTAGTCCAACCCACTGCTCAGAGCAGAGTCAGCCACAGCTGGTTGCCCAGGACTGTGGCTAGGCAGGTTTTGAATATCTCCAAAGATGGAGATTCCACAGACTCTATGGACAATCTCCTCCTGTCTTCAATTGCCCTTACAGTTCTTATTCTTGAGCAGATTTTTTAGAAATGTCTGGCTCTGTCTTCTTTACACTCTCCCATCCTCTATGTATACACATGAATAAGATCCCCCTCTGAATTGAAAACACACACAGTAGTATCATCAGAGTGTTTGGTCACAGAAGCAACACCCAGGAATCAGAAAACAGCTAAAGCCATGTGCTATGTAGTGTGGATGTGGCCAATGTACTCCAAAAGAATCTTGGCCACAGGCAGCATGGACACAAGCCAGATCATTCCACTTGGCCTATTGGTCAGGACCTACTCACCTGACCTCTTCTCTTTAGTATGAAAGACAGGACTTTCAGGTACACCATATTATATAGCTGTTATCTCTCGCCCCGGTTCTGGGTTTCAGTACTCTGACTTGTTTTCGCTAAGTCTTACCTGATCTAAAGAGGGGCCCATAACAGAGGGTGTACAAAACAGCCAGTGTTGCACTTGAGGCCAGGGATCAATCCCTCACCTTTTAATTAGCAGTATAGACACAGCCAAAATTTCAAAGGGCGTGGTGTTTTCACCCAGGGTAACCTATTACCTTGTCATTAGGAGACACTACAAAGCACAGATGAAGTGTTCTGAGAACTGTAACTGCTCTGCTGAAGTTGGGAACTGACATTTTATATTACTATAAAGTCTCCTCAGAAGGACGTTCTGCAGTAAGGATCCCAGGGAGATGGAGACACCTCATATTTCCCTCTGGCTCCCCATCCTTTCCACTCAGTCTAATACTGGATTTAAGCAGAATGGAGGTGACCACTGGAGAGGCATATCAAGCAATGGGGTATTAACATGGAAGGAGTCCACTCCTTCCATTGTCCACTGTACAGTTAAAGCCAAAAGGCACTGAAGTTAGATAGCACATATTGCCTGCCCCATGAAGGTCTTTAAGAGAATCCAGATTTCCCTGCTGACACTAAATTTGTAGTTCTTTTGAGCTGCCTGACACAGTCCCCCCTTCTTTTTATTCTCTCTCCACCTCAGAGCAAGTAACACTGGTTGGTGTAGCAGTGCCCTAGCTAAGGAGAAAGGATTTCATCATAAACAACTGTGGACCACTGAAATACATACACCTCACCAAAGCTGGCAAGAGCTTCCACAATTAATTCCAGCCATAGCTTCCCCTAACTGGTTTTATAATGCTCAGTTCCTCAAATTTACAAGGGCAATGTATACAACCTGTTATATTTCCACAGATAGCTGTGGGATCACAATGGCGCTGAATACTGAGTGCACAGTGGGGCCCCCAATATTTCTAAAATTTGGTTTCACAGATTTAACAATTGAAGGAAGAACAGGACAAAAAGGTGAAAGTGCAAAATAGCTTTCAGCCTCACAGAAAGGATCGTAAGAATTTGAATTGCAGTTCTAAAATGTCCTGAGCAGGATTTAGTAACTCCTAGCTGCAGGACTTCCTCTCCTGCAGCTGCTTTCAATAGTAGTCTCAATGCCTATTGTCTTGTTCTTTACATACAAAGAATTCCAAGTGGTTGCTTTAATTATACTGAGTACAAAGCTGCAATATCTCTGGCTGGATTACTTCTGACAGCTACAGGAGTTGCAAGGCCCCAGTCTTGCAGGCCTCCTAAATTTAACCTCTCTGCAAACAGGAGCTTGCACAACCACCAGGTTCTTCTTGCTGAGATGAAAACAGACATAATGATGTTCACTTTGCAGTATTGTTCAGTTTAAAAGAGATAAATTTTTAAAAAACCTTCAGAAATTCAAAGAATGGGAGGCTCTTGGCTGATAGCTCATAAAATAGGGGTAAAAAAAGAATTACCACTTGTTTGCTATTTTTTGTTTTCAGAACAAAACAAAATCCTCTATAACTGACTTCAGACCCCACCCCCCCAAAAAAAATAATCCTGAATTATTTTCTTAAGCCAAACCAAACAAACATGATATAAAGAGAATGGGTGAGACAAAAGGGAATCCATAAAAAACTTCAAGGCAATATGGAGCCACTTGTGAACTAAGGTTTCATCTCTGTCCTGATAATATAATGCCAATGTAACTCCAATGACATCAACAGATTACTCTGGCTTTATACCAGCATGACTGGATTCATAATCTGACACTGAACATATTTTTATTGAAGCCATCACTGCAGTTGCTACACTACTCAGGTTTATAGATGTTTTAAAACTGTTCAGTGAGCAGTAGTTATTTCCAGGATATGGACAAAGTAAAAGATATTAGCCAAAATGCTAGAGGCCAAATCTTAAACTGAAGTAACTTTGCTATTGACTACTACTGACTGACATGAGCTATACATCTGACCTTCTGTGTGTTGGATATGTCAGGACAAGATGGATTTGCAGAGTGTTCTTGTCTCCTTGCCAAAGTGTTAAACAACATACTGAGAGCAGTCAAAATTAAATGCAAGTTCACCAAAGACTGAGACATGGGACTGCAAATATTGCAGCAGAATTCTGTCCTCTGACACATGACCGAGGCTAGCCTAAGGTAAAAACCATGTTTTTCTTACTGTTTATGGGACTTTTCAGCAGAAGCCTTGGCTTGGCTCAGGATCTCCCTTCAATTCTGATGAGGGTGAGGGCCCTGTGTCCCTCAGCCAAGAAGCTGACTGTATTCCAGTCAATGGAAGCCTTGATGTGTGAGATACCTGGAAGCCATGCAAAATTTGTAACTTTTCTCTCTGTAGTAGAGGAGTTATAGCTGCAATTGTGGAAAAGTGGCGGGGGGTGGAGGTGAAATGAGATATCAAAAAGGATGAAGTGCAGGATAAAATTGAGAGGAGGGAACTGTGGGAAGTCAGAGCTCCGTTTTATGCATCACAGTTGGAAGAAATAAATCCACTGTTTGCATTTTTTAAAGCTGTAGAGGGACCTGGCCTCTTTCTTAGTGATAAGTCAGCTTTCAAAATCTCTAGGCAGCCCAGAGTCAGACTCCCCAGCTCTGCTCAATGTCTTCCTCTCATTTAATCTCAAAATTTTACCACCCAAAATTCAAATGCCTAAACTTCATGCCATCATCTGTTAACTCTTCTCTCTATCTAGCCCAGTTTGATCATGTTCAGCTAGCCATGGTCATGGACATGCTTTGGTGGCAGCAGCTATCACTCTCATGGTCCCTTATGTCACCTATTTGCTTCCACACTTACTGCTATATTTAATGTCATGAGTTCACACTCCATTTTAATTTTAACATCTTTATTTCTTTCTAACACAATTTCACTTCATACCTGCTAATTCCGGAAGACTTTCCACTTCTGCCACCCCAAGCACCTTCAGATGAAAGCAAGATGAAAGAGGGCCAGATGGCTGCAGTGGGTATGGCACAACATTCCTCTGCCAGAAAACACTGTATGTTGGTGTCCCCACTAATGCACTAAGACACCTTCATACCTATATGCTGAATCTTCTCATTGTGGCTTTCTGCCACATAGAAGGGATAAAATCTCTCAGGCATAATACGAACAGAGATATGAAATAATTTTACACTGGCATAAAACCTAAAAAGCGTTGTTCCTTCTTTTCTACCCAACTTAGTGATGGCAAAAATTAGACTAAAACACAAAGAAGGTCTTTTATTTATTAGAAAATTCACCTATTAATCCTCATAAATATACAAATGTGATAGTTATAGAATCATGGAATAGTTAGGGATGGGAAGGACCTTAAGATCACCTAGTTCCAACTCCCCTGCCATGGGCAGGGACACCTCACACTAAACCATGTCACCCAAGGCTCCACCCAACCTAGCCTTAAACACTGCTAGGGATGGAGCATTCATAGCTTCCCTGAGCAACCCATTCCAGTACCTCACCACCCTGATAGTAAGGAGCTTCTTCCTTACATCCAATCTAAACTTCCCCTGTTTAAGTTTTAACTCATTACCCCTTGTCCTATCACTACAGTCCCTAATGAAGAGTCTCCCTCCAGCATCCTTGTAGGCCACTTTCAGAAAATGGAAGGCTGCTATGAAGTCCTCACACAGCCTTCTCCAGGCTGAACAGCCCCAACTTTCTCAGGCTGCCTTCATACAGGAGGTGATCCAGCCCCATATCGCATTCTTGTGGCCCTCCTCTGGACTTGCTCCAACAGTTCTGTGTCTTTTTTATGTTGAGGACACCAGAACTGCACACAATGCTCCAAGTGAAGTCTCACAAGAGCAGAGTAGAAGGACAGGATCACCTCCTTTCCAGGCGCATGAGGTTCATGTCTTCATGCTTGACACATTCCATGCTTCATGCTTTCCAGGAGAATCCTTGCCAAGATTTTGGCAGGCACAGAGGTAAGACTAACTGGTCTGTGGTTACCTGGGTCTTCCATTTTCCCCTTCTTGAAAATGGGGGTTATATTTCCCTTTTTCCAGTTGTTGGGAACTTCACCTGACTGACATGGTTTTTCAAAAAATGGCTTAGCAACTTCATTCGCCAGCTCCTTCAGAGCCCATGGATGGATTTCATCAGGTCCCATGGACTTGTGTACATTCAGGTTCGTAAGATGGTCTCGTGTGGGAATTCTTAAAGAGCCAAGGCCACGTAGTGAGTGATCACGATACCCTGAGTCTTGTTACTGTAAAGTAAGAAGATTTTTTGGCAGGCATAAGCAAGGTCAATTGTCTTGTTAGGCCTCTGTAATTTTCCACTGAAAATGTGAGAGAATGATCTCTGCCAAAGTTTTAGTTTCCCACTGTATTTTTAGAGTAAGGTATTTAATTGCAATTATAACAAGATATAAACATTAGCATTGTAAATGGTAGTAACCTCTAGACTAACCAATTAGAGGTCAGTATCCAAGGATGTTACATAAAAGAATCATAGAATAGTTAGGATTGGAAAGGACCTCAAGATCATCTAGTTCCAATCCCCCTGCCAGGGGCAGGGACACTTCACACTGCACCATATCACCCAAGGCTTCATCCAATCTGGCCTTGAACACTGCCAGGGATGGAGCATTCACTACATCCCTGGGCAACCCATTCCAGTACCTCACCACACTAACAGTAAAGAATTTCTTCCTTATATCCAGTCTAAACCTCTGCTGTTTACGTTTCAACCCGTTACCCCTTGCCCTATCACTACAGTCCCTAATGAATAGTCCCTCCCCAGCATCCCTGTAGGACCCCTTCAGATACTGGAAGGCTTCTATGAGGTCTCCACGCAGCCTTCTCTTCTCCAGGCTGAACAGCCCCAACTTTCTCAGCCTGTCTTCATATGGGAGGTGCTCCAGTCCCCTGACCATCCTCGTGGCCCTCCTCTGGACTTGTTCTAACAGTTCCATGTCCTTTTTATGTTGAGGACACCAGAACTACACACAATACTCCAAGTAAGGTCTCACGAGAGCAGAGTAGATGGGCAGGATCACCTCCTTCGACCTGCTGGTCACGCTCCTTTTGATGCAGCCCAGGATACGGTTGGCTTTCTGGGCTTTGAGTGCACACTGCTGGCTCATGTTCATTTTCTCATTGACTAGCACCCCCAAGTCCTTCTCTGCAGGACTACCATGAATTTCCTTTTTGCCCAACCTGTAGCTGTGCCTGGGATTGCTCCCACCCAGGTGTAGGACCTTGCACTTGGCATGGTTAAACTTCATGAGGTTGGCATCAGCCCACCTCACAAGTGAGTCAAGGTCCCTCTGAATGGCATTCCTTCCCTCCAGCGTATCAACAGAACCACACAGCTTGGTGTCATTGGCAAACTTGCTGAGGGCACACTCGATTCCATTGTCCATGTCAGCGACAAAGATATTAAACAAGACCGGTCCCAACACCGATCCCTGAGGGACACCCCTCATTACTGATCTCCAGCTGGACATTGAACCGTTGACCACTACTCTTTGCGTGCGACCATCCAGCCAGTTCTTTATCCACTGAGTGGCCCACCTATCAAATTGATGACACTCCAATTTAGAGACAAGGATGTCATGTGGGACAGTGTCGAACGCTTCGCACAAGTCCAGGTAGATGACGTCAATTGCTCCACCCCTGTCCATCACTTTTGTAGCCCCGTCATAGAAGGCCACCACATTGGTCAGGCAGGATTTTCCCCTACTAAAGCCATGCTGGCTGTCACCAAGCACCTTGCTCTTTTTCATGTGCCCTAGCATGCCTTCCAAGAGAATCTGCTCCCAGATTTTGCCAGGCACAGAGGTGAGACTGACTGGTCTGCAATTCCCGAGTCATCCATTTTCCCCTTCTTGAAAATGGGGGTTATATTTCCCTTTTTCCAGTCATCAGGAACTTCACCTGACTGCCATGATTTTTCAAATATGATGCCCAGTGGCTTTGCAACTTCATTTGCCAGCTCCTTCAGGATCCATGGATGGATTTCATCACGTTCCATGGACTTGTGTACATTCAGGTTCTTAAGATGGTCTTGAACCAGATCCTCATGTACAGTGGGCCCAAGGTGTAGGTTTTCACAGTCCCTGTGCCTGCCTTCCACGGCTTGGGTGCTGCGGTCAGAGCCTTTGCCAGTGAAGACCGAGGCAAAAAACCATTCAGAACCTCAGCCTTCTCCAAGTCCTGTGTAGCCAGTTCTCCCGAAAGTTTCAGAAACCTAAGGATGTAAGGGTATAAAAGGAGCACTGTATCTGAATAGACTTTGGCAATCGCTTGATCACATTGATTGTCTCCGCGTTGTCCGTGACTCCTGCATCGACAGTCTCGAACCACATATTCTCCTACAGTGGGCCCAAGGTCTTCATTCCCACAGTCCCTGCATTTGCCTTCCAAGACTTGGGTGGTGTGGTCAGAGCATTTGCCAGTGAACACTGAGGCAAAGAAGTCATTGAGAACCTCAGCATTCTCCAAATCCAGGGTAGCCAACTCTCCTGATGATAGCTTCTGGATAGGGCCCACATTGTCCCTACTCTGTCTTTTTTTTGCAATGTAACTACAGAATCCCTTCCTGTTACCTTTCAATCCCTAGCCAAGTTTAATTCTAACTGGGCCTTAGCTTTTCTGACCTGGTCCCTAGGTCCCCGGACAACATCCCTGTATTCTTCTCAGGCTGCCTGTCCCTGCTTCCACCTTTTATAAGCTTCTTTTTTCCCCTCTAAGTTTCCTCAGCAGCTCCCTATGCATCCATGGAGATCTCCTGGCCTTCCTGTCACATTTCCTTGCAGTTCGGATGCAACACTCCTGAGCTTGGAGCAGGTGATCCTTGAATATCAAACAGCATTCTTGGGCTTTGTCCTGAAGAGCTTTATTGCATGGTGTAGGTGAAGAGGGTTTTGAGCTTGATCAGAGCATGCTGAACGTTCTTGAGTCTTTGGTGAACTGACCTTGAATGAGGTGGAGCGAAAAGAATGAAAACAGGATGTAGGAGGAGGAACTTGGAAAAGGAAATGAGGAGGACAGGAAGGTGACGAAAGACCAGCTAGCCAATTGACAGCTTGTGTTGTGCGCACGGACAGCAGCAATTAACCAATTGCATTGAAGCTTTGAGTGCATAGACATAATTTTAACATATATAATCCATGTAATCTTGAATAAAGGGGTCTTTGGTTCTCAAGATACCAGAGTCCATGCAATTAATCTCCACAGCATGGAACCTTACTAAGCAGGTTCCTGAAGAGGCCAAAGTCTGCTCTCTTGAAGTCCAGGGCACTGAGCTTGCTGCATGCTCTTCTCACTGTCCTGTGGATCTTGAACTCCCCCATCTCATGACTGCTACAACCAAGGCTGCCCTGGAGCCCCTCCCTGCTGGTGAGCAACAAGTCAAGCATAGCACCTCGCCTTGTCGGCTCCACTATTACTTGCAGGAGAAAGTTGGCTTCCAAACAATAGAGGAACCTCCTGGATTCCTTGTGCCTGGGCGTACCGTCCCTCCAACAGGTATCAGGATGGTTGAACTCCCCCGTGATGGCAAGGGCCTGCAAGTGTGCGTTTATTAACCTGCCAAATCCGCCTAGCTTTTTTGAGGTTCTCTCCTTTAACCAGAAGGACTAATGAAAAAATATCTGAGCTCCAGAGCCCCTGACCATCTCTCTTAGGGCTCTGTAGTCCCTAATGTCCTCCAGGCTACTGCTATCTGTATCACTATAGAAGTGAGTAATAGAAGTGGGTAATAGTGGGACTTACTAGACCAGACAGCCTCTTAGCAACATTCCTGATCTGAGTCCCTGGTAGGCAACCCACCTCCCTTGGGACTGGGTCAGGCCAACAGATGGGTGCACCTGTTCTTCTCAGAGTAGAGTCCCCTACTACTATAACCCACTGCTTTTTCCTGGAGGCCTCAGTAGTGATCCTCCTTACAGGTGCATCAGTAGGATTTTCATTTGTCGAGGTACGAGTTTCCTCATTAGTCCCCTACAGAGCGGCAAAGCGGTTCTGGGTGGGGACATCAGATTTTAGAGGAAGCCCCTTGCTTTTAGTTGTCCTTTTCCTCCTATTTTTTTTTTTTTTGGTTACTATCCACCTTCCTGGATTAATGCCCTCCTTTTCTGGATGTGCTATGATGGGCACTCGTGGCCCCTGCACAGTTTGGGCATGGAGCAAGAAGTCCAGCTTCCTCCCAGTTTCCCTTAGGTCTTTCAGCCTACTGAGTCTCCCGCAGCTCAGCCATCTGCTGCAGAAGGACCTCCACCAGGGCGCACCAAGTGCAGCCGTGCCACCAGCACAGGCACTTTCTATACCCCGAGCTCTGAGCTGCTGCCTCCCCTTTCATCAGCTCTGTCTGGTACCGACGCTGCCACCGCCGGGGCAGCCAGGGCAGAGCTCCCCGACCAGGCCCTGGGCCTGAGGTGAGCGGCGAGCCCTCACAATTTTGCCCTGTGCATGCTCGCCCATCCTGCGCAAACTGCCGTGCCACTCTCTGTTCCTGCACTCCCTCAAGCGGGTTTTCCCTGCTCAGGGTGGTGACCCTGCAGGTCACTGTGCACATCAGCAGAGCTGCCTGGTCTTGGGCATGAGCTGGTGACAGGTCGAGGCTGCCTCGGTGGCTCTTGCTGCTCTGAATTGAAGCTCCTGGACGCGGTGTAGCCCCTTGCTCCAGTGCTGATGGTGTTCTCTCTGGAGCCACTCACCTCAGCAAATGACTGCTAGTGTCCGATGGTGACTGGTTTGAATCAGCCACTGTCACTCCTGGCGCCGCCCCCTGTAAAAAACGTATTTGTTGATGTACGAAGATCGAAAGTTGCAAGTCATATTGCGCTACAGCATCCTGAACGCTAAGGTTAAAGAAAAATTAACTTTCTAAAAGAGTTTTGATATACAAATCACTAAACAAAACAAGCTTCACAATAGGAAAGGGGAAATAACCCAAGTTATTAGTAATGTATTTCTCATGAGTGAACTTTCTACAAATTTCAAAGCCACTTTATATCAAAATAAAGAGATTTAAAAAATGCGATCTGCTGCAAGAAATGTATTCTGGAATAAATAAAGTTTTAAAAGTAAAAATAAAGAAGGTTCCTCTGAATCCAAAGAAAAATGTCAGTGTCCCCAACAGGGTTATAACTGATGACAAAGAATAGTAATTTTCCTGCCTGTGCAATCTGTCTTATTCAGTGTCCTTGGCCTAAGGAATGATTGAGGATTTAGGATGCCAAAAAATTTAGTATTTTGAAATTATAGGAAAAATTAGAAAAATTAGCTGGTGAATACAGGCCTACAGCTTCTTGTATGACAAAATAATCAGAGAAGCTCAATGTCAAAGCTTCTGCTCCATGCAGGATGACATCAATCCAAGCTTCTAAGGGAAGGGAAAACCATTTTGCTCAGACAGATATTAAACCTTCCTTGAATCTGAAATATATGTCCCCTATTAGAACAGTCATTCATGCTCTTCAGAAGAATTGTCTCCTATAGTAGCTCTTAGATGAAACCAGGACAATTGAAAATGTTTATGAAAGATGGATATATTTGATATCATGATCTGTAAGAGCTTGAGAAGTCACTAAAACTTTCAGAGTCCACTCAGAAGTTGAAATGCCTTGTGAATTACAGCAAGACATAAAAAAAAATTTGTGATAATAGAATATAGATATTTCAGATCTGTGAGTCATCTGAAAGGTTCTCATTTCTATTGAAAAGACTCTGGGGGAAACAGAGCTTGGTCTTGTTGCATAAAGAGTTTCTGTAAGATGTTTAGTCTCACCCTCATGTCTTGGGCAAATGCAACATGCCTATGTTTTATGTCTCTCACTGCACAAGTCATCTTCCATGGCAAGAATGATCTTAGTGGGGAAGGAGGTCAAGTTTGTATATGGGGCCACAGGCAACACTGAATGAAGCAGCTGCAGAACCAGTTCCCAAGAGCGACTGACCATTCACAGGACTGTAAGTCAGAAAGATGGCAGAGAAGTGAGAGTGGCCTGGAGAAGAGCCCTTTGGAGCATTGTGCTTGAGGGAGGGGAAGGAGGATGCAGCTCCAGGCTGCAGAGTCTGGCCTGGAACGGAACAGGCGAGGCACTGCTGCACAGCAGGCACCCCATGTCAGCATAGAACAAAGATACCTTTTTTACCCCTCCCTTTATATAGAAACCCCTCAATTATATCTTAGCAGTAAAGATTCTGAGACAAATAGATGAATGGATCTGATTCCACTAGCACAGAGCACCAGTATGCATGTAAATTAGTTTTAATTATAAGATGTCTAATCTTTTGACATAACTCATATTTTGGAAGGCCCTCAAAAATATTTCATAGAAATAAAGGTGCCTTTCTTTTAATTACAAACTAAGTTATGCATTTGAAAAATTGAAAATTCTTAAAAATGTAGTTATTCTCTACTGACTACTGAATTTTAAAGTATCATTAACTGGAATAGATAAAACAAGATTAATTTAAATCACATTATGTCAGTAATGGATCAGAAACATTTTTGCAGGCTCCTGTCTGAAGGCCTGGGCTGCGTCCCTCCATACACAGACAAATCCTCATAGACCTGCTGGTTTCCCAAAGTACTGCAGTAGACCATTCTTGTACTTGCTGGACCCCTGTATCCCCTGGCTGCAGCCTATGTGACTTCTCCTCTGCAGCCTCTTCCCATGCCACAGCAAAGCCTTGCCCATGGCACTTGTGGGCCAGCTCCATTCTCAGAGCTTTCCTTGCACCAAAGAAGTGGGAAGCATTGACTACTCTCCTCAGGCACCGCAGCAGTGGCAGCTGGTGCTGTCCTTCTTCCCCTGCCTTGCAGTCCCTCCTGCTTTCCTGCCCAGGTCTGACCGGGGCAAAGAGCCACTGGGACCTGCCTGCCCTGCACAGGGGACCCAGCCCTGAAGCTCTGCACTCCTGGCTTCCTAGGGTGCCATATCCTCATTCCCCCATTGCAGTCCCCCACCAGGCTCTTGCCCAAAAGCACAGTCTGGAGAGAGGGGACACAAGCCTGTGGTCCAGAGGAGGACACTGAAAGGAGCAGACACAGCCCTGGGGTGGCATTTGGCCACAAGGACTGCACGGGTCCAGCCAGGACTTGAGCAGTGCTGCTGCTGCTGGCACTGGAACCAGCTCCCAGGGCACAGCAGCATTTTCCTTCCAGATGCTGCTGCCCTTCACCAACTGTCAGCACACAGTGGTATGTGAAAGGGCTGTGGGGATGATTGGGAAGCTGGCCGATTTGACGGCCAAGAGTTCCTTAGTGCAGGTAAGGAGGCAGGCACCATCCATCCAGGCTGTCTCCCCTTCCCTGCCCGCTGTGCACAGCAGCCTGCAGCTCAGATATGCCTGTGAGGTGATCCTGGGCACCAGCTGAGGCATTCAGCAGGTCTCTGCCCTGGGCAAAGGAGGCAAGACGGGTAGCTGTCCCTGCCCTGCTGCCCAGCTTGCTGCTTTGGGAGGGCCCTCCACAGCTCTGACCCACCATGTCTATAAATTGAAGAGACATCAATTTGATAGATGGACACCTCAGTGGATAAAGAACTGGCTGGATGGCCGCATGCAAAGAGTTGTGGTCAATAGCTCAGTGTCCGGTTGCAGACCAGAACAAGTGGTATCCCTCAGGGATTGGTGTTGGGACTGATCTTGCTCAACGTCTTTGTGACGTGGACAGTGGGATTGAGTGTGCCCTTAGCAAATCTGCTGATGACACCAAGCTGTGTGGTTCATTTGATGTGCTGGAGGGAAGGAATGCCATCCAGAGGGACCTTGACACACTTGTGAGGTGGGCTGATGCCACTCTCATGTAGTTCAACCAAGTCAAGTGCAAGGTCCTACACTTGGGTTGGAGCAATCCCAGGCACAGCTACAGGTTGGCCAGAGTAGAGATTCAGAGCAGCCCTGTGGAGAAGGACTTAGGGGTGTTGGTCAATGCAAAACTGAACATGAGCCGGCTTCAGAGTGTTTGCAGCCCAGAAAGCCAACCGCATTCTGGGCTGCATCAAAAGCAGCATGACCACCAGGCTGAAGGAGGCTCCTGCCCCTCTACTCTGCTTTCGTGAGACTTCACTTGGGGTATTGCGTGCAGTTCTGGTGTCCTCAACATAAAAAGGACACAGAGCTGCTGGAGCAAGTCCAGAGGACTGTCTCTCTGTCCCTGGTACCTTGGTACCTGAGCTGCTAGTGGGACCCAGGAGCCGCACAGTGTGGGGAGCTCTGCAGGCCTGGAGAGACTCACTGCCGTCTTTGTTTCAGCTGCTGGCCTCCAGCAACGTGACACTAAAGAAGTCTGCTGGGCTGTACAAAATCCAGAGGTCCCTGATGCATATGAGGCAAATGCTGCTCTCGCTAGTGCTCAGAGGCCTTATCACACTGTCACAGAGACCTGACGCAGTGAGCAGGGCATAGTCAAGTGAAGCTGTGTTGGCAGCCTGGGGCTGGACAGTGGGTAATGTGGTGGCTTCACTTGGGTTGGGATGACAGCTCCAAATGCCTTCAATGTCTCCTCATGGGCCCCAGTCGCATCAGTGCATCCATGGCCACTGTGTGCCAGGAGGCTGCTGTAGGGATTCCTATGCCTCTGGCCAGGCAGCCAGATGGAAAGCTGGTGCTCAGTGGCCAGAGCATTTTTGCCAGGGTGGTCTTTCACCACTTAACAAAAATGAAATTCTGTGTTTTGTACAGGCAAGAAAAATGCTGGTCCTGCTGCTGGACATGATGGAGACCCTGGCAAATGCCCATACTGAACACAAGATGAAGGCCCTGGTTATGTTCAGAAACGTGAGGGGTCATATGAAGAAGCTTGAGGCCAGCCCCACTGCTCCGCAGCTGTCCGAGAAGCTCTGGCAGCTCTGATGAATTAAGGCTGCTTTGAGTTGCCTGATTCCCATTGATGGGCCCACTGCAAGGACAACTGCCTGTCAGCACAGCCCTGCAGCAGCACTTAGCAGGGCTGTGCCCCTCTGCATGCTCCTGTGCTCTCATGGGGATGGCTTCTAGGCTCTGCACCCCAGCGTGGCTTCTGACTGGCAAGGTTGATGCCTCTGGGAGACACTTCTCAGCCACGCTGAGGCCCTCTCTCCTACCTGCCTTCAGGATGTTGAAAGAGGCACTTCTGGGTCCTGGCAGTGGGACAGAGCGGTCTCAGGACCTCCAGACCCTGCTCTGGCTCCTGGCTGGGAGATGGAAATTGCCTGAAGTGGAAGGGGAGTGTGGTGCTGGGACAAGGGACCGGTCTGGGAGACTGGGGAGGGTCTGTGCCAGCGCCGTGCCCTTGTGCTCTTTCCAGATGGGTGAGGACAGAAGCAGCACTGAAGAATATGGATGTGCGTCAGAGCCTGCTGCACCTAGACAATGCTCAGGTCACAGTTCGAGAGGCAGCCGTGAGGTTAGTCCAGCCCTCTTTTGGCAGCCTGGTCTCAGTCCCAGCCACTGCACTGGCAGTAAGGGTCAGTCCTGTGGCCGCAAGAGCCCTGACTGCCCAGTGCTGGGCCTGTGTAGCAAGGAGCTCTGTGCTTCCCCCTCCCACCCCTGCCCCCGCAGCGGGGCTCCATGGCACCTTGCTCAGTGCCACTGATACAAAGGGTTAACCAATGTACAGGGAGGTTAGTGTTAAGCCATTTGTGTGACAATGTTACTGCTTGTTCATGCTTATTGTACTCGGCCCTGTATGCTAGAACATGATGTAAGGACATAGCTATTGTTAAGAGGTAGGGACCTTGAGTTGGTTCCCGTCCTTTGGTCTCCCAGGCCAGCTGAAATTGGCTCTGTGGTTTTGACAATGACCAAGCCTCCGGGAAGCATGCATAACGACTAGAGGCTCAAGGAAGACTCATTTACTTCATCTTGAGACCCTCGCCCACGACCACCAGGAGGCACTGCGCAAGTGCAAAGGATCTTTTAGCTCATTATAATACGAAGCGAGGATAGGACATGAATATGTATAGGCATGTTGTGCAACCTCATGCATATGTATAAATTTAGAGGATAAATGTAAAGGGAAACAACGCTGAAGTGCGCATGCCTTTGGAGGAATGATCCCCCATGCGCCTCAGTGCTGAATAAAGCATACCTACTTTACAACTTTAACAAGTTGTGGAGTCTGTCCACATATCACCACCTGTCCTCTGGTCTTGTCCTTCCCTGGGGTCACCCTGCTGTTGTGTGGCGGGGGGGGGGGGGGGGGGGGGGGGGGGGGGGGCAGCAACTGTCAGAGCCAGGGCCCTGCTGCCGGGAGCATGCTGAGCAGCAGTGGGGCTGATGGAACTCTCGGCCCAATGCTGGCCACGCGACACCTGAGAATCAGCAGCCCGGAAGCAATGCAGGAGACTTGCAGCGAAGAGTAGGGGCAGCGGTGTGGGTGCCGGGACTGGTGGGGCTAGCGGCAGAGCCTGGGCAGAGTGCTGCCATGCCCTGTCCTGCTCCAGGGAACAGCTCGGAAGCATTTGTTCCATTCCTGAGCAGCAGTTTCCAGGGGATACATCTGTTCTGCCTGCGCCTCCTGACCAGGAAAAGGGATGGTTAAGTGTGGCATGGTCTGGAGGGAATGCCTGCGGGTCTCTGCAGATCGGTGCATTTCAGCTCTGCTCTCTTTCATTCTGTAGCAGTCCTCTGGCTTTCAGCAGAAGATAAACTCCAGGTCTTGTCCCTGTCAGTTCAGACCATGCACATGGCCAAGATGGGTACAGTTGCTGCGGGCACAGTGCTGCTGGCTCTGAAAAGCTAGGTGTTGTGGTTTAAGTCCAGTCAGTAACTCAGAACCATGTAGTCACTCGCTCACTCTCCTCCTTCCTGTTCCCCGCCCCCCCCCCCCCCCCCCCCCCCCCCCCCCCCCCCCGCTCCCGGAGGGGTGGGGTAGAGAATCAAAAGAGTGTAACTCCTACGGATTGAGATAAGAGCAGCCCAGTAACTAAGGTATAACACAAACCACTGCTGCTACCACCAATAATAATAACAATAAGGGAAATAACAAGGGAAGAGAATACAACCACTCACCACCCACGGCCCGATACCCAGCCCAACTTGAGCAGTGAACTAGCCCTTCTGGGTAACTGCCTCCAGTTTATATACTGGGCATGACGTGCTGTGGTATGGAATACCTCTTTGGCTAGTTTGGGTCAGGTGTTCTGTTTCTGCTTCCTCCCAGCTTCCCCTCCTTCCTGGCAGAGCATAAGACTCCGAAAGTCCTTGGTCAGACTAAACATTGCTAAACAGTAACTAAAAACATTGTAGTTATCAGTGCTGTTCCCAGGCTTAAACTCAAAACCACAGCACTGCACCAGCTACTAAGAAGGAGAAAAAATGACTGCTACTGCTGAATCCAGGACACTAGGCAAAAGTGAAGCTCTGTTTAAGAAAATGGCTGTTTATGATTAAAGCTCTAACCACAAGCCGAAGGACATAGAGTCCTTCATACGCAGTGCAGAAAGGGCAGTGGTTTTGTCCCATCTAATTATGATCTAATTAGCTTAATAAGACAATATTCGCTCATGTCTTAAACCATGACATCACCTATCAGTCTGTGGTTTCTAAGTTTACTTACAAACTCCTGTAGAAAACTTTTATCAGACTTTTTCAAAAGGATAAATTCTGTCAATTTGTTTTTTTTTCAGTCTAGCTTGAAGGTACTTCCAAAGAATATGAATATATTAGAGAAAATTGATTTGTAGCAGTTGTCTGTATCCCAGTTTTCATTTTACCACCCTCCACTACTGAGCAAAGCTTTTGAGCTGTAGTATCCATGGAATGAAAGTATATATTGTGGATTCCATATGGGTGACGGTGCAAGAGGACCTGAGAGCATATGTCACGATAAGCTTACCTTTGGATCAGAGATGGTTATTTTTCACTGCCTTCTTACACTTACTAGAACACCTTCATATAGTGGAGGCAAAATGAGAACTCCCTTGGCTCCAACTGAGATACTTGGGTTAAAAGTCATTGCCAGCCTGCATCTGTTTTTTTGCTTGGGGGAAATTTCCCATTTTCATACCGTAGTACAATTCTTAAGAAACCATGTGGCCATTGTTATGAAGGAATTCTTTCTAAGCAGACATCTTTTTCCATCTTGGCCTCTCTTTGAAGCTTGCCTTGGGCGCATCTGCATGAGCAGGCTGATGTACAAAGCCACTGAATCAAAAGGAGGCAGCAGGGGATTATGAAGAGTATGAAGCGACATCCAGCCCTATCCCTTTCTCCCTGACATGCAGTATGCCAAGTGAAGGCTGGAAACAAGTACAGAATCCATCTCAACACCACAAAATACTAGTCAGTGGTTTGGCCACTGTCTGAGACTGCTGGTGACCCATAATTTTCTCCCTGTTTCCTCTGATATCCTGCTTGCCAGCAACTCTGCTATTTCTTGAATCACAGCCCAGGCCACCTTTGTGCTAGACGTGAGCACACTGCTATCTGCTCATGTTTGTTGTAAAACATTTCAAATGCAGTTATACAATGATAATACAATTGTACTGGAAATTGAATAACTGCATTAGCTGAACTAGTAAAGTTTTTCTTCTTTGGGCACAGCATCATGACATGGAAAAAACAGTCCCTGGAGTATGGCCGTTCATGTTTGCATGCAACAGACTACAGAGGTGAACTGTAATATTTTTTCATGGTTTACCACTGCCTTGCACAGCAGGGACCCAATCCATGGCCCAATACCCTAAGCATCCCAAAAGTGCTGCTGTAACTATGCAACATCTATTAATGCTAGCAGGAGAAGTATCATCCATTTTAAGCTCTGATTTTGTACAACGTTCATCTTTTTTTTTAACAGGATTGAAAAAACCCTAAAGTCATACCATTCAACCAAACCCAGTTAAAACAGTGCTCAGTTATTTCTGGAATATGCAGGCAAGAGCCTGTGTAGACTGAGACCAACAACCAAAACCTATCTTGTTAGAGAAGAGAGCCCCCAACACCAATCGGTGCGTTTTGGAGCACTGATGCTCCGATAGTACTTGCACTTCACCTCTGAAGTACCACAGAGCTGCTTGCAGGGTGCATGAACAAACAGGTTTTATCTTTACAAACTGCATGACAGCCTTTTCACAAAAGCCTACATTTCATCTGAATACTAATGCTGGCATTGTGTTGACTTTACAATGCAGAGTTCTCACACTTCCACTATCAGCTCAACCACCATAAAAATTTCCTTCATTACTGCTAGAGCCTCACATACCAAAACCCTCCCTTGCAGGAAACTACATGAATTTCCACACTGACAACAAGCAAGATCTGACAAGTAAATATTCTGTTGCAATGAGATTTGAAATCTGGACTTCAAATGCTTTAATCTCCAGAGGATATTGCATAATAGACTTTTTCACATGAAGATTCAAAACTTTGTGTCCCCTTTACAAAGCCACAGAAAGAATCACTGAAGAGTGTGAAATTAGACAATTAGAGAAAAATATTTAGTATATATACCTTTGCAAAAAGCCAAAGATAGGAAAAATCTTTAAAGTACTTTGAAAGAGAAAGAAAAAGTTCCTGTGTCCTCAATAACATGAAAGCAAATCCAAGAGTGCCATGACTTCCAAGTTGTTCAGATAATATGAAAACTATACAGTATCAATACCAGCCCTGTCCTCATGGAATAATGAGAATTTATCCCACAAAACCAAATTAAAATTCTAATTTGAGAAACAATGCTGTTTGTTGCAGATTACCTTTATTGGTGCTTTACGAATACCAAAAGCCCTTTTAGGGGAGAAATGCTGTCTGCCAAGGTGGGGAAGGAACACAGAGAGAATGTGCTGTGTTTTCCCAATACCAAACTCAGAACATTTTCCTTTAGGGTCACAGGGCAGGTTTCAGCACTTTCAGGCTGTAATATACTGCAGAACTACTACTGCCCAGCAGGGAGATGTAGTTTATAGAATCATGGCCTTCTCCTCTGTTGTGTCCACAGTTCAGCACCAATTCTAGGGAACAGGATAAAATTGAGCTGTGTGATATGGGAGGTGTTATTTCCATGCTTCAGACCTTTTCTGTGCATTATGTCTATAAAGCCCTGAGATCAGTTCAGCGAGCAATGAACTGTGCCTGAACTGTACCACAGGCACCAGTACTGTTCCATGATTACCTTATGCCCTCTTTTTATGCTTTATCTGTTATCTGTGTGTATAACAAGTATATTTCCACTTTCCATTTCATATGAACCTCATAATTTCAATGCCCTACATGTCACATTACACCACACGCACCTATACCCATGCCTTGGTGGGCAGCAAACACATGTGAAAGACCCAATTGTTAGTGCCTGTCAAAATGCTGAAAGGCTTAACTATAATCACCTATCCCTTCGTGGGTGTGGATTTCTTTCCTTTACCCACACACTGAATTTCATATGCTTTTTGGAACATGGTAGCTGTGAGGCGGGTGCCTGTCTGCCATTTTGGTTAAAATCAGCCAGCATTTTAAGAAATTACTATGGGAAAGGGTAACCAGCAGAAAAGGCAAAATGACTGCATGAGCTGTGTATCCTTTGGAAATCAGGAAATTAAATAAGTAATTGGATTATGTAAAAACTGACTTTGTGTAAGTGGGTCTGAATTAATTCAAAGGATTAATATTTGTGAAAAGAAAGAAGGAAAAACTCATGATCCCATTTATTTTTCCTTCCCAACTATCTGCTGCCAGCACAGACTAGTGTTTCTCTTCTCTTTACTGCAGTTCATTTTCTCTTCAGGCAGGAATATATTCTAATCTGAGCTATTGCAGGAAATTCTGTAGATGTTGTGGAGTTGCTGCATATTTTAACCAAAGTAACTAAACTCAGAAGAAATATAAATATATATTTTGTCTTTTTATTTTGCTTCTTTTTCAGTTCTGTGCCAAGCCTTTCAGTTCTTTACAGCTGCATTACTGCATCAAGTCTCCACTTCAGAGGAATATTCCCCAAAGTGCCTGTTCCTTGAAACAGTGTTTTCTTTAAAAGGCAGAAATTACTTTGTGGTCTGACACTGGAATACCTGAGGGATTTCTACTGAACCTGCCATGTGAATGTTGACAGAATCAGCAAGAGACAGATAGAAGCTTTACTCTTCTAAACAGGGTCGTGGAAATGCCACTGTATTTATAATGGAATGTATAAACCCCCAAATCCTGTTTTCGTTGTTCAAGAACTTGCTTAAACTAAACTAAACAAAAAACACCTGTGCAGCAGTTCTGTTAGATTATAACAAGAACAAAGGAATAATCAATATGCTAGTCACAGTCTATAGCAATCCCCTTCCAAAATTTCTTGGTTCTCCACTGGACTGTTTTATGTCTAATGCAGAAGGCTTATCATTCACAGGTGTATTATAAGCAATAACAAGGTCTGCAATAATAAAGCAGTCACTGAACTTTGGTTGACAAAATACTCTAGGCTCATCTTCATTTGGAATGCATGTGGAGAGAGCAGATAAAACAGCCAAACCCAATTCTATTCATTTTTAAGTAATTAAAAACCAACAGTGCCAAGCAGAACCTGAAACACTTTAGAAAAGTGCACAATAAAGGTGGAAAGAGAATGAGGGGACAGGCCCAAGTCAATGAATAACTAAGATTAGATTAGGATAGATTAGGATAGATTTATACCTCATTTTGATCCACTTCTCTTTAAAAAAGGTAGTGAATTACATCAGATGTGTGCATGCTCCATCATGCTGCATGCTTTCCTAAATCTTCTTTCTTCCTAGAAAGAAAAAAAGACACAAAAAAAATTGAAAGAAATGTATGCTACTCTCTTCTTTCTTGGAAAAAGACTGTGGGACAAAATGAGGTATGCGAGACCTTTACCATTAATTCTACAGTGGCAACATGACTAAATTTGCATTTGACATCTGTGCACACAACAAAACCTGGGGCACAGAGGGCAGAAATTCAGATGCACACACACACACAAATAGTGGGAATATGCAGAAGCCAAGAGTCCTACAGTGCTGAGGACCCCATTAAGGAAGGGTACCATGACATATCTCTTCTGTCCTTTTCTGGGTTGCTTGTATAAAAATATCTCTAACCCACTTCTGTTCCTTTGCTGTGCAATTGAGGGTATGTCAACACAGCATTCAAAAGCATAATTTTGGATTGTGTGAATATACCCAACTTTTAAAATATCTAGCTTGTGTACTCAAAACACTGTAGCTGTGGATGAAGTCCAATGCATATTTTCTGACAGTGTTGCCAGAAAATATAAACTACTGAAATTTGGTCCAGACTGGTTCCCATTATAGAACTCATTCAACTCCATTTTCTTTTCAAAAGTGTGGATAAACTAGCCACAGACATTAAAAACAAACAAACAAGAAAAAGCAAACCAAAAAACCAACCAACCAAAAAAAAACAAACAAAAAAAACCCCAAAACAAACAACCCCCCAAGCCCCAAACAAACAAACAAAAAACCCCTATCCAAAAACCCAAACCAAAACCAAACAAACAAAAAAAAACCACCCCAAAACCAAAAAAGAGACTAAACCAAAAAGAGAAAAAGAAAAGAATACAACTCTTTGTTTGGGTTATTCTGACCATAGTACTGTGACACCATATCTAGTGGCATCAGTATTGTAGCCAACAGCAATAAATTAAATGTACTTGGGACCACGCTGGCTTGGAGGCCAACTGGGACATGACAGCCAACCAAGACAGGACAGTCACCCCTCCATACTGGCTGATTGCGCCCATACTGCTCACTGAGAAAGTCTCTGGCCTGTGCCTGTTCCTGATCCACAGCCAGGATTTCTGTATGAGTAAAAACACTATCAAAATTGTGCCAGCACAGTGTTGAAGTGAACCAGAGACCAAGCTAAAGGATTGAATCTCTGCTCACTCACACTGCTTAACTCTTAGTATGGCTACTTCTGGGTCTCTCCAAGACACCCAGGGATAGCCTGGGGGAGAACTCACACCAAGGATTGTATGCAACAGTCAGTAGAGGTATAATTAGAGGTATAATTCCAACAATCCCAGCTTCAGACCCACAAACTCTTCCATGTATTTTCTTGCTGTGCCTCAGGGTATGCCGCGCACCTTGTTTCACACTGTGCAAACAAGGCTGCCGGTACCTGTGACACACGTATCACGTTATTTCATGATATTTATGGGTTTGGGCCTCACAAGCTTCACTTGACAAGTCAGTGTACTAGATGAAGAGCTTGCCCTGAGTTTGCTCTGCATGTGAGCCAGTTTGTGTGAGCCCCAAATTGCTGGGTAGCACCCTTTTATTAAGCAGTACAGAAACAGTTTGTGAGATTTTGCAGAGATGCAGAATAAAAACCTGATTCTTCTAGTCTCATTTTTACATCAATTACATCTAGAGCTTTCCCTTCCTCACCCTAAAATATTCCCTCTGCAACTTCCATAGCTTGGGCAATATGAACTTCAGTGTAGTAGTCCCTTCAGATCGCTTAACAGACCTTCTTATGTACTGGGCATTTACAGGTAGGATGTGATGCCCTCTGAACTGTCTGGTACTTTGGGTTAAAGTGGCCCACAAATCCAGGTCTGCAGGTCTAGACCACAAAGCTCTATGTTTGCCCTAGAGCAAACATAGTTTGAAAATACCATTCTTCCAATTCACCCCTTGTCTCTCTCTTCCCTCATTTAGTTCAGCTGAGGCTGAAAGTATGAGAATGGGATGTCAGTAAGCGACTGTCCCACAGACTCGCTTATATTGCTCATGTTTGACCCCCAGTTGTCTGGTTGCTGTCCAGATGAAGAAACCAACCAGAAGCAGCACCAGGAAATTCACACTTGGCTTCCAAGGAGGCCTGTTTTTTTGTAGCTAAGAGGCACAAAATGTGGGCTGCTCTGCATTATGAAGAGAGATACAGATGGTGTAAGACAGCTCAGAATAATTGAGAGGGAACCTCAGGATAGACCTTACATATCAATGTAGATATATGCTTCCTTTGCACATGGTGCACACCACAGCATATAGATGCAACAGAAGCTCTTCATCCCGTAAAAGCTCATGCCTTGTACATAAAAACCTACCACCACACAGCTAAAGTGAAGCAATCAATAATCTTTCCACTATATCTATTTCTTGACTTTGACAAGGTTCCTGACTGATCAAAAATTAAAATTGTTGTCTCTTAACTTACAGACCCAAAGCAATTTTAGTTTTGCTGGGTACCCAGCAAAGGGCAGAGGATTATCTTCCTACTTTTTGAATGACACTGAGGCTATTTTGTTTTAATTAATTAATTAATTAGTGTGGCCATACTGCAGTTGGAATAAGAAGTTTTCACTGTATTATACTTTTCCCCCTTTCCTAAAGCTGTTTCTACTTTCTCACTGCAAACCTTCTAGCTGTAAATTATTTCTGGATTTCAGATTTATACAGAAATATGTATAAACCAAATGAAGAAAAATGAAAATATATTCATGCAGCTGTTTCTTCCTATCACCTTTAATCTTTCATGCGCTTTAAAATATGTGCTTCCCACAAAGGGAGAGAGATCTATTTTTGCTTTATGTGAATATAAAAGTAATTTGTTGCCATAGCAATATTTTTCCATCCAAATGCTCTGAACACTACAGTTGCTTCAGGTTTTGGGCAAGCTGTAACTATCCCCAAAAAACATGTAAAGTGTTATGCTACAATAACCTCTTCAGTTCCATTATAATCACATCTTTCTGTTAGGCATTATTAACAAAAAATAATTCAGTACAGATGTTTATGCCTATACAAGCTTACTCCAGAGACCACTTTCAAAATCACTTGCTTGCATCTTGTTTAATTCAATTTGCTTTAAATTTATGTAGAATGGACTGAGAAAAAAACCTCCAATCTCTATCCAGTGGGCTAAATTCTGAAGCCCACAGGAACAGTGCAAAGACCTAAAGAAAGATGTTAATCTCTGCGTGCTCTACATTCTCAAATCCTCTCCCCCTCTCATAGTGCTCTTTAGTAGGGTTCTCAGAGATGTTAGCCCTGTACATTTCCATAGCAACCCTCTCTGAAGAGTGGAACAATTTGTTAAAATTGTTGCAGTTCATCCTTGGTAAACAGCGGTACCATAAAGACAGATAGAAGACGCCTCCCAAACCTTGGGCTAGGAATCTCAGAAGCACCTTTTTTCACCTTAATTTTGATCTTGTCCTGGGAACAGTGACTTCCATGGCTCTGGGAGGGTATTTCATGCAAGTTGGAACTATGGATTATGCCATTAAAAACACAATGCCTGCTTGAAGCTCACTATGTATTCTTATTACAGTATTACATAATGTTTAAATACAAATCTAACATCCAAATGAAACATAATCCTTAATAACCTCCCCCCTCCACCCCCCAAACCCAGAACACACAGATGTTGGCAGCTTTCCACTCTCTTCCACCTACACCTGACGATTTATCAACACGGGATTTGTATAAATTGAGGTCGACTGCCCTATCCCACTGACAATGCTCCCAGGCATGATGCCACATTAAACTCCATCAAAACCTCCACACTGGCCACCTGGTGCTCATACATTCCATGAAATTCTCCAGATGTGACTGAAGCTGAATCACTGTGCAGATTTCATTTGGAAAGAAGGCACTGTATGCGTGCATGTTGTTTTCTTACTGTTTCTGACTGGATGGGAGTTGTGCACATGTAACTGTACTTGTTACCTGGCATGCATTTTCACCAACTGCTTGTTTGTCTGTTTTGCTGCACACTCCGGAGCCCGTGTAGCCTTGTTATATGCTCAGGAGCCTGTGGACCCCTAGGGGATATTTATTACATACCCCACAGGGCCCTAGACTGGTAAGACTAAAATATAAGCACTAAATAAACATGTTTGTTACAGACCAGACATGCTAACACAGTATCTTAATTCTTAAACAGGCTATTATATGTTTTGTTAATCCAGATATAAGTTGTGATTTACTGTTGTATTTAAATTGTCACCATCTATTTAAAGTGGACATGAAATGCAAAATTATCTTTTTTTTTTTTTCCACTCTTTCATGGCCAGCCTGAAATGCAACGTGCCTTTTATACTTTTGAAGACAACTGGCTCTTCTGCAGATGGCACTTATTTTATGCAAGCACTTACACTGGTAGTGCCAGCTTGTGTCTTTATATATACCAAGACAGAGAGGGAAAGGAGACAGGACAAAACAGCAATATAGTTGCAAGTCCATGAAGAGGGATCAGAGAGTCTTCAGTAGATACTTGCAGTATATAAACTGACATAACACGCTTGCCTTGTTGAAGTTTCATGGTCAGCTTAATACAAACTAAACCCACATATACAAACCTACGAGTGTTCTCACCTTCCCTTTTGCCCCAGTCTGCAAATTTCTGTCTGCTCCCTTCTGCCAGCATTATAGCAAGACTGAGAAATCAATCTAGCAAAAGCATTTTTCTGTTTTTGAGTTTTGCCAAGTTATTTTCCAGACCTGGCTGATCATGCAGCCACGTAAACCCCAGTGCAGGAGTGAAATTGCCCCTTTTAAGGGCATCACACACAGTGCAAATGGAGGTCAGTTAATACCTATTGTGAAAGAACAGTCTTAACTGACTATATTTCCTATCGATGAAGTTCTCTAAGGGGTAATAAACAAAATAACTATCAATCAGTATGCATCAGGCAGTTTACTGCCAGAGGAAACAACTTACTGTAAACAATGTTTCTGCAAGACAAGCCCATATTTAGATCACTATTTTACAGATAAGGTAAGAGTCTGAACCACATTAAATTTTACCCCTAAGGTCAAAGAGAAATTAAATAAAGCAGGATAGGAGGAAAGATCTCCTGCCTCTCAACTCGGTACTTTAACTACAAGGCTACCTTTCTTTGCATATTCACTTCTCTTTCGTGTGTGAGTGCATACATATATAAGCAGATATAAATTTATGTTCCAAAAAGATGTGTGTCTAACACTAACAAAAAATGTTTTTTTTTGTGGTAAAAAAACCCTGCCAAATAATTTTATAAACTCTACTAAACTATAGGATTAACAGAGAAAATTGACATCAGCATGTGCACAGAAGAATGTCGTTCAGCATCATACACAGACTTCAGTCTTAGTAGCAAAATTATTAACTGTTTTTTACACCTTGGAATAACTAATAGGGACCCATTCTGTATTTACACTACACTTCCAATGTGTTTTGAATATTTTTCTTAATGTGAAATTTCATAATTTTGGTTTACCAAGCATCAAAGGGTGTTAATAAAATTGCATCAAGGTATAGTGCTTATTACTATTATTTTACTGTTATGGTCAACTAGGTAGCACCTAGGTGGGGAGCATAAACTATTTTAAACACAATGGCAGATGAGCTCTGATTTTGCATGTATCAACATCATAGTTTCAGAAACACCAGCTAACAATGAGCTTTATTGTACTGAATGAGATACAAGATTAGGCCTTCCTTCATGATTTTCCTTCTGGCTGCCTACTTTGTCTGCACAGTAAGGCAGTTGGATGACTGGCAATGCTCCAAAAGCCATGGAGATTCATAAATGCAAATATGTATTAAATATGCAAACATTATGGATATGCAAACAGTATGCCCTGAAATATGCATATTCTTAAACATAACAACATAGTTTCCTGATGATACCTAATGACATCTGACAGCATATTCTAAACGGATTTCCTTCTGGAAGAAGAATTACTGGTGAATACAGATAGAGAGATACAAGAAAGCAAAATGTTTTTATAGAAAGAAAAACATTTGAAGGGCAAATATAAAACTCCCTAGTGTCGATCATGCTACAGAAGATCTTGAGCATATTGCAGTACACGGTGCAGAAGATCTGTTCCACCAAATCACACTGCAGAGGGCTTGGGAGAGTCTAGGAAAGGAGGGACGTGAACTTGGTAGCAGAGGTATGCTGATGAATCTGCAAGCATAGCCAAATTCCTTGGGAAAGAAGGATGAAGCTACTGTAAAGGTATTCAAAATGGCATATACACAACCCTCACAGAATTCTCCAACCTATGGCTCATATATCATGCTTTAGGTCAGGGCTGTACCCTTCATGAGGTCAGGGAATTATTCCTCCTTTCACACAGTGAAGCATCCATTAAAGCTGTGGGTAAACAGCTTCACCAGCTGGAAATAAAGCGCCAGAGAAAGGTTGCGTTTAAATAGGCAAAATACTGGGAGGGCCATTATCACAGTTGCCTAAATACCCTTTATGCCACCCTGACAACCAAAGGCAGGTGTGTGGTATCCAGATCCCATGAAGAGAATGCAGCCTCGTGTTGGACTAGCACAAAAAACTGCCACTGCAGCCCAGGTCCTTGAGCAGCCTGAGGAAAGGGAGCAGGCAGGGCAGAGCCAGGCCAGACAACTGCAGCCTTCGAAACTTGGAGCTGAGGCACCCCAAGGGGCCTCTACCTGAGGGGCTCATGAGAGAGCAAACCATAACTGAATGATGGACACAAACTGCCTGATGGATCCTCAGCACATACCCTTGGCCAGTATGGTCAGTTTTACACCAAGGAATCACAGAATCATAGAATAGTTAAGGTTGGAAGGGACCTTAAGATCACCCAGTTTCAACCACCCTGCCATGGGCAGGCACGCCTCTCTCTAGACCAGGTTGCTCAAGGCCCTGTCCAAACTGGCCTTGAACACTGCCAGGGATGGGGCATCCCTGGAAGTAAATTTTCGACTCCTGTTAATGTGCCTGGATTACGCTGGGATTCCAAAGGTGGGCAGTAGGCCCCAGGGTGGCTCAGGGAGTCATGGTGCTGCTGGGGAGTGTGGGACCCAGCCTGGGGAGACCTCAGCAGGGTCTAAGCCTTGTCAGTGTGTGGAAGCCACTGCCCAGCCCAGCTCTAGGGGGGATTCCCCTTCCCAGAGCACAACCAGCAGGATACTGAGCTGACACCCAGACACTTGCCCCAGCACCTCCTTGCTCTGGTGGCAGCATGGCTACTCATCCTGCTGCTTCCCAGCACCCGGGAGCTCCCTAGCTCAGCCAAGGCATTATCCATTTTCCCTCCCTGTCTACCGGAGAATGGCTTCTCTCCATAGCCCAGCTGCCTGTGCTTCCATCTCCATATCCCATAAATGAATGGGAGGGAAAATAACCCCGCCATATCAAGGTATCCCCTGGCCCAAGCTGAAGCTGGCCTCAACCCTCAGGCTGGCCAAGCAGTGATGTGAGGCCCTGTCATGGTTTGAGCATGTTTTGAGGGTGTTTTTGTTCAAGGTTTTTTCCAGCCAGGTGGAGGAGGGGAGGCCAGGAGGAAGGAGAGACAGGACACCTGACCCAGGCTAGCCAAAGAGGTATTCCATACCATAGCACGTGATGCCCAGGATGCATACTGGGAAAGAGAGGGCTGGAGGGGTGTAGAATTAAAATGGAGGAAGGAGCACGCGGTGCTCAGCTGGGCAGGGTGGAGTGAGTTATGGGTCGTTGGCTGGTGGGGTGTTGTAGTCTCTTCACTTGTTGTTTGCTGTATCATTATTATTTGTAGTGGTAATGGCAGTGGTGATTCTGTGTTATGCCTTAGCAATTAAACCGTTCTTATCTCAATCTGTGGGGGCTACATTCTTTGGATTCTCCTTCCTAACTCTCCGGGAGTTGGGGGACTTGGTTTAAACCACAACAGGCCCTGAGATAATTTGCTGTATCTGGGGATAACAGATCCCTCCAGCCTCTTCCAGTGCTCCCCTGCCTCAGGCAGTTAGTATAAACAGAAACATGGACATTTACCCAGGTTCAATATGCAGTGGCAAAGAGTTTCCATAACTCTATGCATTTCCAACAGGGGAGAAACATCAGTACAGTCCTCCAGATTGTTCTGAACAGTATGAAGAAGGATGCATGTCACTGACATAGGTATAAAAGAAAAGGATATGGGGGCATAGGGAATACTGCCATAAGTAAAAAGCTTAGCTTTCGGACTTGAAACATCTTATGAACTAAAAGAAACGGAGAATCACATATAGGTCTGGCCAGATGTGGCCTCTAGTCACTGTTTAACCACTGACTTGCTGCACAAAGTTGCTCTGAATCATCACATTTCTACTTTTTTCTTTTTTTTTTTCCCAAACAGAGATAATGTGTTTTGCCTTTCTGTGAGGTCCTTCAGTTCCCATGGAAGATAAAACAGTATGTATGAGTCTTTTTGTTACTTGATGCATGAAATCTGCCAGGCAAAGTCCATCATTTTGGTATGTATTTGTACAGTATGGTCCTCCTTTTTTACTAGGGTTTGCAGGCACTGTCAGGCCAGTAGAAGTACATGGAATAAATTGTACCCATTCATGAATGCATGAGGAAAAATATTTTTTAGAAATAAAAATAAAAGTAGTATTATGGCAGACTGTCTCCTGGGGTAGACTATTTGCATCAAAACCCTTCAAAACTAACTGAAAGAAAAAGTAAAGCAAGCACAGTATCTGAACGAAAAATTAAACTGCTTTAACAAATACTGTCTATATGAAAGGTTCAGATCCTGGTCTTCCTTACAGCACCAAACAAGCATACTAAAGGCAGGCTTACATGCTAGATTTCAGTGGAACCTGACTTTTGTTCCTGATCTGCTGGTGTTTGTAAGCAATTATACTGATCTTGCTCTTGGGAGATCTCAGTGGGAGCCAGTGTTTGTCATCACCAGGGCACTGTGACTAACACTTAGGAGTGGTGATCTCCTAAGTATTCCAGTTCTTTTTCTAGTCAGCTGCACCTTGGACAGACTCCAAAGGTGTCCCAGTCCATCTAAGTTAGCTAAGAGCAGGAGTTACCTCCTTCTGGAGCTGGCCTGGTCCTTTTAAAGTTTTAAATCTTTGCTTTAAAGGCTGACAATTGTTTACTCTCACACTGCTGCCCTCCACTGTGCTCTTTATTCATCTCCTCGCTAGTAATTAAACTTCTGTGTCCACACCACAGCTTGCTTGCAGATTTTCGAAAACAGAACTTTGCTTTGTTCAGCCACCAAAGGTCTTCAAAAAGTGGGTTTTCATTTATACACTAACCCCACTTAAAGCTTGAGGGCAAATCCTTTAGATACATGAGCAGAGCTGATAAAAATCAGTGGAAACCATGGCTTCAATTCATCCAGAAATCTTCTGTACACAGCTGGCCAAACCAGGAACTAAAAAATAAACCAACCTGTTAAAAAATTATTTGGTAGAAAAATACTTAAGGACAAGAGCCACTGAGGAGGTAGCCTCAAGTCCTCGACAGGACTTGCCCAAGAGCTCAACTACTGCGAGGAGCTGACTCACTGGGGGTGGAGGCAAGAGGTTCGGTGGAAGATTTAAACCAGCCATCAGCGGCCATTGTTAGTCACTTGCTGAGGGGAGTAGCTTGAGAGAGGACGCCTGTAACACTGGAGCAGAGCCGGGGGAGATCAGCGTCCAGGAGCCTCACCACAGAGCGACAAGAACCACTGAGGAGGGAGCCTCAAGTCCTCGACAGGACTTGCAAAGAGCTCAGCTACCGCGAGGAGGTGACTCTCCAGGGGCGGAGACAGGAGGAGTGGCACCAGCTGTGAGTGCTTAAAAATCTACCCAGGGAGCACGGTGACCAGGAGTGCGGCGAACAGAACGGGCAAACAGAGCGGGTCGAGGCAGTTTACGCGGCAGTTCGCGCGGGCAGGAGAGCGGGATGGTGAGCACTCACTGTATGACCAGGGTCCGGTCTGGGAGCTCTGCCCTGGCTGCCCCGGTGGTGGCCAGCGTAGGCACCCAGACAGAGCCGGTAAGTGGGGAGGTTGCGGTGCAGAGCTTGGAGTGTAGACAGTGCTTGCACTGGTCTGGTGAGGGAAAGGTGCAGAATGGACAGGGCTGCGCTCGCTGCTCCCTGATGGAGGTCCTCCTCCAGCAGGTGGCTGAGCTACGGGATGCTGTCAGGAAGCTGCAAGATATCAAGGAAGCTGAGAGGAAGCAGGACTGCTTGCTCCAGGACCAAACAGCACAGAAGCCTCATGCTTCCCCTCTAACTCATGTAAAAGAGAAGGAGGCTGTTGATCAGGGAAGCTGGGAATTAGTAACAATATAAAACAACCAAAGGAGGAAGAGAGCAATTAAAAGCAAGGGGCTTCCTCCTAAGTCTGCTGTACCCACCCAGAACCGCTTTGCTGTCCTGCAGGGGGCTGATGAGGAAATGCACTTGCACCAGAAACAGTCGGCTGGTGCACTGGTACAGAAGATCTCTACTGGTGCCGCCAGGAAAAAGCGGCGGGTTGTAGTAGTAGGGACCTGCCTTGAAAGGGACAGAAGCGCTCATCTGTTGGCCTGACCTGGTCGCAAGGGAGGTGTGTTGCCTACCTGGGGCACGGATCAGGGATGTTGCGGAGAGGCTGCCTGCTCTAGTAAGTCCCACGGACTACTACCCGCTTCCAGTGATTCATGTGGGTGCTAGGGATATAGACAGTAGTAGCCTGAAGAGTATAAAGGACTAAAGAGCTCTGGGAGAGGTGGTCAGGGGTTCTGGAGCTCAGATATTCTTTTCAACAATTCTCCAAGACACAGGGGAGGACCTTCCAAAGGCAAGGAGGATTGGACAGGTTAACAAATGGTTAAAAGGGTAGATTCATAGTCAAGGGTTTGGGTGTCTTGAACATGGGGCCCACATTTGTAGGCCAGGCCTACTGGAGGCTGGTGGAGCTGCTCTGATAAAGAAAGGGAAGAGTGGCTTTGCTGGGAGGCTTGCCAGACTTGTCAAGGATGCTTTAAACTAGATGTGTTGGGGGAGGGGAGCATCATTCCATCCCAACACACCCACTCAGTTGCCAGCACCTATAATAAATACTCTGAGCAATGTAGTAACATTCTAGCCACTCCAGCCACTGAGCCGGCTTCATTTGGAGCTCGGCTCAGATGCCTCTATACAAATGCCCGTAGCATGGGGAATAAACAAGAGGCATTAGAGATGTGAACACATCTACGGGGCTATGATATAATAGGCATCACAGAAACATGGTGGGATGGCTCCTTTGACTGGAGTGTTGGAATGGAAGGTTATAGGCTTTTTAGAAAAGACAGGCCTGATGGGAGGGGAGGGGGAGTTGCCCTTTATGTTAGGGATAGGCTGGAGAGTATGGAACTCTGTCTGGGGACAGGTGATCAGTTAACAGAAAGTTTGTGGGTCAGGGTTAAGGGGAAATCGGTGATGAGACACATTACTGTGGGGATATGTTACAGACGGCCTGATCAAGAGGAACCTGTGGATGAAGAACTCTACAGACAAATAGGAAAAGCCTCACGCTCACAGGCCCTTGTTCTCATGGGGGACTTCAACCACCCTGACATCTGTAGGGGCAATGGTACGGCCCGGCACAAGCAATCCAGGAGGTTTCTCGATTGTGTGGAAGACAACTTCCTTCTGCAAGCAATAAAGGAGCCGACAAGGAGAGGGGCCCTGCTTGACCTCGTGCTCACCAACAGGGAAGGGCTCGTTGGAAATGTGACTCTCCAGGGAAGTCTTGGATGCAGTGATCACGAGATGGTCGAATTCAAGGTCTTCAAGACAGTGGGAAGAGTGTGCAGTAAGCTCACTGCCCTGGATTTTAAGAGAGCAGACTCTGGCCTCTTCAGGAACCTGCTTAGCAAGGTTCCATGGGATATAGCCCTAGAGGGCAAGGGGCCCCAAGACTCTCGGTTATCGTTCAAGGATCACCTGCTACAAGCTCAGGAGTGTTGCATCCTGACTAGAAGGAAGTGCAGCAGGAGGGGCACGAGACCTCCTTGGATGGATAAGGAGCTGCTGAGAAAAATTCACAGGAAAAAAGAGGCTTATAAAAGGTGGAAGCAAGGACAGGTGGCCTAGGATGAATACAGGGATGTTGTCAGGGTAGTTAGGGACCAGGTTAGGAAAGCTCAGGCCCAGTTGGAGCTAAACTTGGCAAGGGATGTTAAAGATAACAGGAAGGGATTTTATAGGTATGTAGCGGCTAAAAGACAGACTAAGGACAATGTAGGCCCCCTCCAGAAACTTTCAGGAGAACTGGCTACACAGGACTTGGAGAAGGCTGAGGTTCTGAATGGCTTCTTTGCCACAGTCTTCACTGGCAAAGGCTCTGACCGCAGCAGCCAAGCCTTGGAAGGCAGGCACAGGGACTGTGAAAACCTACACCTTGGGCCCACTGTACGAGAGGATCTGGTTCAAGACCATCTTAAGAACCTCAATGTACACAAGTCCATGGGACCTGATGAAATCCATCCGCGGGTCCTGAAGGAGCTGGCGAATGAAGTTGCTAAGCCACTGGGCATCATATTTGAAAAATCATGGCAGTCAGGTGAAGTTCCTGATGACTGGAGAAAGGGAAATATAACCCCCATTTTCAAGAAGGGGAAAATGGATGACCCGGGGAATTACAGACCAGTCAGTCTCACCTCTGTGCCTGGCAAAATCTGGGAGCAGATTCTCTTGGAAGGCATGCTAGGGCATATGAAAAACAACAAGGTGCTTGGTGACAGCCAGCATGGATTTACTAGGGGAAAATCCTGCCTGACCAATTTGGTGGCCTTCTATGATGGCACTACAAAAGTGATGGACAGGGGTGGAGCAGTTGACGTCATCTACCTGGACTTGTGCGAAGCGTTCGACACTGTCCCACATGACATCCTTGTCTCTAAATTGGAGTGTCATCAATTTGATAGGTGGGCCACTCGGTGGATAAGGAACTGGCTGGATGGTCGCACGCAAAGAGTTGTGGTCAACGGTTCAATGTCCGGCTGGAGATCAGTAATGAGTGGTGTCCCTCAGGGATCGGTGTTGGGACCGATCTTGTTTAATATCTTTGTCGCTGACATGGACAACGGAATCGAGTGTGCCCTCAGCAAGTTTGGCAATGACACCAAGCTGTGTGGTTCTGTTGATGCGCTGGAGGGAAGGAATGCCATTCAGAGGGACCTTGACACACTTGTGAGGTGGGCTGATGCCAACCTCATGAAGTTTAACCATGCCAAGTGCAAGGTCCTACACCTGGGTGGGAGCAATCCCAGGCACAGCTACAGGTTGGGCAAAAAGGAAATTCATGGTAGTCCTGCCGAGAATGACTTGGGGGTGTTAGTCAATGAGAAAATGAACATGAGCCAGGTTCAGTGTGCACTCACAGCCCAGAAAGCCAACCGTATCCTGGGCTGCATCAAAAGGAGCGTGACCAGCAGGTCGAAGGAGGTGATCCTGCCCATCTACTCTGCTCTCGTGAGACCTTACTTGGAGTATTGTGTGTAGTTCTGGTGTCCTCAACATAAAAAGGACATGGAACTGTTAGAACAAGTCCAGAGGAGGGCCACGAGGATGATCAGGGGACCGGAGCACCTCTGGTACAAAGAGAGGCTGAGAAAGTTGGGGCTGTTCAGCCTGGAGAAGAGAAGGCTGCACGGAGACCTCATAGCAGCCTTCCAGTATCTGAAGGGGGCCTACAGGGATGCTGGTGAGGGACTATTCATTAGGGACTGTAGAGATAGGAGAAGGGGTAACGGGTTGAAACTTAAACAGCAGAGGCTTAGACTGGATATAAGGAAGAAATTCTTTACTGTTAGGGTGGTGAGGTAATGGAATGGGTTGCCCCGGAGGTAGTGAATGCTCCATTCCTGGCTGTGTTCAAGACCAGGTTAGATGAAGCCTTGATTGATATGGTTTAGTGTGAGGTGTCCCTGCCCATGGCAGGGGGGTTGGAACTAGGTGATCTTGAGGTCCTTTCCAATTCTAACTATTCTATGATTCTATGATTCTATGATGTGTCATCACATATTTTACAAATATATTACATTTCCTATATATACAGTATCTGACTTTAAAGGTTTCATGAGGGGAAAGTCCTACAGCATTAGAATATGAAATTAAGCAAAGGATCCTGCAATTTCTCTACTGACATGCAGTCTTTTGGTTTTTGTTAAGAACGCTGTATAGTCCATAATTATGGTACTTCCTCAGGCTGCCCATTTCTGCCCTTGTTCTGCAAGGCACCCAGTTTACCATAAATTGGATATTAAGAGAATGAATTATTAACATATTTGTAACCTGGAGCACAATTAAAATGCAGTTCAAGTATGCAACTTGGATAGCTGGAAAATTGCTTTCAGTAGTGTATTTGTATCTTACAGCAGTGACTGACAAAATATAAAAGATGAAAATATATTTTCTGGACATTTTTTACTGATCTTGGACTTGTTTTTACTGGAGAAAAAGGAAGAAATCTGGAATTTGAGAAACATGGTTGCAATAATATTTTTATCAGTTAAAAACTGAACACAAAGCCCATTTCAGTCAGTCAGGGAATTCCCATTAGCTTCTGATATTTTACTCAGAACATCATACGAAATATAGATAGATGTGCAGTACTTTTGCAGAGTGTAATCAGTAGTACAACAGAGCCTACTTCATATCACTGTTGATGGTGGAAGCCAAAGGGAATGAAATATAGTAGGTGGAGATGCTGAGCTTGGAACCAAATGGCTCATACAACATATCTTGACATATGAACTTAAGGTCCTTTCCAACCCTAACTGTTCTATGATTCCATGATTCTATGTTACAAACTGGTGATATGCAAAGATGTATCATGCTGTTTTGGCATGCTAGCATTTACATTATTTAAGGCATTATTTAATAAGTAACAGTGGGTGCCATTGTATTCCAGTTAATGTTTGTGCTAGGTTTTATCCAAAAGCGTCTGCAATGAGCAAAGAGGCTAAAGTTACTAGTGAATTTTCCAACCACTGCTAATTCAAGAGGTGAAGGAAAAAGCTAAGAGACAACTATGGAACCTTGTCTCTCAAGTAAATAAGAGAGTAAGACTTTCTTATGTTGTGTTTTCAATAACAAGAGGAAATCTGAGGTTTGTAATAAAACAGTATTTTAATTTCAATAAATCCCATTCATCTAGAACATGTTGTATTCTAGTTTTAGCATTGTCAGGGTTTTGGAAAGTCACAATGATTGATAGTACCATGCACAATAAACAGAATAACAGCAAATTCTGGGTCCTTAAATGACAGGATTTTATCTCTTTGATTTCAAAGAAGTAGTGGCCCATGAGAAAGGCAGAAAATTTTACTCCTTACTATCAATTCTAACAGATATTTGCCAGTTATTCCCACAAATCTGTTCTTATTATCATGTGCCTAATAACTGATACTATCATTACATTATAGGCCAAAAGATTAGTGGGCCATAAACTTAACTGATACTGTGATTGGTGATGTTAAAAGGATAAATTAAAGGTGACACATATGCTAATATTCACTAAAATGCTTTGCTAAAATTATTTATTTAGCTGTGTAAAAGGTGATGGTTAAAAACATTTTTTTGAAGTTTTGCTTTTTCAGCTGAAATCTGATATACTTATTCTCAAATATGAGATAGTATTCTTAAGGAAAAACTTGTTAAATTACTTTCTAGATGGAAATAAGTGCATGAGAAGGTGAGAAATGCCTTTTATTCAATCTTCATCTGAACAGCTCTCACACTGCAATGAAAACTGCTGAAAAATTGAAATTTGTCAGAGACATATTTCTGGAATGTAGATATGCCTTTCACTGGTCTGCTGAAAAATATGATTCAAGATTATAGTGCTTTAATAACATACTTTATACACAGAGAGTAAATTATTTTAAATGGATAAAAGCAAAAATCTTCCATTTTTGTGGTACTTTACTTCTGTGAATATATTAAATAAGTGAATATTGATTAGATGATGTTTCAAGATTCCATTAGCTATGAAGATGCAAGCACAAAAAGGTGGATGGAATTTAATACTTATTTAAAGATTGAAAATAAGATCTGTGAAAGCATGAAGTGCTTAAATAAAGTGCATAAATGAAATCTGGGCCCCAGAAAATACTTCTTGCATGATGCAGAAATATCCAGAGGTTTCTGATACGGTGATGAATATGTAGCGTGTAGTGTGGTGCATTAATTCTATGATTATGAAACATCAAAGTGTGACTTTTTTTTCTTTGTTCTTACTTTTAGTAGATACCAAAATGGCAAAAATCTCATGTTTCACAGTAAAGCACTCAGTAATTAGGATATTTTGAGGTAAATGTTACTTCTCTAGGCTAAACCTTCCACCTCTTTTGTCTTCCTCACCCCATTGTGGCTTTTATTGTAGAAGGCCAACTGTACGGGCATAGAGAAAGATGGGAGTAGTGGGGATGATGCAGGCACTTCAGTGACTGACTTGATGCAGTCAGCCTGGGAGCAAGGGACTGCAGGATACACCAGAAAACACATTGCCAGAGGGTTGGGTGTGTAGGAGAACCCTGCTTTATGGTGGCTGGGCTGGTTTTTCATCTCTTTGCAGTGTGAGTACAACATTTCCAGGAGGCTAAATTACCACACAGAGCTCTCTGTACTACACTGTGATGACTTCTGAGTCAATGAGTTAACACTTGCAAAAAACACAGTGCCAATACATGGCCCCAAATGCCCTTGGTCAAACTGTTGGATCAGTTCCAGGTGCTGTTTTAGCATTCAGAATTTAGCTAACTTCTGGCTCAGAGACCTTGCCCAAGAGGCAGGTTGGATGTGGTTATCCTGCCTTGGAGTCAAAAAGAGCTAAATAGTAGGTATTTAACTCAATGGCTAGAGCATGCCTGTTTGTCTCAAAATCAAAAGAACAGACCAGCTACATCATGTAGCTAGTAGAAGGTTCAAAATCTTGGATTTCAGAGGCCTTTGCTGACTTCTGAAGTTTCCTCCTTCCTAAGGCAAGCACCTGCTCATAGCCACATTGCGTAGCCTGTTAGCTATGTCAGATTTAACAGCCTGTTTGTCCTTGTGTAGATCTAAAATGCTTTACACCCTGGATAAATAATCCTTCTTCCCCACACCATCATATGGTTGCCTCATACTGAGTCAGTTATTCACTATGACCTCTAAACCCTTCTTGAAGTTAATGCTTTTCACGGTATATCCCTCAGTTCTGTGCTACTGCTTGCTTCCTTGTTCCTAGCTGCTGGAGCTTGAACTTGGCTTTCTTAAAATGCATTTTTAATGGTCTACCTTATAGATGTCTCCTATGGCTTTCTTATGCTTGTTATTTTTCCACAGGTAGAATAATCTGCTGTTTTCTAACACCAACATCTGAAAGGTTTCTTTAGAAATACTGTTTATTATTTCTTACTGAACACTGCTTTCTGAGATGTGTCAGACAGTTTCTAAACCATGTAAGAACTGTTGTTTGTTAGGATTTTACAGTGGTTGTGGTACTCTTATTCCCGTGGCAGTGGGGTGCCTGTTTTTGCCTCCCCATCACTGCCTTTTTTTTTTTTTTTTGTGGCTGTTTGTCATTTTCAAACAAATTTGTGAAGAGATAAATATCCTAAAGACAAATATATTTCATGAAAGTAGAGAGTTGTAGGAAAATACTACTGGAGTTCAAAAATAGCTCTCAATAATTTCTGAATCCATTGGGTAGTTTCTATACCTAAAGATGACAGCATGTTTGTCATTCTGAAATACCCTGCAGCAAGAAATAATAACCCTGTGTTGATATATGCAGAGTAAACAGAAAATCTAAGTGTAAGACTGTTGAACAGTCAATTAACCAAGAGACATGATTCCCTAGAAAGCCGGGTTTTGTTAGCTCTCAGAACTACTTGTTTAATCAGATTGTCATGTGATACTAAGGCAAATACCTTACAAACCTCTGCCACACTTCCATTATCAAACAAATTTGTAGTGCAAAAAATGAGATTGTTCTGGCCAGACTGATTTATCATCTTGAAATTCTATTCCTATCTCTTGATATAGACTCAGGCTTCTACCAGCTTTTCTGTTATTGGGCTCAGGCTGACTCCATGCTAAAACTCCATGCTAAAACGTTACTCTATGCAGTAACCTTTTTTTGTTCACTGACATAACATTAGCACTGTTTTTGTCTTCCTGAATTTCTGAGATATATTAAAAATTAACCTCATCCATTTGTTCTCTAGCGTCCACACCTCAGAGGCATTCAGTTTAATATCCTTCTTCTTTACCAGGGGTTGGCTGGGAAGTACTTCTTTGAATTCTTATGAAATTAGATATTTATTGAGTTCTTCTGCCTTTTCTACATCATTATTTAAACATCTCCTTGATTATATGTCTTATTAATGAGACCAGTGTCAAAGCGCTTCCTGAATTATTCATAGCAGTTTGTGGTGATGAAACCATGGAACATAACAGAAGATGAATGATTTTGTGGTTAAGATATTATTTTAGCATTGAGATCTAGGTTTTAGTCTTACAGACTTTTAGTGTGATATTAGCAAATTAAAACACTATTTGTGTTGTGTGACTACCTCCTTCTGGAGCTGCTGCTGAAGAATTTAAGACCTTGTCTGTTTTTCTTAGTCCATTCTCTCTGCTTCCTTCATGGTACTTGCAATTCATGACGATTTTCTATTTTTAGTTCTCATGCCTCCATCCTTCCTAAAGGCTATCATAATCCACTGTCCTCTACTATCAAAAGACAATGAAAGCTAGTCTCAGACATGCCCCAAAATCTAATGCATCTTTGACTTTACTGCTTCTCCTTGCTTCTCTTCATGTCTCAGTTTATCAAACACATGGCATTGAACTATTATACTGAATTACCATTTATCAGCTTTCATGTATGCAGGCCTGACCTCCCTACACTGTGGTCTCTCTACTCTTTCCTGCACTGAAACTTCTACATGGTCTTCTGTGATGTTTTCTTGTGCCATGGACATTTTCTAAATCACAATATCTTATTTTCATTGACTACCATGGCTATCTTGCATTGGAAATACCAATTTCTTAATTTTTCAACTTCTTGGATTTCAGCTTTTACCTGTAGCTTTTGTTGGGTTTTGTTTATTTTTTTTTTCTTTTAATAATTTGTTGGCTGAACAAATTGAGAACTTTCAAGCATTTAATCTCATCAATTGTAATTTTCTTCTGTTTTCCTGTTAACCTCAACTGTACTCCTTTTTCCTGATAATATTTGTATCTTATATTGCAAATAATCTTGATGGTCATTAAACTTCCTATTACCAGCTTAATGCAAGAAATAGAAAGGTTCACTGATAATCAGGTAGGTCAGATTTAATAATTGGAGCTAGTGAGGGTACCTTTGCAAGTAAGATTGGGCCCATCAGTAGGAGTGCTGTATAATCATTGAGTATTGTTTCTGGATGAGCATTTTGGGATGACAGCAAAATGGACTATCTTAATGTTCAGCTTCATAAAGATGCCCTTCCCCTCTTCCTATTTCTGGACATACTTGCAATCAGGTGCATCCACAATCAGCTATCTTAGCCAGGTGTTACTTCTGAAGATCATCAGCAAGTTGTCATTCTTCAAGTCATTATTATGTTCCTGCATTTGAGTGCAAACAGGTCACCACTGCTATTTCTGAGCCCTTTTGCATTTATTTTTTGTTTCTTTTATGTTCTATCTGTTGGCTTTTCCAATTCTCTGATTTTAGAAAGGTTTCTGTCTCTGAGACACTATTCACCACTTGAACGACAAACTACATAGAGGTAATCTCTGCTATGACGTTTTAAAAGTAACCTACTGGCATGCTAAGAATATATCTGGGAAGGTATACAAGAATTGAAGTTCAGCACTGTATGTAGATCAAGCATATGGAATATAAACACCCCAGAGTAAGCTTACAATGATTCCCATTTTCTGTTTTTGCAAAAGCGAGTACAAACATGCCACACTCAGCACCTACAATACACAGCACTTTTCTCCCCCTGCCTTCCCTTTTCAGTTGGATAGTTTGATACAGATGAGACGATGATCTCAAGGAGGAATTCCAGGTTCTTAGCGGAGCTAACATGAATCAACTGCAACCAGTGGGACTCAGACAGCTAACTAGGAAAGCTGTTATAGCAGATGATTTTAAAAAATAGAAGATACGTAAAAAATAGAAGACAGATCTGGGAATGACACTAGGATCTAGGAAGAAGAATGCATGGACTTAAAACACATCCACAATCCATTAAAGCCATCTATCCTATTTATTACTACCTGTAAGTACATCTAATATAAATTTAAATATATCTGGGAGTAATTTCCTGTGGTTTCGCCAACACACTTACTGCTACAGGAAACAGTTTACTTCTGGAATGTGCTCAGTTTCAGTTAGCAGCAGTGAATATAATGTGACTTTTCATAATAAATTTTCTGTCTCTTACTTCCAGCTTCAACCCTTCTGATCTCATGTGTTCAAAATGGTAGGCTGAGAGGTGGGAAAAACCTCTCAACATATAACCCTGCCTGTTTTATAAGCAGACTTTCCCGATTTTTACCAGGATTATAGGGTTATTTTCATAGCCTGAGTAGGTTTTTATGTAGTTGATTTCAGTGAGTGATTACATCAGTCATTGCTGGATTTTATGGCTTTGCTATAAAAGCACTGGCTAGTAGGTTTTAAGAACACACTGGCCGGTATAATGTGCAATGGTGGTAAGTGCCAAATTCTTCAGGCAGTAGCTGTAGCCTGTCCTCATTTTGACTGCTTCCTGGGAAGGATTCCAAAGGGCTGGTATTTCTTGCTCAACTAATATTAGGCTTAACATGCCCAGATGTAAATATTCTGGGAACACTGAAGAACTGAAAGAGAAAATGAGACATCAGTCATTATGCATCCTCTAAGGGAAACTCATGATAGTAGAAAAGCAGGGGAGATTGGAGAAGGGTGGAGTGTGAAAGGGACATTCTGCCATTATTAATAACTCTATTACTCATTTAGAATTAGTCTGTTTTTCTCCTAATCACAGAAGGCAATTCTTGAAATATCGTCTTTATCAACAACTCTGGACACACCACTGTGCTCAATGCAAACAGATCCATCTGCGTATCTTTTAAACTTCCTTTCCTTTCTCTGCTATAATTTTTCACAAGCTGTAACAAATAGGAGAGAGAGTATAATGGCCATTATGGATATATTTCAAATTCCCATATTTCCTTACTTATAGGGCTCCTCCACTCTCTATTACATGTGTTTCCTTACAAAATAATGGTTTTGAAGCTACTATCAAATAAATAAATATGATGAAGAGTATGAGAATGTTCTTCACTAAATTGCAAAAGATACAAATCATCTAGACTGCACATGGGATACCTCATACAACCCTCAGATACAGATGTTAAATGAAATGGATTTACAGTCTCCTCTACATCTAAAAATTGAGATAGAAGGCAACAGACTTGAAATTCAGAAACCATACTTTAATCTTCAAGTAGTAACAGCATCCCTCACTACCCACCTACCCATCCTGAAATAATTAAGGCTCTCTCCTTGTGGATTCTTGTCATTCATGCAGTACAGATATCTTTACAAAATATTTACAAAATAACCCAGCAATACAATTTTATATAACAGAACATATGGAATAACTTCCCTCCCCCACCCAGTGAGTGTATTTGAGCTCCCATTCCGTTTAATCAGAAGCGTATCGCACACTTCTGAGTAATTCTTGTTATCACACTCAAGATGTTGGAGGAAGATGCGATCTTCCCTGTGCTAACTCTGAACCTGGCTCACACTGAGGCCTATAGCTTTGTGAGTGTGTGGACCAGCATAAAACCTGGGAGTTCCCCTGGATTCCTTCTTTATAAAAACATTCCAATCTACCCCTGCAGTTGCAGTGCAGAGTGCCACAGTCTGTATTGTATTTGTCACAGTAGTATCCAAATGTTCTTTCAGTTGATGTCTGCTATGTAAATGCATACTCCATTTAACCCACTAAATGTGCTCTCTACTGTTACTGAAACTGCTTTGTATTTAACCTAAACTTCTTCTTCCAAGGCATATAAAGCCAAAGTCAGTTGTCCAGCATAATTTTTGGCACTAACATCTCTTTAGTAACAACAGTATTCCTCTTAAGAGGAAAATGAGTTTCTATTTGTCCTAGCCTATAAATACCAGGCTTCCTCAATATCCTGGCATTACATATCTTGCCTTTGCTTCCCATGTGGGTGTTAAAGAACTTGCAATTAAGACCACATGCCATGAAAAACCCAAGGTGAATCTTTTGCATTTGACACTTTTGGTTCCTCCTTCCTTAGGGCAAATTCTGTCCATACTCATGACAATCAAAAAGTTCAGTTTCACTGGCTATAAATTATGTTCCTTATCCCATCCAGCCATCTGGTTGGTGCAACCATGACAAGATCCCATTGCAAACCTCCAGCAGTTGACTGACCAGTACCAAATTGGTTATACACTTACCTATGCTAGTCTGGTTTATCCACTTCCATCAGTGCACAGCTGTCAACTTGCGCACCGGTATAATCATCTTCATTTGGAACAGGGACAAGGTCCCTTTAGCAGTTTCTGGAAAGTCAGATGCTTCACCTGGGGGATCTGCTTTCACAGCTGATAGCCAAAATGGTACAATCCCATTCTCTAACTGCTCTTATCCCTGACATGTGCCACTGGATGCAGTAGAACTACACAGCTATTGCATTTTTCCAGAAGCACGTTCAGTCTGCTGCAGATATGCCATCCTTCAGGCTTACCAAGACCATAATAGTCTGTTCCATACTTCATTTTGGAAACAAGACATTTCAGTCTAAGGTTTGGATGCGTGATGCAAAGCAGGCCCAAATCACCTCTGTGCTGGAACTGTGAAGAAAAAGTCAGGTGTCCCCCCAAAAAACACAGGTCAGTTCTCAAGGATCATATTTTATGACAGTGGGAAATCTGAAAAATGCACCCACAAATCCTAGTGCTGAGTATATATACACAGAGTATAAGTGTAGGAATAGGTATTTGAGGTGGATGGTGTTTACAGCAAGGCATTGTATAAAACTGAGGTCAGAGCCTGGTCTCATCTGAACAGGATCTGGGTACTCACACTGTGGATGAAGCCTTTGATATGGTCTGTAAATCTTCCCCTGCCTCAAGCCTGTAGAAATGGTTGGAAAGATTTTCTGACATGTCATCTCTGTGATATCTCTACACAGAATCCATGCTTATACCAGAAGTTATTCTAAACATGTTGTTTTTTTCTTACTACTCCGTTAAATGAGAAAAGGATGATCACAATACTGACAGAAAGCTGAACACGAGAACTCAGTCTGCTGGAAGGTGATCTATTAATCAGCAATTTGCCTTCTATATGATGACTAGCAAGTGTGAAATAAAAAAGTGAAGACTTTGCACTTGCAAATGAGTTCTGATCTATAAAGTTCATGAAATATTGTAAAAGTGGTAGAGAAAAGATTCTATCAGGGAAGACTCTTGCTTAGAAGAGATTCCCCTCCTTTTCATTGTTGTTGGTGATATAACTGAGTTCTCAGACATAAGAGGTACTTCAGTGCTATCTTACTATTTCTCCTGCTCTTTGATCAAAGTCACTGACTTTCAAACAAACAGCTGTGATGAGTGCCTCAGAGTATTAGATACTTAAAGTCCTAGGTGGTTAAAGAATGGTGTTTCTGAAAAATGGTTACTTATGACTGTATGCAAACCAACTCACACATTAACATCAGCAACAGTTTATCAAAGCTGAATTTTAAAAGCTATTTAACTGTGATACCATGCAGCATATAGGCAGATGTTTGTATCTGCATCAGTTACGTGAATTACAAAGCTATAACCAGCCTAGTCTCTTAGGAAGTATACCTTTTCTATGCCATGGGAAAGAAGAGTTTTGCTTTTAAGAACAAATTAATGCATTATCTTCATTATCCTTTAGGCAGTGCTTTCTGTATTGCAAAATCTTTACCCCTCTGCAAACAAACAGTTGATCTTAAAACATAACCTAGCTGCCAGTTTTAAGGCACCCTGAGCAATAACATGGTGTAATATAGTATGGTATAATAAAGCTTTCCTGGAATTTATTTTTAAAATGCTCTTTGTTTTTCATAGTTTTCTGTCTTGCACAAAAAAAACACAACAAAAAAACCTCAGAGGTAACCACAATGTCAGAGAGAGTGAAAAACCCTGATTAATTATAACTATTGTCAGCAGCAAACTATATTGAAAAACAGCCACTACTGTACTTTTTAGGCATCTTGACTCATTCTTGAAATTGTGTTCCAAAGGAACACAAGAGAGAGCAAGTCTGACTGCAGAGTGCATAAACATGCAATTGTGGGAACAGAATTCAAACTCAGCATATTCTCTGAAATCAATGTGGTTGCATCAGAGTAGATGAGAGCAGAATGTTCTGTATGTTTCACACTGGAAGTCCTGTCATAAGTCAGACAAAGAAAAAATATATAGCACACACAAGATGTGACACAGCTAATAGGAACTAGTGACTTTCTGTGATAAAGATCTTGAAATCTTTTGTTTTCTGTAAAGCATAGAGCTGAATTTTAAATATTTTTGTACAAGGCATCATTGAAACTGTGTAACTCTGTGTTAAAAGATATTTTTCTTTTATTGTAATTGGTTTGCTTTTATTATAGCAGGAGCTAGAGGCTGCAGCAAGGGCTGAACAAAAAGTTGGGATTTCCATCCACTTTGGGACAAGAAGTCAAAATATCAACATACACTGTGGAACAAAATGTTCTGAAAAACATGGATTCAGAAACAATTGAACATTTCTTCCTTTCCCAGCTAAGCACAAAAGCTGCATATTTCAGCAATGTTACGCTGCCTGATGGGGTTTGGAGGTTGAATTGCCTATTGTGTCATTCTGTCCTTGGTGAGTAAGACCACGGGTTCAGGCCCTGTCTCCAGCATCGCATCACAGCTGTAGGGATGACAGTGACAGCAGTAAGTGTATTGTATGTACCCTTCTAGATAGAGTCTAATCCAGGAGTTAACCACGGGAGACAGAGTAGGCTAAAACTACAAACCCAACTATATAATACAGCATTGTTACAGAAACCAGGTTCCTACTGAACCAAGTTAAAATATTTTGGCTCAAAGAAAAGTCACAAAATTTTGGAGAATGTTTTCCTTGTGAGAAAGCAATTTTGACCCAAAGCAGGCAGGTGGCTGTTTTACTTTTTGACCAGTAGTGACTTGATGGTGTTAGAGACTGTACAAACCTAACCAGACAAAACAGTGTATATTTAGACAAATCACATATTCCTGCCTCCATATCATGAACCAAGTGCTTTTGCACCATTAGCAGATACTTTGCTCTCTCTCATAGTGCTCTACCTAAACTGAACATGCTCAGGATAGGCTCCCCCAGATTTGTTTTGTCCTGCACCATCTAGCACTGTGTCTGGCCATGGTTTGGGACATTGCCCTTAAAAAGCAATATAGATGAGATCACCCTGTTTTGGGGGAGAAAATATACATGTGGGGACTATCAAAAGGCAGACCTCACCACACCTTTTGCCCTCTGAGTCCTGTCCATGATCCATTTCAGTTGCTTACACAGACACCACCAGGTGGTAACACAAGTGTGTGCCCCTGTGGTACCCAGAATGCACAGTGGGTCTGGGCTGATAGGAACCTTTTTTTGCTGCATCAGTTTTAGTTCAAATCTGTCCACTAGTCCTATTCAGCAATTGCCCATCTGCTCCTGCAGGGACATGAGAAGGGGAGGAACAGACACTACAGAATGCCAGGGGGCAAAGAAAGATAAGACTGCAGCATTGGCTTAATATATTTGTGAGTCTATGGCCATATGGAAATTTAGGTACTTACCAAAAGGGTCTTTGTGAACTATCATTGTTGGACCCCAGCTCTACCTTCCATGGCAAGAAGTCTCATATGAGCACAGACCACACTGTGTGCAGGGGCTAAAAAGTTCTTAATCTGGGGACTCCACCAAGTGCCCATGGTGAGGGTGCAGAAGCCATTTCTTAGGTGGCTTGTGCAAGAACACACAGAAAACCTGCGGGAGAGCAGGGAGAGAGTCCAAAAAGCCTAATGGTAGCACAAATGATTTAACTGTAAGAACATATTTTTCCTCTGATGGAGGTTTGCCTTATTAATGCAGTCATTTCTCTGAACATTTTACAATTGAACCAGGTGCCTGGAAATGAACATGAAGTACTGAAGTTACAGAACAGTGTGCATGTACTTAGGAACTGAAAGGAGAAATTCTAGCTGAAAAAAGTTTCACTAAAAGTGAAACCTTCTTCCTCTAGTGAAAAAGGTTTTTTTAAAACTGCCTGCCTTCTGCTTTTGTTAACAAAAGGTACAGCAGATGTGGAAGTGCAATTAAAATCCAGTGGACCCAATTTTGCAGCTAATAAAAATGTGCATAAATTTAGTTCATTGGATCAATATTGATTTTCAGCACCTGAGGAACTGCCCCTTAGTTTTAACTTCATTTCTTAATTTTTTAAATTATTCCTCTTATTGTGATGTGTCAGAAAGGTGCAAGAGGCAGAAGAAGTCAGTATGAAAGAGAAAAACGTATTTCTTCATTACCTTACAAAAGACCATAGGGAAAATAGAAGCTTTAATCCAGACTAACCCAAATAGATGCAGGAATAAATGTTTTTGTTTCGCTGGGTGTTATTTTGGTTTGTGTCAGTAGTTATGTAGAAATAATGAAAATGCCCATCAGAATTTAATCTGCTAAATAGATATTTTTATCTATGTGTTTTATATATGATTGTGAGACAGACCTATTGAGAAGATTACAAAAAGCTTATTTTTTGCTAAATAAAAGGATGGCTCTTTCTTCACTGTAGGCTGGTGCCATCCATTTAAAAAGTAAATACAGCTCTAAGTAAACTGACCTGCACTTTAACATATGGGTCCTCCTTGGGGTCACATAAATGAAGAAAACTGAATATGAACATGTACCCAAGGGACTAGGAGATTGTATATAGTACTTACTACATGTAGTACTTAATTTGTTCTGATCCACTTATAATAACTATCTATAGACAAAATGCAGTCTTAATATCCATACTTTGGTCATCAAGCACTTGCTAAATGATGTTTTTGTGACACTTTATCAGTAACCAAGGCTAATACATGATATTATCAAGTGACAGCTGCACTGACTGTATTTTCTCTTCTTTCTAAATGATAATGTTTGTGCAAAACAACTTTGATGCAGAGCACATTGATGAAATGTTAGTGAGGGTTTGGGACAGTTTTCTCTGATTTAAAACAATATTTCATTAATTGTTGACTGCATCTACAGAGCAAAAAAGTGTCCTACAAAAAATCAAAACAGATGAGCCTACCTTTGGAGTCATGGGGAAGTTACCATACCCCATTCCTCCTCTCCTAACAACTTTCCAAGGCTGACAATGTCAGAAGATGTAGTTGGTGGGTGGCGGGTGTCCCTTTTCAGAGCTTCCAGGGTTGGGGATACTTTTTCTCAATCAAGCCCAGCAGCTGAGGAAAGAAAGGCAGAGCAGACTAAAGGAGTGCTGGGTGATATGCATCAGAGGCTGCAGAATAGCTGCCCAGGCGCTTTAGTATCCATCAAGTAGAAATTGCTAAAAATTCTGGATGTAATTTGTAGTGTGTAAGAAAATCGTGCACAAGTGAGGTTTGTTTCTACCTGTAATGGTTGCTGTCTGTGATCTGCACCCGCACGGGATTCAGCAAGGATGTGTGGGGAGAGGGAGGGTTGAGGATTAGGAAAAGGATGGAAACAGTTATTTTTCAAACAGTGAATTTTAAATCTATACCTGTATAACCATCTGATAATTCAGAGAAAGCAATAAATCTTTTATTGGAACCGGTGTCCTAAAACTATTCACGGTAAACAAAGGAACGGGAGTGAGGGAGAACGGAAGGAAAAAAAAAAAAAAAAAAAAAGGCAAGCCTTTACCTGCTACCACCATCTAGTGGTAAAACAGAAATAAAAGACGCGTTTGCAGAAATGGTCTGTAGGAGGGATGCGGCTGCTGAACACGATTAAGGAAACAGAGAATTGTTATCTGGCAGCCACTTGCTTTCCCCAACTGCAAACACACACATTTATCCATCGCTCTGCTACACCCACACCCTGCTCCTGACACAGCAAGTAAGCACAAAACCAGAACTAGGAACAGAAATGATCAGTCACCAAAACATATTCCTCTTTACCTCAGCATCCACATTTGCTTGATATATGATCTTCCAGCCATGTCCACCTTTGCATTCATAAATATACAATAGCTAACAAATAGCTTACTATTATCTACAAGAAAATACTAGGTCATGTGCATAAATGAGTGTTGCTCCCCTCCTGAGGGCTGCACTTGGTGGAGGTAGGGAATTCAGTATGGTGGCCTCAGCCCCTTCTGTCCTCACACTCCTTGTTGTATGCCAAGGGAAGCTCTGCCACCCTACCCAGAGGATGCCCTCCATTCCTTTCCAAATTGCCTTCTGTGCTCACTGTGCAGGGGAGCAGAGGCTTGGCACCTTAATGGGACTCCCAGATAGAAGCTGGATATTCCCTCATAGGAGAGAACTGTGACTCCACCTGCCAGGTCCTTCTAAATTGCCATTCTAGGCAAACTTCTGCCTCCCAGGAATACAAGTTTATCTGTTTAAAATGCAAAGTTAAGAAATCATTTACCATATTTAGGACAAGTATAGGCAAGGTAAATAGTAGCGGATTTTCCAATTGCCTTGCACATTATTTTGGCTTTGAGCTGTGTTCCTTTAGCTCACAAATGAGCTGTTGCACAAGGTGATTCACATCTCTTCCCAAGATAATGGAAGGTTCTTCCAAGCTGCCTCTACCCCAGTGCAGCTTGCTTTCCTTCCATCAGTGATAACCCTAATGCTTTTTAGCTGGTGGGAATCTCAACAGATAATTCAGCAGTAGACTTCTGTGTCTACACATGTGTAATGTGCAGAAGGTTTAGGAGTATAGTATAAAAAACAAGAACAATGTAGGTTATTAATTTTAAAGATAATGATTAATGAACAAGAATAACTGGTTGCCATACATTGGAAGACAGAAAAAAAATGTCATTTTCCCCAATGACTTGGATTGAAGTCACCTGCTGCTCTCCCATATTTCAGTAGGATTCCTGATGCATATGTATGAATCTTTGCAGCTTCCTGCAAGCTTCAGTAATTCTTTCATCAAGGCATCAACTTCAGTGTCAGATGTACTTGGAATCATGCATACCACACCTCCAGCCACCAGTGTGTTGGGTATCCTTGGATCAGCTCTTCCTCCTGCCTGAACCAGGACAGGTTTCACATGTAACTGACAGCAAAAAATCTGTAAAATGTGCCTTTTCCTTCCAGACATGTCCAAGTGTAATCAAAAGTTTATGTACCTAAATTCAGAGCATACTGTTACTGTTCGGGGAAGACTGATTTAAACTTAAAGTCAATGCCTGTAACAAATTAGAGGAATCAAGTGCCAACAATACACCCTCTAGCTCTCCAAAGGGAAAAAAATAAACACAAAACCCCCAAACCCTTAAAAACATGCTTTATTTTAAAGTTTCAAAGTTGATGCCTAAAATAGGTCAACCAACCACTAAAAGCACTTATCTCCACTGACTGTAGTAGAAGCACCGAGGACCGACTCCAGTGGAAGATATGAAAGCTAAAGCAGCTGAAGGTCAGCTTTGGCATTAGATGGGTGGGAATTTTCACTGCTGATGAGACACTGAAAACAAGGGAGAACAGGACAAGGCAGACATTCCTTATTGACCATTCTCTTGGGAAGAAAGCAGCGGCTGGACAGCCACTGGTTCTAGAAGGAAAACTTAAGGTATAAAATCCTGATCTGAAAACAGCATCATAGGCAGATTAGACTTCCTTTTACATCCAGATATGTGATCCCTGGAAGACCCATTGCTGTTTTATCACCATCACTGAAAGAAGTGCTGGACCATCTATCATTAGCACCAAACTCCAGCAAGTTATGGGGGCAGATCTGTCCTATGTCTCAGGTGGCATTCAAGAATTATTTTCTTGCCAAACAGCTGGAGCAATGCCAATGATAAATAATTCATGTTCTCCTTTCCATCTCCCTGGCTGCATGTTGTACAGTCATTTATTAGAATGATGCTGTCTCACATTTATTCAAGTATCTATTGCTGAGAGACTTGAGAAAATAGAAAAATAATTATTCTTCATCAGGATGCAGTTGCATTTATAGAAACATTGGTTATATTTATAGAAGTGTTATCTACTTAAACACTTGTTCATGTAAGTGTAAATGCCAAGAGATTCTGTAGTATTTATAATTAAAGGAAATAAGGAACTTTAAATAAAAATGACATGCATATTTGTCTCATAATCATTTAGTTCTAATATAAGTTGCTTTTGCCATTGCATTTATTGAATTAATCTGTTCACACATTTATTAATTTCAAGCCTTACTTTAGATACTCTTTCACTGACTAGATGGGAACATTTGTATCATCCTTTGTACTGGTGATGGTATATCACTCTCTTCATGAAACCTGGAGGTGTGTTCCTCCTTCACAAGAGAGCCACAAAGACTGACCAAAATGTTTAGATGCAATTTTCTACCTCCCACATATGATTAAAACAAAAAGTAATGAATCATATTGAGATCCCCTAATTATTTTGATTAAGCAGTTGGTATCCTAATGACTCAGTTAAAAGGTGCTTTTGCATTTTGTTTGCAAAAATATTAAGCCTGCATATCAAGATTTTGCCCTGTGAAGATGGCATTATTTTTATTCTATTTTCCCCTACTGAATAAATGACACATTTTTTTCTTCTAGTCTGGTTTAATGAAAAATAAAGTTAATGTGTTACCTGTCTTCCACTTCTTCTTCTTCCACTTTGTTTTTAGCCAGAGGTCTCAAAAATTACGAAGTCTTAAAAACTTTGTAATAATGAGGGACTGAGTAGGGAAGACTGACTTCCTTAATGCTCCTTCTGAGTGAAAAGAACAGAGGATTTGATCATGACTCAGTTCTGGTTAATGGCAGTCAGTGTGTCTGTAACCTTCTCTCTTGCTTGTGTTGTCTTGCACAGCCAGTAAGTCCCAAGAGGTAGATGGAGAAGAGATACATGGGCAAGTGGAGGTCCTGTGGTGTGGAAGCACAGGGAACAAAGCAGTATCGGGAGCCATATGGGGCAAGTATGAGATGCTCGTGACACCTACATGCATCCTACATGGTTGGAGTGATTGTAAGTATATGGAGAAGCTCTCATTCTTGAGGTGAATAGTTGTGGTGTGGGACATGTGAGATGAATCCATGTGAAGCAAGATTTCCTTAGCTCCACTTTTCATGTGATAACTTCCTTTCCTTTATGCTTGACTTAACATTATTTTTATCATTTGCTTTTCCTGCTCTGGCACAGGTCACAGAGAGCTACCTGCCTACCCAGCCAGTAGTCTTTGCAACTTCTCTGCACAGGAACTGCTTTTGTTGTTTTCCAGAACTTCATTCATGCTTTCAGATGCTCTCCATCCATCCTAGGTTCTTTTTATAATTTCTTTCTCATTATCATAATTTTCTAAAATGAAAATCTATCAATGGTGAATGTATGCTGCAGCTTTTTTATTGCTTTCCATTTACCAGGAGTATTTTTTTTCTTGGGTGTAAATGCTTTATGGCATCTTTAGTTTTCATTGTGCTTATTTTAACTCCCCGTTTCTTGCTTGTTGCATAATGATAATTTATTATCCTCTATGTTATAGCTGCTAACTACTCAAGAAGTGCAATGTCATGTGCAAACTGCATTGGTACTTCTCATTTATTCTGTGTAATCCTACTGCAATACAGCTTTCTGAAAACTTCCACCAAGCACGTATAGAGAAAGGGGGCGGGTAGCTGCAGTAGCAAATTTTTTTTTTTTTCTTACTCTTAAAAATAAATAGTGTTCTGATGGTCTCTGATAACTGTTACTATGGGGAGATAAGTGCTACTTTAGCCCCAAATTAATGAGCTTTATGTGACAATTACTTAGTGGAATTTCATGGTCAGATTTGATGATTCTTCTGGCATTAAAATTTATGAATCTAAAACTTTCTGTTTCTCACTTGTTCTTGTAATGCTTCCTAACATTTCCAATGAGTAAGAGCCTTCTCATCTATCAAATACCCAAAGCTGAGGTAAATCATTCTGCATGACCTTCAATTCTATTCTTTCATTTTAGGTCCAGTCTTACAGATGTTGTGTCTCTAAAGCTCTCAGTAGCTTAGGAATTATGGATGCCTAGGGATACCAGCCTGAGCATTTGATATACTGCCTTAGCATGAAAAATCAGGTGACTTGTCCTAGCCATAGGTTGCTTGCCATGTAAAATGCTTTGTAACTAGCTAGTTTGCAGGAGTAAGTTATTTGTAACTCACAGGAGCCTTTTGGGGGGGTTTTCTGGTTTTTTTTTTTTTTTTTTTCTGTTTAGCTGCTGGTAGAAAGAGTAGATTTCTATTGATACATTTAGGAGTTTATACATTTGTTTGTAGCCACTTCTTTCTTTAGCCCCTGCTGTAAGATTTCTCCTACCACCCAGGGTTTTTCTGACTGTGTGTCTGGACCCACGACTCAGCTCTGACGCAGCACAGCTGCATAACCTCTACCCAGACTGCTCAGAAAAAGCTGTGTGAAAGTCTGCATGGAGATAAGAGAGGCAAAATTACAGGCAGAAGTAGGAGTGTTGAGATAGGATCAGAAGTAGCTGGAGGATTCAAGAAGTAAAACCTCAGTGAGGAAAGGTGTGACAAAATAAAGGAAAAACTTCAGGGAGGCTGGTCATGCTAGTCAGGGCTGCTAGTTGTGAAGCATCAGCTCATTGGGGCAAATGATGTGCCATCAAGAGCAGATGGACAAAGATTAACCCTGTGACAGTGAGAACCTGCTCCAGAGAGCTGCAGAGGCCAGCCCTGCCCCTCCTTGCTCATGCCTGCCTGGCCAGCAAAAGCTTTTAGAGTGTTCTTAAGGGTGGGGAGCACATCTATGCTTAGCCTTACAGCTGGCTAGATGCTACCTACCTGCCTCTCTGTCGTGGTTTAAACCAAGTCCACACACAGCTCGTTCACTCACTCCCCCCCTTGCTCCCCCAACTCCCGGAGAGTTAGGAAGGAGAATACAAAGAATGTAGCCCCCATGGGTTGAGATAAGAACGGTTTGATAGCTAAGGCATAACATAAATCACTACTACTACAAACAATAATGATAAAGCAAATAACAAGTGAAGAGAATACAACACCTCACCAGCCACCGACCCATAACTCACTCCACCCTGCCCGACCGAGCACCAACCAATACCTCCTCCATCCCCCCAGAACTCCAGCCCTTCCAGTTAACTCTCCGTTACATCCTGGGTATGACGTGTTATGGTATGGAATACCTCTTTGGCTAGCCTGGGTCAGGTGCCCTGTCTCTTCTTCCTTCCAGCTTCCCCTCCTCCCTGGCAGAGCATGAGCTCAGAAAAAGGCCTTGGACAAACCGAACACTTGAGCAGTAACTCAAAACATACTTGCTATCAGCAACCGTTCTCAGCCTGAAAGTCAAAACACAGCACTGCACCAGCTACAAAGAAGGAGAAAAATGACTGCTACTGCTCAAACCAGGACACTCTCTCTGTTTGCCATGAAATAAGTACTTTACGCTTTGAATTTTTTTTTTTTTTTTATCTTGCTTGCATAATCCCTTATACCAGGGTAAGGGTGCTGGAACAGATTAACTCAGGAGAGGTTCAGAAATACTTTCCTTAAATGCCAAGTTCAAAACTCCCAAGTATTTTTCAAAATTGACTTTTTTTTAATATTTGTTAGCATTTTTTAAGTATTCATTCTGATTTTCCCAATCGTCATGATCCGAATAAATGCTCTTGTCCTTGCTTTTTTTCTGCTTCTATTGTGTGTGTCACAAACACTCATTATTTTGAGACTGTTCTTAGTTATTTGCCTTTTTTCTTTAGGAATTTCTGCAATGTTCTATAGTGAAAACTTTAGGTAAGAAACAGGTTTAACATACAGATTTGCAGCATCCTGATGCAACATAAGCTGAAATTTTCACAAAAACGTTTGTATTATCACTGCAAAAGGTGTTTGGACTCCTGGGCTAGATCCTGGAATATGACAGGTTTCTCACTGCTTGACAAGCACAAGTCCAACTTAAAGTTGCCCTAATCAAGCAGCTGAAGATTCCCCAGAAGGGATCTGCCAGTAAAAGAAAATAATCAGAAATCAGATGTGCACCCTTCCAGGTTGCCTGACAATTGTAGGTGTTCCTAAAAACCCCTTTATTATAGGCTTGTGGAAATTAAACTTCAAAATCACAAAGATTGAGGGCTCAAGAATGGAGTTTTGGGCTTATCCAGAGCAGCACTCAGGCACACCACCCTCAGAGAGACCAACCAGTGGCTGCAACTGGGTGAAACAATCACTGACCGTTTGGCAGGAGAGCAACCTCTTCACTCCAGAACTGCCTTATCAAGCTGACATTTCAAATGAGTGATCTAGACAGAAAGTCTGAAGGGTGGGGTGGAAACACACTGAGAGAAACAAAGAAACATAAGGTACAGATCCCCAAGTAGGCTTGTAAGTCAGAAAACACTTGAAAGGTTTTCTTCCAAATATGCTAGGGGACAAGATGGTAAAACACCTTCAGGGCATATTTAATATGTATTAGGATAATTCAGCATTGTTAAATGAAAATAGTACGGTGAGTGATGGAAAGGGGCTGTTGTAATAATTTATAAAGACAGACCTTCACAACTGTCAGCGTAAAGACAAGGAAGGCAAAGAAAGCCAAGTGGTTTTCTCATAATACTGGAAGGAAAACTACAGCCACAGAAAAAAGACGTACTCTCATGGTTGCATAGGTTATTAGTTTTTTATTAAATTTCATTGCTCAGTCAGAAGCTCTATTGCTTGCTAAAGAAGGATCATTTTTAGCAAACATTTTTATTATTATATGTGTGTATTATTGCATCATTTTTGTTAACGTGGAGTACTAAGAAGTCATGAAAGGATTTTAAATCTTATTATTTCAGGAGCATTGAGTTCTTTCTGTTTGCTTTACTGTTGAAGTTTCTAATTTTTTTCCTCTAGGCCCAAGTGCTAAGAACTGGCCTGCCTCAAATTCTTATTGAATTACGTCAGCCAAGGAGTTTAGGAACTTTAAGAAAAACACCAAATATCAATGGGTCAATTAAAAATGGCAAAACTAACAACAGTGATATCTCCTTAAGCCATGTACAATGAAACATGTCATTGTACATTTGAAGAGCAAAATACCCTTAAAGACATAGGGTTTAAATAAGGGAAACAACCAAATGTTTGAAGAAAAGAAGATATTCTCACAGTGTCTCAGCTGTAGATTCCTGACAGACTCATCCAGGCAGACTTTATAAAATGAAACACAGAAATCAGTTGTTTTGCAGTTTGGAGGAAAATTTCAATTCATACATAAACCAAATATCTCTCGCTCTGATAAGTTTGTTTTTTTTTTTCTGGGCAAAACAAAATCCCTTTCTGAATGTAGTAATTATGAATACACTGGCCATCAACTCTGGAATGAGAATGGGATTCTTAGGTTATTGAAGTTAAGAGGAAGATGGTTGCAAGATTTTTTTTTAGTCAATTTCTGTGGGTGGTTAAAATAAGATTGCATCTTGCATTAGCTACATCTTTTATCAGTGTGTTCACTTACTCTTGTGATGTCTGAAACAAGCCAATAAATCTATGTAAGAATGGAGAGGTCCAGTTCATAACCTAAAGAGAGAGAGATATAGGAAAAAAACATTAGTTGCTGGGGTTTTTTTGAGCAGACAAAATGAATAGACATTTTTCCACCTCAGTGGTTAAATCTGTACCCTAACCACACCCTTCCTTCATTTGGGAAGCAAAAGGAACTTGTATAGGTTCTGAGGATGACTTTCTTTGAAGCAGTCAGATAAAAATACTGCCCTTTATTGGAGGCTGACGTGGTATTTGACTGATGAGCTAAAATGTTTCATTTCATTTTGTCACTTAGGGAGCTGCTGTCCCACCAGCAGCCTTTTCATTTATTTATTTTACTTTTTTTTGACTTGGTATTCCAGGCTTTTAAAGTTTGGTCAAAATAGAACAGATAAATCACAGTTGCTGGAAAATAAAAAGGAAACCTATAGGCAGATATTTGGATATATACATATAAAATGAATTTGCAGAAGAGATGAAACTATTACAGTAGAATCTGATAATTGTAACACTGATTTTTGTCACCTGTGTCATCAACTTTATACAGAAGTACAGTGTATTTTGACAGGTACAAAAAGCTGTTAGGAAAAGCTTCTCAGATTTTTAATTTTTTCACATACAATGTAGCTGGTTAGTATTATAAGTTTGGATTCACTTTCATCTCTCTAACAAATGATAATGAATCCCTGCTCCCTTTCTATGTCTACAAAGGTGGGACCTTTTCCTGCACTATACTAAGCCAATAAATGATGCTGTATGACATTCCTATTCATTGCCTTTTTCTATCTATGTTTTTAAAGTAGGGTAAAATAATAATAGTAGTAGTAACAGTAATAATACTAATAATAATAACAGCAACATTAATAATAATAATAATAGAATTGTTATCTGGACTAAAATGAAAGTGATATAAGTTTTCTTTGTGAATAAGGTCTGGTACCATTTAGGTACTACTGACATTGTAATTATTTCTATTGTCTCCTAAGTTGGTTTTTGTTTTAGTCTTAGATTCCATCTCTCCTATAAAAATACTGCATCTGTGACAGAGAATTCCCCATGGGTCAAATCTCTTGTCAGAGGTAAATGGTGGGAAACTGAGTGTACCCTCAGCAAGTTCGCTGATGACACTAAACTGGGAGGAGTGGCTGACACACCAGAAGGCTGTGTTGCCATTCAGCGAGACCTGGGCAGGCTGGAGAGGGGGCAGGGAGAAACTTGAAATTCAACAAGGCCAAGTGTAGAGTCTTGCATCTGGGGAAGAACAACCCCATGTACCAGTACAGGTTGGGGGTTGAGCTGCTGGAAAGTAGTGAAGGGGAAAGGGACCTGGGGGTCCTGGTGGATAGGAGGATGACCATGAGCCAGCAATGTGCCCTTGTGGCCAAGAAGGCAAATGGCATCCTAGGGTGCATTAGAAAGGGTGTGGTTAGTAGGGCAAGAGAGGTTCTCCTCCCCCTCTACTCTGCCTTGGTGAGGCCACATCTGGAATATTGCATCCAGTTCTGGGCCCCTCAGTTCAAGAAAGACAGGGAATTGCTTGAAAGAGTCCAGCACAGAGCCACAGAAATGATTAAGGGAGTGGAAGACCTCCCTTATGAGTAGAGGCTGAGGGAGCTGGGTCTCTTTAGCTTGGAGAAGAGGAGACTGAGGAGTGACCTCATCAGTGTTTACAAATATGTAAAGGGTGGGTGTCAGGATGATGGAGCTAGGGTTTTTTCAGTGATATCCAGTGAGAGGACAAGGGGCAATGGGTGTAAACTGGAGCATAGGAGGTTCCATGTTAACATCAGGAAGAACTTCTTTACTGTGAGAGTGCCAGAGCACTGGAACAGGTTGCCCAGGGAGGTTGTGGAGTCTCCTACGTTGGAGATATTCAAGGCCCGCCTGGACAAGTTCCTGTGTGATGTACTCTAGGTTACCCTGCTCTTGCAGGGGGGTTGGACTAGATGATCTTTCGAGGTCCCTTCCAACCCTTGGGATTCTGTGATTCTGTGCTTCAACAGACTAAAACAAGTGTAATTTATTTTAGTTCACTGGGCCTTACCAAAGCTTGTTCTTACATTTTACTTGTTGACCATGTTGTTGCTTCAGGGCCCCATAACAATCTGTGCCAGTAGTTAAAACTATATTTTTCCACCAATTCTTCATTCTGCTCAAAATTACTGGTCTTTCAGTTGTAAACAAAGGGTGATTTATCATTGCTGCTAAAAGTAGTGGAATTAGCCTGTCGTAAATTCAAGGTAATCTGTTTTTCCATTACTAGCTTTGGTTCAACAGCTAATGAAGGCAGAAGCCAGAACATTAGAGAATTATTGTAAGGTGACATTTTAATGAGAACATAACTTCTGGGGAACTAAAAAAGGACATGCAGCCACAAATCCCACTAGGAGGTTGAAAGCTGGCCTTACTTTCTTTCATGTGAGGCAAATAACTGCCAGAATGGTTTTATTTAAATGTGTCTCAAACTGGCTGTACTTCCTATGCATGAAGAGCAGGGCAGCCCAATTCATTAAACAGAAAGAAATGAATGACCCAGTTCAGGCGAAGCATGCCTAACAAGTATTTTAAGTTTTGTCAAAAATACTCTTTACTTGAGGGTTGACCTCAAGTATCGTGTTTCTTTTTTATTGTATCATGACTATTTTACTGTAAGTGATTCATTAAAAGCATTTCTGAGCTATACCTTTGAGTAGAAAAAAAAATGAAAATGTTTATGCATACATCCAGATTTAAACGGATACATGTTGTTCCTGCTTATAAGTGTGTGCTGTGTGCATAAACTTTAGTCCTTAATCCACTTGCTGTGTCTTATTTATTCTTCTATTAGATTTCCTTTCAGCTGGCAACATTAAATAGCACACTGCTTAAATAAAATGTTTATATTTCTTTGTTTCTAGCCATTAGTTTGGCAGTGTCCTTCTTCATATTGTGTGCTTGTGAAAGTAGTCCACATTTCATGGTGTTTCCAGACAGTAGCTACCGTCTGCTGTCAAAACCTGCCACATTTCTGTAATTAATCTCTATTATAAAAGTATATGCATGGTTCTGGGGGAATAGTAGGAAATAAAAGAGGAATCAAAGAGAGGAGCTTTGGTTTATCCAGAGCAGTGTAAAGCAGATTGTGAGATAGTAGCCCTGGAGGATTGTCTCTGTCCCTTGTGTGTCTCTGGGGACATCACTGTGTGCCTGAAGGAGGGTGGTGCTGATGCTGTATGCTCTCCAGTTTCTCCAGCAGTGGTGGGCTTGGTCAGCAGTGTCCTGCTGGAGACGGGAGGCATCATCATTTCTATCCCAAACCAAGAGTTTCTATTTCCAAATTCTAGGATAAAAGGTAAGTTAAAAATAGCAGTCAAGAACTGAACTTTGCTATATTTTTATATGTGAGGATTATTGGCTGGTGGAATCTGGAAACCCACACAGGCTGGCACTGGAACCCTGTTGGGTCCAGCAAAACCTCCTGTGCTGATACATGATAAACCTGGTTAATCCAGGATGCCGGCTGCATTCCACTAGCTGGCAGACAGAAAGCAGATGCCGGGGGGCCATAGGCCTCTCTTAGTAAGTACAGGCTGGGATAACAGTACAAGGTGTGAGACAGTGAGCAATCTAGCTTTGTGCATCACTTGAATGGCTGCTTGGACATGTTTGCTTGCAATATCAACTAACCAGGCTTATCGACACTGGAGGTCACACTCAGCTCTATGCAAAAACATGCTTATTATGGTTTTCGTGTTGAACAAGGGGATACTCTTCTTTAGTTTCAAGGAGAAAAAGGCCCCGATACATTCCAAGAGCTCTGCTTTTTGTTGATGCACAGCATCGCTTCATGAAATGATGTATCCTTCCTCATGCCTAGCACTAAGATAGCCAGCCTTGGCATAGACAGGAGGTTGGAGCTACAAGCACAAGCCTCAGAAGTGGATGGTTGTGCTTAGGTGGTGATAAGCTTGAGACCCAGTGCAGTGACCCTGCATGCAATGGGGAGATTTCTACTGAGTTCAGTAAAAGGCACATCTCTTTGAATGATGTTTTTGATAGTTACAGTGTTTGAGCAGGCATAATTAGGGCAGGATCTCTGTGACAAACTTGGTGTCAATCAACAAGAACATTTAAAAATGTATATTTGTGTGATACATGTTTGCTTCTGAAGGAAAGTTAGAAAAAATGAGTAACCTGCAGTGCTGAAAATTAAGTTTAGAAAGGCTTGTTGACTCAGATGTATCTTATTTTAAACAACAGTGTTAATCGTAAGGTTCCCAATTATAAGAAAGAAGAACAAGTGCAAATGTCTTTGTGAACATTATATTCAAATGTGAGTAATTGAAGGAATGAGAACATTTTGTCTCTCAGTGGAACTGAGCGAGCTTTATAATGCTTGCTCAAATTTAGATAACATAACAGACTGAATGCAGCTCACACTGCAGTTAGCAAAAAGCATTATTTTCAAAATCAAAAGGGCAATTATGAATGAAGAAAAGAATAAAATTACACAGTGCTGTTTTATTGTAGTGTCAAAATAGAATCAACAAAGCAAAGTCAGAATTTAAAAGAAATCTGGATAGCTGTTATTTAGATTGGCTGGATACTTGTAAGGGTGCCTGACAGAAATGGAATTCCAGAAATGCTCTTAACAATGCTAAGGATGAGGAGAGTTATGCTGTTCTGCAGCTCTTGGGGCAAGAGAAACAATTAAAATTTAAATTTTAATTAATAATATACCAGTAAAACTGGGAGAATCCATATGTAATCCTTAAAACTCCTGTTATTTTTTTGAACAGTGCTTCAAGTGCAGGAACTCGACCATGAGATACTTAATGTGAAATTTCACACTCTCTAAGAAGCTACAGGGCAAAATACGTTGTAACTGTGAAAGCCAGCCTCTGACCATAGATAAACTAAGGAAAATTGAATCAGGAAAGCCAAGCAATGTTGAGAAAGTCAACCTTGTGTAATCTCCCTAGAAGCTTCAACAAGTTGGCTACAGTCTTAATGAAAAGGTTTAAAAATGCAGCTACCATTTGGAATAAAAAGAAGAATGAGAGTGTATTTTTTTTTGGTAGTACTGGAGATTTCTCTTGTCCATAGGTCTAGCTAACATTAAAGAAAGCCGTTGTGAGCATACAAAAAAAACCCCGTGTGACAGCCTGACTAATTATAGTCTCTAAGTGAAATAAAACCCATGCTCCAATGGGAGATTGTAGCTGCTCTTAGAAGTGTTTAACAACCCATTGTCTCCGGGGTGCAAGAGGTCCATGAGACATCAGAATATGGTCCACAGAACAAATGTATTTAAAAAAATCTGCAAATATACACATTCCTACATATGCAAATAAGAAACAATGTGGAAAAACAGATTTAATGAACGATTACTCAAAACTGAGGTTAATATCTATTTGTGTGTTAATGTAAATCAGTGACATGACATTTCATAGACATGGTGATCCTTGGCTTAAAAAAAGTTAAGAAATAGTATCTAAATCAGCACTTCTCCTTGGTGTCTCATCATTCAGGTTTAAAGAAAATTTATGAACCTTGAAATGTCTTTTGCTTTTTCTCTTTCCTGATCAATAAAATTCATCTGCTACCTATGATAAGGAATCATGAAGAAAGTTCTTAATGAAGCACTGACTAAAATAAAATTGAGGAATTGCCTTACACAGGGGTGACAAGGGAGCATTCAGGAATGATCAGAAAACTGAGGCAAGGAACAGCAACCAGGTCTGTCAATGTTTTCAATTCGATCTGCATGTCTCTTACACTAACATGGCTAGTGATAATCTTCACACTTCATCAACAGCAGTGTTGGGGTACCCATGCTGTCTAGATGTTCCCCCAATGCCAAGGAAAGATATATTCTTGCATCGCCATGGATCAGACCATGGGAGATGCAGGAAGTCAGGGCCCAAGGGATTACCCTCCTGCGCAGGGGGGATGCTCTGTGGCTGTGTGACAACCATTGCAATAAGGATTAAGAATTGCAAAGTTGAAAATCCAAAACTATAAAAAGATGCTACAAGAAATTCTTTTACCTTCAGCTTTGTCCCATCTCCAGCTGCTGGTACTGTATTTTCACTCTACCTCTGCATGTTTCAGATATCTGTCTAATGTTGCGAGGGACGGTTTTAATTCAAGTCCCTATGTCCCTTACTCAGAAAGTTTAATGTGCTGCTTTAAGAACTTTGCTCTCTCATTATCTATGGGGAAAGCTAACTGAGCTCAAATTATATTCAGTTCACATGAAAAAAGAGAAAATGAAAAATCTTAACGCGATGTTGCTGCTGCTTACATAATAGCTGCCATCTTGGGCTAAAGCAACTCTGCACATTTTTTCCAAACAAGATTTAGTGTCATTTCATATCAGTACTTACATCTCCTTGTGGCTTGAGGGGAGATATAAAAGAAACTTTGAATATTTGCTTCATTCTCAGCCTTCCAGCTGATGCATAGCACTGTGAAACTATCTGACAAGTTATTGTGTCACTTGGTTTATGGCAAGGATATGATAACTTTATATCTGTGCAGAATTGCATTTCTTACCTGAATACAAAGATGAAAAGGTGGCAGGAGGTAATGCAACCAAAGATACCAATAAATCCCACTGACATAATCACTTTGTGCAAGAAAGCCTTCTGAAGCCAAGCTCTGTGGCAGAACCTGTATCTGTATTAGTAACTAGTGCAACCAGAGAAGAATGTATCTGCAAAGCAAAGCAGCTGTGGCTGTGGACCTGGCGTCTATCTGTATTTCAGGTCTTACTCACATATCTCTAACCTTCCTGCTTGGACTGAATACCCATGAGTGCCTTAAGTGCTCCCCTGCAATGTATCTGCCAGTTTGGCTTCACTGGGAGGAACTTGTCTCCTCTCCCTGATGTCAACCAAGGCACTGCAAGTGGGGACAACTGGGAGACTTCTTTTAAAATTGCAGACCCACTGCGGGCTAAAATGCTACTATAGATGCAGCCCACAAAATGTGGCCTGAAAAAAAGATGTTCAATTCAATTAATTAGAGTCACTGGACACAGCTGAACTTGATCAACACTTTGTAAGGGTTTGCTGGTGATGAGTGGTTTGGGGTTTTGTGTCTTTTTTTTAATATTTTTTTCATTTTTTTTTCTCTTTCCTTTAAAAGCCTCTAGAATGAATAACTAAAGCAAGATAATTCTGTGAGATAAATTACTCTGGTATGAACAGGGAATTCTTCAGGCAAGAGATGTATTACTGTTTGCATATTTCTAATGGAATGAGAAGAGATTTGTTTCACTGCATCTATTGATGATTGAGTAGTGTGGTTCAGAGAATCTGAGCAAAAATGATGTCCAATGAACTATGAGATGAGACTGGCTAAGGAATAAATGCCTATATTTTCTACTTCACCTTCTTCCCTTATTGTTTAGAAAAATGAAGATGGGGTACCAGAGCTTACAGTTGCATACATGGTTCATCTTTACTCACCCAACCTTCTGACATAATTTTAATAAAATCAGAAACACATCTGAGACATTTTTCAGATTGAAGGAGTCAGTGTTCAGCTCCTGCCCATTCTGATATTTTTGGACATCTGAATCATGAAAGCATAGATAGGATAGAACGATCCAGACTCCATTGTGGAGGCAACAGATGGTTATGGAAACACTGAGTAAACTCCCATTTGTTGCTGCCTACAAAATGAAAACCTGCCAATGACAGCAGATTCTAATCACCTCTCCAAGCCTGAAGACCACTTGGAGACTAATTTCAACCTGCCAGGTTAATTTGAGTAGGTGAGACACCCCTCAGTACATGAATCTGTACAAAAATACTCTCCAAGGAGCAGTGTCCGTGGGTATAAAATTATGTTACCTAACTAAATCTGTACAACCCTTATGTATTTGTCCACTGGAAGCATTGACACTGGCTGCTTGTAAGTTGCTTCTGAAGAAAGTTTAATCACAAATCATGCTAAATTTGAATGCTGCAAATAGATTGTTGCTGGCAAATATTTCTTCTGTGAAAGCTGGGTCAGAATTTGGAAGTGAGTGAGTGTATGTTGCTGTACAACAAAGCCTGGGGAGCATGGAGTTTGGGACTCCTGCTCTGTGTGGGATTTGGGTTCTATATGGTCACTCAGTTAAATTCAACAGCTATCCAATATATGTTTATAATCAAACTCTGTTCAGATCTCCTTTGAATCATCTTCTATGTCTTGAAGATCTAAATGCTTACAAATTCCTAGCCACCACCAACATATTGAATTATAAATTTAAATACACACTTGTATACATGCATATGCATCACATTATTGGTAATTGCTGATAAGAACCATCTGATTTTAACAAATCATTTGGAATCCATTCCTCAAACCACCGCTATTTACTCTCCCTATCACAAAAGCTACTGGCTGGTTTGGCTCAATGTAACAGTCTCAACAAACATGCAGAATATTTTTTAAGCATGGATTGAGCAATACAGACAGCCTGAAGTTGGTGGTTTCAGGTCATGGCCAAGGCAGTGTGTGTAAATAAGGAGTTGGAAGTTCATAGAATTTGGATCTGAAAGTTAGGAAAGAAGGCATGGTGTGGTAGTAAATGCAGTTTTTGACTCAAGCTTTTCTGAAACAAAATATATGCATATGTTGTTTGAAAATGGAGTTGCCATGGTAATTTGTTATTTACCAGAGAAGAGTAATTGAACAAATTTTTTTCCTAACTGGTTTATGAACAAGTCACACCTGTTCCTGAGTGGGTTTAAATTACTCACCCTTCTTTTCCATGCCAAACTTTTCATGTTCAATTGCTTTGCTATTTCAGATTCCATACACTCGTTTCACTGATAACTGATACCACTTCTTGTTTGAAAGTAATCTTTTTTCTAGCTGAGATCTTAAAGGGTATTTTTTTTATTATTATTAAGAACCATTACCTACAAATAGCTCAACCCCATGCACTGATCATGTATTCATATGTCTATAAAATGCATATATCAAGGTATATATATATATATATACTGTATATTTCATTGAAACTCAGGTAAACACTACATTTTAATAGATTGCAGAGATTTAATATTCACCAGTTTTACCTCTGCTCATGCCAAAAGAATTCTCTGAACAGATGAGAAATTTGATCCACAAAAGAGAGTGTATAAAAAGAAATTATTTCCAAAATTAATTTTCAGCTTTGAGCAGTGTTGTGCACTAAGACAGCTAAAGAAAAACACATAGAGGTAAATGTCATACTCATTGAATTATAGCAGCTTGGAGATTTCCTTTGCCATTTAGTGTTTATTCAAATTTCAGGTAGGTTGGTTTTTGGGTTTTGTTTTTGGGGTTTTTTTTTGTTTTTTTATTTAAGGTCTCCCCCTCTCCTCCCAGTAACTTTTACAGTGAAAAATCAGCTTACTTTCAGTAAGTCTCTTAGTAGGTTGGAAGTGTCCATTAGCATCACTTGAAAAAACCTTGACAGAATGGAGGAATGAGATCAGCAAATCATGGGCATATTATGATTTGATGTTACCACAAATTCAATTAGAGCAAAGCTTACTAGCTCCAAATACCCATTTTTATGTTATAGTGATGCCTCAGGGCAAATAAATGGGTGCCATGGCAGACACATTCTGTGATGATAGCTGAGACATTTAAGACTCAAAATATTCCTGATTTTTAGGGCTATAATGTCAGTTTTAAGGATTTTTAATTAACACTTTCTGCATGCATTAAATATGTTCCTTTCAGCCAATGAAGATTTTTTCTTCCTCTTGAATTCTCTGAAGAGTTTTGCTTCAGGTCTTTTATCACTATCAAAAAATAATAGCAACCACCACATTAAAAAGAAATTACCCGACAAAATGAAAGATTTGCTTGGCTGAGAACATGAGAGAATGCATACAGTTGTGTGTTAGCTCTTATTTACGATTAATTATATTGCTATATTCTTCAGAGGAGGAAACAAGATGATTTAGCCAAGATGATGGAGAATTGTAGGAGTCTGAAGGTTATGGTGAGGGGGTGGACAAATGCCAAGTCTATGGGAAACTTCAATCACACGCATTTAGATGTCAAACACATCTGTATCCACATGTACAGAAATTGGTACTGCTGATTAGCATCATCCTGGGTCTCTCATAGATCAATGGGTGGTTGAGGTGTGGTTCCCCTCCCAACTTGCTGGCTCATTCCACAGAGCTGACCACTGTGCAAACTATCTGCAAGTTACCATGAAGCTCCTTTCAGGCTAGGGTGTGCTGGGGAGCAGTTTCGGTACAGCCCTGTCATGTTTTTTGGTTAGTGGATTAGAGAACTACATGAACAAAACCACTGCTTGTTTACATACAAAACTGTAAGTGCATGAGAAGGATTCACTGACTGCTAAGAAAAAAATATTATTTCCTTCTTATTTGTGCCCATCTTATTTTCCCCAGCTTCCTCTACACTCTTTCACAAATGCTACTTTCCTTATGGGTTTTTGTCCCAAAACATGGGAGGCCCCCCATGGCATCCCCTCATTCACAGTGTCTGAACCTCTTTTTCTATAATACCTCTGGAGCCCTTTTCTTTCTTCTTTCCCTGACCACACTGCATTACCATGGAAAATAGCTTCCTCAGCGCCTCCCTTGTTGCTTCATTCTTGTCCTTCTTTCTCCCTCTGTTACTGTAGAAACTTTAGGTTTTATGTGACCTTTGTTGCACTCCAAAGGTGTCTGAAATGAGTAAACAAGTCCGATATTTGAAGCTGCTCTTTGCACACGTCACAGACTTCACTAATGACCTTCCTCCTCCCTGACCCCGACAGTGAAGCTCCAGTATCTTTCCAGCATGGCTTGGGGATGCTATGAGAGACTGGCTGCTAATTAACATGTTGGTAGTACCAAAAAGATGACAAAAAGCTTAACAATTCATGACAAAACGTTTTTGATTTATCATGCAAATTACCTCATAGTAATATGAGGTAAAAACCATAGCAGCCACTGTGGTCAACTGAATTCTACTTTGCAATGCTCTCTATCTCAGGGGCACTTCTGTGCTAGGTATTAAAGAAAAAAAGTCCTTGTTTGGGAGCAGTGTTGCAGTTTGCACAATTTGTATGGCTTCAATATGAACCCCCTGCACAATCCACTGCAAGTTTAAGATCCCCCAGTATTATGGTCCCATTCCTGCATGATGTGTGCCAGCAGATAGACCCATGATGTCTACCTCTTTGCAGGATCAAGTGCTGTAAAGAGAGGTAATTTATTTGTAGCTCTGGAGAATCTCTTGCTGTTTATGACAATATGATCTTGGTGACTAGATAGATTGAGAAAAAAAATTTGCTTGCAGTCAGTGGCTGGAATTTACAATTTGAGATGGATAAATTGGCATGGGTTTTCCTTGGCACAGGAGTGCTCAGTGGGAGGACACCAGAGCGATGGTGAAGGCTTTGTTATGTTTCATGCAGCATGGGATGCTCCAGCTTAGAGATGCTGAAGCACTTTCCCGATCAATATCAGCACTCTCCAAACTTTAAAAGAAACAGCCTCCTCTGTCCTCCTGCCTTTATTCTGTATTTTAAAACAGCTATTCTCCTGAGAAACTTTAGCTTCTTATAAAACATTTCTGAACTCTTTAGCCCCTAAGGAAGCATGCTTTGAGGGCCTGTCTTCTGGCCAATATCTCCTTCCACCTCCTTCCACCCATGTCCTTAACAGTGGGTTTTGGGAAAGCTTTTTCTAACTGCAGCCTTCTGGAAGGGACCAGAATCAGCCAAGGTCTTACAGTACCTTTCCCTCTAGGAGCTGTTAATCTATTTGCATCTTGAAAGGCTGGGCTTTGTAGCTTTGTTTTTGATGCTTCTCTTCAAGCTGACAAATATGAATGCTAAAATCACCCAAAATCTTGGAATTAAGAGAAATCAAAACCAATCTGGCAAAACAGATTCAAAGATTCATGACTTTTAATTCCTATAAGAGCTATTGTCATCTTGTCATCAAATCCTTCACCTGTACAATGCAGGCTCACAACACAGATTTGTCTTGTGATTGAGCAAAGTATGTTTTTCAAAGATGTCAGACTTGATATAGTGGCTTCAAGTGACAGCAAATCTAAAGCATTGCTTGGTAGATTATTCCAATGTGTCTATATTTACAATACTGATCATCTATAAGCAGTGACAATATAAGAAATACTCTTCCCCTGGTACTAGTTATGAACTAATGAAATCATTACGTGAGGATTATATTTCTAGATTCAAATCTCAATTACTGACTTACTGGAAAAAAAAAAAGGAAAAAAGGAGAAAGTGTAGAGCCATATCTTCAACATATGTTTCTGTTAGTGGAAAAGAGGCTTCATTTCACACCTGTAGTGGTGTGCATTTGTTAACCTAAAGCTTGAATTCAGAAGCAGCACATCTCAGACCTGAGGCTGGTCTGAAAAAGCTTTATCCTCTTCGTTCTTATTCCATCCTGCTCCGAAGTCAAAGGAGCACTGACACAGAAACTGCTTCTGTGTGAATGCCTATCTCCCTCCCCTCTGTGCTGGACCAGTGGTGCAGAAGGTCCTGAGCCATTCAACAGCTGCCAATAAAGGGAGCAGGGGTGGCAGCCATCCCTGGAGGAGCCGATGGTGGGATACAGAGAGGTGACAAGCCAGCACAGTGCTCCAGCCACTTCCTGTGCTGGCTCTGGTGGCTGGTAAGGAAAGTTGGTGGCTCAGACACATGATGGCCTCTGTGCTCTCTGCTATCGGTCCCCTGCCTGCACAGCAGTGACTGTTAGCCAGCATGACTAATACTGCAGAACACATGGGGACATTGCGCTGTAAACAGACAGTTGACCATGTGAATTTCTGTCTCCAAAATTCATTTTTTGCTGGAATTCTACAGGAAAGAAATGGGAATTATTTTTTTATGTCTGGGTGCTTTCCATGTACACTTTGGTCTGTCTAAATCAAAATGTTAGGCAGAGATGAAGGCTACTAGTCCCTTCTGGTATTGTAAGAATTTGCCAGATGTCAGTGTGAGTCCATCTTGGACAATAATGCTTTTAACATTTACTTTGGTCCTACAGATACCAGCTTCCAGGAGAGACATAAAACAGCCTTGACCATTTCATCTGGACTATGTAACATTCCCCCTGCTGCTTCATTTCCATGTTGTCTTCAGGAGTGCTTTCATAAATTGCTGCTTGGTATTACTTTGTATTAATGGGCATCGGTATATTGACTTTTATATATGGAAGAAAACAGTATTTTTTGAAATCTGCTATTAGTGAAAAATTGGGAAATCCTATATATAGAAAAGTCTGTAGTTCATAACAAATTATTATATTGAGTCATTAGGTAGCATACCTGGTGTAATTAAAGGGCTTTCATTAGCACACAAGTCAGTTGCTTCTGATGTGAATGGGAGTTTTACTATTGACTCCAGTGGAGCCAGGATTTCAACCACTTTTTTAATGGTTTTATTATAGAAGGAGGTTTATTGAGCGATTTTACAGTCTTGAGAGAAGAAAATCTGTCCAGCTTCCTGTCTTAGTTTTTCAGCTCAGAAGCAAGACCCAGAAGAAATCTATAAAAACCACATTTCTTTTACAGGCAGTGGAAAATGCATGGAGTTGAATTTAGCTTCTCTGTGTTTGATCAGCTGTTCTTGTGACTCTGCATGCACTGTCTGTACACAGCAAGTGCATGGTCAGCCTGCTGTAAGTGCACTGTACCAGCAGAAAATGTAAAGCAGACTCTTTTTCTTGAAATACCAATAATACTATGCAGTGTTGTACTAAAAAACACCCCACATGGTACTTTACAGGCAACACACACCCACAGCAAAGTGGCTGAGTTCTTCTGGCTAAACTTTTTTTGCTAATCTGAACAGAGGGGGATCAAACGTCAGGTCACTGGGTTGATGTATTGCTTGGATAAAAGAGAGTATGAAAGGAATGGCAACTAAAACATTCAGTGAAGTTGGAGTGTACAAAAGGAGTAAGAAGGCAGTTGGAGAAACAAGTACAGAATGAACACAGCAGAAGAAAGCCATAGAGAAAGGGAACTACTGAAATATTAATATCCATAAATATTAATATCCATAAATAGCCAGTGAAACCTGTGTTGTGTAAGGCAGCATTACTATTAGGCTAACTCTTGAATTAAGGCACATCTGCAAAGGATTAGCCAAAAGCCTGAGTATAATTCTTCTCTGTCATTAAACGACTTTTGAAATGACTGGTTTATGTCAGTCTGATGCAACTGCATGAAACATAAAACATGCCTTACATGTGGTAATACCTTGTGCCAACTGTACTGTTGGTTTTTCTCCTGGACATTGGGTTATGAGGTGTTCCATGATTACTGAGATATAACACAGGCTAAATTAATATGTAAAACCCCCTTTTTTTTTTTTCCTGGATACAGATTTAAGGGATGCAGAATAACTTGCTGGATCCTGCAAATCCTTTCTTCCTAGGATTCGCAGTTTTTGCTGCTGGTGCTGACACAATACAGTATTTGTCTGACCACTGTATTGAATATGCTTGCTTGCGTAATTTTCTAGCCATATATTTCTGACAGATTTCTGATGGACATTCACGTGAGTTGCCTTATTTTACTGCAGTTACTTAAATATTTTTGGGCATAATCTGTATTTCCAGCTCTGGGGTACAGATCCTGATGGAATGGGTTATTACCCATGAGCCAGCAGTGTGCGCTTACAGCCCAGAAAGCCAACCATATCCTGGGCTGCATCAAAAGGAGCATGACCAGCAGGTCGAAGGAGGTGATCCTGCCACTCTACTCTGCTCTCGTGAGACCTCACTTGGAGCACTGTGTGTAGTTCTGGTGTCCTCAACATAAAAAGGACATGGAACTGTTAGAACAAGTCCAAAGGAGGGCCGTGAGGATGATCAGGGGACTGGAACACCTCCCGTGTGAAGACAGGCTGAGAAAGTTAGGGCTGTTCAGCCTGGAGAAGAGAAGGCTGCATGGAGACCTCATAGCACCCTTCCAGTATCTGAAGGGGGCCTACAGGGATGCTGGGGAGGGACTATTCATTAGGGACTGTAGTGACAGGACAAGGGGTAATGGGTTGAAACTTAAACAGGGGAGGTTTAGATTGTATATAAGGAAGAAATTCTTTACTGTTAGGGTGGTGAGGTACTGGAATGGGTTGCCTGGGGAGGCTGTGAATGCTCCCTCCCTGGCAGCGTTCAAGGCCAGGTTGGACAGAGCCTTAGGTGATACGGTTTAGTCTGAGGTGTCCCTGCTCACGGCAGGGGGGTTGGAACAGATGATCTTAAGGTCCTTTCCAACCCTAACTATTCTATGATTCTATGATTACCTCCAAGTCTGAAAAATTAAGGAAAAAAAAGTGTCTATGTGGATAAGGATAACTTGTTTCCTTTTGAGCTTGCAGGATCTCTGTAAATATGAGGGATGATACTAATTTTCTATAATGGTTTTTGTATTTTCACTCATGGGGACAGATTTACAAAGTCACAGACCAGCACATCCTGGACAACAGATCTCAACAAGGAAGAGCTGAAAACTGCCTTAGAAGTGCCAAGACACTCACTGCTTGTGCAGGTTGTCAGCAGGCGCTGGTCCCCAGGATGTGCTGGGAAGTGTGTGCTTATGAGAAGCCACAGAAAATCTGCCAGAGGAGCAGAGCTGGGCAGGCAACAGAAGGGGTAGATGGACACTGTTCCCCACCATTGCCCAGAAAGAACTGCAAGCTTCAGTGGTTTTTTACCTCTTGCTCTGCAGAAGAGAATGTGCTCAGGTAACCCCTACCTGCTGTGCAGGCAGAGCCCATGGGCTGAAGCCCAGTTATCATGTCCAAAGAAACAAATGTTTGGAAAACACATGACTCTATAAGCATGGTATTTTGAGATTTATCTTGCCAGACGATCCCACTGAATGCCAGCTGGAATATGAATTGCTCCTTTTGAACCTGAGACATGAAACAATAGCTGCCAGAGCCTTGTAGGAGGCACTTAATTTTGCTTGGCCTCCTTCAGGACGGGTGAAGCCTTCTCTTTTATAAACTACATGGTAGGTTCATCTGAAATGATTTTCCTCTTGAGAAGTTGCTCTGAGGATATTGTTTATAAGCTGCTGACCTTTAAATGTCCTTCTTGTTCTATTACCGTGATTCTTGGTTATTTAAAGCCCCAGGTCACTTTCACTTTTAATTGTGTTTTATTATTCTTCATTGTTACAGAATGTTTCAGTCAATTTAACTAGAACGGAGCCTTATACTCACCTCTTAATGGATTGAATTTGGGTCATAACAAAATGAACAATTATCCTTGCCTATTTTATCAATCTTAGTCTTGTCTCATTTATTTTTAAGTTTCAGCAGATCTCCTTCAAAAGCAGATGTAAAGCAGAGTTTATTGCAGGTTAGCAGGAGGAAGTGCTCTCTGCTGCTGTGGGTGAAAGTGAGATGAGGAAGAAGTATGAGATGGGGAGGGTTTAATACCACTAGGATTTTGAAATAATTGCATGGTTCATATATTTCTATCAGTGTCAAGTGAAAATTAATAAAGCTGCAGTTTTATCTGGCATTTAATCCTGATGATATTACTCCTTTATATGTACAAGCTTGTTGAGCAAAGCATCGACTTACATTCCTTTCTTTCCAAGACTTACTAATTGGACTCCAGCACTAGAGCTTACTACATGCAAAATTGCTCATCTTCCAATTAACAAATGTGATTATTAAACACATAAAACGCATGATGGTAAGTTCAAATGCTCTTTCTGTAATACTCTGGTAGAGCTGTAAGATGCCAATCAGGTTACTAGCTGTGAGCTTTCAACATGAAAAGTGTCTGGTGTTTATTTCTAATCCTGATTGTTCTAATTTTCTCCCACTCCATCCTAATTCTGCTGTTCTCACACCCTTTTTCTCACTTTCTTCTCCCACTCTATACTTATTCAGCTTCTATGTCCTTCTAGCACATTGTTTTCCCTATTTTAATTTTAAATGTTACCTTGTTTCAATTGCAGGATAGTTCCCATTTCAAACATAGGGAATTGGCATTAGGGGAAAAATTATTTGCCTGAAATTCTCCAAAGTCCAAAGTTTCAGTCTAAGCCTACCTATCTATATGCCACTGACCCCTGGGGCTACCTGAGCTATGCTTTGAAAATTCACCTTTATGCCAAAATTTTCTGCAGTCTGAGCAGTTTCTGACAGTCCAGAAACTAAGAATCCTCTTGCCTGCAAGCCCTCAGGTCCTTTATTCAGTCAGCATTCTCCAGTAACATACAGTGCATGCTGCAAAGATTTGATTCCTCACCAAATGCCATTACTTTCCTTTAATACATAGTTAAAGATATAGGGCTCAGACATACTGGGTTAAGTAACAGAAGGTGCCTATGAAGTAGGAGATCTGATTCCTTCCTCAGAATCAGTAGTTCAAGACATTTTATCTCCTGTGTTCTAGAAGAGTAGACAAGCAAACAGAGGCAAAGGATGAGGAGAAAAAATTGTGTTCCCAAATAAGTTTGTGCATTATGTCTAAGGAGCTATATAGTCCTATCTTTTCTCCTTCATATTCCTTTTCTTAAGGAAAACTTCAAGTTCCTTCTCATGCTCCCTTCTGGCCTCATTTCTACCCGCAATGAAGAGGAACTCCCACAGAATCTGGTCCCTCCTTCTCCATCTCTGATATCAGCTGGTGTAGTTCAGGAAGTTATCTTGAGAGGAGGAGAGGGAGCAAAGGAGTGACTCCAGGTCTCTCATTTCACAGCTGATGTGTGTGTGAGGGTGTATGCATCTGTATGTTACTCTGATGTAACACCAGGTCAAGGTTGCAGCAGGTACTGAGCCCTGGGCACTGGGTGGACCACTCGGTGGATAAAAAACTGGCTGAATGGCCGCACACAAAGAGTTGTGGTCAATAGCTCAGTGTGTGTCTGGAAACCAGTAACAAGTGGTGTCCCTCAGGGATTGGTACTGGGGCCAGTCTTGTTTAACATCTTTGTTGGTGACCTGGACAGTGGGATTGAGTGCGCCGTCAGCAAGTTTGCCAATGACACCAAGCTGTGTGGTTTGGTTGATATGCTGGAGGGAAGGAATGACATCCAGAGGGACCTTGACACACTTGTGAGTTGGGCTGATACCAACCTCATGAAGTTTAACCATGCCAAGTGCAAGGTCCTACACCTGGGTTAGAGCAATCCCAGGCACAGCTATAGGGTGGGCAGAGAAGAGATTCAGAGCAGCCCTTCAGAGAAGGACTTGGGGGTGTTGCTTGATGAGAAAATGAACATGAGCCAGCTGCAGTGTGCTCTCGCAGCCCAGAAAGCCAACAGTATCCTGGGCTGCATCAAAAGAAGCATGACCAGCAGGTCGAAGGAGGTGATCCTGCCCCTCTACTCTGCTCTCGTGAGACTTCACTTGGAGTATTGTGTGCAGTTCTGGTTCCCTCAGCATAAAAAGGACATGGAACTGTTAGAACAAGTCCAGAGGAGGGCCACGAGGATGATCAGGACTCTGAAGCACCTCCTGTGTGAAGACAGGCTGAGAAAGTTAGCAGCCTTCCAGTATCTGAAGGGGGCCTACAGGGATGCTGGTGAGGGACTCTTCATTAGGGACTGTAGTGACAAGACAAGAGGTAACGGGTTGAAACTTAAACAGCAGAGGTTTAGATTGGATCTAAGGAAGAAATTCTTTACTGTCAGGGTGGTGAGGCACTTGAACGTGTAGCCCAGGGAAGCTGTGAATGCTTCATCCCTGTCAATGTTCAAGGCCAGGCTGGACAGAGCCTTGGGTGACATGGTTTAGTGTGATGTATTCCTGCCCATGGCAGGGGGTTTTAATTAGATGATTTTAAGGTCCTTTCCAACCCTAACTATTCTATGATTCTATGATGCACTCGTCATGCTTGGGGGTGTAGGCAAAGAAAGGCCCGTGTTCTAAGTTATGTATCCCAGCTCTAGTCCAGTACTCTCAACTCATTTATGCCATTGCTTGTCCTTTGTGCTGCTGACCAATTCTTACATAAGGAAATGATGAATACTGACAGAATGGGGGATTAATGGTAGTTTTGATACCAGGTGATGCTCCAAGAATGATGGCAAATTGAGTCTTGTTTGCAGAATTAATATTTTATTCATCACCTGCTAGTAGGGTTGGAAAAATGTGACATGTTTTTGTGTGCACAAAAATCCGTGTAATAGAAGTACCAAATTGCAAAGCTCTGTGCATGGTGAGGACCATGCAGCACCTTCTACACACCAGTCAAGTCCAGCTGATGAAGCTACTGAAGCATGTAAGTGGTGGTGGGATTCACCTCACTTAATGGTAGTGTGGTTGTTTATGTCTGAGATAAATCTCTGTATATGCCCTTTAGAACTGACAGAAAATCAGTTCTAGCCATTAGATTTAAATTAATTACTCTGTAGAGCTTTCTATTCCCTTTATGGGCTATGAAGGCAATGTAGGCAACTAGGTCACATTAGATCATGTTCTTAGATGTCTACCTTTGATCCAGCAAATCTCTGCCAATGCATTTTACTTGCAGTAGTATCATGTAGTGACTGGCAAGCTGAACTTGTGGTATATAGGCCAGACAACAGATTTTGCCAGGAATCAGGCAAGGATTGAGGGGCTCATGTCTAATCTCAGAATGCTGAGCATCTTCTGCTCTCACTAAGGGGAGATAAGAACACTCATTCCATTTAGGAAGCACTTGTCAGCAAATGCACACTCTGTAGGGAGCTCTTGTAAACAATTTACATCATTTAATGTGATAACATAATACCTCATGCTGGAAATAGGTTAATATTTTGTAAACTTCAAAAAGACCAATAATGGCAAAGGAATTATTTGACCACTGTGTGCTGAGGGATATATTAGCTGAACAGTGACATGACTGGATGCCACTATTAGGCTCACAGAAGTTGCCAGACTGCATCACACCAGTGGTGCATAAAAATTTGTACTACAGATGATAGGAAACCACTGCAGGCAAATACGTACTACATAAACTTGTCTAGGGTGGTAGTTTCTGTCTAATCCCCAAAATTTTATTAAGTGATGTCCTAAAACATGTGAATTCACAGCTTTGTTAATGTTTATTTTGTATTTAATTTAGCTATGTAGGTTCTCATGCTCTCTTGGAAATGAGCAGATAGTTTTTTGGTGCTCCTAAGTTACTGGTCTCACAGATTATGTCTATGCTACTTAATGAAACAGATGCAGACCCATTGCCTGCCCAAGGGTAAGTGATGTGGCACATCTCACATTGCTGGTAGGCCAGGAAATCATCATCCCCAGGACTGATGGCATCAACTGGCTTGCATTCACAGTGCAGTGAAGTGTGTCTAGCTTATGGTAGCTTGGCCAGTATTGCCTTAGGGCTCAAATGTGGTCCTAGGACATAAGAATATTTCTTTATTGTGGGTTGTTGTTTTTTTTGTTTACCAACTCAAAGTGTCTGTAATAATGTAAACAATATTTCAGAGTCTGCAAGAGTAGCAATTTAACAATATTAAACTGAGGACATACATTTAATGGCCTGGAGTGTATCTGGGAATATCTGATCCTTTGAGCATCTCATTGAAGGGCGGAAAGAGACAAACTGGTGTGCTGTTGTCCACAGAAGAACAGGAAACTACTCACTTTGTAAGAAAGCAATTTGGAGCTGCTGAGAGAGCAAAGATGTAAGATTATGTTTAAGCAATGGGAATGCCTGGAGGTTCAGTATATGAACAAACTCCCTAGTCCTCTTTTTGCTTAGCAGTTGTAGAGATTCTGAGAGACACCTTAGAAAATCAGATGGCAGCGGTTAAAATGCTGTGTTGGAGTCAGGTCTATTGATTACCCTGACAAAATTCTTAACCTACATTCAAGGATGTTCTTTCCCTAGGTCTTCTTAATGAATTAAATGTGTTTATCTTTTAAAAATTCTGCTTTCACTTTATTTTATAAATCTTATATATTGTCCCCTGTCATTCAATGTGGCTGTGCTCTCAGCTTAGATTAAACAAAGTACTGTTCTTTGGGAAACTGGTAAGAAATGACTGTTAAGGCTGTACAAGTGATAAGATACCACAATGCAAAATACCAGATATTGTGTTTCAGAAAATACAGCTTATTTTCAGTTCTGAACTATGTTTCTTAATAAAGGTGATCTATTTATGTAGTTAGCATAATCAATGGCATCAGTGGTGCTACTTAGTCAAATTGATATTGCTTGCAGGAACAGAATATGTTTCCCTCTTGCCTCCTTTGTGATTTATGGTTCTGGTATCTTAAATCAAGCTTGAATTGCAAGTGCCTCAGAATAGGGTTCAAGATTCAAGAACTTTTTTTGTGAAGTAGCTAGGACACTTGTTTGTTAAAAATGAATAAACTTCTAATCTATTTTGAATATTAATTATTCATTTGCATTATTTTTTGTTAAAATTTGCATTTGCATAGTTGTTTTGCATTGAAAATCCTTTCTAAAAATACTTAAAAGGGGAAACTGAAATCATAAATATTGCAAGAATAATGAGAATAATCAAATTAAGGGTATTTCAAAATAAGAGTAAATTAGTAATTAAGAATTATGAAATTATTAAAAGGGAAAGGAGAGAAAAGTGTAAAAGCAGAAAAGCCAAAAATATTCCGTGATCTGTGACTTCATACTTTACATTGTAGTCCATCCCGTGGGGATAACACAAAGCATTCAAAAGATGAAATGTAACGACGGAAAAAGAATAGCAGATAAATCTACTGTAACTGCTGAGCCCCACTGTGCCTTCTTACAAATAGCATCATGAGATCTTGTAGAAAACCGAACAAGTCAGTCCAGTTTCAGGCGAGACTGCAATAGCACAGAATAAAAAACATCTCCTTTGTCTTACATTAGTTCTGTCATTTTGGTGATCTCAAGTAGAGTGGGAACAGGTAACAGGAGCTGGGCAGGAGTTTTGGGAGAAAACCTTGTCCAGAGGAAAATGCAGTCTGACAACACGAAATATTTTACACTTTCATGTCTAGAAATCTATTGGTTTTGAATTTGTTTCCTTGGTTCTTAGTTGCTCATATAGCTTTCACAAAGGTAGCCCTTTATAATGGCTCCCATGTGTAAAAAATACAGAATCAAGGCTGATCTTCTGAAATTACCTGTTTACATTATTTTCTTCATAATTCTATCTGTGATGTGAGATGATGTTCATTGTGTAACTCAGTAACAGTGCATCAGTGCAGTGTTTGTCATCTGTGAAGATCCGTATTTGTCTAATCTCAGCTAAAGACTTTCAGCCCCCAGATATTAAAATGTTCACAGAATTTAATTGACCTGTGTCTGATCCCTTATTGAACTGGTTGAGGCCTAGGGCTTGTAGCTGAGCATAAGATACAATTACGTGTATAAAGATACAATTACGCGTATTCAAACTATGTCACTTTACAACCCACTCAAGCATCTTTTTTCAGATGCAGCCATATGGAATGATCATACCAAAGCTGTATAATCTATTTACTACAATTTTGAGAACTCAGATGGCATAGTAATTGTTCCAAAGTCCTCAAGAACCATGAATTATTTGCATTTCTTTGGGAAGTTGTTTTTCTGCAGGACAAATAGCAATTGGCAGAAAAGTAAGCTTCCAAAACTAATTTAATTTAAAAGCATACATTCACATATACAAATAATCACACCTCAACATGAACTGTAGCTGTGGACTTTAGGGTGTGATGCTACCAGGAAAATCTGTGCTTTCAGAAATTCTTTTGAAGTACATGATTAAATACTAATGAGGGAAATAAAAGAGGGTCACCTCATCTTTATTGTCTGGATGATGTGACTGTATTTTTGTCAATCCTGCTTACTACAGAATGTAACACTAGAAGACCAGTATTCCCTACCTTCATGTGAATCAAAACTAGAAGCTACAGAAGGCTGCGTTTTAATGGATGCATATTTCTTTGCCCTTTGATGAATTAAATGATTTTGAAGACATGCAACGTGCCTTTGTTTATTTCCCAAACACTTTCAACAGCTAGTAGGCTCTCAAAGGTCTGATTGCTTTTTCTTCAAATATGTTATATATTTTGCACTGAAAATCCAATTTATTGCTAAGAAACCCTCACAAGATCAGACACTGTTTGCCTCTAGTTTTATTTGCTGGCTCTTTTGAGGTTATCTCAGGCACATAATAAGCATTATCAGCCCATCCATTAATAAACGTCTCTGAGACCAAGACAGCTGAAATGCTTTGCCCATCAGAGCATATTACAGACCTGATACCGCACTCTGACTACAATGCCTTGTCTTCTTGAAGCCACATCAAAATAAAAGAAGACAAATTAGTGCTTGAAGCTTAGAAAGAAAAGTGTTTTGATATGGAAAATCTTATAGAAAATATGTAGGCAACTTGATCAAAATATCTGTTACTCTGTATGTTTCTGTATCATTTTAGTCATGATCATGAGGCTTTTTGTTTGTTTGTGTTTTTTTGGGGGTATTTTTTACAGCTTATAAATCTAGTATCAGTGACATCATGCTGCTTCCCCAGTGATTTTCATCCTTCTTGTATCTTGTACATTGATTGTTGCTGCTATATGGCGGCAAAGTTTACTTTATTGTTTCGGTTTTGATTTTAAGAGGCTTTGTTAAACACATGCTGTAGTACAAGCTGCAGGTTCAGATGTAAACTTCCTACTTTTTTTTTTTTTTGCCAGGCCAGCTTTCAAATATATTTTTTGTCTTAAAATTTAGTAAATTTTGTCCTCTGCAAAGATGTGTCTGAAAATCCTGAATCAATTGTTCTTCACTTATATCCGTGCAAATTCATTAAAGCATGATGCTGGTATATCAGCATTTTCAGATGCATTTTCAAAACTTTGCCCCAAATAATTTTACAGAATGAAGCTCAGATTTGTATCCTTATTCAACAAGGCATATAAGTACCTTACGGAGATTTTTTTTTTAGGTTAAAATCATGTGTTGACATTTTCTTGTGTTTAGTGATCCTGGAATAATAGTGGTTGTAATTGTGAAATGAAGAGTGTATTGTCAGGCACCATATTTTGCTGTTTTTCAAATGAAAATAAGCAAGGTTCTTCTCTACGAGTGTCTTATCCCTCAAACCGGCGGTAAGAGAACCCCCCTTGCACTACTTCCTCAGTTTAGGTTGTTTCCTATTCTGAAAGCTTGCCACCACTTTTGCACAAAGGAAACTCCTGTAGTTGCTTCTTCAAAACCTCTAATTAACTCAGATCCACTTTATTTTATACCTGCTTTCTTTTACCATTGATTAACTAAATAAATCATTAGATAAGGAAGTAAATTTATGTCCATTTTGCATTTTGTAAGTTTGTCTATAAAGGTATCTTCATCAGAAAAATTAACATTTTAAAATCTACTGGAGGTGCTATTTCAGAGTATAATTAACTAAATTACAGGGAAATAAGTTTGGCACTGATCTTTAATATGCTGCCTTGCATGGTGTTTCCTTGATTGAAAAAGGCATTTATATGAAACAGGTAGCCTGGAGATCACAGTGCATGTACGATCTCCTTTTATTAGAGATCAGTTGGAATAAGAAAGGAGGACTCTGAGAACAGTAAGTGTCATAAACCATTGCTTCTGGACTATGTCTTGGGTAATGTTGTTTATGACTTGGCTGCAATGCTGATATTTTGTGAATGTTGTCTTATTTAATAAATAGAAATGTGATTAACTTGAGTAGGCTGTTTGGAGTGCAATGTAACAAGATTTTTTCCTTTTGCTTTATGAGATACTTCTGAAATGTATATGATATTTTCTTCCTCTGGTTCATTAGGACCAAATCCAAGATTCACTTCTGAGACTGAGTAAATGGAGTACCTGGTGGAGAAGCCATTCAAGTTGTGAAGGGCAGAACGCTGCTTCTCAGGACAGGCATCCTGCAGCCTCCTCTGCATGGGAGAGACACTTCAGTGGTCTCGTCGCTGTTGTCTCCAGCCTAAATCTTCTGATGTCTTCATCACACTCAGTCTTTTTAGTGGGAAACTGAGGCAGAGGGAGATTTATCCATTTTCATGTGGTTGGGGAGGAAATCAGAAGCAGTGTAATCAATAATGGGTCCAATTCCCTGACCTGCTAACAGGCAGTGTACTCAACAAAAAAACACACTAGCTGTATAACATGCACTGTTTGTCAAATGAACACACTCTCCTGGGTTCAGCAGCAGCAGTCATTTTTCTCCTTAGTAGCTGGTGCAGGGCTGTGTTTTTGACTTTCAGCCTGCGAGCAACACTGATAACACTGATGTTTTTAGTTGTTGCTCAGTAATGTTTAGTCTGACCAAGGACTTTCGGAGTCTCATGCTCTGCCAGGGAGGAGGGAAGCTGGGAGGAAGCAGAGACAGGACACCTGACCCAAACTAGCCAAAGAGGTATTCCATACCAAAGCACATCATGCCCAGTATATAAACTGGAGGCAGCTACCAGGAAAGGCTAGTTCACTGCTCAGGTTGGGCTGGGTATCAGGTGGTGGGTAGTGAGTGGTTGTATTCTCTTCCCTTGTTATTTCCCTTATCATTATTATTGTTGGTGGTAGCAGCAGTGGTTTGTGTTATTCCTTAGTTACTGGACTGTTCTTTTCTCAGCCCGTTGGAATTACATTCTTTCAGTTCTCCTCCTTATCCCTCCAGGGAGAGGAAGGGGGTGGAGTGAGTGAGCGGCTGCATGGTTCTGGGTTGTCAGCTGGACTTAAACCACGCCACACACTAAAGAGAATAAGCACCTGAAGCAAACAAGCACACTAACACAAATCAGGTATATATTTATGTATATAGTAAATAAGTACAATAAAGCAAATTAGATACATATATATGTATAGCACAGAGGAAAATTAGCAATGCATCAAATCATTACTGCATAGAGAGAATAGTGATTAAGAAAAAATACATCACCAATTACCAACGAATCATCATCCAGGCCTACACTTTAAGCTGGGAAGCCCTGTTGCAGCCAATGCCAGGAGTCCCCGGTAAATGGGAAAGTTCCTGCATGGTGCATCTGCATATAGGTGAGGCTTCGGATTTGGCTACAAGAGGGTCCTGCTTTTATATCCTTAGAAAAACAACCAGCTTTATGCCAGATCTCTAATTGTTTACTCAGGCTGTGCAGATTCTCATGATCTCACTGTTGTCTGTGATGAGAACATTGGCCAGGCACCGCAGTGCCTTTGCTATATCTCTCAGTCATGAGTAGGAATCAGCTCTCATTTAGGTTCCATACATTACATTCCTCTAAATTGAAGGCTATTTCTCTGTCAGCAGTTTTGTTGATTAAAAAATGTAATTCTCCACTTCAGTTGGTTACTAATGGTTTCGAGATCCTGATGCATTCTGTACATATTCAGAGAAGTCACCGGACAATAAACTTGAAAGTTAGATTCTAACCCCATGGGACATCAAAGAGCCTTGCACAACAGGGGAATAAACATATGGAGGGTAAATACTAGGTACTAATTTTCTTAGAAAATCAATACTTAGAGCAGTATTCTTGCACTTCAGTCAATTAAGACAATGATCAACAAAAGTCCCTGGGCTGCTTACACATGTTACATTAGATCTTTACTGGATAAAAGCTACATCCAGAATCCAGAACTCCCTTCTCCCACCTGAATGCCCTAACTTTGAGGCTGGGGCCACAGTACTTTACTCCAGGTCTTTGTGAAGATTCCTCTTTGGTTGCCCAGAGGATGGCTGCTGCAGCAAGAATCTCTCCCCTATCCCATATATCCAAACACCACGAATGTCTGGTACTTTTGTGCACTCCTTTACATAGAATCATAGAGTATTTAGGGTTGGAAAGGACCTTAAGATCATCAAGTTCCAACCCCCCTGCCATGGGCAGGGACACCTCTGACTAAACCACGTCACCCAATGCTCTGTCCAACCTGGCCTTGAACACTACCAGAGATGGAGCATTCACAACTTCTTTGGGCAACATACAACCTGTGTTGCAACCCACCAGGCAGGAGTGTGCGGGGTCAAGGTCTCAGCCCCCTGGCAGGTGCATGCTCTGCCTGCAGGGTCACCATGTAAAATACTGATGCTTCCCCTTTGATCTTTCAGTGGCTGTCTTCTAAAATGAGTCCTGTGCATATAAATGCCTCACCCCAGGCGGGACATCTGTGCTCTGAGCGGAGGCATTTTGTATTGGTCTGACTGGACACAAGCTCCCTCAAAGGTGGGTTTTTTTTATGGGCATTCCTTATTTACTGCCTTTAGGACCAGCGCCCACAGAGACTGATGCTCTCTGTTCAGTTTCATCCTATCCACTGCCTGCAAAGGGAGTTCTAATCTGGATGCCCCTGATGAGAGTTAGACTCCCAGTTTTAGTATGGGTGTTGACAGTTTGGGTACCGGTAGTGGATGAGCTGGTTCTTGCCCCTTGTTTTATCTTTCATTTAACTCTTTTCTATTTTTGTCTGGACCACTGGAGTACCTAGTACCCATCCTGATTTTTTTTTTGCAGAATCATGGTTCATTGTTTGAATACAAATACTATGTGACATATTTATTTCTGCATCAAGACCCTTGTTCCCCAGCCTGTAAGTAAGCAGAAACCAGGATTCTTTTCTTGCAAACTGTATTTCAATCATCAAGACTTTTATAATCTGAATGTATACTGGGTATATTAATAATGTAATTTGATATTAAAGTTTAGTTCATGATCTCTGTTTCCTTAATGTGATTGGATGGTATTTTATTTCCTGATTTAAAGTGTTGGTTCTGGATGTCAGGCTTCTAAAAAGAAATGATTGATTGGTAATACAGAATGGTGGATCAAATCAATGGTATGAAACCAAGTGTGTATTTTACACATTAGGTGAGAGCTGTACTGGTCAGACCTCATTCACACTCAGTTCTACACTGCTGCCCTTTCATTGATATAATGGAGTTAGTCCAGATTCACATGTATGTATGCAGGGCAGAGCACAAAGAGAAGGAATGGATGTCTCTGTGCAGCTCTGGCTGTGGATGGGTGCACAGGGAGAGGGTGGGTGTTGCTGTCCTCTTGTGTGTTTTCACCCTGAGAGGTGCCTGCTCCCTGATCCAGCAGGATCCCTGGGCACAAGCTCCCAGTGTGATCCTGAGCTGCACCCTCCCACAGGAGTCAGGCTCCCTTGGGCTGGGGGAGAGGAAAGAGGAAGAAGATCCTCACTGCTCCTTGCCTGGTATTTTCCTAGAGAGTAACATGCTGATTTTTCTTCACCTATTTTACACCATTAAGGCACCATATAAAGGCCTTAAGGTGGGCATAAAAGACAAACACTTGAGTTTTTTGGAAGAGACAATTTTTTTGGGGGGAAAGATGTTTTCCTTACATTTTGTGCAGCACTAAGCCTTTGGATTAATAGTATTCATTATAGTGATAGTAACTGTACACCCAGAACAGCAACTGCAGTCCATGTGTCTCTCAAAAATTTAGACCTGGCTGAAAATAAATGGATTTGGTCTCAGTCTGAGTTTCTTCTACTTGGCCCCAGGCATGGATGGAACTAGATGAGCTCCTTGCTTTTTGTAGTTCAATAGGATTAACTCAATTCAATAAATTCCATAAAAAAACTTGATGTTTCTTGACCATGAGCTTTATTTTACTCAATACATCTTTTCTACTACTTAGATTTTTATCATCTTAGAAGCAGTGCCAGAATTAGGTGTTCTGTTATTCCAACTGATGTTGCAAAGCACATTTATGTATTGATGACTAACTGGTCCTTTTCAGTTATTTGGTATGGTCACTGAGGGTGACAATAACATTATTGAGTCAAAACTGTGTGTGTTCTGGAGATGTTAGTGTTCGGTGTCAGGGAGAAATGTGATGGTACAGGGTAATCCCTTCAGGCTGGCCCTGTGCAGGCTGAGAGCTGGCTGCTTAATGTGTTACTTGTTTGTCCACTGTAACGGAAGACATTTGGGGAACCCTAAATCCATCCTAATGCACCTTTTGTGGACAAGTTGTTATTATGTTATCTTACTTAATATTTGTGTAGTGCTGATACCATTCTGCTTGCCTCACAGAAATAAAGACAAAGTCTATGCCTTGAAGAGCTTGCCAATTAATGTCTCCACAGAGCTCAGCAGTCTTGTGGATTATAAATTGCAAGGACAAGCCTTAAAAAAAAAGCAACAAGGTGATGTGGGGAAATGTTGTACCAAGTAGTGTACAGTGAAACTACATGGTAGCAGCCATTAAGCTTCTGATTTGACAGTTCTGCTATTTCTGCATTGATTTTAGAATTATTTTCTGCTGTTTAGATGCAGATATTGCAAGCATAGCATCTCAGAATGAAACAATATTTTAGTAGATTGTGGAAGGCAAGGCCGGGTGAAAGTTTCTTGCAGGCAAATTCACATACAGAAAAGAAAAAATGCTACCACTCCAACTTCATTCCTAGGATACAGGACCTAAACTTCCTGCACTAGTAGAAAGTGGAAAATAGAGATAATGGAAAATTCCTGAGTTAGAGCCATAAGTAGTTTCGTTTCTTCTCTTACTCTTTGTTCCCCAGACTGTAAGGTATGGGAAAGTCCATGTAAACTACCTCTTAATTTGATGTCAGTTTGGTGTTCGATGTGATAATACAAAAATCTCAGTTGATGCTTATAATGAGGTAGGAGACAACTCATACTTTCTTCTGCATTTCAGCTTGTTTGATGCTCTTTGATTTCCAATAATTTTGAAAAAGTTTTTTTTGAGGAGACTTCATGGACTTGTGCATACTTCCAAAATGTATGTATTTTTTTGACATTTTTACCTTCTGATATTTCTTTTGATTTTTCAAGTGCTGGTTAGAGGTATTGAATCTTAGCATTATCATTGTATATTGTGCTATTTACACTAACACTGAAGGATCCAAGCCAAACTGTAACAGCTCAAACTGTGTCAGAAAAAGCAACGAACAAATATCTGAATGCCTTCTCCCCAAGGGCACAGAGACTTTAATAAATCAGGTGAAGGTACTGGCTTCTTTGACACTGATGCTGCCAACCAACAACACTTTGGGTAGCTGTAGCCACATGATCCTGCAAAGATTTCCAAGTTCTGCTTGTAGTTCACCTTGTCCTTGCTCTGGAATGAGCTTTACCTGTTAATGACCATGTGCTCTGTGTCCAGGCTTCCCTATCTGCAGCAGGAGATATGGGTATTGAGACTGCCCAGCTACATAACCATATGGCAAGTAATTCTGGATCTCACTTAACTTGGTCATCCATGGGCTGAGTATCTAATCTGAGAGACAGAGAGAGGTATCTCAGTAGTCAACTGAGAGAAATGGGAAGAGAAGGGAGGGATAGTGCTTCATTTGAAGAGACATGTCTGATGCAGGTAAAATAAATTATTTGTCTTCGGAAGAGTTTCTCTCTTTCCACTGTGATTTAGAGGAGCCTGGACAACTGTCTTAGATCTCAATCCTTATTTTTACATGGCTAAAATTACATGAGATCAATCCCATCTTTTGCTTATTTTATTATCTCAGATGGTAAATTCTTCACGAGGGAAGTAGTGCTTCCTACTCGCTGGCGCAGTAACTAGTTTAATGGCTTCTGATTTCAACTAAGGCCTATAAATGGCTGTAATAAAATAAAATTACTTTGCTGCTTTCTGTTCTTTCATTACTGATTCTTCCAGGTTTTCATCAGCTTTACAATGTGGATTTTAAGATATCATGTTTCTATGGGGTACAAAAATAAACCCTTACACAACAAACAGCCATCATTTTAGGAAAGACTTCTACTATTTGAAATAACTTATAGGTCCATTTGGCTGCTCAGATAACTGAATTAAAAATATTTGATTGATCCTTCAGGCCAATAAGCTTTCATAATTTATTCCAGGAGTTTTCTATAGAGCAATGCCAGTTGCAGAGTATACAAACCTGTATACTTTTTATTGGTAGAAATGTTCTATCACATTTGCAAAGTTGGGCAGCCCTAGAACAGTAAATGTACATCGGGGGGTGTCTCTCCGTATTGCTGGAGAAAGAACCTCACAGCCCCTCCAACTTCCCCTGCTTGTCTTTCCCTTCCCCTGCTGGAGGATTCTGCTGCAAAGCCTTTACTCACTTTTCTGGTTTGTTTACTGATGTTGAAAAAGACTGGAAAGTCTTCCCCCACCTCCCTCATTCCACCCCAGTACTATAATACTCTTTGGGCCTTGGATTGTTATTTGCTGTTTCCAGCATTAAACAATATGACAGAATCATAGAACAGCCTGGATTGGAAAGTGACCTGCAACGATCATCCAGTTCAGCTTTTCATGGGAAACAGAGTCTAGATAAGATTATCTAGCACCCTGTCCAATCACATCTTGAAACATCCAGCAATGAGGACTCTGCTGCATCCCTGCAGAGGTTATTTGAGTGACTGTTCTCATTGTAAAAAATGTCTTTATTATGTTCTGGTGAAGTCTGTTCTACTGCAGCTTGTACCCATTGTCTCTTGTCTTTTCTATCTGGCTCCTTGTGAAGAGAGAGCTTCTGTCTCCTCCATAGATGCCCTTTAAATACTGGAATACTGCAATGAGGTCCCCCTGAGCCTTCTCTTCTTCACAGAGAAAACATCTAACTCCTTCACCCTTCCTTACAGGACAGGTTCTCCATCCCTTTGATCATTTTCATGGCACTCCTTTGGACCTTCTCCCATCTGTCTTCATCTTTCTTGAACTGTGGAACCAGAACTGGACACAGTACTCCAGGTGCAGCCTAACAAGCACTGAATGTTCCTATTCTGCTAGCAATGCAGAATAGGCTTAATTGCTGCAGCTGTGGACTGCTGGCCCACATTCAGATTTTGTCCACCTTGAACCCCGGGACCCTGTCAGCAAGGTGTTCCACAGCCACACAGATCCTAGCCTGTGCTGGACTCTCAGGTTATTTTGTCTGAGATACAGGGCTTTGCACTTTCCTTTGATTCTGTCTTAAATTTTCAACTTATTTCTATTTGATCCCACATATTTTCTAGCATATAAATGTCTCCACAGAGACTTTGCCTCCTCTGTTCATCAGAGCAAAAACTTTCAGTAGCAGTGGGCAGATGGGACAAACAGGGCATCCTGAGTTCCCTGGGTGCTTCCTAGAGTTACACAGGTGACAGCTGTGGTACCTGTGCTCTGTGTGCAACAAGGAGGGCTGAATGTAGGTGCTGATCATTAATGTCACTACATTTGTATACCATATGTCATCATTAGCTGTACAAAATAATCTTACATTTTCTTTTCAAGTAAGTTACTTGCTGCTTAATGATACTCTTCAGCCATTCCAAATGTTCTGCTTTTCACATGGCTGTGATTCTTTCTTCCTTCTTAGCTCCCTGGTCCTTGAAGAGGTGCAATAGTCACAGGAGCAGACACTGTTCTTAAAAGTTTTTCTCCTTTTTAATTTTTTATCCTCTGATTTTGTTTTCCTTTTCCATATGTCCTTGTTTCAGCTGAGATAGAGGTGTTATTTTATTTGGTTTTGTTTGGGTTTTTTTGTAGTAGCTGGTGCAGTGCTGTATTTTGAATTTATCCTGAGAACAATGCTGGTAACACACCCATGTTTTATTTGTTGCTCATTAGCACTTACCCCAATCAGGGACTTTTCAGTCTCATGCTCTGGCAGTGACAAGGGGCACAAGAAGTCATGAGGAAGCAGAGACAGGACACCTGACCCAAACTAACCAAAGAGGTATTCCATACAACAGCAAGTCATGCCCAGTATGTAAATGGGGGGGAGTTATCCTGAAGGCCCAGATTTTGATTTGGGTCGAGCTGGGTATTGGTTGGAGGGAGGTGAGCAATTTTATTGCGCATCACTTGTCTTGAGTTTTATTCTTCTTTCTCTCCTTTTCCTGTTATTATTACCTTTATTTCCATTATTAAACTGTTCTTACCTCAGCCTGAGTGTTTTACCTTTTTCTAGTTTTTGTCCCCACCCAACCTGGGTGTGGAGGGTTAATGAGAGAGCAGCTATATGGTACTTAGTGTCTGGCTGGTGTTAAACTACAATACTGTGGAGCCAATGTAATGTTTGATCTTCTCTTCATTCTTCCTGAATCTTCAGTCCTTGCTTTTCATATTCCTGTCTGCCATCTGTGTATCAGCATTATACAGTGAATAAGAGTGTTTTATACAAAAACAAATCCACCTGTTTAATTTCAGATGATGGGGTGTTCGCTGGCTGTACACAGTAACTGAATGACATTCTGCAAATCAACCGAATGTTCTTAATTTTTTCTATTCAATATTGTTTAACATTCCCTTCAATCAAGAGGAAACATACACACAAACAATAATGAGAAGATATTTTGTGCACACAAGTGATGTATGCATCATATATTATAACCAGAGATCTGTTAAACGTAATATACAAATAATAAGACTTAATAAACAGGGTGGATAAGCATTTTTTTCATACATAAATTATACTGACATTCAGCCATAGAGAATTTAACTCTCCCACATTACTATCACTTTATTTATTGTAAAGTGGTGTTGGTGCTGGTATGTGGTTATAACAGGCAAAGGGCAGAATTACTACAGAAAACAAAGTGCAAGGGAAATAGCTGCAGATATCAGTGCATGCTCAGGAAGCAGGAGCCCTAGGTAGCTCATGGGACAGGCATGATATAGAGCACCTGGGCATATTCCAAAGGAGAAATCAGAAACTGAATGTAGTGTCTTAAAATATTGAGCCATTATAGTTCTTATACACTAAAGGCAATCTGCTTTTTGCGTAAAGGGTGGAGGCATTCAGGGCTAGGGTAAGGAAGGGAAGGAAAAGACTTTTGACCTAAGAATTTGAAACCAATGGGAAATGTATCTTAATCTTTAGGGAAGACAGAATGTTTTTATTCCAAAAAATAACTGAATTTGAAGAGGTCACAGAATGGCTGTTAAAGTCCACCTTTACTAGTTACATCTATAATGCTTTTTTAGTAGTATTTATATAACTCTCTACACAAGACTTAACTGCATGCTCACCCTCAGCTTTGTCTGTTTCCACTGTAGTAACATCTATGGTACAGTGGCAGTTTCTGCATTTGCTGAGTGTGCAGGCATTTCTCTACGTGGGAGCATGGAATTCCAAAATGAGAGCAACAGCTCTGTCCACATTACCAGGGCTTAAGAATGTTTGCCAAGGACTGTGTAAGCTGCCAGGCTGCCCCCTTCCCCTTGATGCAGTCCATCTCTGGATGGCTCTTGATGCCTGTGCAGTGGCTGGAGCCTGCGAGGCATGCTCAACGCTTCCACTGCCACCACCTTTCTCAAGAGTGACCTTCTGCAGGGGACATGAAGGTCTGAAATCCACCTTTCTGCCAGACTGAAAGCCACAGTCAAAGGAGGATTTGAAATGAGACCTGATGCCCAACTGACGTGCTAAGTCCCAAATATATTTTTGCTGTGAGAATCTCACTCTCAGTGATTATTAAATCAATCTGTTGATCAATTGGTGTTTCTATTTCCACTGCTTCTTGGCAGCTTAGATACATTGTGACTGACTGGTTTAGACAGCTAGGTCAGAACAAATTATACTAATTGCATGCAACCATTTTACTTCCAAACTTCTGCCTGTGCAAGAATATCCCAGAGCTAATCTTAAGTATAGTACCTATTTGATTATTTCTCTAATTAAACACCGGTGACTGCATGATATAACACTGGCTTCAAATGATATTTTACTGGAGGGGGTAGTGACTTGGCCCCCGCTGTTCCCCCATTCACAAGGTACTCTGGAGGCTGCTTAATTTTGAGTGCTCCAGGCTGTCTGCCCTGGCAACATCAGTGGAGTCAACCTCATTTAGCATCTTTGCCAGGTGCTCTCAGGCCCGCCCCAGGACATGGAAGAGACAGCAGTGAGCTGAGCAAGGCTTTGCACATCCCCAATTATATGTCTTTCCCCAGGGAGGGTGGAGGAATAGAGAGAGGACAGGCAGCAAACAGACCAAGGCATCCTCTCCTGTTTTTCTCAGTCAACATGCTGGAGGACCTTCCTAGCACAGCAGGCTCAGTGCCTCACCACTCCCAGGAGAACTGTCATTAGTGTATTACTAAACCACACAGTGTGCCTGTCTTATAGCTGGATTTATTAACAGCGTCATTTCGAGTCTCCTGAAGATCAGTCCTGTGCTCTCTCAGGAATACCTTGCACGGCTGTATAGGAAAAAAAATACCTTTCTATTAAGAAAGCTATTATGTGACAGCTGTAAGAAAATGTATTAAGCTACATAAATGGAAAGACTTTCCAGGAATAGTCCCTCCCCCTGATTTCCAGTGAATATGTTACTGGCAAGGAGGTAAAAAGTCTTCCAGTTGTGGTGCTGAAAAAATAGTATTTTCCTTAAGGAGCTGTGACATTGTGAAAAGCCAGAGCTCTGACATCCTGCAGAGCAGCATGGACTGGGGAGCCTGAACCTTTCCCTGTCTCTGTACCTTCATGGATGCAGAACACACCAGTGGGAGAGTTGCTTCTCCTATTATGAGGATAAAAATTTCTCCCTTAATTCCAAAGAATTAGAGATCACTCAACGACATTACGAGAGCTGGCTCAGCAAAGTGACATTTGGGGCCAGCTAGGTGGTCAGTAGGGACAGTAACCTCCTGGGGTTGGCTCCTGAGACTTGCTAGTTGCAGAGGGAAGCCCAGAGGGATTCCCTGTCCACCCTTGAAGTCCATATTCATGCAACAGTTTCAAGTTTCTGAGTTTCTTGATTGCATATTGAGGCATAGAAGTACCACCAAATAAACTGATATAGCCCTGAAGAACACGGTTTAAAATAAATCTACTGATAGAGCTTTGACTATAAAAGTGTGAAGAATGGCATGATAATTATAAATTTCAGCCTTAAAAATAAATCTATTAAACCAGATGTAGCAATTTATGCAGTTGAACCATTATAAAGTAATTCTGTATTCTGAGCTGTGGTGCTCAAATAATACTAAATCTGGAATATATTATTTTCTAGCAAAATCCTTTAACCTGTAAAATCCTGCATCTTTAACATACCGCAAGAATTTGATTAGTATAAAACCTTAAAGGTTAAAAAATACCACATGTCATATTAAAACCTCCTCAAATTATTAGAACCCAAAGGTCACCATGTTAGTTGGGAATTTAGAGTTTCACAGTTCAGTTTCCTCCTTGTTTTGCAGAAGGCTTCTTTTCTGTACAACAGAAGTCATTCCTTTCCTAAAGGTTAATTTGTGAGTCTGAGTTTGATTCAGCACTTTCCATGAGCTAGCTGCCTTCTAATTCAGGGGCAATATTGACACAGCCTTTCTTCACCAGTGATATGCAGACACTTTATCAGAGTAGAGGGACAACATTAAGCCCTATATTCTGTTGTGCTGTAAGTTGCAGCTCTTCTATAAATAAATGGGGTTATCGGTACTTGCCAGTACATCTGGAATTTGCCCTATCGTGTTACAGCCCCTCAGTATTTAACATCAGGGCAATGTGTAGGCTCCTCCTCTAATCAAGGGATATGGGTAGGTTCCAACGTGTATTATTGTATGGGATGTAAACTGGCTCCTAAATGTCTGTCTTTCTCCAGTCATCAAAGTATGAATCTAAATGACTAGCTTGGATTAGATTATTCCTGTCTTTTTGTCTTTGTAGCCAAATTTTTCTGCAGCTAGACTTCTGCAGGAAGTTTATGGTACCTGGTTGGGAGAACAAGTATTCCCCATATCCTTCTCCATGGAAAATGCCAGTAGTTGGAGTCTAGGAAGGGAAGTGCTTTGTCATGGGTAGGAAAAAGAAACGTTTGTGAGATGCTCAGATGCTGAGGTGAGTATAATCAAGTTGAGAGATCAAACAATAAATTTACTATTTTTTTAAATAGAATGGTCTTGCTAATAAAAAAGAATCATTCTGCTAATATAAGAATGTTTTGTAAGAAAGTGTTGATTTTTGCAAACTTTTAAAGGGAAAAAGTCAGACATTTTCCATCAAAGAGATTTTTGTCTGATTTTGTGGCAATAATACGCTTGTATTACATTTTGTATATCTATACATAATTTCATATATACTCATTTCACTATTATTCAAAGCCTGATGTAAAAAAAGTTACATAATTTAAATACAGCATTCTGAGTCTCAGAGTTTTTGGAGGTCCCAAATAGTTCGATTTATTATCTGTTGTGTGCTGGGTTTTTTTTTGTTTTGTTTTTTTCCCCCCAGAAGCCTGAATTTTCTGTGAGATTCTAATGATCCTTTAGTTTTGAGGAAGAATTTAAAAATGTCTAGTTAACAGAATTGTGTTTAAGTCCTATTGTCAATCACCCCTAACACCTAGATAACATTATCTAACTATCCCCTTCTCACATGGTGGTCCTAGATGGTGCTCTCAGTGAGCTGTAGTCCATGCATCTGTATGCCTGTTTCCTTCTAATTGTTGTTTTGTCTTTAAGGATAAAGTATGCCAAGGTGAACAGAACTATACAAACACAAGTGCGTGCTATAACAGTAAATGCCTTGTTGATTACTTAAATTAAGACCAATTTCAGAACACAGCTGCTTGGTATACTAACAAGTCTCCCTTAGCTATTGTTTTTAACAAGTTGTGAAAGCAGCTTGAGGAGGTTTTTGTTACATCTGCTAGAAAATATTACGTGGTAGAGCAGTTGTATGCAGAATAATGAGAAGTTTTGCTAAGAATATCCAAATTTAAATTTATTTTTGAATAGGTGAAGTATTTGAGCTTGACTAACAGAGATGTATAAATCTTCAGCTTTTTACAAGCCAAAAAAAAAAAAATCTCAACCTGATCTTGGATTCAGCAGTAGGGATATTTAAGTTACATGTATACTTCCAAATCATAGTCCAAAAACACTGATTTAAGGAACAGGAATTTCCAATATACAAATGATCTTTGTATAGTAGAAAAGAAAAGATCAGGTGGTTGAGGGGGATGTTCCTGTCAAATCTGATGTTCCTGTCAAATCTGGCATTTGATGGACAGACTCATAAAACATTAGGATGCAGCAATGCAGGATCACTAAGTTACACTTAGCCACTAGGACTGACTTACAGTTTTGAAAGAGTACTAATGCCCAATCTCTGCACAGGGGAAATTAATGAAAAATATACAAGGATCAGAACTAACGGACATTTTAATTTAGTCCCATTCACTTCTAAAACACTGATGTGGCCCCAGCAGGGAGAGGCTCTTGCTTTATAGTCACCTGCTGAATTTCCTTAGGGGAGACAATGGGAATGGGAATGTGAATGCATGGTTAACAGATCCCAGTTGGAGTCCTGAAAGAATTTCAACAGATCCTCTCACAAAAACTGTTTAATTAAACTGAGACAGAAAATAAAGAAGACCATCCTCATATTTCTGATGAACTGTTTGAAACCAAAACTCTGAGTACATGACTGGAAAGAGCAAGGGTGGCAGCGGCAGGTCACTGGTGGATTCTTGTCAAAGTCTGAGTGGACACAAGGGCTGTTCAACATATTTGTAAACAAACTGAAGGAACGGATGAGCAATAGCATGACAAAGGTTGCTGATGATGCAAAATAATTTATAGCAGGACTAAAAATAAGTGCAAGGGCTGAATGTGAAGACTGGCAGAAAGATAGATCTTATGAGACTGACTGGAGAATGAAATGACAGGTGAAATTCAGTGTAGACAAATGAAAGTGATACACAGAAGAAAAAAAACCTTACTTTGCATATGAAATTATGGCCTTCTGGCTGACCATTGCCACTCAAGAGCAAGATCTTGAGGTTATAATAAATAATTCCATTAAAATGTCAGTCTCAGTGCTCAGTAGTGATGAAAGAAGCAGATGCAAATATTAAGGATCATTAGAAGAAAACAGAGAACAAACCAGAAAATGTCATAATGCCATTGTATGAATTCATGGTTTGTTAACATTTTAAGTATTGCATAAAGCACAGGTCCCCTCATCTTCAAAAGGAAATGTTAGACTTGAAAAAAGTTCTGTGAAGGGCAACAAAAATGATTATGGGTATTGAATAATTTCCATGTGACCACCATCTACATAAAATAAGACTCTTCAGTAATGATAAAGCAGCTTTTACAGGAGGGGATAAGGTGGGAGCATGAAAGATCATGTTTAGTGTGAAGAGGAAGAGGGGTTGTTATATTCACCGTTTCTTCCAATACAGGTATTTAACGGAGATCATACAAGGCAGGTTAAAAAAAACAATAAGAGATGTATGTCACCCAGTGGGTAGTCAGGTAGTCAGTGAACAAAGTGCTTGTGGCTATTGTGGAAGCTAAAGCTACAGGCATAAAGGGAAGAATGGACCAATCCGTGGAAGAGAAAGACATTGAACAGCTTGATATCACTGGTAAACTTGATGAGTGTGCACTCAATCCCACTGTCTGTATCACTGACAAAGATGTTGAATGGTGCTGGTCATAATACCAACCCCTGTGGAATGCCACTTATCACTGATCTTTCACTTGGGCAACCAAAGAATGCAACTCTTTCAGTGCAACCATATAGCCAATTCCTTAGCCATTGAGTGGTCCATCAATCAAATCCATGCCTCTCCAGTTTAGAGAGAAAGACATTGTGCAGGGCAATGTCAAATGCTTTCCACAAGTCCAGGCAGACAACATCAGTTGCTCTTATGTTATCCACCAACTTTGCCACCCTGTTCTAGACAACCACCAATTTTGTCAGGTACAATTTACCTTCAGTGAAGCCATGTTGGCTGTCACCAATTGTCACCTTTTTCAAAGGAGGTTACAGTAGATACTTGGATTACAACAGTCAGGAGGTTTCCCTATTATTTGATATGCAATTAAATGAATTTATATGCTGTAAAACAGAAAGGCAACTGCACTGGGGAATATTTTAAGGCATTTTTTGGACTTAATTAGTCCAAACCTTTTATTTGCTTCTGTGGATTCCCTGCTCCCCTCCCTTATAATTGCAAAGACTGAAATCTCTGCCATATCTAGAAGGCAACAAAAAGATAGGTGGCAGCAAGGATCCCAAAACTGGGAAAATTGATGCCACCACTGGTATGTCTCAGCAAATATTTCTTTTTCTTCTTGCAACAAAACCCACCTACAGATTAACAAAATATTTTCTGTTTTTTTCATTTCCATCATAAAGTGTTTGTTCTACATACTATGGAATAAATAAAAAGACACAGACTTTTTAAGGACAGTTTACAAGCTTATAATAAAAGGAGAAGTTTGCATGGTAACAAAAGAGTGAGCCAGTTTGTGATCATAGGAAACTCTGAGAGACCACAATGAGGTGCCACCTTAGCCAAAAGGCTATAGTCTTCTCCTGAAGTCAGATCTGTAACTGCAGGAGGAGACAAACAGACTTTTTTTCCCCCATGTTAGTGATTTTCAGTTCGTTGCTTATGGTGGTTCTTGTAATCCTTCGATTTTGGCCTTTAAGGACACTTGTGTTTTTCAACAGCCTGAAGGACAATGCTGTTTCTCTGGCAGGTACTTTCATCACTGGTTAATACAGAGAGGTTTGGTCATGAAGTATTATTAAACTGGCTAGTAAGTCCATAACTGGCTAGTAAGTTTCATCTTCCTTCTGAAAAGTCAATATAAAGACCTGTAAAGACCCGGAGCAAGAAGAGAATAAGCTGGGTGCTGAAGTTTTCACAAATGTGACCATTACCATTGTGAAGTACAGAAGGTGCAGCAACAAAGTACTCTTGAGAGGAAGGTCTTGCAGACCTGTGGAGAAGAGTAAACAGGGAGTCAAGAAAAATATTAATGATTTAAAAAGTTCTGAAAAGCTCTGGGACTGTGATATCACCTAAGATTTGCAAAGTTAAGCAGAAGACTTTTTCTCCTTTACCATTCATGATGAGTCATTGTCTGGGTGAAATATTAATGTCTGCAGATCTCAAGAAGGCCAAGGAAGAGACAAAAGTCTAAGATGAGAAAGGCACTTGTCGTGGTTTAAACCCATCCACTCAGCTCATGCACTCACTCCCACCCTTTCTCCCCCAACTCCCGGAGAGCTGGGGAGGAGAATCCAAAGAATGTAGCTCCCATGGGTTGAGATAAGAAGAGTTTAATAACTAAGGTATAACACAAATCACTACTGCTACTACCAATAATAATAATAATAATGATAAAGGAAATAACAAGTGAAGAGAATACAACACCTCACCAACCAGCCAACCCTGTCTGATGAGCACCGACCGATACCTCCTCCAACCCCCCAGAGCTCCAACCCTTCCAGGTAACTCTCAGTTATATCCTGGGCTTGATGTGCTGTGGTATAGAATACTTTTTTTGGCTAGCCTGGGTCAGGTGTCCTGTCTCTCCTTCCTCCCAGCCTCCCATCCTCCCTGGCAGAGCATGAGGCTCAGAAAGTCCTTGGACAAACCAAACATTTGAGCAGTAACTAAAAACATACGTGCTACCAACACCGTTCCCAGACCGAAAGTCTGCACCAGCTACCAAGAAGAAGAAAAAATGACTGCTATTGCTGAACCCAGGACAATGCTAAAGACTTGTATTTTTCCAAAAGACTCAAACAAGCTTCAGTAATCTGTTGGCTTCTTGTGAGGTTGTTTTCTTCTTTTTTAGATTTTAAACATGTATTAAAGGCTTTGGTACATTTATAAGAGTTTGGTAATACTTCCTGTTTATTGGTAATAATTGAATCCTGGGATGATAGCCTTTGCTGTGCCTGCTTATGAGCCTCATTACTTCCAAAAAGAGAAAGCACCCACTGCTTAATTTCAGTGTCCCTCTCCCTCTCTGAGTCTCTGGAGACCTCTGAAGAAATGTAGCTTCAGGAAGTATCTCCATACAGTGCAGGCAACAGTTGCATAAGGAAGCACCATTTTAACTAAGGTTCTTGGAAGTATTGCAGTCTAATAAGATCAATGAGAGCTTGAATGGCCATATATTCATTGTTCTAAATAATTGTGCTTATTTCTGTTGCTGCCAGTGGTGCTTGGTAGCTTTGCAAGCCAAGAAACCCAGCGACAGTGTCCTTGCTTGTGGTGCAGATTGCCTGGGTCAGCCCTGGGGATATGGAAAAATCACACTGTGAAGCCTTTGTGAGATCTGGAGACAGCCAGTGCATGACATGGAGAGGGCACGTAGGTCTGAGTCACTCAGTGGTGGCACTGCTTGTGTTCCATGCATGCTACTCTTGCAAACTTAAATCTAAACCCAGAAATATTGTTGCTGAACCTTTAAAGTGTGGGGGAACCCAGAACAGAGGATAAGCTGTACTCTTGTGGCATAAATTTGGTGAAATTAAAAATTAAAAAAGACAAAATTCCTGAGAGTTCTGTGACCTAGTTTACTCTGGAAGGTACCAGACTTTGACTTTCCTCTCACTCTTTCAAAGTGAGACCCATTATATTTTTTCTTTCCATTAAAGTTTCAAATTGTATGATGCCAGGAAAGTGTTCAAGTTTTTCTAGAAGTTTTACTTCTTAGAGTTCTGAGACTTATGAGTACACTAAAAGCTGAAAACACAAAAAGCTTAAAAAAATACCCTAAAACCCAACATTTTAAAAATTAGTTTCATAGCATTTCTAAGACAATTGCTTGAGTTTTAATCCTGACTCAATGCTTAGAACACATGGCTTTAGCTGTAATGATTTCCATATCTGTAAAATTTGGATAAATATAATTAACTGCCTTGAAGCAATGGTGGAAAGTTAATCACTTGGAAGAACATATGAGATGGAAGTTACTATATGGCTGTAAAGTATTAATGTTATTAGCTACGATATCTTGGCAATTAAAATATAAATTTTGCTAAACTCAGGATTTTAACTGACATCAGAGCATGAAGTATGTTTTTCCTATATGCCAAATACCCTAGAGGAAAGCTTAAATCTATATTTACTGTCCAATAGAAGGGATGAGTTGGCTTGTTCAAGGCAAATTGCATTAAGTATAGAAACACAACAAAACCATCAATTACTATGTTAGCCCTTATGCACTCAGCTTGAGATTGTTCACCAATCATGTGGG